>NC_044549.1:195843495-196443495 GCF_007565055.1 Rhinopithecus roxellana | reverse complement strand
GTCCTGGACCTAGGAAGGGCATTTCTGACTCTGATGCTGATACTGGATTATGTGAAAACTTTTCAACTATTGACTGGATGAAGCTATCTAACAAAGCATTAACCACCACCAGAAAGTGACCATTTCTCCCTCCCTTGGCAGTAGCCTCACAGTTTATTAGAATGTAGGCTATCATGGTAGTGAAGGATGCACAGACTGGGAGAGGATTTAGGATAGGAAGCAGTGAGAGGGGCTGGAACTATATAAATTTTTATGAAAAAAATCTCCAGTTGAGTTTACATATTCCCAATCCCAGAATGATGTCTCATAAAACAAAGGCAATCAGGTCTCTTAAGACCTGAATTGGCCAGGCGTGGTAGCTCAGGCCTGTAATCCCAGCACTTTGGGAGGCCGAGGCAGGTGGATCACAAGGTCAGGAGAGCGAGACCAGCCTGGCTAACATGGTGAAACCCCATCTCTATTAAAAATACAAAAAATTAGCCAGGCATGGTGGCAGGCACCTATAGTCCCAGCTACTCAGGAGGCTGAGGCAGAAGAATGGCATGAACCCGGGAGGTGGAGCTTGCAGTGAGCTGAGATTGCACCACTGCACTTCAGCCTGGACAACAGAGCAAGACACCGTCTCAAAAACAAAAAAATTAGAAAAAAAAGAAAAAGACCTAGATTACCCTCTGCTGTTTCCCTAAATTACTTTGGTGGCCTCAAAAGGAAAGTAACTTCTGAAGAAAAGGTCCTAGAGTTGATAATGTAACTGCAATGTTGCTTCCATCAAATAAGGTTTTCAGTGAGACAGAGTTATAAAAAGCAGTACTAATAAACACTTGTTTATTAGTATTGTACAAAGAGTACCTACAGAGATACACAACCAGTAGGAGTGATTGCCTCTGGGGAGAACTCAAGAGATAGGAATGACAAGGAAATTTACTTTTCACTGAACACCCTTTTCAACTATTTCAATTCTTTTTTATCATGAGCATGTTATATCTAGTCAAAGATTAATGTTTCAGGATTTGAAAAACAAAAGAAATGCAGCGCTGGTCCTCAGAGTCATTTAGCTGGAGTTAAGACTAAGAGACTTGAGACTATTAGAAAAATATAAGATGGCACATAATTAAACACTAACTTGGGTGGTATTGATTACAAGTAGAAGAGGAAGAGAGATCTGCTTAGTTGAAGGAGCTGGATCTGAGTGATGAAGGGAAACTAGAAGCACAGGAAAATAAGCAAATCAAAACGGGCAGAGACATAAATATGTACAATTAAGTAAAGAACAGTAAACTCTGCAGTCAGAGAGGCCTGGCTCCAATTTCAACTCTATAACTTACTGAACAACCCTGAATGAATTTTATAACCTCTTTCAACTCAGATTTCTCATTTGTAAAACAGGGAGAAGAGCACCTACCTTAATAGGATTGTTATGCATAATGTATGTAAAGTGGTTAGCACCTGATACAGAGTAGCTGCCCAACTAAATGATGCCTTGTACAAACATCATAGAACAGGGGGACCAGTCTTGCTAGACTAAATGTTCAAAACGGCAAGATAATACTGGCTATTAAAGTTAAGGGTTACAGCAAATTGTGAACAGTCATCTCATTTTGTCTCTGGGGTTCCTGCAGCATAAGAATTATAAACAAGTATCACCATTATGCACTCTCTAAAGTTCAAGGTGGTGAGAGATTTGACAGTTATAGGGCTTTTCTCTAGCATGGCGCCTCTGGTGCTTAATTAAGACAGAATTCTGACTGAAGGCCTTCCCACAGTCATTACATTTATAGGGTCTTTCCCCAGTATGGATTCTTTGATGTCGAATAAGGTGTGCCTTGCAAAAGAAGCTTTTCCCACAGTCAGTACATTCATGAGGCTTATCCCCAGTGTGGACCCTCTGGTGCTGAGAAAGATCTGAGTTCCACATGAAGCCTTTCCCACAGTCCTTACATTCATAAGGCTTCTTCCCAGTGTGCATTCTCTGATGTCGAAGGAGGGCTGGGTTTCGAGTAAAGCTTTTCCCACATTCCTTGCATGTATATGGTTTCTCACCAGTGTGGATCCGTTGATGTTGTGTAAGGCTTGTGTTCTGACTAAAGCCCTTCCCACATTCCTTACATTCAAAGGGTTTCTCTCCAGTATGTATTCTCTGATGACGAATCAGGTTTGACTTCCAAACAAAGGCCTTAGCACATTCTTGACATTCATAGGGTTTCACCCCACTGTGAATTCTCTGATGTGCAATGCAATGTGATCGAAAACTGAAAGCCTTCCCACATTCCTTACATCCATAGACCTTTTCTCCATTATGAGTTTTCTGGTGTTGATCAAAGTCCTCACTTTGATCAAAACACTTGCCACATTCCTCACATACATAGAATATTTGCTCACTTAGAATTTTGTGATGTATACCAAGGAGGTTATTGACATCAGTATTCTCTGAACTCTCTTCTACTGAGATCATCTCATCCTTGACAATCACTTCTATAATATCATTTGAAGAACTTTCCATACTTCCCCCATTGAGGTAACCAGGCCATCTCCCTAACCTGCTTTTCTCTTCACAGGTTTTCCCAAACCATAATTCCCGGGATCCACACCACCAAGGTCCACTTGATAGGACCATGAGGTCCTGTGCTTCCTCAAGACTTTCCTCCTTCAAGATAAAATCTTCTTTCTTCCTCTTCAACACACCCTCTGAAAAAAGAAATCAGAGCTTCAAATGTCATCATTATCCATGACAGAGCGACAAAGGTCACCAAGTGGTATTAATATGTCCACTTCTCTCCAACTGCCACCTGTCTCAGTGGCCCTGTCCTAGCTGAAAATGGCAAAAACAAGGCTAATACACAGAAAGAAACCAAAAGTAAAGACAGCAACTAGATAGAATCCCTGAGGGCTATGATTCCTGGCACCAAACCAAGTACCAGACTAGGCTCTCAGAAAACAGATGAATTGAATCTAAGGAAAACAAAGTCAGAATTCCTCCTAGGTAGCTGAGTACAGTTTGTAACATGAGAAGAACAGGCCAGGACTTAGGGCAGAGGACCTGTTCAGAAATAAGGAATCCTTAGTGGTATACCTGGGAACCTGGGCTTGTCACACACAGCAGACAGTAGCAAGAATGAGCTTCCTCATATTTTTCAACACTAAAAGGAAGTATAGTCTTCTCTTTCAATCCAATCACCAAGTTCACCATGAAACCATGGAAAGTGCCTTCTCAAACTACTCCAGGCAGAACTGGGTAAAGACTCCCTCCTCTTTGTTCTCATAGTGTCTTACTCACATTCTATTACAGCTTTATCATTTTTCTGTAATTATAAATTTATGTATAATGTCCCATGAGACTGTGAGTCCTTCCAGGATAAGGGCCATATATGACTTGATTTTTTTATCCCTAACAACTACCACAATGAGTAAAACACAGCATCTACATTAAAAATATTGGGTGATTATAGCAGCCAGATGGGGCAGGCCATCTGTTCAGTTTAAGCCTAAGACAAAAGACCCATCCTAATTTAATTAAATTAATTGAGCTTGTCCTAATGAAAGTTGGAAGCTTAGGGTTTAAGTTTTCTCTTAATTGGCTGATTTGGGGATTTGGCCCCCAAATTTTTTAGAACATGAATGGCAAAATGGACTTTTACATCTTATAAAAGACAGGAAAAGGTGTGACTGAGAGAAGAATGCTCATTTCCCTCTCACTTACCAGGACAAATTAGGCTTGGACCCTCTTTTTGCAGTTTCAGGTTTAATGGCTCTTCCACCTGCTCAAGATGGGAAATCTCAGCAGGTTTTAGAAATGGATATTCTGCCAGGGTCAAGATACAAATAAGGCTGGTTCAGTCAGAGGAGTGAGGCCCATCAGGAAAAGAGCAGACATGGAAGTGGCAGGGAGAGAATAAAGGTGGGTGAAAAGACTGGTAACATAGATAAGCAGAAATTTGAAGGTATAGAATAATAAGGATAGGCTAGGCATGGTGGCTCACACCTGTAATCCCAGCACTTTGGGAGGCCAAGGTCGGTGGATCACCTGAGGTCAGGAGTTCAAGACTAGCCTGGCCAACATGGTGAAACCCTATCTCCATTAAAAATACAAAAAAAATTAGTCAAGCATGGTGGCACACACCTGTGGTCCCAGCTCCTCGGGAGGCTGAGGCAGGATAATCACTTGAACCCGGGAGGCGGAGGTTGCAGTGAGCCGAGATTGTGCCACTGCACTCCAGCCCGGACGACAGAGCAAGACTCTGTCTCAAAAAAATAATAATAATAACATAAAGGATAGAAAATACTGGAACAGAGAAGTTGCAATTCCATCAGTTCCCAAAGATATGAAAACATGTAACTCACTTGAAAATGTCAAGAAGAAATAGAAAAGACTAAGGCCTCTTTGTCACCTATCCCTAGGAGGTGAAATCAAGTTCACATAGAAAACAATCAGGATAGGATGGAATTGCAATGAGCTATTCTTGAGGACTTCCTGTCTAGGCAGGCTATTCTGGGAAACCATAATATCCTAGTTTCCTTTCTATCCATTTATTGCTTTCTCATTCCACAAAGATTCAATGGATGGGGTCTCTCTATGGCATCCATAAGAAATGGACTCACACCCTCACTCAGCCACTTCCAAAAGTCACTTCCTACTCAATTACAGACATCTCTGTTCACAGAGATCTATTCTAATACACCTTACTTCTGCTTTTGCTAGAACTGTCGCTTTGTAACTTTCATCCAAAACCTCCTAAGAAACAGATCAATTCTACACCTTCAAATGACAACCTTTTCTGTTGCCAAATCCAGAGACTATGTATCCTCTGAGTATTAACTTCTGTAAGACAAAAGTGGACTTTGAGTAAGGAAAGGTATGTGCCAAGAAGTCAGCTGCAGGTCAGAGAGTTAGAATGCTGCGCAAGGAGTAACTTAGCTGTTAGTTTTCTACCTAAAGCAAAACAAAGCAAAGCAGAGAAATTCCCTTAGGTGGTGAGGAGAGGAAGCACTGAGAATGTAGAAGACACTGTGGTGGTCTTCCCACACCCATTCCACTCATCCCCACTGTAAAGTAGCTATGCCCTTTGTAGGGAGCTGGAGTGGGGAGTTGGTTATCCCAGCTCCACTCCCTAGGGTAGGCTCTGACTTAGATAAGCCAAGCAGGTTAATCCCATTCCACTCGCTACATGGGAGACTGATTCAGAGATCGGCAATTCAGACCAAGTCAATCAGTGCACAGTAGTTACCTTGCCACAGTGACTGATTTAGAGTTGGCATATGACTTAAGGTAGTCCATTACAGCATACTTGGCACTTTGATTCACAATGTTTAAAGCCTAAGGAAGGCCTGCCAGGTTTCTTCCCCTAGGTATGAAGCAGCAGAGTCCTGTTACTACCACCAATCACCTTACAACCAAAAGGGGAGCCAGACTGTAGACAAAGCCAACACATACAGAGACAGAGCAGAGAATGTAATTCTGATCAAACTGTACTTGCAGCCCATTCTACCTCAGACTTCCCAGTTACATTAAACAACAAATTCTTCTTTTTTGTTTAAGCCCAGTTTGAATCGGGTTTTAATACTTGCAGTCAAGAATACTCTAATATGAAAAGACACAACAAGGAATTGTGAGAATGAGGAAACTGGGAGCACAGCTCAAGTCTCACTGTGCCCAAAGAAGAGCCCTATGGGAAGATGAAATGGGGCCAAGGAGGCAACCAGGAAACACAGTTATCACTAGGAAACTAAGAGTGAGAAAGTCCTCTTGGGCCTAAAGTAATCCCAGGGCTTTCCCCTGAGGAACAGGAACTATTTGGCTGAGGGTTGAGAGTTCTTGGTTTCTAAAGATAAAGATGGCCATTACATCCCAAGCTGGAAGACTGTAAACAGGCCAGGAAGCAGAAAGGGCACCAAAGATCGGAGTAAACAGGAAACTCATGGGTCAAAGATACATCATAGTCATGATAACAGCAGAGATGGGGAAGAGGCAAAACAGGTTAATGAAGATGGCACACAGAGGAGTCAGGATGAATAAAACAAGGACTCAAGAAGATGGAAAACTATGGGAACACAGAGAAGAAATGGAATCCCACTAGTGTCCACAACACTAGGTTAAAAGAATATCTATCTATGACATTTTAAAGATCATGACAAGCAAACTGGTCAGATGACCGGCATGTGTGCCCTCACTCACCTGAGGAGATGCCCCTTGGGTCCTCTCCATCCAGAGCTCCCCAAGGAACCGAGCACCAGGGTGCTTCCCCTCGCTCCAGCTGGGAAATCAGAGCTGGTTTGGGAAACGGAAATGCTGCTTAAGAGGAAAAAAATGGGACAGGCAGGTGAGTGGTGTGACATAGAGTAATCCCAAGGCTCCTCCCAGGCCAGTGTCTTCAGGGACAAGAGGGGAAAAAAGGGAAACAACTAGGAAGAACAAGAAAAGGAATTTCAGGGGAAAGAACAAGAGAGGGGCCAGGAGACTTACAAAGGTCAGGAAGTTGACAGTAACTGTTTATGAGTTAGCAAATGGATGATTTCACTCATTGAGGAATTGCATCCTCAATTCTTACCTGTCCTCTCCCTCCTAGAGCTCTCATGTTCAGACATCCTCATGAGGATGCTAGGAATTGGCCTGGATCTTGCAAACCGAGAGGGCGGGGAACTGAAGGCTCAGTGGGGCACTGTGAATCTGCTCTCTTCTCACTATACCCACAGCACAAGGGTAGGGGTTGAGCAGCTCTCACTCTGGGGCAAGGAAGTCCTGTATAAGGCCCAAACTGATACCAGGACTTCCTACTTCCCAACAACTGCTGAGGTTGGGTCACTAAAAATCCAAGAGCCTGAAGCTGCCACTGAGCTGAGGGTTATCAGCAACTCCTGAGCCTTTGAAGAAAAAGGAGCCAGCAAATTCTGAAGGGTGGAGGCAGGGCCCAAAGGGAGACCCTTACCCAGGGAAGCCACAGCCCCATAATTCTCCAGCATCACATCCCTGTACAGGGCTCTCTGAGCAGGGCCCAGGCCGATCCATTCATTCTCAGAGAAGTAGACGGCCACATCCTCGAAGGTCACTGACTCCTGAAACAACATGTGTTTAAATGCCCTAGGACAACCTCAGGACCAGGCCAGGAGGAAGGGGAGACAGGGCACCAAAAGGTACTGTGGGGGGTGCCTGTGGGGATTCTGGATTCTGAATGTCTACAGGAACTCCATCAGCAGATGATTTTTGCCTCCTATGTACAAAGAGACAGGGCATCAGCTATCAATTTTATCATGTCTCTTCATCTCTATTTCAGCAAACATTTTCTCCTCTTTTTTGTGAGTCTGCAAAAGTTTTCTCGTTTCATCCTTATACCCCAAACCACATCTGTGCTCTAAGTCCCATCCTTTCTCCACAATGTGTCCTCCTTCAGCGGTCACCCACCCTTGATAACAACTATCATTTCTTAAGCCTGTGCCAAGCACTTGATACGTATTGTTTATGTCTCATAGCCTACTATCAGATCCATTTTATGGAAGAGGAAACTGAGACTCAGAGGGATTAACTTCCCCCAAAGTTCCAGAACTGAGACAGAACCCAGGCCTGTTTGACTCTGACTCTCGCCTGTTATGCCACACTGTCTTCCGTCCCCATTCCTACCCCTGCTGCCCCTGTGCAGGACTCTTCCTCCTTTGTCCTCCCCAGTCACTGCCACTAGCCACAGAGGCAGCTAGGACTCCTCAGAACATTCAGGTTGCCCTGGACACTGTACTCAACAGGACAGATCCTCGTTGTGACTTTACTCCCTGCACCCCCCGACTCGCAACACACTCTCATAAAGATCCCACCTCACTTGCTTCCCCTCGTCCCAATCTCCATGTTCCCATTTTCTATATCTCTAGGAGTCTCAGCTCCTGCACCTTCTTTCTCTTATCCTCTTCCTTAAGAAACAAATACTGCTCACCTCCAGCCATTGAGACTTCCTGTAATTCTCAGCTACTGCCTCCTTCAGGGTCTTAGTCTCCATACTGTGGAGGAGCTCATTCTGGTCCACTGCACGTCAGTCCTTGCGCACTACAAAGTCTCCACAGCTATTTATCCAGCACTCCAGGGCTCCAAGGCTTTGGCTGGCTCACCTTTGTCTGCCTAATAGAGTCCACATTCCTCTGCACTACAGACAATTCCATTCACTACTCACAGACCCAGCTTTCCTGGCCAAGATCATCAGCCACCACCACTCTCATCCCCTATCCTCTCACAATTCCATTGGGAAACCAAATTCTTTCCTCGCCCTGTTCTGTGCCCTTGCACCTGCGGCTACTCTTGCCTGAAGATCCAGTTCTTCCCTCCTGATCCTGCGTTGCAAATTCCTTTTCAACCTAATACCCAGCTCAAACATAACCAGCTCTGTAAAGGTGGCTCTGAAATTTTGGCCATTCATCGCCCCCCACAGCACCCTATGCGCTCTGCCCCAGCAGTCGGCTCAACCACGTGCCGCTGCACGTCTGCTCTCCTTGAGGCTCATGTCCCAGGGGTGTCGACTCCGCTGTGCTGCCTGTCCCTCGAGGCCCCTCACTCTGGGTTGTAACCCCATTTCCCAGCCGCCGCACCACCCGTCTCCGGGCCTAGAACCCAGGGCAGGGCCAAGCCTGCTTCCAGGCTCCGGCCCCGCACTCACCGGGCGCGCCCGGGGCGGCGCCGGCTGTCCCGGCAGCAGCTCAAGGTCAGGGCCGAGGCGTGTCCTGCTCGCCAGGGCCGCGGCCGCCATAGCCCGGGTCGCCCTCTGGGAAAGCGAGCGCGCGCCAGACCCGACCGGAGGCTGTTGGGGTCAGGAAGGAGCGCTCTGGACCTGGTCAGGTCTGACACGGCTACCCTGAGCCCTGGAGCCACCTGAGTAAGACTCCGACTCCGCTCCCCGCCAGCCCCACGCCCAACTCCTCGTGCTCCTCGCCAACCAGACCCCTGCATCCGGGAGCCCGGGGCTCGGGCCGCTCCGGTTGCTCTAGGACGGCGGAGGGCGCCGCGTCTCTGTGGTCCTCCTTTCTAGCTCTGGAAGGGAGGGGAGAGCAGTCTGGTTCTCCTGGAGACACAGACAATCCCAGGGGCCGCTACCGGGGTAGGGGTGCAGGCGGCTGGGGAGGAATCCGTCCCCAGCGCCCTAGGCCATCCCTTCCTCTCCAGCTCGCTGCACCCTGGGTGGACAGGTATTTGCTGACAGGAGATAGCGGGTACTTCACTGGACTGCACCTTCTCTTTTATCTCTCCTTTTACCAGTTTCTACATTCCCAGAGTAGACCTGTATTTTATGTTATGTCTTTTAACATTCTCATCTTTGTGCCTCTAACATGCGCCCGATGTCTAGCACCTCCTGGGGAGTAATTTCTTTAACTGCCAAGAAATATTTGTAGAATTGTCCACGAAAAGTCAAACCGTAAAATATTTGAAGAGATTTATCCTGAGCCAAATATGAGTGACCATGGCCCGTGCCACAGCCCCAGGAGATCCTGAGAACATGTGCCCAACGTGGTCGGGCTACAACTCGGTTTTACACATTTTAGGAAGACATAAGACATCAGTTAACACATGTAAGATGTACGTTGGTTTGGTATGGAAAGGTGGGACAACTGGAAGAGGAGGCTTTCAGGACATAGGTGGATTCAAAGATTTTCTGAGTAGCAATTGGTTGAAACAGTTAAGTTATTGTCTAAAGACTTAAAATCAATAGAAAGGGATGTCTCAGTTAAGATAAGGGCTTGTGGAGACCAAATTTTATCATGCAGATGGAGCCTGTAGCAGGCTTCAGAGAACAGACTGTAAGTGTTTATCATTATCACACTACCGGATAGTCTGTGAGACTTAAAGAGGCTGTTCTATCAGTCTTAAGGTGTGTATTGATGTTAACGCTGGTCAACTGGGCCTGAATTTCAAAAGGGAGGGGAGCATAATGAGCCGTGTCCAACTCCTCCTTTCCATCATGGCCTGAACCAGTTTTTCAAGTTAACTTTGGAATGCCCTTGGCCGAGAGGAGAGATCCATTCAGATGGTCAGAGGGCTTTGAATTTTAATTTTGGCTTACAGAATAAAAGAATGAATAAATGTTGAACCAGTTTTTCCGTTAAAGAAAGTAAGGCCCAAAGAGAAAATGGCTTGCCTAACATCACGCAACATGCCAGGAAATTAAATTTTTTAAGAGTTGTGAAAATAAATAAAGACTATTCAAGTGAGAACAAAGACTATTATTCAGAGCTTGCTATATATGACAAGAGAGTCAGCCCTCATCACTTGCATTCAGCAGACTGAAAGTCAGGCAGAAGAGTGGGGAAGGCTTCACAGTGGAAAAAAGGAACAGCTTCAGGTATTCCCTTATTGGAAGTTGCTGGCATGGGGATACTACAGGTGGGCTAACTAGAAGCAGGGCATCCTATGTAATTGGTTAGGGGGAAATATTTGGCTTTCTCTGGTCCTAAGTTGGAAATAATATGGGAAAAAGTAGGGAATCTGATAGTTTTCAATCAAATTGCTACCCCATCTCTACAAAAAAAAAAGAAAAGAAAAAGGAAGGAAAGGAAAGGAAAGGAAAGGAAAGGAAGGAAGGAAGGAAGGAAGGAAGGAAGGAAGGAAGGAAGGAAGGAAGGAAGGAAGGAAGGAAGGAGAGAGAGAGAGAAAGAAAGAGAGGGAGGGAGGGAGGGAGGAAGGAAGGAAAAGGGAGGGAGGGAGGAAGGAAGGAAAAGGGAGGGAGGGAGGGAGAGATCAAATACCAGCTGCTTGGGGTCAATTGCTACCAGGGTTATTGTTTTGATTAGTGGACTGAGTGCCACAGACAGTAATTTATTGGTTTGACTTCCTAGAGTGGTTACCATAGAAAATGGGTTTGCTTCCTGGACTAGTTGCTACAGATTGTGTGACAGAGTCCTGTTTTTCTATGTAGTCTGGCCGTTGCCCATTTGTATATTCAGTGTCTCAGGATGAACAAGGTAGGAAGATAAATATGGAATTCAAGTCCACAGGCTCAGATGCTCTGATGCCTGAATAGCTCCCCAGGTACTGAGCACTTGCAGATACCATACCTGTAAAAAATCACAGAGCAAAAGAGACCTCAGATGGACTCCCAGTCTTGTTTGTATGCAAGAAGATGCTAGAGAGGTTCTTAAATGGACAGTACCTGATAGTCTATGAGTACTGAGATGGAAGCAGTAACTCTTACCATGGGGAAGATCACTAGGTAGGTTGAGGATAAAATGAAGTCTCTTAGGATTTTCTTGGTGACAAGATGGAGAAAACTGGACTGGGTGACAAAACAATTATGAGGGTTTTAGCTCAGAACAAGGAACCCTGGAGATGCATGATTACTAAGTCATGGTCCACCAGAGGGAAGGTCTCTTATGGCTCTGAATAGTGTTTTGGTTCAAAACTTTTAGAAATCTGAAGAGGAGAAGAATAGGTAGTCTATTATATTTACCCATATTTTTACTCATTCCATTGTCCTTTCTGTCAAACACACAACAGCAGGCAAAGCCATGGCTTGACTGATTTGACTAATAAAGATACAATAGGTGGGGTGCAGTGGCTGACACCTGTAATCCCAGCACTTTGGGAGGCTGAGGCAGGCAGATCACCGGAGGTCAGGAGTTCGAGAACAGACTAGTCAACTTGGCGAAACCCCTTCTCTAGTAAAAATGCAAAGATTAACTGGGTTTGGTGGCATGTGCCTGTAATCCCAACTACTCTGGAGGCTGAGGCAGGAGAATCGCTTGATCCTGGAAGGCAGAGGTTGCAGTGAGCCAAAATCACGCCACTGCATGTCAGCCTAGGCAACAGAGTGAGACTCTGTCTCAAAAAAAAAAAAAAAAAAAACAATAAGCCATTTTTAGACTCATACAATGTATTATTTACATATCAAAAGGAAGAGTAGACAAACAGGCCAGCTCCCCAGGTCCTCATCCTACATGCTAAAAAGAATGCCATGAAACAAAAGGGAGCTGGATGTCTGCAATGTGAGTTGTCCATACCCCATTTCTGAGGAGCCAATTTTAGACTGCAACAGTCTACTTTGTTGCAGTCTAATATTGGCTCCTCAGAAATGGGGTATCCAACAACTCACATTGGGTTGAGTGATGAACCTACGTGGTGGCTTATGCTCTTGAGAATTCTTAACCATATGTGTGATAGGTTGGGAGGTGGAATTGTGGACTTGGGAGGACCTACCCTCCTCAGGATATAACTGCAGGCTACAACACTACTTCCTTCTGGGGGACAAAAGTCTCATGCTTCATCAGAACCTTGGAGGCGACGAAAAACTGTCTCATGACAGCCTCCCATAGGAGATAGGAAAGGGAGTGAGGGATGACCTTGTAAAGCTCCTCTCATCCCCTTGTGTTCTGGAGGATCACAAGACAACCTGCTAAGACTTAGATTAGCTGCTGTTCATGCCTTTTCCTGTGTGGCCTATGTAGCTATGTGCAAGGTAGCCGGGGTACCATGGCAGAGTCATTTGCCTACAACTCTACCTCCCAACCTATCACGCATATGGTTAAGAATTCTCAGGAGCATAAGCTGCCACTTAGGCTCATCAGATACTCTAGTTAATTGTACTGATAAAGACTTGGACCAGATCTACTCCATTTCTCTTAGGCAACATCAAATCAGAGTAACCATGATTACGAGTCCCTGTAGTTTAATCAGGCCCACTGGATGGTAGACATATTCCCAATCCAGAACCAAGCCAGTTAATATGGCTGAATGCAGGTGAGGCAAGAGGTGTTGGCAGTGGCACATATCGCACCTGAACTGACCAATGGGAAATCCAAAACAATATACAATCAGTCATGCTAGAGAATTTAGAACAATAAATGGTCTATGAAAAAATGTGCAAAAGAGTCCAGTGATAACAGAATGAAGCTAAAGGGAATAATATCAACTTTCAGAAAGTTAACTTTGTTATGTTATATCTTAGTGAGGCTGTTCCTTTCTGGAGCCAGTGGTTTTGGGAAGATTGTGATAGTTTTAAAATTAAGATGGTTTGTTGGCCAGTGGTCAAGTTGATAGTGGTAGCAGAAGTCTGGGTTAAACTGGCCAGATATCCTGCAGACAGTAGCTAAGAGAAATTAATGGACCTTCCTTCTGAAACCACCTTTGCAAAAATTATAAGAGAAAATTATGATGGTGAAAGGGATCTGAACTAATCGACTCCATCTTGCTTTTAACTTCCAAGGTGTCATTGTTCATTCCTGGGCACCGCCAAACTAACTTTGGGAGGCCCTTAGTTTATAATTTAACTTTGAAACAAAGATAGTAACAGCCCTTTTCCAAAACAAACCCCCTTCCTGCCTGCAGACTAGACTGCCCTTGCAGGACTAACAAATTAGCCACAAGAGTAGAAATTATGGTTTAAGAGTCATGCAGCTGGAGGCTGGAAGATTCTGAACCTCCCCAAATTGTTCCTGGGGATAATATCACTCTTTTAAAACCTAAGATCAGTGCTTGAGATGTTTTGCAGACCCTGCACGCAGTGGATCAACTGGCACCACCCAGATCCGTAAACTGGCCCATCTGGTATTGTGGCCCCCACCCAGGAACTGACTCAACACAAGAGGACAGCTTCAGCTCCCTATGATTTTATCTCTGACCTGGCCAATCAGAACTCTCCACTTTCCAACCCCCTACCCACCAAATTATCCTTAAAAACCACAACCCCCAAGTTTTCAGGGAGACTGATTTAAGTAATGATAAAAACTCCAGTCTTCCATACGCTGGCTCTGCATGAATTAAACCCTTTCTTTATTACAATTACCATGTCTTGATAAATCAGCTCTGTCTAGGCAGCAGGCAAGGAGAGCCTGTTGGGCGGTTACACCTCTGCCCTGACAACCCAAAGTCTAAGGTGTTCTCTTCTTACCAACCAGGATTGTTGTTCCTCTTGTTCCACAGCTACGTGATCAATATGACTCGTCTCTGCAACAATCACTCCACCTATTTCCCAACTCCCCTGTGTCTTACACACCATACACTGAGACTCATCTCTAGTTAGTTCAGTAGTTTCTTTCTTATATAACTTGTAGAATCCTAGAATGTCTCCCACCTTCTGACATGTGGGCCATGCCAAGACCACCTTAGGAGTTGTCTTCTCGTATTTACGATTTATGGTCACTATAATCATTATCTATAATTGGCCAAATCCAGTTAGCACAGCTGGGTGGCAACACACACACACACACACACACACAGTCAGTCTCCCGCTCCCTGGCTCTTACTTCCTACTGTCAAACTGCAGTAGTTCAGTTTCCCAGGGGTAAGCATAGGAAGGGGAAAAAATAGAGAAGAATTAATTATGTGGTTATGTCTCTTGCAGTCAGGGCCTTCTCCCACTCCTGAACCTTCTGCAAGTGTTACTGCCAGCAAGTCTGCAAACAGTGGCAAATCTGCACTGATCCCGACCCTTGTCTTCTCAGAGGAAAGATTTCAACTGAAAGACTGAGGCAAGTTTTAAAGCAGAGGCAAAGGTTTATTAAAAGAAGCAAAGCACACTTGGAAGAGGGCCAAGTAGGGAACTTGAGAGATCAAGTGCCCCCCTCAGCCTTTGGCTGTGGATTTTTATAAACTGGCTTTTGGTTCCAGGATTTATCTTCTCCTCCCTTGATCCCTCTGTTGGGGTGGGCTGTTGCTCAGCTGCCACACGTGCAGTGGCGTGCTAGTACTTGGGAGGAGCCGCATGTGCAGTGTGCTTACTGAGGTTGTGCACATGCTCACTTGGAGCGATTTTCCCTTACGGGTTGATCACCCCCAGAGGAAGGTCATATACCAGTCAAACACCACCATTTTGTCCCCTACTTTTGCCCCCATGCTTAAGATCAGATCTGGGCATGGTGGCTCACGCCTATAATCCCAGCACTTTGGGAGGTCGAGGCAGGTGGATCATTTGAGGTCAGGAGTTCGAGACCAGCCAGGCCAACATGGCAAAACACTGTCTCTACTAAAAATTTTTTTTAAATTAGCCAGGTGTGGTGGGTGCCTGTAATCCCAGCTACTGGGGAGGCTGAGGCAGGAGAATCACTTGAATCCAGGAGGCAGAGGTTGCAGTGAGCTGAGATCGTGCCACTGCACTCCAGCCTGGGTGACTGAGTGAGACTCTGCCTCAAACAAAAAAAACTGATCAGGGAATTGTGATTTGCTGGCTCCAGATGTTTTCTATCTATTGGGGAACTCCTCTCCGTCTTGGTCCCAGTCATGGCCACTTCTCATTTCAGAGGGACAGTTTTACGATAGCTTGACCATCACCTGATGAGTGCCTGCCATTTCCAGAATTCTCTCTACTGCCACCTCCTGGGGCAAGTGAATGGCCTCTAGTAGCTCTAAGATTTGGGGCCCATACTTAGCAGGAGTATCCCAAGTTGCTGGGTATTCCCTTTCCTTCCAGATAGTGGCTTGGGTGTGAAGCACCAAAAAGTCATATTTGGAATCTGTATAAATGGTTATTCTTTTCCCTTCCCCTAGTGTTAGGGCTCTGGTTAACAAGATGAGTTTTGCTAGCTGTCCTGAGGTCCCCAAGGATAGAGCTTTAGCCTCTGTGTATCCTGCATACATAGTTTCATTCTGAACAAAACTGCTCCCATCTGAAAACCATATTTTGTCCAGATTGTCCAAGGGCTGATCCTTTAAGTCTTCCCATCTGGCATAAATTTGGTTATCTCACAACATGAATGTGTTGAGTCATCCTCTCCTGGTAATGGCAGTAAGGAGGCTGGGATGAGGGTGGAGCACCACTCAACTGTTACCTGTGGGATTTCTAACAACAAGACTTGGTACTTTAGCAATCTGTTGTCAGTGAGCCATTGTGGCAATTTTATGTCCAGTAAGGAGCTTATTTGTTGGACATCAGAGAACTGGATTGACTGTATCATGGTGCTTTTGAGGACCTCCTCCAGTAGGAGGGCTGCTGCAGCCACTACCTTGAGGCAGTGTGACCACCTGTGTGCTACTGGGTCTACGTTATTTGAAAAGTAACCTACAGGACATTTGATTGACCCAACGGTTTGAGTTAGGATTCCTAAGGCTACACCTTGGCTTTTGGTGATGAAAAGCTAAAACAGTTTGGTTAGTATAGGTAGCCCAAGGGCTGGGGCTTATGAGAGAGCAGTTTTTAGCTGCCTAAAGGCTTGTTCCTAATCTTTTCCCCAGAGAAGTGAGTCCCTATCAGTCGCTTCCTTTAGAGCCTACTATAAGGACTTAACAATCCCACCATAACCCAGTATTTAAAGTCTGCAATATCCTGTGATCCCAAGAAAGGCCTGATGCTGCTTTTGGGTGGCTGGGATAGGTATTTTAAGGACGGCCTGTATCCGTTCTAGGGAGAACTTATGTTCTCAAGGGGTCAGGATTATCCCTAGGTTTTGGATCTCTTGTCTTAGTAGCTGTGCCTTGGCCTTGGATGCTTTGTACCCTTTGTCTGCAAGAAAATTTAGTGTCTGGACTAGATGTTGGATTCCCAGTTGTCTTGTGGGGGAGAGATTAGCAGGTCATTCACATACTGTAGGAGACATCTGACCCCCTCAAGAGTTAGGTCCTGAAAATCTTTAGCCAAGGCTTGCCTAAACAAATGGGGACTATCTCTAAAACCCTGCAGAAGCACAGTCCAGGTGAGCTGTTGGCTCCTTCCTTTTTCATTTTCCCATTCAAATGCAAATAGCAATTGGGAAGATGGTTCTATGGGCATACAAAAGAAGGTATCCTTCTGGGATGTCTAGGTCAAGGTTAGTATGTTTCACGTGGGCCTTATGTAGCCTCTCTAAGAAAGCAGTGGGATTTTCAAGAGAGCCTTGATCTTATATTAAGGCCAATTTATTGTGATTTACAGGCTTTCCTCTGCTATCCTTCATCCCCATTATGGGGATGTGGTTCACTGCCCATATACCCCCCTGGGTATTGTATTCCCAGTTGGAGGCCAACGTGGGGAAGGGCAGTGGCCCTCACAAGGTAGCCACCAGGGTCAGTCATGTGCATTGCACTTGCAAATTGCTGGGCCGCCTCCATAATGGACTCATGTTCTCCCTTAGACAGAGTTTGGCCTAGTGTGACTGTGAAGTCCTTCCAAGTAAGTTCAAATGTTAAGCCTAGTTAATGGAACCCTTCAATGTATTAGTCAGGGTTTTCCATAAACTTCCATAGCTCCATTTTAATCTAGCTCAGGTCTTACATAGTGATTGGAGTCTGGACTCTAGTTGGCCCACTGGGGCTGCTAACCTCCTGAAGGGGGGATAACTTAAGGGGGTGGTGTCCAGAGGGTGACCCTGGGTAAGCACAGGAAGGTTATGGGACTGGGAGACCTGGATATAATGGGGATAGAAGAGGCAATGTTGTTTGAACTAAATTCCACCTTTGGTTCCTCTGGGGCTTGAGCCCTGTGCAAATCTGATAAAGAATCTCCCAAATCTACTGGAGGAGGTTGCCTGGCGATGGCTGCTATCATCGCTGGGTCCATTTTACAAGCCCAACAGAGGTCAGGTTTGTCTCTTAGGGCCATGAAAGCCTGCGCATAAGGGATTTATGTCCATTTTCCCTGCTGGCAGCAAAACGAATCTAGTTGATGGATAGTATTAAAATCAATACTTCCATTTTCTGGCCAAGATTGCTGGTCCCCAAGTTCATATCAGAACCAGGCTGTGTTACAAAAAAAATTAGCCTTTTTCTTTTTAGAATTTGGGGGTCAAACTTTTCCCAGTTCTTGAGGATGCATCCAAGGGGTGTGTCCTGTGATATGGAGATGTGATTGCCCATCTGTGAAGAGAGAACAGAGGAGAGAAGGGGAAAAAAGATACCCCCTTGTTTCCCTACTATCTTTTGCCTGCATTTATGGCATCAGAGTGAAGAGGCCATCCTCCATTCATTCTAGGGGTTCCTTCACTTATGGCAGACCAGAGTGAATAGGGTATCCCCATTCATCCTTGGGGTTCCTGCACTTATGGCAGACCAGAGTGAACAGGGCATTCCCCCATTCAACCTACGTATTCCGGAATGAACCAGTGCTTACCAGGTACCCCTAACTTTGGTCCCATCTTGTTTTATGGAGGCATGATTACCCACCTGTGAAGAGAGAACAGAGGAGAAAAGGGAACAAGAAGACATCCCCCCTCATTCCCTTAATCCTGCACTATGGCAAACCAGAATGAACAGAGTACCCCCGTCCCGTTCATCCTTGGGATTCTGGAATGAACTGGTACTTACTGGGTACTCCTAACCCTGATCCCATCCCATTTTGGGGATCAGCCTTAATCTCTGTTCTGTGGGTAATTTGGTCTCCTGAACCTGTGGCCTTGGGCTGGCCTGTATCTCTGTCTACAAGACTTTGCAGTGACCTTTGTCTGAAGCATTCTTGCAATGAAATGGTTTCCTATCCTCTCAAGTTCCCATTCCCCATGTCCTTTTAGGTAAATGAGGACCCTGTTCCCAGCCAATAGCCTTAAAGAGACTGGGCTCCTTTTTCCCCGTATACAGGCTTTGAGATCTAAGTGAATGTTGAGGATGGCATGAAGGGAGGCAGAGAAAGGTAGGAATATTTCATCCTCTGTAGGCAGCATGCAAAAGTAATGTTTAAATAAGCAGGGCAATTCTTCTGCAACAGGTAGGAAGGGAGGAAGCACTGGGGCTGCTTGTGGAAATCCTTTCTTTCACAGAAACAACACCCAGTCCCTAGGGGACAGTACTTGTCTACCTTCTTGATATAAAGGAGAAACCTCCAGAGAACCAGGGAATTTTGAACAAGGGCTCTTATGGTGACATTATGGTCACCATAATGGTGAAAATGGCAGAATAGGGACCTCTAAAAATTGTCTCTTCTTTAAAAAGGGGATTAGAAAACTAGCAAGAAAGAATTGTCAGAATCAACTTCTTCAGGATTCTGGAAGCTAACCTAAGGCTTGTAGCAACTTAGAGATCATTTATTCAAGAAAACAGCTGAATTTTGGTAGAAGCAACAAGCTTTGTGGTGTTTTAACTTGCCCTATTCCCATCCCTCCTCTACAGTTTTGCAATATCTTTGAATACCAACAACCCACAATCATAGTGAAAATCAGCAGCCTGGCAGCCACCAGAGGGGGAAGATGGGGTTAGAGTTCCTTCAAAACCTCATTCCTGGAGAATTGTCATTATTTGACCTGTCTAGTGGTTCCCTGGAAAACCCCACTTGCAAGGCTATCTTTATTTGACCCAACTTGGAGTTCACTCAGTGCAAAAGGCTTTTTCATGAATGAGTCAGTCAAAAACATTTAGAGTTAATTGTTCAACTTTGCAGCTGCCTAAGGTGATGGATAACAATTGGAGCAAATCATAGGCTAATGAAAGAACTTAAAAGGAAAACCTGGAGAATGAGATGTCCATAGAGGCTTTGAATAGTTCTGACATATTCCTAGGAATATAGATGTCCCCATACATACATTGAGCTGTGCATATGTCCAGGAAAGATATGAGGAAGCTCTAAGATCTCACCTCTGGCTGACTCTGAGGGTCTGTGCAAGCAGGAAGTGAAAGCTAAGGCAGTGTTGTCAAACACCCCGCTGAATGTTGAGGGTGTACCTAAACATGCTTATGTGGAAGTGGCACAAAGTTTTCTAAATGGTGAAAGAAAAGAAAAGTCAACCCAGAATTCTATGCCCAGTCAAAATATCCTTCGGGAACAAAGATGAAATCAAGATATTCTCAGGTTAAGGTGATAACCTACAGATCACATTTGCCAGGCTGCCAAATTAATCACCTGGGAAGGATCTTGCGATTCACGGCTTGCATCCTGTTTCAGAGTAAACAATCTTGTGGTGAATTCCCAAATCTTATTATTAGTTCCTCAAACTGTTGATGTACTAATTAATATGTAACCTGCTGACGTTGAAAAGGACAATGAATTTTTTCTTTTTTTTTCTGAGACAGAGTCTTGCTCTGTCATCCAGGCTGGAATGCAGTGGTACAATCTTGGCTCACTGCAACCTGCACCTCCCGGGTTCAAGTGATTTTCCTGCCTCAGCCTCCTGAGAAACTGAGATTACAGGCACACACCACCACGCCCAGCTAATTTTTGTATTTTTTAGTAGAGATGGAGTTTCACCATGTTGGCCAGGCTGGTCTCAAACTCCTGACCTCATGATCCACCTGCCTCGGCCTCCCAAAGTGCTGGGATTACAGGCATGAGCAACCATGCCCAGCCAATGATTTGTTTTTGAATCACAAAGTTTTGCTGATTTGTTTCTAAAGCATAAAGTTTTACTGATTGCCTTGCACGTAAAACATTTTAGCCTGTATATTGTCATATGTAGCCAATGATTGTAACCTCTATATTTTACTTGCCAACAAAAAAGGACAATGCCTATAAGTAGTACCCTCAAAAGGAAGGTAAGGTACTATATAGCCTATTGACTCCTATGTAGGTCCAATATCTCCAACTGTTGCTCCAGAGTTCGCTTTACTATTCACTTGTGTGGCTGGCAGTTCAGTCCCCACCCATCATAAACCCAAAATACCAGAGCCACAAGAACAGAACAATTTCAAGGCTTTGTTCCTGACATTCCCATTTGGCTGCCCCAGCTGTGGCAGAAGCAAGGCCCAGGTACGGTTTGTGCTGTCCCTCCAGAAGTCATAGAAGAAAAACCATGGCACCATCATGGAGCTAACTCTCCAAATGCACAGAAAGCAAGAGCTGTGGGGGCATAGCTAGATGATTAAATTTCAAATGATGCCCCAGAGAGCCTCAGGGCCCAGGCAGAGGAGTGCCACAGGGGCAGGGCCACCACAGAGGGCCCCCACTAAGGCAGTGCACAGTGAACATGGGAGCAGGGCTGCCCCCAAGACCCTAGACTGGTAGAGCCCCAGCATGCAACTCTATCTGGAAGCACCATGGGCAGAAGACTCTCACTCATGAGAGCTACCTTGTGAGCTGCATTCAGCAAAGCTATGGGGCAAGGCTGCCTGGAGCCTTGGGGACCCAGTCCCCACCCCAGTGTGTCCAGAAGTGGGAACATGGAGTCAAAGAAGATTATTCTCCAGCCTTAAGATTTAACGTTGTTTTCCTTGTTGGGTTTTGGACTTACTTGGGACCTGTTATCCTTTCGTTCTTTCCTACTTCTCCCTTTCAGAATGGAAGTATTTATCCTATGCTTGTCCCACCATTGTATTGTAAACTAAAAATAAAATTCTACATCCCACAACTGACTGAATGGACCATCTCTTGGCCAAGGGAACCAGAGAAAAACCTTGAAAACTAAGTTCTTGGCCATGATTAGACTCACCTCATTACACCCACTCCCTTGCTAACCACAATGAGGTTTTCTTCCCTAAAAGTAAACAGAAACCAGACCTTTCAAAATACTCCACCTCTGATATCAACAAACTGCCTAATCCTGTCACTCCTTTTTGACTGATATAAAAAACCACCAACCATTGAGTGGTTCTGGTACAGAGAATGCACAGTAAGGGTGAAGCACATCCTCTGCTTCACCTTTTGACATCAGAGGGCCAGAAACTTCATCTTCAGCTCATGCTAATGCCGCCATTTTTTGAATATGGGTCCCATGGAGAAGCACAAAGCTCAACTGTGCATGTACACGTGTCTCCTCAAAACTACTCATGACTCTTCCTATAGAGTATTGAATATGTATATTTGGCTGTCTTGCTCAGCATAAATTCCTATTCCCTTTTCACCTGCCTCAAAGTGTCTGTTTCTGGCTTCTGGCTGGAGGCTATGCCTCCCAGCCTGTCAGAATGGCCACCCTGCAAGCTGCAATCCTTTATGAGAAATAAAGATCTCCTTACCAAATGTATGAACTTCATCATTCTTCAGTTGACAGTATTTTAGAAGCACATAACTTGTTTAATTTCACAGGCTTACAGCTGGAGGAGACTTTGCCTCAGGATGAATCGCTCCTTTGAGTCTCACTCATATCTGATTTAGATGAGAGTCTGGACTTTAAACTTTTAAGTTGATACTGGGACATGTTAAGACTTATGGGAGTGACTGGGCATAATGGCTCATTCCTGTAATCCCAGCACTTTAGGAAGCCGAGGCAGGAAGATCACTTGAGGCCAGGAGTTCCAGACCAGCCTGGGCAACATAGTGGGACCCTATCTCTACAAAAAAAAAAATTTTTTAATGAAAAAAAAAAGACATATGGAGCTATTGGAATGGAATGAATGTATTTTGCCTATGAGATGGATATGAATGTTTAGGGTCAGGGGCAGAATGCTGTGTCCTTCCAATGTTGAAACTTAATCTTTTTTTCTTTTTTTGAGACGAAGTCTCACTCTGTTGCCCAGGCTGGAGTGTAGAGGTGTGATCTTGGCTCACTGCAATCTCCACCTCCCAGGTTCAAGCGATTCTCCTGCCTCAGTCTCGCTAGTAGCTGAGATTATAGGCATGCACCACCAGGCCCGGCTATATTTGGTATTTTTAGTAGAGATGGGATTTTACCATGTTGGCCAGACTGGTCTTAAACTCCTGGCCTCAAGTGATTCGCCTGCCTCAGCCTCCCAAAGTGCTGGGATTACAGGCATGAGCCACATGCCCAGCCATGAAACTAAATATTTATTGTTATGGTATTAAGAGGCAGGACTTTTTGGGAAGTGATTAAGTCATAAGAGCTTCATGCATGAGACTAGTGCCCTTATAAAAGAGGTTGAAGTGAGCTCTCCAACCCCTTCTGCCATATGAGGACACAGCAACAAGGCACCATCTGTGAAGGATGGGCCCTCACCAGATACCAAATCTGCTGGTGCTTTGATCTTGTACTTCCAGAACTACAGGCAATTGATTTCTGTTGTTTATAAATTACCCTAAGTCTAAGGTATTTTGTTATAGCAGCAGGAAAAGACCAAGACAAAGGAGCCCCCTGCAATTAAATATGAATTTGAAAATCAGCTTTTCTACGTCTGTGGAAAAGTCTATTGGAATTTTGATTGGTACTGCATTGAATCTGTAGATCACTTTGGATTGTATTAACATCTTCACAATGTTAAGTCTTCCTTCCTATTCATGAACGTAGGATATTTTTTCATTTATTTAAGTCTTTAATTTCTTTCAGTAATAGTTTGTAGTTTCAGGATACAAGCCTTTCACCAACTTGGTTAGATTCCTAAGTGTTTAATGCTTTTAGATGCTATTGGAAATAACATTGCTTTCTTAATTTCCTTTTTGGATTGTTCATACCTGCTATATAGAAACACAACTGATTTTTGTTTTGATCTTATATGCTACAACTGTGCTAAATTAGTTTATTAGCTCTACTAGTTCTTTTGGACTCAGATTTTCTGTATATAGGATCATGTTATCTGCAAATATAATTTTCCCTCTTCCATTCAAATTTGGATGACTTTTATTTTTTTTCTTCTACTATTGAGCTCTAACTTTATCCTGTTTGGGATGGAGAAGATATGTATAATAGCTATCTTTATAAATCTATTAAGACTTGTTTTGTGGCCTAACATTTGTTCTCTCTGGGAGAATGTTCCATATGCATTTGAGAAGAATGTGTATTCTGCTGTTTTGGGGTGGAGTGTTTTATATTTACCTGTTAAGTCTAGTTGGTTTATTGCATTGTTCAAATTCTCTGTTTTCTTATCCTCTGTCTGAATGATCTATCCATTATTGGAAATGGGGTAAATAAGTCTCCAACTATTACTCTAAAAATGTATTTATCCCCTCAATTCTGTCAATTTTTGCTTTATGTATTTTGAGGGTCTATTATTAGGTGTGTAATGTTTATAGTTGTTTAACTTGCCTGCTGTATGGAACATTTTATTAATACATTGAAACTGCCATGGCAAAGTTATCACTGATACTGTGAACGAGATCGGACCTAACCAACTCCATCTTGCTTCTTACTTCCAAGCTGTTCTTGTTCATTCATAGGCATAGACTGAACTAACTTTGGAAGAAACTTAGTTTATGGTTTAAAACAAAGATGATACAGCCCTTTCCCAAAACAAACCTCCTTCTTGCCTGGGGACTAGACTGCCTTCATAGGACTATCAAATTAGCCACAATATTAGAAATTATGGTTTTGGGCCGGACGCAGTGGCTCACACCTGTAATCTCAGCACTTTGGAGGCCAAGACAGGCAGATCACTTGAGATCAGGAGTTCAAGACAAGCCTGGCCAACATGGTGAAACCCCGTCTCTATTAAAAATACAAAAACTAGCTGGCCGTGGTGGCAGGTGCCTGTAATCTCTTGGGAAGCTGAGGTAGGAGAATTGCTTGAACCCAGGAGGTGGAGGTTGCAGTGAGCCAAGATTGCACCACTGTACTCTAGCCTGGGCGGCAAGAGTCTGAAAAAAGAAATTATGGTTTAGGAATCTTGTAACTGGAGACTACAAGATTCTGACCCTCCCCAAATTACTCCTGGGGATAAAATCATTATTGTAAAACCTAAGACCAGTGCTTCAGATATTTTACATACCCTGCACTTGATGAATCAGCTGGCACCACCCAGATCAATAAACTGGCTAAGCTGGTGTTGTAGCCCCCACCCAGGAACTGACTCAGCACAAGAAGACAGGTTCAACTCCCTGTGATTTCATCTCTGACCAATCAGCAGTCCCAGCTCACTGGCTTCCCCCTACTCACCAAATTGTCCTTAAAAACTCTGATCCCTGAATGCTCAGGGAGACTTATTTGAGTAATAACAAAACTCTGGTCTCCTGCATATCTGGCTTTGCATGAATTACTCTTTCTCTATTGCAATTCCCCTCTTTTGATAAATCAGCTCTGTCTAGGCAGTGGGGAGGGTGAACCCACTGGGCACTTACAATATAATGTACTTCTTTGTCTCTTATAACCTGTTTGTTGTATAATGAAACTATACCCATTAAATACTAATCCCCATTTCCCCCATGCTTCGGCTTCTGGCAACCACCATGCTTTCTGTCACTATAAATTTAAGCACTCTAGGAAACTCATTTAAGAGGAATCATACTATGTTTATCCTTTTTATGACTGGCTTATTTCATGTCGCATAATATCTTTAAGTTTCATCTGTGTTGTAGGAAGTGTCAAAATTTCCTTCATTTTTAAGACCAAGTAAATATTCCACTGATGTGTGTATATACCACATTTTATTCATTCATCTGTCACTGGTTACTTCGTTGCTCCCACCTTTTGGCTTTTGTGAATAATGCCACTATGAACACGAGTGTGCAAATGTCTTGAGTTCCTGCCATCATTTCTTTTGGATATATACCCAGAAGCAGATCACGTGGTAATTCTATGTTTAATTTTTTGAAGAATCATACCATTTCCCAGAGGCTGCATTTTACATTCCCGCCAGCAATACGCAAGGGTTGCAATTTCTCCACATCCTATCACTTGTTATTTTCTTTTGGTTTTTAAAAAAAATAATAGTTTTTCAGAGTTTATCTTACTTGGAGTTTGTTGAGCATCTTGAATTTGTAGATTTGTATTTTCATTGAGTTTAGGAAGTTTTCAGACATTATTTCTGTGGCAGGCCAGGTCTCACTAACACAGGCCTCCATAACAACTGTTTCAGTACTAAGTGGTTAAGTTAAATATTCAAAGCTGAAAGAGCCAATGCCCTTTATACAAAGGCTGGAATGTAAGAAATACCCACCAAGAGTTTTGCCTAGGCCTTTCCTGGGCCTTGAAGCATTACAAAATAACAAAGGAATTCTTAATAGGACCCATTTAGGATTAAACAAGTTTTACTAGGGTTCTGAAGGAACTCCCCAAACCTCTGTGATTTAGCAGGAGACAACATAAGAGTAATCACCCACCGGCACCTGGACCCATTTAGATTAAGTAAATTTACTGAGGCTCCCAAGGAGGGTCTTCAGGACTCAGACCTTAGTTATAGATTATAAGTGGCATCACTTATGTCTTTAGATGAATGCACACTTCCACATAGACATATAGCTTAGAAGGTATATAAGCTCTGGAAAACTTTGTAATTTTGAGTTGGTCTGGCAATAATTTCCAGGCCTTCTCCCTGTAACTGGTTACAGAAATAAAAAACTCTCTTTCTCCCCAGTTCATCTGCATCTTGTTATTGGGCAGCAAGAAATAGCAGCCCTACCCTCAGTTTGGTCTGGGAACATTTCTTCAACTAGTCTTTCTGCCTCTTTCTCTCTTTCCTTCTAATATTCACATTATGCATATATTGGTCTGCTTGATGGTATATCCTGGGTCCCTTAGGCTCTGTTCACTTTTCTTTTTTTTTTTTTTTATTTAAGACATTTATTCAGCATCACAATCAGGCTATTACATTTAGCAATCAATAGCGTGGGTGCAAAAAAAAAAAAACTACATTAAAACCCTTTGTTGGAATGCTTTACACTTTCCACAGAACAGAAACTAAAATAACCTGTTATATAATTAGTCACAAATACAGTCCTCGAGTTTTTTGCCCATACACGAGTATTTGTCTAAAACATGGCTTCTTTGTAGCAGCTAGGCCCTGCCACCACTGTGCTTGGCTGAGTTCACAAATCTGTGGTAACCTGTAGCTTCCATCACTTCTCTGGCTCCCCTCTCTTGCTAAGCTTTGTTTCCTAATTAAAATCTTCTCCCACTGCCATAGCTGCTGCTGCTACTACTGGAACTGCCATAGGCACCTTGGTTTTGTGGTTTGGCAAAGTATTGGCCTACACCACCATAGGGGCCAGAGCTTCTGCCTCCAAAGTTTCCTCCCTTCATGGGTCCAAAATTTGAAGACTGACTGTTGTAATTGACAAAATCATTGTAGCTTCCACCACCTCCAAAATTGCTTCCATCATTACCAAGTCCATTATAGCCATCCCCCCTGCCACTATATCCAGCACCACCATGGCTGCCACCAAAGCCACCACAACCACTGAAGTTTCCTTCACCACCAAAGTTGTCATTCCCACCAAAACCACCTCCATGACCACCACCAAAGTTTCCAGAACCACTTCGACCTCTTTGGCTGGATGAAGCACTAGCCATCTTTTGCTTTGACAAAGCTTTCCTAGCTTCATAGTTATGGCCATTCACAGTATGGTATTTCTAAATGACAGTCTTATCCATGGAGTCATGGTTGTCAAAGGTTATAAAGGCAAAGCCCCTTTTCTTGCCACTGCCTCGGTCAGTCATGTTTTCAATCACTTCAATTTTCCCATACTGTTCAAAATAATCTCTTAGGTGATGTTCTTCAGTGTCTTCTTTAATGCCACCAACAAATATCTTTTTCACAGTTAAGTGGGCACCTGGTCTTTGAGAATCTTCTCTTGAGACAGCTCTCTTTGGTTCCACGACTCTTCCATCCACCTTGTGTGGCCTTGCATTCATGGCTGCATCCACCTCCTCCACAGTGGCATATGTGACAAACCCACAGCCCCTGGAGTGCTTGGTGTTTGGATCGCTCATTACCACACAGTCCATGAGCGTTCCCCATTGCTCAAAATGGCTCCTCAGGCTCTCATTGGTTGTTTCAAAGCTCAACCCTCCAATGAAGAGCTTCCTCAGCTATTCGGGTTCTTTAGGAGACTCTGACTTAGACATGACAGCAGGGAGAAAAGAGACTTTAATGATGCTTCTTCAACAGTGTCCACAGGCAAAGGAGCAAGCTGATGAATGTATCTGCCAGCCTACCTCTCTGTTCACTTTTCTTCATCCTTTTTTCTTTCTGTTCCTCCAGTTCAATAATTTCAATCATCCTATCTTTAAGTTTGCAGATTCTTTATTTTACTTGTGCAAATCTGCTTTTAACCACCCCCACCCTCACCCCAGTGTATTTTCCCTTTTAGTTATGATACTTTTCAGCTCCAGAGTTTCCTTTAGGTTTCTCCTTATCATTTCTATCTCTTTATTGATATTTTGATTCTATTCGTACATTGTTTTCTTCTTTGTCCATGATTACCTTTAGCTCTTTGAGTATCTTTAACCTATTTCCCACGAAAATATTCCCCAGTGGCCCTTGCAGTGCAGTGAATACACCACGATAACTCATGGATTACAGTCCTAACCTTACCCCCAAAGTCTGCCCAATTATTAAATGCTATCATCATATACATTTCTGTTACATTAGGATTAGAGAAAAGTTCTGTTTGGAAATAACTTCAAGAATAGTTTTTATACTTTACTTTCACATTGAAGATCAATCTGATTTGCTTCAGCCTCAAAGAGTGTGTTTATGTAAAATTAAATGAGTACTGGCAGTGAGCTGCAACTTTTTTCTAAATGAGAAATGGGTTAAGACAGTCATTCTAAAGTCTTTGTCTATGAAGTCCACTATCTGGGCTTCCTCAAGAACATTTCTTACTGACTTCTTTTATTACTTTGAATGAACCAACTTTTTTGTTTCTTTGTATGCTTTGCGATTTTTTATTTTTTATTTTTATTTTTTATTTTTGTAGAGACTGGACATTTGAATTTTACATTGCGATAACTCTGGAAATAATATTATCCCACTTATCTCAGGGTTTGACTTTTAAGAAATATTTTAGAGTGTCTGTGCTAGGGATCATCCTGAGGTGAAAGTTTAAGGTCTTTTCTGAACCTATGTCTTTCCCTGGGTATGCACACATGACTTCTAAATTCCCCCATACACACAGTTGATTTTGAATGTAAAAAAAAAAAAAAAAAAAACAGGCTGGGCACGGTGGCTCACGCCTGAGATCCTAGCACTTTGGGAGGCCAAGGCACCAGATCACGAGATCAGGAGATCGAGACCATCCTGGCTAACATGGTGAAACCCTGTCTCTACTAAAAATACAAAAAATTAGCCTGGCGTGGTGGTGGGCGCCTGTAGTCCCAGCTACTCAGGAGACTGAGGCGTGAACCCAGGAGGTGGAGCTTGCAGTAAGCCGAAATCACACCACTGCACTCCAGCCTGGTCAACAGAGCGAGACTCTGTCTCAAGAAAAAAAAAAAAACAGGCCAGGCGATGTGGCTCATGCCTGTAATCCCAGCACTTTGGGAGGCCGAGGCAGGTGGATCATGAGGTCAGGAGATCAAGACCATCCTGGCTAACACAGTGAAACCCCATCTCTACTAAAAACACAAAAAATTAGCCGGGCATAGTGGTACATGCCTGTAGTCCCAGCTACTGGGAGGCTGAGGCATGAGAATCGCTTGAACCCAGGAGGTGGAGGTTGCAATGAGCCGAGGTCTCACCACTGCACTCCAGCCTAAGCAACAGAGCGAGACTCCATCTAAAAAAAAAAGAAAAAAGAAAAGAAAAGAAAAAAACCAGAGGTGCAGCTCCTTTTAATGTTTTAATGCCCTAGAGACTGCTTCAGCCAATGGAGGTGAACCAATGGCAGCCAGCCTCCATGGCTACACCTCATTGATAAGAAGCAGCTATCAGCAATTGTAACACAGAACCCCAATATCTGGAGAACAAAGTCCTAATTTCCCACTCTGGCTTCAGCAACCCATGTCAGAAACATGTCATGGCTGCCTGCCATGGTTCTTATGGGTGGGTATCCAATAAAAGCTGAAATCAACCACTATTAGCCACAATTTACCAACCAACCTTTCCTTTGGAAGCTGCAAGTATTCAAATTGATCCCAGAGTTCCAAAATAGTCACTTTAGACAGTTCTGCTAGTACAATGCTCTCTAGGTGATGAGATGGATTTTTGGTGCTTCCTGTTCCACCAACTTCTCTGACCAGAAGTCCTCAGTAGTTCTCCACTGCCTGTCAAATAAGATTCATGCCTCAGCTGAATTCAAGACACCCCAGAATAGGCACCAAGCCATCTTTCCAACTGTTTGCCAGATCCTACTGCACAACTGTCACAAGGATGATAGTGATCGACAGGAAGGTAACATCACACATGGGCAAAGGATACTAATCCAGTCTCTTCATGGAAAGTCAAGCTTTCCTGGCCCTCAGATTCACCATGAAGGTGCACGATTGCTGAAGATACTGCTTGATTACAGTGGAATGCAGTGGAAGTTCAACCAAGTATTTTACAAAGTTCTCCTTGCCTTGGGTTGCGGGGGGTAGGGGGACTTAGACTCTCCAAGCTACTCTAGAAACCATGGCATTAAGATCACATCGTTTACACTTGCAAATGCATTGGTCCCCTCTTATCTGCAATTTTACTTTCTGTGGTTTCAGTTATCCACAGCCATGGTCTGAAAATATTAAATGAAAAATTCCAAAAATAATTCATAAGTCTTAAGTTGCACGCTGTTCTGAGTAGTGTTATGAAATCTCACACCACCCTGCTCCATCCCACTGTACACCAAAAGTATCTGAGAAAGGACTTAATCAATTTTGAAGTTTATTTTGCCAAGGCTAAGGACATACCCAGGAGACAGGTCTCTCTCTGTCTTTTTCCAAAGATGATGTTGAAGATTTCAATATTTAAAAGGGAAAAGCAGGCTGCAGGGGAAAGAGAGAGGGTGTAGTCGTTACTGAATCCACATGTAAGAGAAAAGGAGCAGGTAGGGGAATATGTAATTATGTATTCATCTCACGCTAAGTAAATCTGCAGGTTACATAAGATAAGGTGAACACAGAGTAGCTGCCTGTGGAGATTTTTTACCTTTTATCTGTAGCTATCTGCTTAGGAACAAAAGGAAAGGCAGCTTCTTGCATGAGTCAGCTTTTAACTTGACTTTTTCCTATCAGCTCAGTGAATTGGGGTCCCAAGTTGTTATTTCCTTTCACACCACCCAGGACGTGAATTATCCCTTTGTCTAGCATAGCCACGCTGTATACACTCCCTGACCATTAGTCACTTGGTGGCCATTACAGTTATCACATTGACAGATCACAAGAAGGAGGGTGAGTACAGTACAATAAAATATTTTTAGAACGAGACCACATTCACATAACTTGTATTACAACATATTATTATAATTGTTCTATTTTACTATAAATTATTGTTGTAGATCTCTAACTGTGCCTAATTTATAAGTTAAACTTTATCATAGTTATATATACAGAAAAAAATATAGTATATATAGAATTCAGTACTATTCATGGTTTTATGCATCCACTAGGGATCTTGGGATGTATCCCCTGCAGACAAGGCAGGACTCCTGTAACTACTAACAACTCTGATATTTTCTTGAGGGTTTGGTGTGCATGTGGATTGAAAGTTAGTTTCCTGGATAGCATGTTCATCAGAGTTATAGGCTTCGGGCCTGCCTGAGTTGTACCCGCATTGACATATCAGACGAACTGGACTTTCTTCTTCAAGCACATCTCACCAGCTCTTTAGATGCCTTTCTCCATAGAGTTGATAGAAATGAGACAGCCAAATGCTGCTCAGGTCATTGTGCACAGGGGGCTTGCCTAAACATGCCCATGGTGAAAAATTCTGTCCCTTAACACATGTGCAGTAAAGGAAATAAATCAATGTGGAGTGGCTTAGACTAAGGGCCCGCCTGTGCACTAGGAGATTGGGGTGTAGCCACTGGGAATTCACACTTTATGCAGTGGGGAGAAGCCTGGCCTCTTCAGCTGGTGGGTGGTGGCCTGGTATTCAATCTGTGAGGTGGGAGCCTGTTGGCAAACCCCCTCTTCTTTCGCTGAGAGCTTCCTTTCAATAAATTCCACTCCCCTCACCTTTCAATGTGTCCATGTGCCTAATTTTTCATGGTTGTGAGACCAGAAATCAGATTTTAGCTGAACTAAGGAGCAAAAAATCCTCATCAGTGTTTGCCTGAAATACCTTACTTTTTCATTCACAACCTGACCCTATATATCCTTACTAGCCCAACTCAAAAGGCTTATTTTTTATAAACCCCTTTCTGACCCTGTTCCCTTTATGCCAACAAAGTGTGACACTGCTCTCAGAATCCATTGGCATTTGGCTCGTACTGCTTTAGCATTGTATATTTGATATTGCATGCTTATCCCATTTAATCAGTGAGATCCTTGAAGGATGATTTAAAAATCCAGTCGATCTTTGTCTCCCTAAGACTAAGATACTACCTTGCATATGCTAAGCCTGCAATAAATTATTTGTTGCTATGAACTATGGAACTGTATACGGACAACTTGTTTCTCTAGCTCCAATTTCTCCCATTTTACATTTCTCTGACGCACTTAGCAGTAAAGCTTGCACAAACAAACTGGCTGTACTAAATGTTTGGCTCTACCACTGAATAAATGTGTGCCCAAGGGAGAGTTCCTCACATCTCTAAGCCCTATTGTTCTCAACTCTAAAATAAGACTGAATGTCTGCAACAGTAATCAGAGATGGAATTGGAGAATTATTCTTCCATTCAACAAACATTTATAGAGCATTTACTATCTATCAGGCAATGTGCTAGGTCTTGAGGATACACCAATAGACAAGACATAGCCCTTGATTTTAAAGAGTTGATTGTGGTGCCAGCACACATTGACTCAGGAAAGCTGATTGTCACAGGTAGCAAATATCTGGGGCTGGTGGTGCAGGTGATAAAGGAATTTACCAAGATAGCTGTAGGTAAACAAAGACAGATTTATTAGAGAAAGTATAAAAATATGTTGCAAAGTTGCAACAGGCAGCACAGCAGAGAATGGACTGTCTACACTGAGGCAGGGGCTGGAGGGAAGTTTTATAGGGTCCTGCTCTTGGGGCCACTTGCGGACAGGATAGGTCGTTATGCCCGCAGGTTATTTGTGATTAGCCATCTTTCAGAACAACTGCTCATTGTTCTTCCCCACCTGTGGTTTATTTTATTTTTTATTTTATTTTATTTTATTTTATTTTATTTTATTTTATTTTATTTTATTTTGAGACGGAGTTTTCCTCTGTCACCCAGGCTAGAATGGAGTGCAGTGGTACGATCTCGGCTAACTGCAACTTCAGACTCCCGGGTTAAAGTGATTCTTCTGCCTCAGCCTCCCATGTGGCTGGGATTACAGGTGTGCACCAGCATACCCAACAAATTTTTGTATTTTCAGTAGAGGCGGGTTTTGCTATGTTGGTCAAGCTGGTCTCAAACTCCTGACTTCAGATGATCTGCCCGCCTCACCCTCCCAAAGTGCTGAGATTTCAGGTGTAAGCTACTGCGCCCAGACGAAAATTGACTTTATAGAGAATAAACAAAGACACCAGATCATTTCACATAATGATAAATGTTTTGATGAAACTAAAATAGGTTAATGATACAAAGTAACTTTAAAAAGAGACTACTTTACATAGAGTAGTCAGGGAGGGCCTTTCTATAAGGTGAAATCTGAGTTGAGGCCTGAATAATTAAAAGAAACCAAGCGAGGCATATGGCACATGCCTGAAGTTCCACCTACTTGGGAGGCTGAGGCAGGCAGATTGCCTGAGGCCAAGAGTTGGAGGCCAGCCTGGACAACATATTGAGATCTTATCTCTTAAAAAATGAATAAATAAAATAAGTTGTATTAGTCCATTTTCACAGTGCTGATAAAGACATACCCAAGACTGGGTAATTTATAAAGAAAAGGAGGTTTAATGGACTCACAGTTCCACGTGGCTGGGGAGGCGTCACAATCATGACAGAAGGCGAAAGGCATGACTTACATGGTGGCAGATGAGAGAATGAGAACCAAGCAAAAGGGCTTTCCCCTTACAAAATCATCAGATCTCATGAGAATTACTACCATGAGAACAGTATGGGGGAAACCACCCCCATGATTCAATTATCTGTCACTGGGTCCCTCCTACACCAGGTGGGAATTATGGGAGCTACAATTAAGATGAGATTTGGGTGGGGACACAGCCAAGCCATATCACCAGTCATGCAAATAGCTAAGGAAAGAGCATTTCAGGCAGAAAGGACAAGGACAAAGGACTTGAGGAAGGCCCTGGGACTGGCAGTATGACAGTGGATGAACTCAAGTTCTAAAGTCAGACTTATTAGACTCTTGGCTGTACCACTTGCTAGTGGTGCAACTCTAGACAAGTTACTGGCCCTTGAAATCTCAATTTTCTCCTCTGTAAAAGGAGGTCATTATTGCTTCATATGGTTGGGTGCATAAAATTACTGACATAGCAAGTCACAGACCAAAAAAAAAAAAAGCCCTGCTTGCAAGGTAGGCCCCTGGCTAGTGTCTGGGAACTTCACTTTCAAAGTGCGTCCAGTCAACACTTAACCAATAAGAGTAGTTCGTTATAACTTGACTATTTATACAAACCTGATTTATAAGGAACATCTGCTTTCCTTCTAGGAGTCTGGAATTTTAGTATATACTCAGCAGAAGGTGCCTACATGACCAGTCCCCCAATAAAAACCTTGGGCACTGACTACCTTTTGTGCTTCCCTAGGTAGAAACATGGCACATATGTTGCTGCGTTTCCACTGCTAGGAGGAGTAAGCTTTGTGTGATCTCTCCTGGCAGGGAGAAAGAACTCGGAATCCTGCACATAGATTCCTCCAGACTCCACCTATGTCTTTTTCCCTTATGATCTGGTTATGTATTCCACCAGATGGACAGGCAGAGAATACTTGCTCTTCCTCAGGCAGAGGCTGGCTTGCCCCTGGGAATTAAGCCCATGTGGCTGCCCTCCCCACCATCTCAAGGGGCTGGGGACCAGCAATCCAGCTGTAATCAGTCTTAGTCATGATTACAAATGTATTCTGAGTCCCATGAGTTCTTCTACTGAATCTCTGAACCTGGTTGATATAAGGATTAAACAGCAAAATACGTGAATTTAGTGTAATACTTAGCTCAAGGTAAGTTCTCAAAATAAGAATGGTGATGGTGTTGGTGGCGACGGGAATGATCAGCATAAAGCCATCCACTGGTTAGAAGCTCAACGCCAATCATACCAATTCCCACCCTATCCCTCCACCCTCTCACACTATATGCCTTCATATCTCTTGGCAAATTAGTGAATGCACAACCCAATACCTTTATAATAGCATCTCACTGCTGGCGAGTACCTCAAATTCAGTACCTCTTGCTTTGACACATCAGAATAAAGGCCCAGAAGTGTGAAACAAAATGTTCCGGGTCAGGCCATGAATTGGTGGAAGAGTTGGGACAAGAACCCAGGTTTGCCTTTTATGTCCTACACTGGCTCTACGGCAACCTGGTATAAGTGATGCAGGCTAGCAGTAAGCACAGTGACCCTTGAGCCAGTCTGTCGAGAACCCAGGCTGCCATGGAGGTGGTTCCTTCTCCTCCGGGAAAACAGAAGGAACCTGGAAAGCTAGAACGAAAAAAGAGCCATAAATAAGCCCTAAGTGAAACGATTATTACCTGCTCTAAAAGCCGGGTGAAATAGTTTCTCCCCTGTATTTCCATTTCAATGGTACTGCTTACTGCTGGGGGCGAGGCAGTGAGCAAGAGGTGGCACATACTGGGGGAGCAATCAATATCATCCAGAGTTTAAAAAGGGGCAAACAAGACGCAGGGAAGAGCTGGTGCATCCGGACTGGAGAACCCACAGCGGAGAACCCCAGTAAAGGAACCACAGCAGATAAACAGAAACCTCAGGTCAGTGCCCAGTTGCTCAAAATGCTGGGCCATATATAGAATGAGAAGTCATGACATCGGACAGGAACATGGAACTACTAGGGCCCAGTGTAAAAAACTCAACCCACTGTCCTGCCCACTATGGAATGTGCGAATGAGGTTAGCAATAAAGGATCTAACCCCCAAAACGCCCCAGGACAACCAAAATGATGCTCTTGCCGGGCTTATGCCGTGACAACTGCCAGGGGCGTGGGCCGAGGGGCAGTAGTGGGCTCAGCGCGCGAGTCGGAAACAGCTGCCGTGAGGTAGGAAGAAAGCAGCGCCTTCAGCATGTCCTCCCGTCGGCCCGGGACCACGCCCTTACTGAGAGCACAGCCGCCGAACTGACACGCACAGCTCCTCAGCACAAAGAAGGTGCAAAGTCCCGCAGAGCGACCGCCAGAGGTCAGCAACACACTGCCTACTCCCCGCCGCGCCTCCGGGAGAGGCCCTGGCGGAGGCTGCGGGGACCGGAAGTGCACCCGCCCCTTTCCCGCGGGCCCGCGGCCCCTCTGGCCGGCCCGAAGGCAGCCTCCGTGTGTCTTTGGGCCTACCTGGCCCGGTAGCCCCAGTAGAGTTTGAGAGGATTGACTCCAATTTTGAAAAAAAGTTCTACTGTGGGTAAAACGCTATCAAACAGCATTACATGCTACAGAGAAATCTTTCCTAAAAGGAAGGGTCAACTGGTGCGACAACCTCGATTGTTGCCCCGCCCCAGCCCCTGACAGATCCCGGACCGAAGGGGCGAGGAGGGGACATGCCCCCCGCTCCCGTTGTTGGCTTGGGTTGCTGGTCCCCAGCCCCTCTGGAGGGAGAGGAGGGCAGTCCGGTGGGCTGACTTCCCAGGGGCAAGCCGATCTCCGCCTGAGGAAGAGCCCGTATTCCCTGGCCTGTCAAGGCAACAACCGAGGTTGCCGCACCAGTTGACTCTTCCTTTTAGGAAAGATTTCTTTGTAGCATGCAATGCTGTTTGATAGCATTTTACCCACAGTAGAACTTTTTTTCAAAATTGGAATCAATCCTCTCAAATTCTACTGCTGCTTTATTAACTAACTTTATGTAATATTCTAAATTCTTTGTTGTTGTTTCAACAGTGTTCCCAGCATCTTCACCAGTAGTTTCCATCTCAAAAAACCACTTTCTTAGCTCATCCATAAGAAGTTACTCCTCATCCATTCAAGTTCAATCAGGAGATTGCAGCAATTCAGTCACATCTTCTGGCTCCACTTCTAGTTCTAATTCTCTGTTTCCACCCATCTGCAGTGACTTCCTCCACTGAAGCCTTGAACCACTCAAAGTCATTCATGAGGGTTGGAATCAACTTCTTTCAAACTCTTGTTCATGTTGATATGTTAACCTCCTCCCGTGAATCACAAATGTTCTTAGTGGCTCTAAAATGGTGAATCCTTTCCATAAGGTTTTCAATTTACTTTGCTCAGATGCATTAGAGGAATCACCGTCTACAGCAGCTATAGCCTTATGAAATGTATTTATGAACTACTAAGACTGAAAAGTCAAAATTACTCCTTGATCCATGGGTTGCAGAATGGATGTTGTGGTAGCAGCCATGAAAACAACATTCATCTCTTTGAACATCTTCATCAGAGATCTTGGGTGACCAGGTGCATTGTTAATGACTAATAATACATTGAAAAGAATCTTTTTTTCTGAGCAGTAGGTCTCAGCAGTGGGCCTAAGTAAACCATGCTGCAAACAGATGTGCTGCCATCCAGGCTTTGTTTTGTTTGTTTGTTTTGAGACAGGGTCTCACTCTGTCACCCAGGCTGAAGTGCAGTGACATGATTTTGGCTCACTGCAGCTTCAACCTCCCAGGCTCAGGTGATCCTCCCACCTCAGCCTCCCAAGTAGCTGGGACCACAGGCATACACCACCATACCTGGCTAAATTTTGTAATTTTTGTAGAGACAGGGTTTCGCCACGTTACCCAGGCTGGTCTCCAAGCAATCCACTTGCCTTAGCCTTCCAAATTGCTGGGATTACAGGCGCGAGCCACCACACTTGGCATTGTTACTTATAGAGTACAGGCAGAGTAGATTTAGCATAATTCCTAAGGGCTCTAGGATTTTCAGAACAGTCATGAGCATTGGCTTCAGCTGAAAGTCACCAGCTACATCAGCCCCTAAAAAGAGAGTCATCCTACCCTTAGAGGCTTTGAAGCAGGGCATTGACTTTGCTCTAGGAAAGTCCTTAGATGGTCTCTTCTTCCAATATAAGGTCGTTTCATCTACATTAAAAATCTGTTGTTTAGTGCAGCCGTATTCATCAGTTATCTTAGCTACATCTTTTGGCTAACTTACTGCAGCTTCTTCATCAATACCTGCTGCTTCACATTGCACTTCTATGTTATAGAGATGGCTTCTTTCCTTAAACCTAATGAACTAGCCTCTGCTAGCTTCAAACTTTTCTCACTGCTTCTTCATCACTTTCAGCCTTCATAGAATTGAAGAGAGTTAAGACCTTGCTCTGGATTAGGCTTTGGCTAAGGGAATGTTGTAGCTGGTTTGATCTATGCAGGCCACTAAAACTTTCTTCGTATCAGCAATAAAGCTGTTTTTCTTATTATTCATGTATTCACTGGGGTAGCACTTCTAATTTCCTTCAAGAACTTTTCTTTTGCATTTACAACTTAAATAACTGTGCAGTGCAACAAACCTAGATTTCAGCCTATCTTGGTCTTCCTCACTAAGCTTAATCATTTCTGGCTTGTGATTTAAAGTGAAATTTAAAGCGATTTAAAGTGCAGCTCTTCCTTTCACTTGAACACTTAGATGCCATTGTAAGGTTATTAGCTGGCCTAATTTCAACATTGCTGTGTCTTGGGAAATAGGAAAGCCCAAGGAGAGATAGAGAGAGGGGAGGACAACTGGTCAGTGGAACAGTCAGAATACACACAACATTTACCAATTACATTTGCATCATATATGGGCCCAGTTCATGGTGCCCCAAAACAATTACAATACTAGCATATCACAGATCACCATAACAGCTGTAATGATAATAATGAAAAAAATTGAAATATTGTGAGAATTACAGAATATGACACAGAGACACAAAATTAGCACAAACTGTTGGAAAAATGGTGCCAATAGACTTGCTCAATGCAGGGTTGCCACAAACCTTCAATTTGTAAAAAACACAGTATCTGTGAAGTGCAATAAAGCAAAGCACAATAAATGAGAAATACATGTATAATTACTTTGGGCGGTGACTTACTGTCTTTCTCCCTCCATTAGACCATAAACTGCAAGAGGGCAGGGATTGTGTCTATCTCATTCACGATTATAATCCCAGATCTTAGCAACATTTCTGCCAGTAAGTGCCCAATAAATATCTAGTGAATGGATAGATGGGGCTTCTCCAAGGAAGGAGAGAATGAATGGATGAGTGTGGGTTAATGAATGAGATAAGAATGAATGTGAAATAATGGTTCATCCATTAAAAACTAGGGGACACGGTTCAGTTCATTGGATTTGACCCAGTTTCTGACCGAATTCTAAGGTTGAGGAGAGTTGATGATGCCGAGTACTGTGGTGGTCCTGAGCAATTAAAGAGGGATTCTGGGAAGCAGAGTGTGGACAGTTCCAACTCCCTGCCAAGGGGAAGCTCATGGGCAAAGGAAGCTCACTCCAGAGGGGATATGGAAGTTCCATACCCTCTTTTGTCTGAAGAGCCGAAGTCCCTATTTTCAGGTCGTTAGGAAGTTAAAAAGTAATTTGGAGGTTATCAGAACTGATTGAATTGAATTTGAACCTCACCTATCACAACAGTGGGCCAGGCTGCTTGACTAATGCCTTGGTGTCAATCGTACAGCTTTCTGCTTCTTGAGCTGCTGGCAGGGACCTGGCCTGACATGTCTCAGAAGGCCGTTAGTCAATGATTAGCGTATCTCAAGGCCTCGAGCCAGGACAGCTGTCAAAGAGGGTCCCCACTGCATTCTGCACCTACATCCTCATTGTGAAATGAAGCATGAAGCGACTGAGTAAGGTCCCTATCATCTCTGACATTTTACAATTCCAGGATTCTGCCTTCTTGTCAGAGAAGTTTACAGGCAAGCAGTTGGGCAGGTGAGAGGGCTGCACGTGAGAGGCTCAGCCTCTGCTTGAAGAGTCGTCATCTGGGAGGCTCTGTGGCCTCCTCAGATGAATTCATTCACACTAATACCCCAAGACGGAGTCAACACCCCCTCCAGAAGCTCAGCCTTCTCAGTATCTAAAGCCCCAGCATCGATGCCTCTTTTCTTTGGGTTAGGGGTCAGAGCTCTTGTGGAAGGGCATATAGTAATTCTTCACTTGCCTTTGACTGTGTACTGTGTGCACATGGAGGTAGGAGCAGACGTGACTTCAACAAGGCCATGCCCCCTTGGCAAGTATCTTTGAGACCAGAGAGGAAGACAGACTAGGGAAAGGATGACGAGATAAGCATGGGGCTGCCGTGAAGTCCAGGGGAGCGTGCAGAGGTAAGAGAAAAGGCTTTAGGATACTAACTAACATATATGGAGCACTAGCATGAGCCAGGCACTATTCTAAGTGCTTTGCAGGTTTTATCTCTTTTTGCCTCACAACAGCACCTATGAGACACTTCACAGATGAAGGAACGGAGGCACAGTGAGGTTAAGTTACTTGACCAAGGGGGCCAACTAGTAATGGAGGCATTTGTTGCATCTTCTAAAGATGATGAAAGAGTAGATGTGAGATTTTGTAAGTGCTTGATTCATTTCTACCGAATGAACTGGCAAATAAATAAATGCATATGTAAATGGGGGTGTAAATAGTCAGTCAGCCACGGAGGTGGGAATGGGCTCAAGGCAGGCTTAGAGAGAAGGTGCAAGAGCTGAGTCTGAAAAGGCCAGAGCAAAGTATGAAGCTGGTGAGCAGCTGTGACCATAGCTGGAGGCTTCTCTTTGAGCTTTCTCCTGTTTACCTCCTCCTCCCCTACATGACCAGTCAGCCAAGTGTTAAGTCCAGGGGAACATTTTGCTGCTTCCAAGTACTGTCTCGCTAGTGTTATTTGCCATAACTTGTGGCCACAGGGCAAGGTCCAGGTGCTCAGACCTTTACATCCTGGACTTTCCAAGACCTCCCAAAGCTCTCTGGCACCCAGGGAACAGTGTGTGTGTCGACAGCTTAATCCGCAGGAGCATAGCCATGGTGCTCTGGGGTCCAGTGCTGGGAGCTCTGCTGGTGGTCATTGCTGGATACCTGTGCCTGCCAGGGATGCTCCGACAACGTAGGCCACGGGAGCCCCCTCTGGACAAGGGTACTGTGCCCTGGCTTGGCTATGCCATGGCTTTCCGGAAGAATATGTTTGAATTTCTGAAGCGCATGAGGAGCAAGCATGGGGATGTGTTCACAGTGCAGCTAGGGGGCCAGTACTTCACCTTTGTCATGGACCCCCTCTCCTTTGGCCCCATCCTCAAGGACACACAGAGAAAACTAGACTTTGGGCAATATGCAAAAAAACTGGTGCTGAAGGTATTTGGATACCGTTCAGTGCAAGGGGACCATGAGATGATACACTCAGCCAGCATCAAGCATCTGAGGGGGGATGGCTTGAAGGATCTTAATGAGACCATGCTGGACAGCCTGTCCTTTGTAATGCTGAAGTCGAAAGGCTGGAGTCTGGGTGCCAGTTGCTGGCACGAGGACAGCCTCTTCCACTTCTGCTATTATATCTTGTTCACAGCTGGCTACCTGAGCTTGTTCGGCTACACGAAGGACAAGGAGCAGGACCTGCTACAGGCAGGAGAGTTATTCGTGGAGTTTCGCAAGTTTGACCTTCTTTTCCCCAGGTTTGTCTACTCTCTGCTGTGGCCCCAAGAGTGGCTAGAAGTGGGCCGACTCCAGCGTCTCTTTCACAAGATGCTCTCCGTGAGCCACAGCCAGGAGAAGGAGGGCATCAGCAACTGGTTGTGCAACATGCTTCAGTTTCTGAGGGAGCAGGGGGTACCTTCAGCTATGCAGGACAAGTTCAACTTCATGATGCTGTGGGCCTCCCAGGGGAACACGGGGCCTACCTCTTTCTGGGCCCTCTTGTTCCTCCTGAAGCACCCAGAAGCTATTCGGGCTGTGAGGGAGGAAGCTACCCAGGTCCTGGGTGAGGCCAGACTGGAGACCAAGCAGTCCTTTGCCTTCAAACTCAGTGCCCTGCAACACACCCCAGTTCTGGACAGTGTGGTAGAGGAGACACTGAGGCTGAGGGCTGCACCCACCCTCCTCAGGTTGGTTCATGAAGACTATACCCTGAAGATGGCCAGTGGGCAGGAGTATCTGTTCCGCCGTGGAGACATCCTGGCCCTCTTTCCCTACCTCTCAGTGCACGTGGATCCTGACATCCACCCCGAGCCCACTATCTTCAAGTATGATCGCTTCCTCAACCCTAATGGCAGCCGGAAAGTGGACTTCTTCAAGGCAGGCAAGAAGATCCACCACTACACCATGCCCTGGGGTTCGGGCGTTTCCATCTGCCCTGGGAGGTTCTTCGCACTCAGTGAGGTGAAGCTCTTTATCCTGCTTATGGTCACACACTTTGACTTAGAGTTGGTGGACCCTGACACACCACTACCCCATGTTGACCCTCAGCGCTGGGGTTTTGGCACCATGCAGCCCAGCCATGATGTGCGCTTCCGCTACCGCCTGCATCCTATAGAGTGAGTTCGGCCAAGCCAGCTGCAAACCTAGCCGGAGGGATTCTATTGGGTCTCTCACCTGTTCTCACCCCTCTGCAGCCCCAAGCCCCCATTGGCCACCCTTCCTTCTGGTCCTGTGGCACCCCCTACCTCTGTTCTGCCTGTCCTCGCTCTCTCCCTGCCTAGTCATCTGACAAGTTTATCATTCTCTTTAAAATACCATCTCTCAGAGTGGGTTCTGCTGAACCCTCCTCTCACAGGAAGTCCAGGGGAAGGAGGAGTATCTTGTTTTGGGAGATGATGCCTGCCTTGAGAAGTCCTGAGTACAGAAACTGTTTCCCCCCAGACATGAGTAACATGGCATCTTGCAAACATCAGCCTCCATCCTCCCACCTTGCTTTAGTTTTTTCAGCAACACTTATCGCATATCCTATGGAATTCAGGCTCTAGAACAGTGTCATCCAATATAAATATGAAGCAAGCTACATGAGTAGTGGGGTTTTTTGGTTTTGTTTGTTTGTTTGTTTGTTTGTTTGTTTTGAGACAGAGTCTTGCTCTGTTGCCCAGGCTGGAGTGCAGTGGTGCAATCTCTGTTCATTGCAACCTCTGCCTCCTGGGTTCAAGCAATTCTCCTGCCTCAGCCTCCTGAGTAGCTGGGATTACAGGCACGTGCCACCTTGCCCAGCGAATTTAGTTTCCTGGTAAACACATTTTTAAAAAGTAAAATGAAACAGAATTCATTTTTATAATACTTTACTTAATCCAATATATCCAAAATATTGACATTTCAACGTGATCACTATTAAAAATTTTAACGAAATAGTTTTTACCTTCCCTTTTTCATCCTGTCTTCAAAGTCTGGTATGTACTGTATTTTTGCAGCTCTTCCCAGTTCGGACTAGCCACATTCCAAGTGCTTCATCGCCATGTGTGGCAGGTGGCTGTCCTATTGGATAGCACAGGTCTAGAGAAACGCTACCTTTTTTTTTTTTTTTTTTTTTTTTTGAGACAGTCTCGCTCTGTTGCCCAGGCTGCAGTGCAGTGGTGTGATCTTGGCTCACTACAACCTCTGCCTCCAGGGTTCAAGTAATTCTCCTGCCTCAGTCTTCTGAGTAGCTGGGATTACAGGCTCACCCCACCACACTCAGCTAGTTTCTGTATTTTTAGTAGAGACGGCGTTTCACCATGTTGGCCAGGCTGGTCTCGACCTCCTGACCTCAGGTGATCCACCTGCTTCGGCCTCCCAAAGTTCTGGGATTACAGGCGTGAGCCACTGCACCCAGCCAGGATGCCTTTAATGTCGGAATTATTCAAGATCCCTCCTCAGTGCCCATGTCTCCCCTACCTCAGGGTACTGTCAACCCTCCCTTGGTTTCCATGAATATTGCTGAACTCAGAGCTTTCTCCTATCCCCAGACCCCCATGGGAGTCTCCCAGCACCTCTGACTCAGCTTGGCCAATGCAGAACTTGGCATCTGAGCCCCTGCCTCTTCCCTGAACCACTTGTTCTCCTGATTTCCCTGCTCTCTCTGCTCAGAACACTACCAATCACCCCATCTCCCAGAGACACTGTCCCTCCTCCTCTTTCACCTTCATACAAGCAGGCCCCCGTCCTGTCAGTACACCCCCTGTGATGCCTCTGAAATGTGTACCCTTTTCCCTTCTCCTACTGTCATTCTTATACCTGTGACCTCTGCATTTCTCTTCTACGCTGCTGCCAGAGGCTTTTTTGCCAAAAGCACTTCTGACTGTTACTCTTTTACTTTCCTGGTTCCCTTTTGACTTCACACACTTGACATTTAAATTTTGTCACAGATGGTCCCCCTTGCCTTCACATACCTGATGTTTAAATTTTGTCACGGTTGGTCTCCAAACTCCCCAACTTTGCCAACTTTCTCCAATGAAACCATCCCTAAAGTAGAAGCATTGCTTTTCCCGCCCATGCCAGTACCAGCTACTCCTTCCTGGAAGACTTCCTGGATTTCACTCATCCCATCCTCTGGCCAGAAATGGCCTCCAAACTGTGGAGCTCCTGCAGCACCATTTGTATCATAGCATATCTGTTATGTGTCGTTGCTTTCTGTATCTTGGTTTCTGCCTGCTGCCCACTTCCCCAGACTGAAGCCTACTGGGGCATGGTATTTTATTCATTTCTGACCTCCAATTCCCTAAGTGAAGATTAAATGTTAGAAACCTGACTTCTAGTCTCAGCTATTTTGCTTTCTGTCCTCAAATCATTTCCTGGCCTTAGCCCTCCAATCTGTGAAATGAAGACAACGCCCCTTCCCAGCGTGCTTACCAGTGCTGCAAGAGGGTGAGGGGGTGGCTGACATAGCTGCAGCTGGCTGATGGCAGGGCCCCAGCTGGAGCTGGGACAGGAGAAAGAACGATTGTGGGAACTGGATAGAGGGTCTTGGAGGAGGTCGGCCCAGGCTGCATGGACCCCCTGACCCAGTGACCAACCAGTGGAGCTTCTCTCTGCTACTTCTATCTTACATCGCTGGCAGCCTCACATTTCTCCTGAGGCTGCCTGTTCTTCTCTGCCAAGAGAGTAGGCAGGGGTCTGAGCTGGGGTGAGAGTCTGTCCCCAACTAGCTGTGTGACCCTGGGCCAGGGCTTGCCTTTCTCTGAGGTCAGCTGCCCATAAATGCTGATGTCTGCCTGGGGCTTGATAAAGCTCTGCCTGGTTAGGAGAAGCTGAGATATCCCAGCCTATTCCATAAGGACCAGGAGCACAAGGAGAAGAGTTGAGTAGGGGGCATGGAAGGAGGAGAAAGGGGCTGGAAGGTGGAAGACTGTCCATGGGAAACGTACCAATGACATATCTGCCCAGCCAGGCCCTGTGCCCAGTACAATGGGGCTGGGGTTATGGGGAAGCAGGAACAGAGCCTTCACACACCTCCTTGGCCCTCCCTAGACCTTGGTGCTATGTCTCCTTTTATGCCTCATACCCAAGGGAATATGGACCAGGATTGGCCTGTGGATTGGCTGGGGTGGGGCTGAGGGCCTGAGTTCCCTGAGTCAGGACCAGAAGGTCTCAAATGGGAGTGACCATGTGCAGATAGGAACTTAATGGACCCTGTGGCCTTTCTGAGAGCCCCAGAGGAGATGCTTGGGACCGAGGGAAGCCTCAGCGGGTGAGGTGTGAGGTGAATGCAAGTGTACCATCCTGCAGTCAGCGATATCCAGCATAACTACAGGCCCTCCAGGAAGCAAGAGCCCCCAAGGATTGGAGTGTGGGCAGGGAGCCCAATGCCCCATGCTCACCTGCTGGCATGAGAGGGTCCCATGGCCCATGTAGCTCTCTGCCCCCTGCATGAGGACTGCTGCAGCCAACCCTGGCAGAGGCCTTGAGCAGGAGGAAGACTGCGACCACCAAGGATGCCTCTAGTCACCACCCACCCAACCCAGTCATTCTGCCCCCAATTCCTCATTTCTGTGCCAAATGTTTTCTTCCTCTCATCCTTTTCCTCATCAGGACCTCAGAGGAAAGTCCACTAAATGTGTTCTCTCTAAAGATGGTTTATAATAAAGCAAGATCAGGGGTGGCTTTCCAATGGTGAAATTTCAGGCACCTGGGAAGGAAAAGAGATGCTTTTCTCATAGAGAATTACTGGAGTCAAAACATCACATTTCATGGCGTTGAGCATGGGCAGCAGTCCTGCCCATGGGCAAAGCAACTTCTACGCTTCTCCCTAGGTCAGCCTATGGGAAGAATCCACCTTGCCTCAGAGCCTGAGGGTCAGAGGAATTCTGATTGCTTTCCTGAGACCCCTGGGAAAGGTTTGAGCAGTGCAGTCAGGGAGCCAGACCTTGTCAGGCCTTTGGGGAGACAGACAGCAACAGGAGGAACCAAGGCCCAGGCCAGAAAGTAAGGCTGGGATGGAGAGGGCTTTATCCTGGCCTGGGCTGTGAGAGCTGCCAAGCTGCTCTCAAACTATGTAGCATTTAAGACAGTGACAGAGAATGAGGTACCTGCAGCAAGCCCTTGCCCTCTCCTTTGGACATAGGCTTCAGGGCACTACTTGTTATATTCTTGCCTTTTGCAGCAAGTATACACTCACACACACACAGAGAAAGGCATGAAAGAACAAATAGGACTGGGTGAAGTGGCTCACGCCTGCAATCCCAGCACTTTGGGAGGCCGAGGTGGGCACATCACTTGAGCTCAGAAATTTGAGACCAACCTGGCCAACATGGTGAAACCCTGTCTCTAAAAATTCAAAAATTAGCTCATGCCTGTAATCCCATCTACTCAGAAGACTGAGGCACAGGAATTGCTTGAACCTGGGAGGCAGAGGTTGCAGTGAGCTGGGATCATGTCACTGCACTCCAGTAAGACTCTGTCTCAAAAAAAGAAAGAATAGGAAACTTGCAGGCACATAATCAGACCCACTTGGACACAGTGACACAGCTGCATCATAACCAACTACACAACCATATATACTATGCACAACCCACACAGCAACACAGACACATGCACACATACTTCCCAGACACATAGGCACACAGACACACACAAATCCACCAATGCTGGTGTGACAAGCCCTGCTGGGTGTCCCTTGCCTGACATCTTCTCTGTGCATCATGGGCACAAAGTCAGGGCCTCCGAGCACCTAGACCCTGTTGGTGCAGCTCAGGCTGTATCTCACCAGCCAGGCTGGCAAACGAACAGAAGTTCCTTGTAGGACAAGATTTCCGGAGCTCTGAAGTAGAATTCCATCCTCCGCATCCTCAAACAAATATCCACCTTCAGATCTAGAGCTTCATTTCCCAGGGAACTAGGAAGCTCAGAGTCCTTCCTGATGGTGTGGAATTGGGGGCCTTGCGGAGAGAGAACTAAAGGCAGAGCTGAGAGAGACTGGATGTGGGGAAGGCACAGGGCAACTTGTGCTACATCAAGAGACCGCCAGACGGCACATGATACATGTGCTATGACTACGCCATCAAAAGCTCAGGGGAAGAGAAGAAACAGCGGGAGAAGAAACAGTGGGCAGAATACTGCTTGCCTGTTCAATCCTCTATCAGCCATTCACTCACAAAAAAAAAAAAAAACTTATCCATTCATTCCAAAAAGAATCTACTATACTCTGAGCATGTATTGAAGCACAGGGGATGCAAAGTTTACACATGGCAAAGTCCCTGCTCTCATGGAGCTTATGTTCACCCAGCCGTCTGTTCTCCTACCCTCCATTCCATCCACCAAAAAGTTTCCTTTCCTGTGTGCCAGGTTCCACGTTCAATTGTGCAGGGCAGACATGGTGGGACATGTGCAGGTGGAACCAGGTAGTTCTATGAGGTGGAAAGAGCAGTTGAGTGCTTCAGAAGCTTGGGAAAGAGAGATGCCATGTGGGCAGGCAGCTCCCTGGGGAAAGGCTTCTCAGTGGATGTGTCGGGGGGCAGGGAGAATGCCAAGCATTAGAGACATGAAGAGAAAAGCACTGGGCACAGTATATCAGTCAGGAATCTTTAGGTTGCAAGTAACAAAAACAACATGACTCCACATGGAAAGGAATTTATTGGTTCTTGTAACGGTCGAATCCAAGATTGGGACGAGCTTCAGAGGTGCTTTGTTTCTGAGGCTCAAACAGTGCCCTCAGGATCTGCTCACTCACATGCGCTATCTCCTTCACCTTCTGAAGTTTGGGTGGAGGAAGGAGTAGCTCCAGATCTCAAACCCTCTCAGCTTCAGTTTCATGCCTGTCTTCTCGCATGTTCTAGTGACATCGCACTTCATTGGCTCTGCCTGGGTCATGTGCCCACCCCTAAAAAAATCACCATGACCAGGGAAATGTGAAGGCAGTAACTGACCCATGTCCCATGCTCCACCCAACCTCCTCTCAAAACACAGGGCAGAGTGACCAAGCAGTGGTGTCCCAGAGAAAGTGGGATTCAGTTATAAAACAAGGGTGAGGGAATACCTGCCTGGAAATTATCCTAATTACACAAGGGTGCCCACAAGACCAAAGGCATAGAAGTTGAAATGTTCTGGAAATGAAAAGGGAATGGAGGAGTATGAGGGCTAGAAGATGTATGGGGTCCTATTTGCAAAAGCACTAGCCTTGACATCAGACAAAGATTTTGGACTTGATTGTGCAGGTTCCAGGGAAATCTGAAGGCTTCTGAGATGGGGCCCAGGCCAAGTGTGTTCACTGCCTCCTTCTGCAGACTGCACATGGTCCTGGGACATTCCCTGGGCAGAGCACTTCCAGGCCCTCCTGATTGCCAGATGCTGGGGCCACCATCAGGGCTACAAGAATGGTCCTTTTAATAGTATTTCCCAGCTGGACTACAGAGAATGTGGAACCCTGGTTAGTGGAGGACCTTAGGCTCTTTTTCCCCAGCAATGCCAGAAGGAAAATGCTTCCTCCTCCACCTGTGCATTTAATAGACACTTTCTGAAAACCTACACACTCGGCCCTGTGTTAGGGGGTTGGGTACAGCAGTGAGCCTAACCAAGATCCCCACCTTGTGGAATTCACCTGGGACAATGTGGGTGGGGACAGTAGCACTGAACCTCACAAATAGGAGAAACATATACAACGTCTGAAAGAAATAAGTGCTATTGAAAAAATTAAAACATAGAGCATCAGGAAGATCAGGAGCGTCAGAGATGGGCAAGTTTGTGTTAAATAGGTTGGACAGGTGAGTGAAAGGTGAGATCTGAGCTAAGACCTCAGGAGGTGAGAGAGTGAGCCAAGCAGACAGCTGAGAGGAGAGCAGTCCAGGAAGAGGAATCCCCAGGGGGATGTGTCAAGAGTGTTTGAGATCAGTTGTGTCTGGAGCACTGGAGGCTGGTGGACATAAGGGCAGAGTGTAGCCAGGGCGGGTGCAGATCACACAGTCCTTAAAGGATTACTGTAAGGAGTTGGGCTTGTTAAATAAAAACTATGGTAGGCCATTGTTTTGGACTAAGCTCCTGCACTAGGTCCCAGCTGACCAGACCAAACCAAAATGGAATCTGTTGTATGAAAGTTCCATTTCCTCAAACCGAAACTAAGTTGTTATCTGATCTTTGAGACTCCTGGAGACAGAGTTAACAGCCAAATTCCCAAACATGACAGTTTCAGTTGGCGTGATAATGCAGACAGTAACCATGCTCATGATAATGAAGTGCCCCCTGTTTTAATCATCATTAAAAAGTAACCTGAAGAAACCTGATGTCAAACACCCTGTTCCGGCCGTATATAGAAAGTAACTTTGAAATGATCAGTCTGGCTCTGTGCAGTGGCTCACACCTGTAATCCCAGCACTTTGGGAGGCTGAGGCAGGCAGATTGCTTGAGCCAAGAGGTTCCAGTCCAACCTGGGTAACATAGTGAGACCCTGTCTCTACAAAAAAATACAAAAATTAGCCAGGTGTGGTGGTGTGCTCCTGTAGTCCTAGCTACTTGGGGGGCTGAGATGGGAGGATCACTTGAGCTCAGGAGGTGGTGGCTGCAGTGAGCCATGATTGTGGGAGTGGACTTCAGCCTGGGTGACAGAGTGAGACCCTGTGTCAAAAAAAAAAAAAAAATCAATCTTCTTTTTGTTCTTCATTTCTTCCTGCTTTCGACAGCCCTTTCCTGTCTATAAAACTAACCTCTTCTACCCAGCTCATTGGAACACTCTTTCTATTTTATGTAGTGAATCTGTTCCTGATTCAATGAGTGTATCGCCTGATTCTAGAGTTGCCAATAACGCTGAGACCTTGAAACTAAATTTGTTGTAATCTGGTGTTTTGACAGGCTGATGCTCTGAGGGAGGAGGGAGTAAAGGCTAAGAGTGTCAGGATCACTCTGCTGCTAGGTGCAGATGAGAAGGGAGGAGAGCAAGAGAGAGGAAGCACAGGGGCCAGCTGAAAAACTATTGCAGCAATTCTCCAGCCTGGCCAACATGGTGAAACTCCATTTCAAATAAAAATACAAAAATTAGGGCCAGGCATGGTGGCTCACACCTGTAATCCCAGCACTTTGGGAGGACAAGGCGGGTGGATCCCAAGGTCAAGAGATCAAGACCATCCTGGCCAACATGGTAAAACCCTGTCTCTACTAAAAATACAAAAATTAACTGGGCATGGTGGCAGGCGCCTGTAGTTCCAGCTACTCAGGAGGCTGAGGCAGGAGAATCGCTTGAACCCGGGAGATGGAGGTTGCAGTAAGCTGAGATCGCGCCATTGCTCTCCAACCTGGGCAATGAGAGTGAGACTTCATCTCAAAAAAAAAAAGAAAAAAGAAATAAAAAGAAAAAGAAATACAAAAATTAGCTGGGCATGGTGGCAGGCGCCTATAGTCCCAACTACTTGGGAGGCTGAGGCATGAGAATCGCTTCAACCTGGGAGGAGGAGGCTGCAGTCACTGCACTCCAGCCTGGGCAACACAGCAATAGAGCAAGACACTGTCAGAAGGAAGGAAAGGAAGGAAGGAAGGAAGGAAGGAAGGAAGGAAGGAAGGAAGGAAGGAAGGAAGGAAGGAAGGAAGGAAGGAAGGAAGGAAGGAAGGAAGGGGAGAGAGAGAGAGAGAGAGAGAGAGAGAGAGGAAGAAAGAAAGAAAGAAAGAAAGAAAGAAAGAAAGAAAGAAAGAAAGAAAGAAAGAAAGAAAGAAAGAAAGAAAGAAAGAAAGAAAGAAAGAAAGAAAGAAAGAAAGAGAAAGGACCATTGTAGGAATTCAGAAAAGAAAGCATGGTGTCCTGGAAGCAAGTGAAGAAAATGGAGGAAGAAGGCAGGGGCGAGCAAATGCTGCTGATGGTTGAGAACTGAGAACTGACCACTGGGTTTAGCAACATGGTCACTGAGGCCCCTGGAAACAGCACTTTGAGTGGATGCCCAATTGAGCTGGTTCCCACCTGTTCCCACCAGACTGAGGTTTGGTCACTCAGGCTGATTTATTCCCCACATCCTCCTTGTTAGGGGAGTTCTCAGACTGCCTCTCCCCAAGGTCATTCATGCCAGTCATTTCTTCTTGGGCAGTAAGTATGCTGCTCTCAGAACAGTTGGATAATGGGGCCTGGGCAGTGCCAGGTGCCAGGTGCCATCCAAGCACAGCGGCCAGGAAAGCCTTCAGGTACTGGCGGAAGCGGCGACTGGAGAAGGCATACAGGATGGGTGAAAAGCAGCAGTGAAGGAAGCCAGTGCTCTCTGTCACCTGGAGTGTGTAGTCTAGGTGCTGGCTGACCTTACAGTTCCCGAATACTTGCAGGTCCAACAGCGTATGCAGAAACAAGGTGAGATTGTATGGGAACCATAGCACGAAAAAGGCCACCACCAGGGCTGCAGCTATTTTTAGAGCCCGGCCCTGGCCTGGGGGCCTCAGCCTCACCAAGACACAACCAATACGGGCATAGAAGAAGATCATGGCAAGGAGTGGAAGGAGAAACCCTAGGAGGTTCTGCTGGAAGCGGAGGAAGAGCTTCCAAATGGTCCCGTGCCCGCCGAAATCTGCGTGGCAGTTCCACACACCCTTGGGATTTTCATGTGTCTGTACAAAGACCATATCAGGGATGGAGACGGCCAGGGACACAGCCCATACTATGGTAGCAAGGAGCAGGCTCTTGGCCCGGGTCCTCAGCCTGTGGTAGGGCTGAGCATGAACGATCTCCAGGTACTTGTCCAGGCTCATGCAGCTAATGAAAAAGATGCCACTGTAAAAGTTAGTAGTATAAAGAGTGCTCACCATCTTGCACAAGAAACTCCCAAAGACCCAATGCCAGGCCACGGAGATGCCCCAGAAGGGCAGTGTCACCAGAAACAGAAGGTTGGAGATGGCCAGATTCAGCAGATAGACCTCAGTCATCCGCCTGCGAGGCACGTACCGGAGCAAGACCATGAGAAGAAGAAGGTTCCCGCTCAGGCCCAACACAAAAATCAGGCTATAGAAGACTGGCAGGAAGACTTTGCCAAAGGACACCACTGCATCCTTCCTGCAGAGCATGAAGGTCACCTCATCCAGGTAGTCATAGTAATAGAAGGTGCTATTCTCAGGACCGGCATCCTCAGTGGTGAGTGGCTGCGGAGAGGCAGTGGTGGCCATATTGGAAGGAAGTGCCCCAGTCCCGACGTCCTGTAGAGGTGTGGGGAAAAAATATGGTGAGACCTAGCATTCTCTACCTTTCTCTGAACCCACTTTTGCTGCTGCACTGGAATGTCCAATAGACTCTTCAAATCTACATCAGCACCTGCAGTCCAGCAAGTAAGAGTACAATCTTAGGGAGCCATCTGCACCACTTAATGGTTATGTCACCAAGATATCCCCCTCACCTTTGTCTTATAACTGAATCCCACTTACTCTGGGACACTTACTCTTGGATAAGCAACTAACCTTTAGGTGTTCTCAGAGTATGTAATTCTTTCATTATGGTTTTGTTTCTTTATTTTTCTCCTTCATTATTTAAAAATACCTATAGTGTTTTTCAAATTCTTCTTTATTCTTTAGGGATATCAATTCATCTATTTAATGTGTCTCCTGACCCTTCCTCATGTACGGCTTATAATTTTTTTTAATGGCAGCTTAGCTTCAGTGGAGCTTTTTTAAAAAAAATTTTGTTTATTATACTTTAAGCTCTGGGATACATGTGCAAAACGTGCAGGTTTATTACATAGGTATACACATGCCATGGTGGTTTGCTACACCCATCAACCTGTCATTTACATTAGGTATTTCTTCTTCTTTTTTTTTTTTTAATTATACTTTAAGTTCTAGGGTACATGTGCACAGTGAAGTATTTCTCCTAATGTTATCCCTCCCCTAGCCCACAAGCCCCCAACAGTCCAGGGTGTGTGATGTTCCCCTCCCTGTGTCCATGTGTTCTCATTGTTCAACTCCCACTTATGAGTGAGAACATGCAGTGTTTGGTTTTCTGTTCTTGTGTTAGTTTGCTGAGAATGATGGCTTCCAGCTTCATCCACTTCCCTGCAAAGGACATGAACTCATCCTTTTTATGGCTGCATAGTATTCCATCCTGTGTATGTGCCACAATTTCTTTATCCAGTCTATCATTGATGGGCATTTGGGTTTATTCCAAGTCTTTGCTATTGTGAACAGTGCTGCAATAAACATATGTGTACATGTGTCTTTATAGTAGAATGATTAATAATCCTTTAGGTATATACCCAGTAAGGGAATTTCTGGGTCAAATGGTATTTCTGGTTCTAGATCCTTGAGGAATTGCCACACTATCTTCCACAATGGTTGAACTAATTTACAGTCCCACCAACAGTGTAAAAACATTCCTATTTCTCCACATCCTCTCAAGCATCTGTTGTTTCCTGACTTTTTAATGATCACCATTCTAACTGGGATTAGATGGTATCTCATCTCATTGTGGTTTTTATTTGCATTTCTCTAATGACCAGTAATGATGAGCTTTTTTTTTTTCATGTCTGTTGGCCGCATAAATGTCTTCTTTTGAGAAGTATCTGTTCATATCCCTCACCCACTTTTTAATGGGGTTGTTTTCTTCGTGTAAATTTGTTTAAGTTCTTTGTAGATTCTGGATATTAACCCTTTGGCAGATGGATAGATTGCAAACATTTTCTCCTGTTCTGTAGGTTGCCGGTTCACTCTGATGATAGTTTATTTTGCTGTGCAGAAGCTCTTTAGTTTAATTAGATCCCATTTGTCAATTTTGGCTTTTGTTGCCATTGCTTTTGGTGTTTTAGTCATGAAGTCTTTGCCTATGCCTATGTCCTGAATGGTATTGCCTAGGTTTTCTTCTAGGGTTTTTATGATTTTAGGTCTTACATTTAGGTCTTTCATTCATCTTGAGTTTACTTTTGTATAAGGTGTAAGGAATGGGTCCAGTTTCAGTTCTCTGCATATGGCTAGCCAGTTTTCCCAACACCATTTATTAAATAGGGAATTTTTTCCCCATTGCTTGTTTTTGTCACGTTTGTCAAAGATCAGATGGTTGTAGACCTGTGATGTTATTTCTGAGGCCTGTGTTCTGTTCCATTTGTCTATATATCTGTTTTGGTACCAGTACCATGCTGTTTTGGTTACTGTAGCCTTGTAGTATAGTTTGAAGTCAGGTAGTGTGATGCCTCCAGCTTTTTTCTTTTTGCTTAGGATTGTCTTGGTTACATGGGCTCTTTTTTTGGTTCCATATGAAATTTAAAGTAGTTTTTTTCTAATTCAGTGAATAAAGTCAATGGTAGCTTGATGGGGATAGCATTGAATCTATAAATTATTTTGGGCAGTATGGCCATTTTCATGATATTCATTCTTCCTATCCATGAGCATGGAATGTTTTGCCATTTGTTTGTGTCCTCTCTTCTTTCCTTGTAGTTCTCCTTGAACAGGTTCTTCACATCCCTTGTAAGGTGTATTCTTAGGTATTTTATTCTCTTTGTAGCATTTGTGAATGGGAGTTCACTCATGAGTTGGCTCTCTGTTTGTCTGTTATTGGTGTATAGGAATGCTTTTGATTTTTGCACACTGATTTTGTTTTCTGAGACTTTGCGGAAGTTGCTTATCAGCTTAAGGAGATTTTGGGCAGAGACAATGGGGTTTTCTAAATATACAATCATGTCATCTGCAAACATAGACAATTTGACTTCCTCTCTTCCTATCTGAATACGCTTTATTTCTTTCTATTGCCTGATTGCCCTGGCCAGAACTTCTAATACTATGTTGAATAGGAGTGGTGAGAGAGGGCATCCTTGTCTTATGCTGGTTTTCAAAGGGAATGCTTCCAGATTTTGCCCATTCAGTATGATATTGGCTGTGGGTTTCTTATCAATAGCTCTTATTATTTTGAGATACGTTCCATCAGTACCCAGTTTATGGAGAGTTTTTAGCATGAAGGGGTGTTGAATTTTATTGAAGGCCTTTTCTGCATCTATTGAGATAATAATGTGATTTTGTCATTGGTTCTGTTTATGTGATGGATTACATTTATTGATTTGCATATGTTGAACCAACCTTGCATCCCAGGGATGAAGCTGACTTGATGTTGGTAGATAAGCTTTTTGATGTGCTGCTGGATTTGGTTTGCCAGTATTTTATTGAGAATTTTAGCATCAATGTTCATCAGGGATATTGGCCTGAAATTTTCTTTTTTTGTTGTGTCTTTCCCAGGTTTTGGTATCAGGATGATGCTGGCCTAATAAAATGAGTTAGGGAGGATTCCCTCTTTTTTCTATTGTTTAGAATAGTTTTGGAAGGAATGGTACCAGCTCCTCTTTGTACTTCTGATAGAATTCAGCTGTGAATCTGTCTGGTCCTGGGCTTTTTTGGTTGGGAGGCTATTAATTACTGCCTCAATTTCAGAACTTGTTATTGCTCTCTTCAGTGATTCCACTTCTTCCTGGTTTAGTCTTGAGAGGGTATATGTGTCCAGGAATTTATCCATTTCTTCTAGATTTTCTGGTTTATTTGTGTAGAGGTGTTTATAGTATTCTCTGATGCGTCTATAGTATTCTCTGTTTGTGTCTACTTGATTCTTGTCTCTTTTCTTCTTTATCAGTCTGGCTAGTGGTCTATCTATTTTGTTGATCTTTTCAAAAAACCAGCTCCTGGATTCAATGATTTTTTGAAGGGCTTTTCATCTCTCTCTCTCTCCTTCAGTTCTACTCTGATCTTAGTTATTTCTTGTCTTCTGCTAGCTTTTGAATTTGTTTGCTCTTGCTTCTCTAGTTCTTTTAATTGTGATGTTAGGTTGTCGATTTTAGATCTTTCCTGCTTTCTCCTGTGGGCATTTAGTGCTATAAATTTTCCTCTAAACACTGCTTTAGCTGTGTCCCAGAGATTTTAGTACATTGTGTCTTTGCTCTCATTGGTTTCAAAGAACTTATTTATTTCTGCCTTCATTTCGTTATTTACCCAGTAGTCATTCAGGAGCAGGTTATTTAGTTTCCATGTAGCTGTGTAGTTTTGGGTGAGTTTCTTAATCCTGAACTCTAACTTGATTGCACTGTGGTCTGAGAGACTGTTTGTTATCATTTCCATTCTTTTGCATTTGCTGAGGAATGTTTTACTTCCAATTATGTGGTCAACTTTAGAATAAGTGTGATGTTTTGGTATCAGGATGCTGAGAAGAATGTATATTCTATTGATTTGGGGTGGAGAGCTCTGTAGATGTCTATTAGGTCCACTTGGTCCAGAGCTGAGTTCAAGTCCTGAATATCCTTGCTAATTTTCTGTCTCATTGGTCTGTCTACTATTGACAGTGGGGTGTTAAAGTCTCCCATTATTATTGTGTGGGAGTCTAAGTCTCTTTGTAGGTCTCTGAGAACTTGCTTTATGAATCTAGGTGCTCCTGTATTGGGTGCATATATATTTAGGATAGTTAGCTCTTCTTGTTGCATTGATCCCTTTACCATTATGTAATGCCCCTCTTTGCCTTTTTGATCTTTGTTGGTTTAAAGTCTGTTTTATCAGAGACTGGGATTGCAATCCCTGCTTTTTTTTTTTTTTTTTTTTTTTTTTTTTTTTTTTTTTTTTGCTTTCCATTTGCTTGGTAAATATTCCTCCATCCCTTTATTTTGAGCCTATGTGTGTCTTTGAATGTAAGGTGGGTCTCCTGAATACAGCACACCGATGGGTCTTGACTCTATCCAATTTGCCAGTCTGTATCTTCTAATTGGGGCATTTAGCCTGTTTACATTTAAGGTTATTATTGTTATGTGTGAATTTGATCCTGTCATTATGATGTTAGCTGGTTATTTTGCCCATTAGTTGATGCAGTTTCTTCATAGGTGTCGATGGTCTTTACAATTTGGTATGTTTTTGCAGTGGCTGGTACCAGTTTGTCCTTTCCATGTTTAGTGCTTCCTTCAGGAGCTCTTGTAAGGCAGGCCTGGTTGTGACAAAATCTCTCAGCATTTGCTTGTCTGTAAAGATTTTATTGCTCCTTCACGCATGAAGCTTAGTTTGGCTGGATATGAAATTCTGGATTGAAACTTCTTCTCTTTAAGAATGTTAAATATTGGACTCCCACTCTCTTCTGGCCTGTAGGGTTTCTGCAGAGAGATCCGATGTTACTCTGATGGGCTTCCCTTTGTGGGTAACCCAACCTGTCTCTCTGGCTGCCCTTAACATTTTTTCCTTCATTTCAACCTTGGTGAATCTGAAAATGATGTGTCTTGGGGTTGCTCTTCTCGAGGAGTACCTTTGCGGTGTTCTCTGTATTTCCTGAATTTGAATGTTGGCCTGTCTTGCTAGGTTGGAGAATTTCTTCTGGATAATATCCTGAAGAATGTTTTCCAACTTGGTTCCATTCTCTCTGTCACTTTCAGGTACACCAATCAAATGTAGATTTGGTCTTTTCACATAGTCTCCATATTTCTTGGAGGCTTTGTTCATTCCTTCATATTCTCTTTTCTCTAATATTGTTTTCACACTTTATTTCATTAAGTTGATCTTAAATCTCTGATATCCTTTCTTCCGCTTGATTGATTCAGCTATTGATCCTTGTGTATGCTTCACGAAGTTCTTGTGCTGTGTTTTTCAGCTCCATCAGGTCATTTATATTCTTCTCTAAACTGGTCATTCTAGTTAGCAATTCCTCTAACCTTTTTTCAAGGTTCTTAGCTTCCTTGCATTGGGTTAGAACATGCTCCTTTAGCTCAGATGAGTTTGTTATTACACACCTACTGAAGCCTACTTCTGTCAATTCGTCAAACTCATTCTCCATCCAGTTTTGTTCCCTTGCTAGTGAGGAGTTGTGATCATTTGGAGGAGAAGAGGCATTCTGGTTTTTTGAATTTTTAGCCTTTTTGCACTGGTTTTTCCTCATCTTCGTGGATTTATCTACCTTTGGTCTTTGATGTTGGTGGCCTTCAGATGGGGTTTCTGTGTGGATGTATTTTTGTTGATGCTGTTCCTTTCTGTTTGTTAGTTTTCCTTCTAACAGTCAGGTCCCTTTGCTGCAGGTCTGCTGGAGTTTGCTGGAGGTCCACTCCAGACCCTGTTTGCCTGGGTGTCACTAGCAGAGGCTGCAGAATGGCAAATATTGCTGCCTGTTTCTTTCTCTGGAAGCTTCACCCCAGAGGGGCACCCATCAGATGCCAGCCAGAGCTCTCCTGTGTGAGGTATCTGTCAACCCCTGCTGGGAAGTATCTCCCATTGAGGAGGCACAGGGGTCAGGGACCCACTTGAGGAAGCAGTCTGTCCCTTAGCAGAGCTCAAGTGCTGTGCTGGGAGATCCACTGCTCTCTTCAGAGCCAGCAGGCAGGAACATTTAAGTCTGCTGAAGCTGCGCCCATAGCCACCCCTCCCCCCAGGTGCTCTGTCCCAGGGAAATGGGAGTTTTATCTATAAGCCCCTGATTGGGGCTGCTGCCTTTCTTTCAGAGATGCCCTGCCCAGAGAGGAGGAATCTAGAGAGGGAGCCTGGCTACAGTGGCTTTGCCAAGCTGCAGTGGGCTCTGCCCAGTTCGAACTTCCCAGTGGCTTTGTTTACAATGTGAGGGGAAAACCGCCTACTCTAGCCTCAGTAATGGCAGATGCCCATGGGGCTTGTTTTATCCATAAATGTCCAATGCATCCACCCTGGCTTTGGGTTTTCTTTACTCCTGTCACCTGAGGATTCCCCTTGCTTTTTGAGAGTTTTTAAATATTTTATTTGTAAATAGTTTCATATCAATATTTTCTTTTCTTTCTTTTTTTTCTTTTCTTTTTTTTTTTTTTTTTTTTTTTTTTTGAGATGGAGTGTCGCTCTGTCACCCAGGCTGGAGTGCAGTGGTGCAATTTCGGCTCATTGCAAGCTCCATCTCCTAGGTTCAGGCCATTTACCTGCCTCAGCCTCCCGGCCATTCACCTGCCTCAGCCTCCCGAGTAGCTGGAACTACAGGCACCCACCACCACGCCCAGCTAATTTTTTGTATTTTTAGTAGAGAGGGGGTTTCACCATGTTAGCCAGGATGGTCTCGATCTCCTGACCTCATGATCCGCCCGCCTCGGCCTTCCAAAGTGCTGGGATTACAGGCATGAGCCACCGCGCCTTGCCTCATATAATATTTTCAATGACAAATATTTAATATTTTAAATATTTTATCCAGTATTTCTGTTTGTAGCAGAAAGGTGTGATCCATCATGTTGATGGGCTCAGAACCTACTAAACTTTTCTACCTCTCAGTTTCCTCATCTTTAAAATGAAAATAATAACTGTGCCTATCTTGTGATGTTCTTGTTATGCTTAAATGTGATAATACATGCAGAGCACTTTAAGTTTTACAAAACTGACTGGAACATAGCAAGCATGCAATAAATGCGAGCTTAAATTATTGCTTTGCCCAGAACTGAGTTCATCATTTCCCCACCAGCCCCTTTCTTCTTTCCTAGGCCTATCTAACTGAATGACTCCACCAACTATTCAGTCACCTAAGACTGAAACATGGGATATCTTGCAGATTCTTTCCTCCTAACCCTCACAACCACCCTGTGAGTCTCTCCTCTTGAATCGGCCCACTTGTCTCTAAGTCCTATAAAAATATGTACATGACACTCTTTTAATGAAATTAAGACAAATGAAACAAAACATATATACTTTTGAAGGAGTACAAATAGATAACAGGAAGACATAGGAATGAGAGGCACCAAATTCAAGATGGCAGGTGCCTGGGCAGAAGCCAGCAGCATGGGATTGGGATGGAGCATGGAGATGGGATGAGTCACTGTCCACGGTCAAGTGTCATCTAAGGCAGTGACATCCCAGAATTGTATTGCTTTGTTTAAAATAATTTTTTGATGAGAGCTTCACATAAACCAGTGATACAAGTATGTCATGAACTAAGAATTAGGCTCAAATCTGTAGTGTGTTCCAGGAGAAAGAGAGGTGAAGACAGACTTCATGTTGAACAAAGAGCACTCACCAATGGGGAAGGGGGCTTGAGGAGGAAAGAGGAAGGAGATAAAAAGGAATTTGTGGCCCAAGCAGGCAATTGTGAAGAGCCACTGAAGAGGGGCCTGTAGATTACTGAGGGTCATGGGCCACAAACTGAGAAATGCAAATCAGCTCTACCCCATACTTCTGGATTTTATTTTTTAATATTTTACTTGCATGAGCTTGAACTTTTTAATATGTTCAATGCCCCCTTGTATTTATTCTGTAAATTATTTATTCTTTTAATGGGTGGGATGCTCATTTTATGAGGTCTTATAATAGTGAGGATGTTAACTTTTTTCATATATGTTGCAAACATTTTCCTTAGCCCTTTCTGATAAAAGTTTTATCCCCTTTTTTCAGGCAGACTTCGAAATAAATGTTGACTTGGGTCCTCAGTTGGCCCAAAGTATCTGTGATACCATGGTCTCATGGCTGGTGGAACAATTCAGTGCTACTAAAGCAGAACCTCTTCTGAGGGAGTCCTGGAGTGCTCCCACTCTGTGAGCCTCTGCCCCACCCTTGGGCTCCTATCCAATGGCATCTGGACCAGATGCTGTGGAAACCACACATGACCTGTCCCCACCCCAGGAGCTCAGCCTGAGTGGCTTTATCTAAGGCCCAGCTCTGTTCCTGATCAACCTCAGGAACTTTACCCAGTGCCCTTTTTTTTTTTTTTTTTTTTTTTTTTTTTTTTTTTTTGCTGGTCTTCCTGTCCTCTCCTCTGCACCAGGGGCCTCCTGGCCTTCAACTCCTCCCTTTTCTGGGCAGCAGTAAGGACACTCCTAGCATATGGCTGGAGCTGGGAGCCTGTGAGCTGCTGCTGCAGAAGGAAGATGTGAGGAGTGTACTCGGGCCTTATCAGGGCTTATTACTCAGGAGGTGACATTGATTAAACACCAGATTTTCTGAGCTGCTGACATGGACCTTGATCTTGACTTGATTTCTCAAAGCCCTCTGACTTTTGTTTCAGCAAACAACCAAGTCTGATGAATGTTTCAATCAAAGCCAGAGGTCAGAGTCAGCAGACCCTGCTAGTCCAAGCCACCTTTGTTCTCCCTCTACATGGAACACTCTATCCCCTTCCCACTCAAGGTCTTTAGCCTCCTGATCTTTCACTCTGGGAATCTTTTCAAGTCATGCTCACTTCTGGAGCAACCATCCTCCTATCACTTTCATCAGTAAAGACAACAAAAATGACAACAGCAATCAGGCCTTTACCCTCCTGATCTCTCACTCTGGGAATCTTTCCAGGTCATCCTCACCTATGGAGCAACCATCCTCCTATCACTTTCATCAATAATGCCAACAACAGTGGTAACAGCAAGTAGGCCTTTACCCCTGATCTTTGACTCTGGGAATCTTTCCAGGTCTCCCTCACCTCTGGAGCAACCATCCCCTCCTATCACTTTCATCAGTAATCCCAACAATGACAGCAGCAGTCAGCACTCCCATATGCATGTTACAGCTGACCGGGCACCTTCATATGCACTGCCGTAGCCTTGTAAGGCAAATCAGGAAGGAACCATCAGCCCCATTTAATCCAGGAGCAAAGCAACTTTACCAGGGTCACACAGGAAGTCACTAGCCAAGCTGCATCTGAAATCCAAGTCTTCAGACTCCAGGCACATGGTGCCTTGTCCCTGGTCCCACCTCATCCTTGAAGGCTGGGCACAGTGGCTCATGCTTGTAATTCCAGCACTTTGGGAGGCCGAGGTGGGTGGATCACCTGAGGTCAGGAGTTTGAGACCAGCCTGGTCAACATTGCAAAACCCCGTCTCTACTGAAAATACAAAATTAGCCCGGCGTGGTGGCAGGTGCCTGTAATCCCAGCTACTTGGGAGGCTGAGGCAGGAGAATCACTTGAACCCGGGAGGCAGAGGTTGCAGTGAGCTGAGATCACACCACTGCACTCTAGCCTGGGCAACAAGAGTGAAACTCCGTCTCAAAGAAAAAAAAAAGAAAAAAAGAGAAAGGTGTGATTGAGTCTTTGCTGGTTGTCCAGGATCTTACCCTCACTGGGAGATATCCAGGGCTCCCCTCCCTTAGGTCTCTCAGGAAAGTCACAGTTGAGGCAACAAGAGGAAGGATATTGTGACAAGGATGCAGCCATGTTAGTTGGGCTCCTTCTATGAGTTGAACACTCACATGTAATTTTCTCACCTTATCTTCGCCATAGTTCTGGGAAGCAAAGTGAGTATAATCCCTACTTTCCAGATAAAGAAACAGGTGTGGAGAGGTGAAGCCCAATTGTCCACAGCCTCAGATTAGCAAATGGGGGGCCGGGGATTGGATGGCCCTCAAAATGTGAGGTGGAAGTGATGACCCCATCCTCCCCACACTCCCTTTCAAAATGGATCAAACTTAAATTCGAAGGTTGAGGTTCTGACAGTGGGACTTCTGGCCTCAGCAACTACTGGCAGGAAGGTTCAAAGCCAGTGGTGTGCTGAGAGCCAGTCATGGCATCTGAGAGGCATTAAACAAATGATCATGGAATTAACCAACTCTGCGTTCAGTGATGTTAAGTTGGTAATTTGAAACTGGGAATATTTACACCATGACAAAAGCTATAAATCAAGGCTTTCCTCTCCTCTGCCATCCTACCTCCCCTGTGCCCCCAGCCCAGAGCTGGTTGTCAAACCTTCACCAGCACTCCCCTGATCAGACCCCACACAGCTTGACCAAACCCTGCTTGACTCACTGAACCCTCTTTTGTGTCTCCCACATCTCCCCTCTTCCACCTTAAACATCAATTTCACGACCACCCTCCCCACAGCCAAGAAGCCTATGGACAGGGTCACATGTAGGTCCCTCAGGTGCTGAAAGCACACCCATGCTGAGTGTACTGTTCACAGTGCAGCTGATTCAGCATGCAAGCTGATCACATAAACAAGATTGAATGTGATCTCCAGAGGCCACACCAGCCTTTGAAATATGAAACCAAGGATATCATTTGAGATCACTTCTAGTGGAAAATACTTTTGCTGGCTTCCTTTGAATGTGGAAATCATATCCTCCTTTAAAATACAATCTAGAGTAAGGGCTTTAAATGTATTAACTTATTTAATCCTCACATTTACCTGATAGAAGTAAATACTATTATTAGCCCCGTTTTAGAGCTGAGGATACTAACACACAGGGAAGTTAGAGAACTGGTCCAAGATCACAGAGCAATTGAGTAGTAGAGCCAGGATTTGAAACCGGGCGTCCATGCTCTTAAATGCTAGGTTACAATACAACTCAAAGAAAATAGTAAGCACAGCCAGGTGCAGTGGCATGCACCTCTAGTCCCAGCTACTTGGGAGGCTGAGATTGGTGGATTCCTTGAGCCCAGGAGTTTGATACCAGCATAGGCAACATAGCGAGACCCTGTCTCAAAAAAATAACAGTAATAACAACTAGGTTGTAGATCCCCTCACCTGGGCTTTATATGTAATAATGCACTGACTTCTCACAATAACCTTATAAAATGGGCCCCATTTTACAGATGAGGAACTGAGACTCAGAGAAGGGGAGTAACGTGCCCAAGGACACACAGCAAGTATACGGCAGAACTGGAAACCAAGTTCCTGCAGCTGGCTCCAGAGCTGGAGCCCCAAATCACACACTGGGAGTTCAGCCTGTGTGCGCCCCTTCCTCGGGCTTGCAGGATGAACAGCTGCCTTCTGGACGGTCTGCATAGGAAGCATATTTGGATCGTGATTTATAAAACACAATGAAGATAATAAAAACCAGTCCTGACACTTACACAGGGCTTTGTGTTTCCATATACCCTTTTTTTTTTTTATCCCAGTCATTGCTGTGTCTTCCTGGCTCCCTCATGAAGGGGTGAACAAGTATCGCCTCTCTGGTTTCCCAGGAACTCCAGGGCCACACTGCAAGGCAGGCACAGCTGGCCAGAGGAATCAGCTGGCCTCTGATTGCAGACCACTGCATGCTCTCTCTCCTTACTTTTTTAACATGTTATTTTTTTCCTGATTACCATAATAATATATATTCAATGTAAAATGTAGAAATACAGCGGAAAAATAAGAAAGAGGCCAAAAAACAAAAGTCCCCTGTGATGCTACCATTGCAAAAATAACCCACAGGAACATCTTGGTGTATCCTGTTTGCTTTCATGCTCAGAGTCACGTCTGGTACACCAGATTACACAAAGTCTGGCTGGAAGGGAGTGGTCTTATCCATTCCTCAGCAGGGCAGGAGTCCCCCTTGCAGCCTCCAGCTAGAAATAGCTCCTGAGATATGTGAGGCCCGCCTGCTCCCCACGCTCCCTGGGATCCCACATCACTTACTGTTTCCTGGCCTGGTCAGGAAATAGAGATGTTTGTGACGTGTATAATATCACAAGAGTAACCCTCCTCCCAAAGCTTATTTCAGCTAACAAAAAGTAAGCACTTTTAGAGCCTGACCCTTCAAGGAGCTGCTGCTGCAGAAGGTGAGACTTTCATGTCTTTCCCAGAATGTTTTTTGATGTTTTGTTTTTTGCCTCTCTCCTTGTTGCCTGAAATGTCCCCGTGAGAACAACTTGCGTGTGTATTTCAGCATGAAAATGAAACCCCACCATCCCCAGAAAGGGCAGGACACTCAGCATGGTAGAATAGACAGAATAGGCAAGGGTAGAACAGACAGAATACAGCTTGACTCACTTCTTAATGGCTGTGCAACTCTGAGCTCATAATTTAACCTCTCTGAGCCTTAACTTTCTCACCTATAATATGCCTCCCTTGCAGGGTTATTATGATAAACTAAGGGCCTGGCATATATTATTGGTTCTCTTCCAGCCCCTAAAATGAATAAATTCGCTGATTAAATGACACTTGATTCAGGCTGGGATGCATGGGAGGGGATCCAGGGGCTATTTGAATCTGGAACTGTTTTGGGCAGAAGGAAGGGGCCAAGAATTTGGGAAAGGAGGAGGACGGGGAGAGGGTGGACATGTGCAAAAGAAGAGACCACAGAGCTGTGAAACTTTGGCCCTGGGAGAGAGGCCCTTAAAGACCATCTCATCTGCCCCATTATCTTACAGCTGGGAACACTGAGGCCCAGAGATGGAAAGGAATGCCTGAGCTCCCCCAGCCAGGTTGGAGAACCAACTCTCAGGGGTTTTCAGAATCTGCAAAGCATATTCTCAGAGCCAGAGTCAAGGAGGGGAAAGAGGTCAGAAGACCCATCACTCTCAAGGTGCTGGAAACAATTGCTCCAACAGCTGCCCTGGAGAGAAAGCTCTGCACTGACTTAGCACCTTCCTCTTCCCAGCACCTGTGCCCACTCCCCAAGCCACCGGGTTCAGTCTCTCCCTGTGGCCCCTGGGCTGTCCCACCGCCACCCTCCACCCCAAGTGTGGCTATAACCTACCGGAGCCAGAATGACTTGCTTGGGAAGGTCCACCACAAGCCTGAAAGGAGAGAGCAGTGCCCAGGTGCCTCTTCCTCAGGGAAATGCAGAGAGAGTGTAATTCCTCTCCATGTACTCATCCCCTCTCTGGACAGCAGCCTGCGTATATCCTGCTTTCAACCGGAAAAAAAAAAATCCCTTTGCCTTTGCCCCAGCCCTCATCTCAGCTGCATAGCCGTGAGCTATTTCTCTCATTGATAAGAGTCAAGCTCAGATGACCTCCCACCCTATAAAAGAGCATCCCCCAAAGACAGTGTTTGGAAAGCATGTATCCCCTCTCTGGAATGATTCCCTGGTAGCTGGGTCAAGTCCACTAACAGCCCATCCCAGACGTCCAGGCCTTTGCTTACCCTGTGTCTACCTGAAGAGCCTTCCCAACATCACCTTCAGAGATCCTGCCTCCAGCTTCTTCATCCTGGATACCTTCTCAGCAAGATCTCACTCCCATTCTGCCCCAGTTCTAAACTCCACCCAATCTCTTTCTCTGGCCATAACTCCCACTAAGCAGGGCTGTGTCTGCTACACCCACTGTGTCACCAATAGTTTCATCTCCCAGACTTTCCTAATCATCTTCCCTCTTTCCTTCCCTTCTCCCTGACTCCCCTTCATAGCATCTCTGTATGGTTAGCCTCTTGTTTAACTATCTGTTCCCCTGCTGGGTCAGGAGCTCTCAGGGGAAGGACCATATCAGACCCCCCAACCAGAGCCCAGGGACAGGCCAGAGACTGAATGAGTGAGTGAATGAATGACTGTGGATATATGATGCATTGCCTGCCACATGCTTAGCAGTATGGGGGCTCGCCTTCCCAGCACAACATCTGTGGTCCAGGATCAGTATCTCAGCCGCCCTCACCTCCAGTCCCACTGCCCCCTTGATACACAGCAAGTGCTTGGTGAATGCCTGTTGTCTTCACCTGAACTGAGCAATAATAGAGCAGTAATGTCAGGTGGTTAAAGGCATGGCATTGGAGTCACACACAGCTGGGCTTGGACCTGGCTCTGCATTTACTGGCTGTGTGACCTAGAGATGGTGCCTTCACCTCTCTGGGCCTCGGTTTTTGCATCTTTATTGGGGATAGGGATAGTCCCTCAGACAGGCGTCAGAGAATGGAATGTCCCAAGAAGACGGATATGGACTTAGACATTTGCCTTTCTCTGGGGTCCACAGGCTACCAAGAATGGACATTAAGACTGTGATGGGTTTTTACTCAGGCAGAGGGAAGCAGGGGACCTTTCAAGTGGGGCCTCCGAGTTTCTCTAGGCCAAACACTAGTTTCCAATAGAGAGACCCAAGGTGCTGCCCAACAAGAGCCACAGGGTCCTGGGTCCCTCCCACAGAGCAGCTAAGTTGTAGGACCTGGGCTCCTTCTTTATTCTCCCTCACCTCCCCTCTTTTGTACATCCTTATTTTAAAATTATTTTTAGACTTGCAAAATAAAGCACAAGATTCCTGGACACCTGACTGTCAGCTTCCCCTAATATTAGCATCAGTCAAATTAAGTTTAGCCTAAGGCTAAACATATATTTTTATATACTTTTAATATATATAACATGTATTTTATACATTTAATATATAAAACTTACATATTTAAAGTTTGGCCTAAAGGTTTCTCCACACATAATGAACTGTAACCAAACTGAATGTGTAAACAGGCTATAACCTATTATTGTGCCAATTACAGAGTTTCGGCCCATCACATGTGGCCAACCATTCAAACTGTGTTCAAATAAGGCAAACGCCAAGCTGTAACCAATCCAGCTGTTTGTCCCTCACTTCCATTTTCTGTCCATCACTTTCCTTTTCTGTCCACAAGTCTTCTTCCACATGCAGCAGCACCCAAGTTTCTCTGAACCTAATCTAGTTTGGGAGGCTGCCTGATTCTCAAATTGTTCTTTGCTCAATTAAACTCTGTTTAGTTTGCCTACAGTTTTACTTTTTTTTTTTTTTTTTTTTTTTTTTGAGACAGGGCCTCACTCTGTTGCCCAGGCTGGAGTGCAATGCTGTGAGCTTGGCCTCGGCTCACTGCAACCTGTGCCTCCTAGGTTCAAGCGACTCTCCTACCTCAACCTCCTGAGTAGCTGGGATTACAGGTGCCTGCCACTACGCCCGGCTAATCTTCATATTTTTAATAGAAGCAAGGTTTCACCATGTTGGCCAAGATGGTCTCGCACTCCAGAGCTCAAGTGATCCTCCTGCCTCAGCCTCCCAAGGTGCTGGAATTCTAGGCGTGAGCCACAGCGGCCGGCCTCTCAGGTTTTACTTTTAACACATCTACATAAGCACAGTACTGAATAATAATCTAAACCAGGAAATTAACATTGACACAATGCTATTGAGTAATCTACACATCTTATTAAAATTTCAACAGTTGTCCCTCCAATGTCCTTTCTCTGGCCCAGGATCTAAACCAGAATGCACTTGGTTCTTGTGTCTCCTTTGTCTCTTCATTCTGGGGCAGCTCCTCGGTCTTGCTTTGTCTTTCATGACCTTGACAGTTTTGAAGAGTGCTGGCCAGTTCATTTGTAGAATGTCCCTAAATTTCAGTATGGTGTTCTTCAGGATTAGACTGAGGTTATGTATTTTGGGTAGGGACACCACGGAAGTGATCTTATGTCCTCAGTATACATATCAGAGGTACATAATTTCAAGATGTCTCTTTCCTGGTGATGTTAACTTTGATCACTTGAAAAACGTGGTATCTAACAAGTTTTTCCACTGTGAAATTACTCCTTACTCTTTTGTAGTTAATAAATATCTTGCTACTTTGAGACTATGCAAATATCCTATTTCTCTTCATGCTTTTGTCCACTAATTTTTGCATCCATTTATACCTGCCAACAATAATTATTACTGCGTTATTTTCCAAATGGTGATATACTATTTCCATCATTCTTTCTACATGTATTAATTAGAATTGTGTTATAAGAAAGAGCTGGTCCTGACACAGTGTCTCTTGCCCGTAATCCCAGCACTTTGGGAGGCCAAGGCAGGTAGATGACTTGAGCCCCGGAGTTCGAGACTAGCCTGGGCAACATGGTGAAACCTTGTCTCTGCAAAAACTACAAAAATTAGCCAGGTGTGGTGGCATGCACCTGTAGTTTTAGCTACTTGGGGGGCTGAGTTGAGAGGATTGCTTGAGCCCGGGAGATGGAGGCTGCAGTGAGACAAGATTGTGCCACGCACTCCAGCGTGGGCAACAGAGTGCAAAAAAAAATTTTTTTTAAAGAGTTGGGCTTTCTTCTTATGTGTTTATGTTAGTATGAACTCATGGGTATTTATTTTATTCTATTACTCCCATTATTTATCTTGCTGTTCAAATTGTCTCATCCTCTTTTAAAATATTTCAACCCATCTGTTTCCTGTTAAGCTGCTTTTCCTAATGAGATGTGACCCACGGCTAAGTCACTCCCTCAGTGTCACTCCCCAGCCATAGCACGTCAGACACTCTCTGGTATGCAGGGTAGGTTGTTGGGAGACCTCTGAGCCTTTGTGGGAGCAACCAGGTTTCCCGTTTCCCTGAAACTCACTGAGGCATCTTCCCAACAAGGGCCAGTCTTTTTCCTGGAATGGGCAGGTTGCAGTCAGAAGAGTCAGTCCTAACTCCACAGGCAAAGAGTTCCAGGAAGGGCTGAGCCTGGCCAGGTAGCCCCAGAACCACGCCCCTCCACCCCCCTCCGCGCCCCCGCCGCCCCCGCTCTCCATCAGGCATCCTCCCTCCAGCACCACCAGTCTCATGCTCTGATTGTTCCTTCTTGAGTCTGCCAGCTGTTGACAGCCTGGTTTTTGATGGGAGAGCCCTGGGTTGGCCCTGCCTCATCCTCTGTCTCACTGTTTTCTTTCTCTCTGATTTCTCTGTCTTTCTTGGGCAAAATTCACCCCATTCTAGCTTAACTCATGAGGGAGTCAGTCCAGAGTTCTCTAGGGCCTTAAAACTCTGAATTCCTAGGCTACAAACTTGCCCTCCAATTTAGAAGCCTGGTTCAGAGCCCACATTGACTCACTTTGATTCGCTGTTACGCCAGAAACTCAGATCTTCCTAACATGCTCCATTGACGGCACAACAGGAAGGAAATGGTGCTCCTCTCACCTCTTCCTCTTCCTCTTTCTGTGCTGCCCCCAGTCTGGCCTCCTCTGGCCACTCAGACTGTGTTATCTCCTCTTTTGTACATCTGCCCAGGGCACCCTTCAGCTAAGGGGTTATGTATAATCTTTTCCCCAATTGCCAGTCCCTTGCCTTGCTACAAATGCATTTGTTTGAAATCAATATATATATTCATTTATCAAAATATCTTCACTTACATATTTATTACATGTTAGAATTACAGAGTGGTTCTCCAGACATCTGCTCTGTGGGTTAGGCCAAGCTGAAGTTATCACATCCATTTTGCAGACAGGATTGCCAAGACTCAGAAACCCCGTCACTTGCCCAGAAACACAGTTGATAGTAGCCACATGGACTTTCTGACTCCTACTCCAGTGCTCTTTTGCTCATTGTCTTTGTGAATATTCTGTGTAATTCTTTGCTCCTTTTTTCTCCCCAGCCCCTCCACTTCAGATCTGGTTAGTGATTCCAGAAGAGAACTTATTTCTTGCTCATCTGAACATCCCCGACTGCATAGCCCAGCTAGCATTTGACACACAGTAGACACTCAGTAAATGTTTGTTGGGCGAATGCAGGCTTTGATATAGAAAGCCTTCCTAGAACTACTTGCTCTTACCTAACAGTGGTCTCAATGCTTCTTGTACAAAGACTCCACCACCTGAGGCTTCTCTGGGACTCAGTTTCCCTGTCTGTAAAGTGACTATAGAGCAAGCTTATCCAACCAACAGGCCGCATGCAGCCCAGGACAGCTTTGAATGCAGCCCAACACAAATTCTTAAACTTTCTTAAAACATTATTAGTTTGGGTTTTTTTTGGGGGGGGGGTGAGTTTTTTCTTTCTTTTTTTTTTTTTTTTTTTAGCTCATCAGCTATCATTAGTGTTAGTGTATTTTATGTGTGACCCAAGACAATTCTTCTTCCAATGTGGCCCAGGGAAGCCAAAAGATTGGACACTCCCATGTAGAGGGTTAGACTCAATGATGTCCATGCTCCCATCAGCAGTGATACGCTGTTGTTTCCTCTGGGACTTCGCCAATGAGGGCTGCAAGCACATGTCTGGAAATTCAGATGCCCAGCCAGCCCAAGGTCGGGGACAAAAATAGCAGCAGCTGGGTGTACCCTTGGGTTCTAGGCAAAGAAGATCACATACTGTAAGGCTTGGAAGTTGGTGTTTGCAGCTGACTCTGGAAGTGGGTAAGTGTCATGAACAGGCTGAGCTGCCAGTTTTCTGGAGTCAGTTTCATTTCTTGGAAACTATTTTCTTTTAAATATTTTCAAGTTCTCTGGAAACTGAGAAAGCTGACAGCTAATCAACAGTTGAGAACTGGAGACCTTGCCTGACCACCCCTTCACTTTTTCACCCCATCTATCCATCCAGGAAGCCCTTCCCGAGTGCCTGTCCTGGGTTTCATTCCAGGCAGGGCACTAGGGACAGAACAATAATGCTGATGCTTACATGGCACTTGGGCTGGACGGGACACTATTTCAAGTGCATTACATACATTTATTTGTCTAATCCTCCCACCAACCCCATGTTATAATGAGGAAAATCAGGCACAGAGAGATTAGGTAACTTTTCCAAATTGCAGCACTGGGATTTGGACCAGACTACCCTCACTCTCAGCCTCCACCCAGTTAGTTTACAGGATTTTCCCTTCTGAATCAGATGTTTTCCCCTCTGACCAGATACATTTTGTAGTTTTATGATGCTGTTTTTCTCTTTTCTTTTTTCCTTTTTTTTTTTTTTTTTTTTTGTTTGAGATGGAGTCTCGCTCTGTTGCCCAGGCTGGAGTGCCGTGGCACCATCTCAGCTCACTGCAGCCTCTGCCTCCCAGGTTTAAGTGATTCTCGTGCCTCAGCCTCCTGTGTAGCTGGGATGACAGGCACGTACCACCATGCCTGGCCAATTTATTTTTATGGTTACGAGTGGGGACAGGGGTTTGCTAGCGGTTAAGGCAGAATTACGTTTTTTTAAATGTCAGTTGGAGGCTGAGGTGGGTGGATCCCTGAGGTCAGGAGTTCAAGACCAGCTTGGCTAACATGGTGAAACCGTGTCTCTACCAAAAATACAAAATAATTAGCCAGGTATGGTCCCGTGCACCTGTAGTTCCAGCTGTTCAGGCAGCTGAGGCACAAGAATTGCCTGAGCCCAGGAGGCGGAGGTTGCAGTGAGCCAAGATCATGCCACTGTACCAACCTAGGTGGCAGAATGAGACTCTATCTCAATCAATCAATCAATGAAGTATTCATTGGTGTTTTCCCACCATTCACTTTTCTTCCACTGAAACAGCAAGACTCAGGGAAGGTCTTTGAATTTTTTCTTGGTTTTTGAGTACAGGAGTTTGAGGAAATTAAGGTTCTCTTTCTATTCTATACCAAACTAAAAAAGTATACCCCAGGCTGAGAAGGTAAGAGGCAGGAGGGAAGCAGGCCAGTCTAAACATTAGAGGGACACTGTGCCTTGCCTATGGCCAGAGTCCTGGTGTTTGTGGGACCCAGGGGCACAGGGACACGGCATATGGGGAGTCCAAGGTGAACAGGGCCACAGATAGCCCCATCCCTGCCCTAGCCTGAAGCAACCGAATGGAATCTTCAGTGGGCTGCCGGCCTGGAGGTGCTAGTGGGCCACCCTGAGTGTGGACATGTAGGCTGGTGTCCAGCAGGGAGGCAGGATGTGGATGTCTAAATGGAGGCCCGTGTGGACAGGTGCCACCAAAAACCAGGTGGCACCATGCTCCCCTGCACCAGAGCAGTAACCAGTTTCCTGGAACTGATGTCATTCTGGGCTAGGCGTGAACCTCACAGTGACTGCAATTTAGTTTCCATAGCCTGTAAAATGGGGGTCTCAAAATAGAAAATAGCCTGCTGTAGAAAAATACGATCATATTTTCTCATCTACATGAGTCTGTGGCCAGAGGTGCTCACTGAAGTCACCTTCAGAATCCCCTGGCAGAGCTCCTGTAGCAGGCACCATGGGTGGCCCCCACCTACCAGAGCTCCCACCTACTGGGCACACACTGGCTGACTTCCAGCTGTGAGTACCCACACTGCTCTGTCTGTGGCCTTGCTCTGGCTAACAAAGCCTGTCATGCCCCCGCCCACCAGTGCACCATGCCAGGAATTCCAAGACATAATGTTCCCTGCTCCCCACTAAGAACCCTCAGTTGATGCCTGAGGTCAGTTGGTTCCTAAATACCCCACCTCCCTTGCCCTTGGGTGGAATAACTCCAACGTGTGTGCACCACACTGTCTCCCCAAGTTTCTCTCAGGGGATTAAGTCCAACCACCCACAGAGGAAGCTCGTTTGCTAACACACTCTTCACTGGCTGCCTGCCTTCCTCTGCCTCACCTCCCCACTCTCCTGCCCATGTCTCCAACTCCCAGATAAACTATTAGTGGGACCGTATGACATTGCCAATATTTGAGCTTTTTGACCTATAGAAATGGCAATTTCATATAGTTCAACCTAAAATTTACACTCAAATCTTTGTCTCAGAGTCCGCTCCAGGGCTACTTTCCCTCCAATGCTTATCTGCCTGCTTTATCCAAAGGCTGTCCCCTCAAGTCACCCCCCCCCCCAGCCACCCCTAGAAAGAGTCAATGAAAAGAAACCGCTGAACAAAATCCCAGGAGCTGAACCCATGGGATGGACAGAGGGCTGCTGGGCCTCCTCCTGTCCCACAGCACAGCAGGTTACCAGAGAGGTGGAGGTGGGACAGCAGGGAGGTGGGACAGCAGGGAGGCGGCTCCAGGAATGAGCACGTGCCCTACCCACATCATGTATCAGAGTGGGAAGTGTGGCCACAAAATGAGGAAGTCGTGAAAGATAAGGAAATGCTGTAACTGGAAAAGTGATGGAATGTTTGGAAGCAGAAGCTCTGGGTGTGGGCTTGGAATCTGGAAAAGGGAACATGGGTTCATGGCCCGTTTGGCCTGATCCCAGTCCTCTCTCCTAAAGAACTGAAGTCCCTCTAAATGTAGAGTTCTGGGCATATAAATCGGCTCAGGAACATTTTGGCTAAATCAGAATCCCAGGCATAAACACAGCACTTTACTATCTCAGTTAGTCACCCAGTGAAATGTACCTGTTTCTGTGGCTCACAGAGTATGGAGACCACCCTGCTAGACATCAGGGGAGGGGGAGAATTTCCATCTAAGCAGATATTTTTGTCTGTATCCCACAATAGGAAATGCATTTTACCTGGCAGTCTATTGTACACATACACACACCTGAAAAAAAAAAGTTTCACAAAATAATATTACCCAACTACCAATGCACTCAGATATTTTCTATTCCTTTCTGTTTCATAGTTTTTAAAAGCTGAACATGGGCCGGGCATGGTGGCTCACGTCTGTAATCCCAGCACTTTGGGAAGCTGAGCGGGGCTGATCACTTGAGGTCAGGAGTTTGAGACCACTTTGGCCAACATGGTGAAATCCTGTCTCTACTAAAAATACAAAAATTCGCCGGTCATGGAGGTGGGCATCTGTAGTCCCAGCTACTTGGGAGGCAGGAGAATCACTTGAGCCCAGGAGGCAGAGGTTGCAGTGAGCTGTGATTATGCCATTGCTCTCCAGCCTGGGCAACAGAGAGAGAGAGACTCCATCTCAAAAAATAATAAATAATAAATAAATTAATTATAATTTTAAAAAGCTGGACCTGGCTCATTAACTGACTTTTTTTTTTTTTTTTTTTTTTGAGACAGAGTCTCACTCTGTCACCCAGGCTAGAAGGCAGTGGTACAGTTTCGGCTCACTGCAACCTCCACCTCCCAGGTTTGAGCAATTCTCATGCCTCAGCTTCCCAAGTAGCTGGGATTACAGGTGTACACCACCACGCCTGGCTAATTTTTGTATTTTTAGTAGTGATGAGGTCTCACCATGTTGGCCAAGCTGGTTTCGAACTCCTGACCTCAAATGATCCATTCACCCCGACCTCCAAAAGTGTTGGGATTATAGGCGTGAGCCACCATGTAATTAACTGATTTCATAACCTGCTTTTGGGTGGTGACCTTCAATTTCAAATATTGCCCTTGAGTGTATTCAGAAATGATTTGGGTGTGGATGGAATTTCTGGGCTTTTCCCAAACACTGTGCATTTGCTGTCAGCCTCTGTCCCATTCAGGGGTTCAGGAATTGCTGGACTGAGCCAGAGGAACTTCGAAAAATTCATAAGGTGAAGACGGTTCCTGTCTCCTAATCCAGTGATTGAAATGAGGCACTGCTGCCACCTTCATACTTTTTGCCACATCCCTCTACCACCTATACTATGTATTATTGTATGAATATATCTTCTCTAAATCAACTCACCACTCTTTAAAACTTAAATACTCACTCTAGTCCTGTTTTATGGAATATTATCAGTAAAATCACACATTTGATGTTATTTCCCAAGGCAAAAAAATAAAAACATAACTAGAAAAGTAAAACATGCTTGTCCATTCCACCTTAACTCATCAAATCCATGGCTCTCCCTGCCCAGTTCCTTTCACAAGAAAACCGTCCCGTCTCTGCTCAGCTTGTGCTGTTTCTAATGCCTAGAAAGGCCTCAACCTCTGTCTACCTCTCCAGTGACCATTAGCACCATCACTGTGGCCGATAGCACTTAAACTCATCCAATCTTCACACCAACTCTATGAAGTGTTACGGTCATTTCCATTTTACAAATGAGGAACTGAGGCACAGAGAGATCAGGGAGACTTGCCCAAAATCCCAAAGCTAGGAAGTGATAGAGCCAGGTTTTGAATCCAGGCTGATGAGAGAGCCTATGTGCCTAACTACTAGGTGTTCCTGGCCCCTTCTAAAGCTGCCCATCCCAGTTTCAACCCTAGTATTGCCCCTCAGAGGACAGCTTCCCAGACTACCCAGCCCATAGGATTACTCTTCGTATGTTCCCAAAGCACTCACTTCTTGCCTGTCTAACTCATCTGGAGGTAAATCATAACCTATAGAGACATTGCCTCTACTAGGCTGGGGGCTTCTTGAAAGCAAGGCTGCATCTTATTCCTGTGTGTATTTCTGGGTCCAACAGCCCACCTGAGGCCTTTCATATCTGCTGAACACTGTGATGTTGCCTTGTTGTTTAACAAACACTTAGCACTCTTTGCTAGTTGTCAGCTCACAGGTAGGTTTCCAGCAAAGCCCTGGGAATAGTCAGGTGCAAAGAGAGATGAGTCAGAGGCAGCAATTAAAGGAGTCTTAATCTGAGGTCCATGGCTCCCCAAAGGAGCTATACCTGGTATGCAAGAGATCTGAGCTTACATGAGAACAAGATTACATCCTTATTTTCACTCACCTCTGATGGAAATTCAATATTTCCTTTCATTGGAATGTCACCCATGACTTTGTCACCAGTAAAATCCCTGATAGTTTCATTTCACATTACCATCAGAACAGACATCTAAAAGTATTTATACTCATTACTTCCTGGAAATTCAGACCCACTGCTAGAGCTTGTATTTAAGGCATTAATAAAGATATACATAAATAGCACACACTATACTACAATTTTTTAAAAACTTGGTAACTATTTCAATGGGATTGACATTCTTAGAAACTTCAGTAGAATTGATAATCATATGTGTTTTATTTTATGCATTTTAAAACATGATTCTGAGAGGGGCCCCATAGGCTTCACCAGACTGCTGGGGATAGTGGGGCATGGCACAAAAAAGGTTAAGACACTAGGCCGGGCGCCTTGGCTCATGCCTATAATCCCAGCACTTTGGGAGGCCAAGGTGGGCGGGAACTCCTGAGGTCAGGAGTTCGAGACCAGTCTGGCCAACATGATGAAATCCCGTCTCTACTAAAAACACAAAAAAATTAGCCAGACGTCGTGGCATGCGCCTGTAATCCCAGCTACTCAGGAGGCTAAGGCAGGGGAATTGCTTGAACCAGAGAGGTGGAGGTTGCAGTGAGCCGAGATTGTGCCATTGCACTCCAGCCTGGGCAACAGAGCGAGACTCCGTCTCAACAAAAACAAACAAACAAAAAATGTTAGACACTCTACATGGAGTATTATAATTTAGAAATGGGTTTTGGACCCAGACGGACTGGAATTCAAACCTTAGTTTTGCCACTTATAAGTCAAGTTACCCAGGCCTCAGTTCCCTCACCTGAAACATGGGGATTACTACCTACCTTATGAGATTAGCATTTAGCACCTGAGTAAAGCTGATTTCCTAACCCAGCTGGACTTCATGATGAGGTAAACAATGCCTGGGGATAGTGGAGCCCTCAGCTGGGATAGGGTCCACCTTTCTCTCTGCTTCCTATCCCTCCCACCAGAGAAGTCATTTGTCTCCCTCAGCCTGGCTGAACCCAGCTTTCTGTAGCAGGACAGAAAGGCTGACTTCAGACTCTTGGATACTCTGTTTCATTTCTGAGCCCAGGATCTGCACCCACACCCAAAATCAGCTGCGACTATCAGAGGCTCCCAAGAGAGACCAGTCATCTTGCTATTATATTTTAAGCCTTTACATGCACTTCTACATTTGTCCACTGGATGGGGCTGGTTCACATTCTGAATACTGCAGCCCAACAGGGCAGAGTCAGAACTTCACTGAGAGAGCTGGAGCATCCGATCCTCTCCTGCCTCTCCCGTCTCACTCAGATTTATTTTTATCTTTTCAGATAGAGCCTGATATACCAAAAAGGTCTCACTTTCTGCACCTTTCCAGTAACCTACCACCCTAAGAATAGTAGTAACCTCCTTTCTTCTAACATTGCAAGTTAGCTTCTAAAAATGCTAACCTGTCATATAGAATATATTCTTTTGTGTTGGTTTCTTTTGTTCAACATTATGTTTGCGAAATGACATGCAGTTGTAGTTCATTCATTCTCATTGCTTCAAAGATTCCATTAGGCAAATATGCAAAAAATATACTTGTATCCTCATCTATTGCCTTGGCATTTGAGTAGTTTCCAATTTGGGGTTTGCTTTGTTGCTGCACTGTTGATGGGAGTTATCAGCCCTTCAAACCACCCAAGATTGATTCGGAGCTCCAGACTGATGATGCCACACACTCCTCAGGAGGATTTGAAAAGATTACTACTCAAGTAATGAGGCTTTCTGGGGACAGCAGGGCCCACACTCAAGCAAAAAAAGGGGCACGTGTGTTGTGGGAAGTCAGGGACCCCGAACGGAGGGACCAGATGAAGCCATGACAGAAGAACATGAATTGTGAAGATTTCATGGACATTTATTACTTCCCCAGATTAGTACTTTTATAATTTCTTACACCTGTCTTTACTGCAATCTCTGAACATAAATTGTGAAGATTTCATGGACACTTATCACTTCCCCAATCAATACCCTTGTGATTTCCTATGCCTGTCTTTACTTTAATCTCTTAATCCCGTCATCTTGTAAGCTGAGGAGGATGTATGTCGCCTCAGGACCCTGTGATGATTGCGTTGACTGCACAAATTGTTTGTAGAGCATGTGTGTTTGAACAATATGAAATCTGGGCACCTTGAAAAAAGAACAGGATAGCAGCAATGTTCAGGGAACAAGGGAGATAAGACTTTGGACTCTGATTGCTGGTGAGCTGGACAGAACAGAGCCATATTTCTCTTCTTTCAAAGGCAAATAGGAGAAATATCACTGAATTCTTTTTCTCGGCAAGGAACATCCCTGAGAAAGAGAATGCACCCTGAGGGTAGGTCTATAGACGCCCCGTTGAGGTGGTCATCTTTTATGGTCGAAACCGAAAGGATGAAATAAGTCCCAGTCTCCTGTAGCGCTCCCAGGCTTATTAGGATGAGGAAATTCCCGCCTAATAAATTTTGGTCAGACAGGTTGTCTGCTCTCAAACCCTGTCTCCTGATAAGATGTTATCAATGACAATGTGTGCCCGAAACTTCATTAGCAATTTTAATTTCGCCCCATCCTGTGCTCCTGTGATCTCGCCCTGCCTCCATTTGCTTTGTGATATTTTATTACCTTGTGAAGTATGTGATCTCTGTGACCCACACCCTATTCGTGCACTCCCTCCCCTTTTTGAAAATTGCTAATAAAAACTTGCTGGTTTGACACCTCAGCGAGCATCACGGAACCTGCCGACATGTGATGTCATCCCCGGACACCGACCTTTAAATTTCTCTCTCTCGTACTCTTTCTATTTATTTCTCAAACCAGCCAAGACACTTAGGGAGATAGAAAAGAACCCACATTAAATATCATGGGTGGGTTCTCCCGATACACGTGGCTCTGGATTTTATAGTGGCTGGGCAGAGGGCAGGCAGGTACAGGATGAAAGGTCCCTCTCCCACAGGCTGGAGTTTGTGTGGTTTGAACTGCCCGCCTGCATCAAGGAAGGGAGAACCATGGGCTTCCTGTAGGCATGTCCAGGTGTGGAGAAAATGAGAAAGGGGAGTGATAGGGCTTGAAAGCTGTCATAGTAAAACATCAAAAATCGAGTCCGACTCTTTATTCCAGGGTTATTACAAATGTGCTGCTATAAGCACTCTTATTCAAGCCTTTTCTGTTGGGTATGTTCTGAGGACGTTTAACTTTGGTTAATACTGTCTAACAGTTTTTAAAGCATTTGCACCAAATTACAGTCCCTCTAGCAACATTTACAGATGTACCACAGTTTAATCCATTCTGTAGCTGAGGGACATTTGGTTTGTCTCCAGTTTTTTTGTAATCAATAAATAAATCTGCCACAAACATTCACATGCAGATCTTTGTGTGAACACAGGTTTTCATTTCACTTGGGTAAATACTTAGGAATAGAATGACTATGTTGAATGGTAAGTGTATATTTAACTGTGTAAGAAATCAGTCAAACTGTTTCTCCAAAAGTGACTACCATTTTTGCATTTCCACCCACAAAATATGAGAGTTACAATTGTTTCACATTCTCCTAAGTTCTTGGTATGGTCAGTCTTTTTACTTTTAGCCATTCTAATGAATGTGAAGTGGTATCTCATTGTGGTTTCAGTTTGCATTTCCTTATGAACTATGACATTGAATGTATTTTCATATGCTTACTTGACATCTCTATACCTTCTTTAATGAAGTGTTTTTTCACATATTTTGCCCATTTTTTACAAAATTGGGCTGTGTGTTTTCTTACCATTGAGTTCAGAGGATTATTTCCATATCCTTCATAAAAAGTCCTTTATCAGATATATGATTTGCAAATATTTTCTCCTAGTCTGTGACTTGTGTTTTATTCTCTTAGTGTCTTTTGAAGAGTACACATTCTTAATTTTGGTGAAGTCCAAGTAATTGATTTTTTTCTTTTATGGATTATGCTTTTGGTGTCTTAACTAAGAACTCTTTGCTTACCCTAATGTCATAAAGATTTTTTTCTCTTATGTTTTCTCCTAGAAATTTTATAATTTTAGGTTTTACATTTAGGCCTATGATTGATGAGTCTGTATTAGCAAAGTTTGGAAGGCTATTTGAAAGAGGGTTCTGATAATATAAATTTATGTATCTTCAGTGTCCTGTAAACACTGAAAATATATAAAGAGGGTCATATTTCTGTACATAAAGTCAAATGTTAAGGACTTCTGCTAATTCAGAGTTTAATTTTCAAAATAAATGGCATGGAATTCCAGGGAGGTGGGGGCTGATTTCCTCTTTGTATACTCCCTTTTATAGATGTATTGCCTGCAGTGTATATTTAATAGTGTGATGGTTAATTTCAGATGTCAACTTGACTGAGTTAAGGAATACCTAGAAACCTCATAAAGCATTATTGTGGGGTGTGTTTGTGAAGGTGTTTCTGGAGGTGATCAGCATGAGAGTATGAGTGGTCTAATGTGGGCGGGCACCATCCAATCTGCCAGGGACCTGGAGATAACAAAAACAGAGAAAAGGTGATCTGTGTCCATCTATCTGCTGGAGCTGGAATACACTCTTAGTCTCCCGTCAGAACTCCAGGCTCTCAGCTGGTCGCAGTGGCTCATGCCTGTAATCCCAACACTTTGGGAGGCTAAGAAGAGAGGACCTCTTAAGCCCAGGAGTTTGAAACCAGCCTGGGCAACACAGTGAGATTCCGTCTCTAAAATATATATATATTTAAAAATTAGTCAGGCATGGTGGCATGAACCTGTAGCCCCAGCTACTTTGGAGGTTGAGGTGGGAGGATCACTTGAGCCTGTGAGGGTGAAGCTGCAGTGAGCTGAGATTGCACCACTACACTCCAGCTTGGGCAACAGAGTGAGACCCAATCTTCCAAAAAAAAAGAGCTCCAGACTCCCAAGCCCCTGGACTCCAGGACTTAATACCAGTGGCCCCCTGGTTCTCAGGCCTTTGACCTTAGACTGACAGTTACACCATCAGTTTCCCTGGTTCTGAGGCCTTCGGACTTGGATAGATCCATGCTTCCAGCATCCTAGGGCCTCCAGCTTGCAGATGGCCTGTCATGGGACTTTTTAGCCTCCATGATTGCCTAATCCAATTTCCCTAATAAATCTCCTAATATCTGCATAGAGAGAGAGGAAATATATACATTCCTATATATAACATATATATTTCCTATTGGTTCTCTCTGGAGAACCCTAATATAAGTAGGCTATAATTATGCCCTTTGAGACTATAAATAATTCCACATAGCACTGACTTTGTTTCTCTGCCCTTCAGAGGGCCATTTGTCTGGCCTTTCAAAAAGCTAAGAGATGGGAGGGAGGTTGGTTTAATTTAACATGACAAGTGAACTCTAAGTAGCATAACAAATACACAGAGAGTGCATCTCACAATCTGAATAATTAATTTGTAATTAATAACTTTTAATAAGTACCCATCTATGTCCATGATCTACCTGAATCAACTGAAGGAGTATTCTTTATGGAGCAAAAACGGAATAAAGAGGTATCCCATAAAGAATGGGTATCCCAGAGGTGGGGAAGAAGGACCTTCCTGGTAGGCACCAGTAAACTATGACAGTAAGCAAGATGATAACTTAAGAGTCCTGCAGTCAGTATTAGCCCAGCAGTCTCCCATTTCACACACTAGTCCTGAGGTTATTTATGCGGCATCTCCACACAGTGCTAGGAAACTTATCTGTAGTCTTCATTCAGTCCATCTTGAATGCCACACAATAACTCCCTTTCCTTTCTCGGCTAAAACTGCCACAGTGCTTTGGCAGTCTCTGAATTGTATTCGGGTTCACCTTGTGCACTGCTGGTTTTGGTGTGGTTGTGGCTTGTCACCCTGTATCCTCAAAAATGGTCTTGAACCCCACAGAGTCATGACAATGGTCAACAGAACACCACAGGGCCCTTTCCATCTGGGTTGCTTCTCTGGATTTCTTTTAATAGGCCCTGTATACCGCTGGAATAGAGGTGCTGTATGGAGTCTAGGGTGGTCTGGGCTGCAAAGGAACACAGAACCTAAGTGAGGACTTGATAATAAGAAAGCAACAGACAAGTAAGAAACCTCTTGAGGTTGGAATGCCAGCTAGATAACCATGTTGATATGGCCTGAATCCCAGGATCTGGTGGCTCGTGGAATTGCAGCTCTAGGGTTCATCTTGATCCTTGGAAGAGACTCAGGGCACTTAAAGGCTTATTACAAAATTTTATTTAGTTTTGCTGGTGCTATAGTTTTGCTTCTATCTCATCACAACTTTGGAGGTGGTAGAAAGATGTGATTTATAATTTATATATATGTTTGGAAAATTGTCCCATAAAACGTGAACATTAGTCTCAGTTTAGATGTGAGACTTTTTCTGGGGAGGAATGCATTCCTGGAGCAGTTCTTCTGACTGTAGTAATACCTGCCTTTCTCAGGGGTTGCCTCAGGCTACCCAGAAAATAAGCATAACACAACTCAGACCTGGCAGATGGCTTCTAATGCACCAATCATCTCTTCTAGGGTGCTTCTATCATGCTCCTTCACCCAACTGTGCACCGCAGTAAGATGCCCAGGCTCAGGTGGGCAGAGGGAGGAAGGAGGGACCTGGGAACCATGAGTCACCCATTTCAGTGGAGGTTGAATACGCAGAATCAGGAAGCACAGAAATCCGCATCCGTATCATAATGAAATTGCAGGACACCAAAGGCAAAGAGAAGATCTTTAATGCAGCCAAGGAAAAAGCACAGATTACAGAGAGCAGACGCTGAGACTGAGAGTAGACTTTGTAGTGGTCACAGTGGGAGCAGGAAGCCGTGTGATACAGTGAGTGTGACTTGGGACTCCACCGTCAGCTTAGAATCAGGCATTGAAATTGCTGGTTGTTCAAGAATCTGCTCATGGTAAAGGCATTTCCAGATGGGAAACAGAATTTATCACAACAGGAAACTCAGGAGAGTGAGACTCAAGGAACACACTAAAGAACATACTTCCAGCAGAAGAAGAGTGGTCCTGCAGAAAGGGTGTGAGTCAGAGATAGGCAGATGAACAGAGCAGTCAGTGAAAGTGTGAGCAACGGAAAGCAACGTGGACTCTAAAGCTCTGTTAACTGGGTGACCCTGGTTATCTGGGTTGCGGGGAGAAAAATTAAAGCCCTTGCCAACACCACACAGCAAATAAGCTCTGAGTGTTTTAAAACCTAGAAGATGCCATTGGAAAGCATCTTCATGAGCTCTGGAGATGAAAGGGCTTCTTTAACAAGGTCCTAAACACCTAAACAGTGAAGGAAAACATTAAGAAATTCAGGCCAAGTATGGTGGCTTATGCCTGTAATCCCAGCACTTTGGGAGACCAAGTTGGGTGGATCACTTGAGCCTAGGAGTTGAAGACCAACAAGGCAAAACCCCATCTCTACCGAAAAAGTACAAAAATTAGCCAGGGGTGGTGGTGCGTGCCTGCAGTTCAGCTACTCAGGAAGCTGAGGTGGAAGGATCACTTCAACCCGGGAGGCAGAGGCTGCAGTGAGCTGAGATTGGGCCACTGGCACTCCAGCCTGGGTAACAGAGTGAGACCCTGTCTCAAAAAATAATAAAAATAAAAATTTGCCCGGGCACAGTGACTCATGCCTGTAATCCCAGCACTTTGGGAGGCTAAGACAGGTGGATCACGAGGTCAAGAGATCGAGACCATCCTGGCCAACATGGTGAAACCCAGTCTCTACTACAAATACAAAAAATTAGCTGGGCATGGTGGTGCGCACCTGTAGTCCCAGCTACTTGGGAGGCGGAGGCAGAAGAATCACTTGAACCGGAGAGGCAGAGGTTGCAGTGAGCTGAGATCACGCCATTGTACTCCAGCTTGGCGACAGGGCAAGACTCCATCTCAAAATAAGTTAATTAATTAATTAATTAATTAAAAAATTAAAATTAAAAAAAATTAGCCAGACATGGTGGCTCGAGTCTGTAGTCCTACATATTTGTGGGGCTGAGGTGGGTGGATCACTTGAGCCCAGGATGTCAGGGCTGCAGTGAGGCATGATCGTGTGACTGCACTGTAGCCTGAGCAACAGAGTGAGACCCTGTTTTTCCTACCAAAAAAAAGAAAACACACAACAATTATCCATTAGGTTTTCGTCTTATATGGACACCCAAAACAATTGCATAGTAACATCAAAGATCATTGATCACAGATCACCATAGATGGTATAATAATGATAATGTGGCCGGGCGCAGTGGCTCACGCCTGTAATCCCAGCACTTTGAGAGGCTAAGGCGGGTGGATCACCTGAAGTTCGGAGTTTGAGACCAGCCTGACCAATATGGCAAAGCCCCATCTCTAGTAAAAATACAAAATTAGCCAGGCATGGAGGTGCAGGCTTGTAATCCCAGCTACTCAGGAGGCTGAGGCAGGAGAATTGCTTGAACCCGGGAGGCAGAGTTTGTGGTGAGCCGAGATCGCGCCATTGCACTCCAGCCTGGGCAACAAGAGTAAAACTCTGTCTCAAAAAAATAAAAATAAAAATAATGAAAATGTTTGAAATATTGCATGAATTACCAAAATGTGACACAGAGACACATATCCTGTTGGAAAATGGCTTAAGACTTACTCAACACATGGTTGAAAATCTGGATTTCTAAAAAAATACACATAATCACTAATATGTTTATCTGTATCCAATAAAAGAAAATGGTTTTAAAATACAATATTAATATGATCAATAAAGCCACAGAAGTCTGGTTTTGTAATGCAGTTTGTTTTTTTAAATGATCTCTCAAATTGTCATTCCCATTAAGTAGTATGTATGGTCAAATCCTATTCTAGAGCTAGGCAGTACAGTAGTCACTAGCCATATTTGGCCATTAAACACCTGAAATGTGACTAATCTGAACTGAGAAGTACAAGCATAAAACACACGTCAGATTTCAAAGACAGTACAAATAACAGAACATAAAATGTCTCATTAATAATTAATAATTGTACAGTGTACACTGCTCGGGTGATGGGTGCACCAAAATCTCAGAAATCACCACTAAAGAACTTATGCATGTAATCAAACACTATCTGTTCCCCCAAAACCTATTGAAATAAAAAATACTTTAAAAAATTAAAATAAAAAATAATGAAAATGTCTCAGTTATGTTGATTATATCTTGAGATAATTTTTTATATTTTGGGTTACATGAACATATGATTAAAATTAATTTCACTTGTTTCTCTTTAGGGTTCTAACGTTGACTATTAGAAAATTTAAGCCTGGGCAACTTAGTGAGCCCTAGTGTCTACAAAAGAATTTAAAAATTAAGCCAAGCTCAGTGGCTCATGCCTGTAAGCCCAGCACTTTGGGAGGCCAAGGTGGGCAGATCGCTTGAGCCCAGGAGTTCAAGACTAGCCTGCGCAATATGGAGAAACCTCATCTTTACAAAAAACACAAAAATTAGTTGGGTGTGATGGCACATGCCTGTAGTCCCAGCTACTTGGGAGGCTGAGGTGGGAGGATCACTTAAGCCCAGGAGGCAGAGGTTGTAGTGAGCTGAGATTGTGCCACTGTACTCCAGCATGGGCAACAGAGTCAGACCCCATTTCAAAAAAATAAAAATAGAAAAATTAGCCAGGCGTGGTCACATGCGCCTGTAGTCCCAGCTACTTGGGAGGCTAAGGTGGGAGAATCGCTTGAGTCTAGGAAGTTGAGGCTGCAGTGAGCCATGATCATGGCACTACACTCCAGCCCAGTCGACAGTGAGACTCTGTCTCAAAAAAAAAAAATTAAAATGACATGTATGGATCACATGGTAGCTCACTTGTTTTTATTGGACAGCACTGGTCTAGAGTCATTCATAGCTGTGCATTCTTTATGTGGTGATGGAGTGCTCTAATCTGATAGATGGACCGGTGCAGCTTTTTCCATTTTCTTAATTTGATGGCACTACATTTTCTTTCTTTTTTTTTTTTTCTTTTTTGAGACAGAGTCTTGCTCTGTCGCCCAGTTGCGCAGGCTGGAGTGCAATGGCACAATCTCAGCTCACTGCAACCTCTGCCTCCCTGGTTCAAGTGATTCTTATGCCTCAGCCTCCTGAGTAGCTGGGATTACAGGTGCCCACCACCACACCCAGATAATTTTTGTATTTTTATTAGAGACAGGGCCTCACTGTGTTGGCCTGGCTGGTCTGAAACTCCTGGCCTCAAGTGATCTGTCCACCTCAGCCTCCCAAAGTGCTGGGATAACAGGCGTGAGCCACCGCGCCCAGCCTGATGGCGATGAATTTCTAACAGTGAAGGGTCCTGGTATCTTAAGAGATGGAGACTTTCTGGTATTAGGCTGTTCTTGGTGCAGATGCTACTAGAGGAAAGGGGAGGGTCATCTCTATCTTTCCAGAAATCTCAGTCTCCAAAGTTTTGTACATGTTTCACTTCACTACCATTAAATCATATAATGATTTAATACCAATTATAAGTACAAAATTCATAGACATAATTTCTGGCTGAATATACTGGTTCTGCCTCTTTTAATTTCTAGTAACATTAAGACCCATGTATTTCCTATGCTCAATTGATTTTGAAACTATCAAACCTTTCACCTAATAGGGATGGTTTTGTTACTAGTAATTGCATTTTTGGCATCGTGGTCCATGAAAGGAGAGTCAGGAGACAGTAACCACAGTACTTTGAACATGGAAAGTTTAACATAAAGATGTATTGACCATTTGAAGAGAAGTAACTACTACAAAGGAATCGAACAGAACTCTGAAGAACACCCTAGGCAGAGAGAGACTACTCACAAAAGTACTAATTTGGAAGAGAAGGGAGCCCCTCCCCAAAGCTAGGATGCAGACCTCCTTTGAGAGGGTGTGATTGCAGCTACTGGACGGCAGAGATGTTCACTGGATTGCCCTAGCTGGAGCTCATCCACAGTCAGCAGCTGGGGCTAGCAGGCAGGAAACTATGGGTCAAAACTGGCAAGCAGCATCCTGGGCAACTGAAGCTGGAGGGCAAGAAACCACTGCCATTGGCCAAAGAAATTAGCCCTCCAGCGCCCCCTGCTGATAAAGTTTAGCATCATGCCAGCTTGCAAAGAAGAAATGTTTTAACGTCACAAAGCAATGAAGGTTGGATTTGAAACAGGTAGGCATTAAGTGACAAAAGGTACACCTGCTTTAAAGATGGGGGTCTGCTGTTTTGCTCTTGGGATATTTTTAACAGGTCCGTAAGAGACTTTTCACTGAAAAGAATTTTCCCAACATCACTAAGGAGGTTTTGCAACTTCTCCTAGGAGAGAGTAGCAATCTAGGATCTCACCTTTTACTTTTTGTTTTTCAACCCATGTCGCACACTGATAGCCTTTTACTCTTTAAGTCTTGTCTTCTCACAGATCTCTGGCTCCATCTGGCCATGATGAGAGTTTATGTTTTTCTTTCTCTTTTCTTTTTCTTTTTTTCTTTTGCCTTAAGAGTTTAATTTCAGGAAATTATAGTCCCAGGATTAGTCTCAGAAAACCACAGGTTTGAGTCATTTCTGGTACACCAATCCCAGATTATACAGGAAAAGACCAAAATATTTAAAATTAACTGACTTGGGGGAGGTTGGAGTTCCCTTCCTCATGCAGACAGGAGCAACCAAAGAATGTCTATCTAGCCTAAGGAGATATAGAATGCACCTGATTTTGAGGGGTCTGGGAAGAAAGGGATAAAGAGAGGCCACACAGTCCAACCAGAAGCCCAGCAGATTCAGTTTTTGATGCCTGCCAGAAGCAACAAAGCCTTTCTGAAAAGAAAAAACAAACAAACAAACAAACAAACAAAAGGCAGAACTTACACCTCATCACCAGGAGACAAAAGCAGGGAGGGGGACTTGAAAGAAAGATATGACAAGATTTCACCAGCTGGGAGCTTCTTGTGTCCTGCACTACACCTCTTCTCCTCTCAGAGTCACTATTGCTCCATATCTTCACTATGCTAAATCTGGGGGAGGGAATGGACAAAATTTTAAAACAAGATTTTGCCACTTGTAGGGGCTGCATTGCAGAATGAAGGAAAAGGAAAGAAGTGTTTATCAATCAAAGGCTGGGCATGGTGGCTCATGCCTGTAATCCCAGCACTTTGGGAGGCTGAGGCAGGGAGATCACTTGAGGCCAGGAGTTCAAGGCCAACCTGACCAACAGGGTGAAACCCCCGTCTCTAAAAACAAAACAAAAAAATTAAATGAATAAGAAATGCTTATCCATCAAAGGCTAAAGACTAGCACCCTCCAATTCCTTAGACATACTTCCTTTGATACAGGAAAACTATATAAGACCCCCTCTATGATTGCCACATGGTCATTAGAGGAAGAGAGGCCTTGGGACAGTTAGGAAGGAAAGATGAAGCCTCATAACATTCAGGAAGAGAAATTATGAACCCTATTATAAGGAGTATTTGAAAGAGGGTATTGAAGACAAAAATTTGAAAACAAGTCCCAATATTTGTTTAATAAATATTAGACATCTATGAAAGAATCGCAATGTTTGTCACTTCACAGTTTACGTTTTAGAATATGAGACTTGAAACTGGATTATGGGGACTGATTTTCTTTTGAGAACAGGGTCATGGAGGATGACCTGCTGCCCCTAAACACTTCTTGCCTCTACACATGTACCCCAGTGCCCTTTGCAGTCCAGGTACAGCCCCTTCAAGTCTTCCCATGTCCTGTTTTGTGTCTCATTTGCCTCTCAATTGGTGTGAAGACTAAAAGAGTTAAGTCACATGGCAGAGGACAAAGTGCAGATGTAAGGGTTTGATGGTCAAGAGGTCCCTCTCCTAGTTCCAACTGTGAAATCTATGTGCTACAGGAAGAAGGGCAAGCCCCAATCCTCTCTAGGCCACAGGGTCCCTATCTATAAAATTAGAGAGGGTACAAACCCAGGGCCCTATCGGAAAAGTGATAGGATGAGTGACCTGAGGAAGCTAGAATATGGGGGCAAGGTGACAAGAATGAGCAGCAGAGCCAACAGCTCATGGCCTGATCTCCTGGTAGGAACATTAGGGAAAGTGACTCACCCTGGGCCAACCAGAATTGCCCCTTATTCCTGGCCTACCACTCCCATTTTCTCCCCTCACCTCTTTGGGAAGAGAATTTCTGATGAGTCAGAGATGGTTTACCTTTGTTACTAGCTCAATAGGGGCTATTGCCTGGAACAGAGTAATGTGGATAATTTATTTGCACCCAGTGAGCTAATATTGTTTGGAAGTTGACACACCTGTGTGGACCCATGAACAGCAATTTTCCTGTGCCATGCCTCTACCAAAGTCCAGGTTTGCCACCTTCTGGTATTTTTGCATTGATAAAATGTGTGTCTTACACATTCCAACCTCTGTGGCCTTTTACTCACCCTCATTTTCTTCTCCCCTTCTCTCCATCCAAAGATCACCCATTCTTCCACCCTGTTCAAGCCCACTGTATTCCAGGACACCTGCTCTGTTTCTTTTCTAATTATTTAATTCCTTCCAATTTCAGATGGCTTGATGTTCCCCTCTCCCAGGAGTGTTTTGCCTGAAACTGACTGCCAATAAATGTGACCATGATGATCATAATAAAGATATCGCTCATTTAGTCCACTAATATATACAACTATGGGCCTGCTCTTGTATTATCCTCCTGTTTTATTTAATGTGTGCTACCATAATTGCAGGTATTGTACTTCACATTATGAGTCTATTTTCAGAGGTTACTAGAGAAGAGTTTGCAGTCTGTCTTGACAACCTTGTTCATCACACTGTATTCTTAAAAAGAATCCCGATTAGCCTCCAAAATCATCAGTCTTTGTCCTGAATTAGACAGAATAAAGTGTCTAACTGGCATGTGAGATGAATTCGCCTCTCCAAATCTCCACATCTCCAAATCTCACACCCTCAGACCTTCCCAGAACATTCACAGACAGGTAGGCACTAGGAGAATAGTAAGTCTCAGAAACATTCCTTTTGGTTCCCCTTAAAACAAGATGTTGCCACTTTTAGGGGCTGCATTGTGGAAGGAAGGAAGGGAGAAGAAAGAAGTGATCTTCTCATGGTCACTTGATCTGACTTTTCTTATCTGAAATCAAAATATAATGCAAGCTGGCCAGGCGTGGTGGCTCACGCCTGTAATCCTAACACTTTGGGACGCCAAAGCAGGTGGATCACCTGAGGTCAAGAGTTAAAGACTAGCCTGGCCAACATGGTGAAACCCCATATCTACTAAAAAATACAAAAATCAGCTGGGTATGGTGGCAGGCACCTGTAATCCCAGCTACCTGGGTGGCTGAGGCAGAAGAATCACTTGAATCCTGGAGGCAGAGGTTGCAGTGAACAGAGATTGCACCACTGCACTCCAGCCTGGGTAACAGAGCAAGACTCTGTCTCAAAACAGAAAAAGGAAAAAAATATATATAATGCAAGCATTCTTTCACCTATCCCCCTGGGATTACAGTTTATGACTACAGCTCTTTCCTTTCTCTGTTGACTTTACACATGATTTTGCAGGCTTATGGTTTATTTTATGGAGAAGACTGAAGGGTATGTGGTAGCTAAAGGGCAATTCATTTTTCCTGCTCTGCCCAAAGTTGGCAAACAGCCATCATCAAGTCCTAAATGGGAGTGTGGGGGCGTCTCCCTGTGGGTGAGAGTGTCCAAGCGCAGGCTGGACGATGGCCAGAAATCAGAAATCCTGAGGGCTGTTCCAGCCTCACAATTCCACAAGCCTCTTTCCCATGCGTGGGGAGAGAGACAAAATGAAAAAGTCCAATCCCCTAGTGCTCTCATCTTGGCACTTTGTCAAATCTTGTATTAAAGGTTTCCTACATTGGTATCTTGTAGATCTCTTAATTAAAATGTAGGTTCCCCAGAGGCAGAGTGCACTGCCTTGCTTCTCCTGATCCATAATCCACTGTAGGTAGCTTATGGCTCTGGATTGAAGAAGTGCTCAATAACTAGCAGATTCTTTTGGCCTTTCCATGACATGCTTTAAAGTTACCGCTAGAAGTAAGGTTTCAGGGATATGGAGATACAGTTACAACATGGCTCTGCACAAAGAAACCCATAACATCAGAGTTTAGAAAGACTGAACTGGAATAAAAGTTATAATATAGGTATAGGTGTTGGCAGAATTATAGAAGTTCAAATGAAGAAACTACATTTTACTTAGGGAGATGGATTAAGAAATATTTGACACAAGAAATCCTATGGACCTATGACTCAAAGAATGAATAATGTTTAACCAGGTAAAAAGTGAATACCTAAAACTCATATAAGGAAGACACTCCACCCAACAACTGCAAAATACACATTCTTCTCAAGTGCACATGGAGCATTCTCCAGGAGAGAGAATATGTTAGGCTGTATAACAAGTCTCAATGCATTCAGAAGAACTGAAACCATATATAATATCTTCTCCAACCATAATGGAATTAAATTCAATCAATAACAGAAGGAAAAATTTGGGGAATTCAAAACCATGTGGAAATTAAACAACACACTCCTAAATAACCAGTGAGTCAAAGAAGAAATCACAAGGGAGATTAGAAAATACTTTGAGATGAATGAAAACAAAAATAAAATGTACCAAACTTATGGGACACAGTGAAAGCAATGCTTAGAGAGAAATGTGAATACAGATATATTTAAAAAGAGACCCCAGCTGGGCGCGGTGGCTCAAGCCTGTAATCCCAGCACTTTGGGAGGCTGAGACGGGCGGATCACGAGGTCAGGAGATCGAGACCATCCTGGCTAACCCGGTGAAACCCCGTCTCTACTAAAAAATACAAAAAAACTAGCCGGGCAAGGTGGCGGGCGCCTGTAGTCCCAGCTACTGGGGAGGCTGAGGCAGGAGAATGGCGTGAACCCGGGAGACGGAGCTTGCAGTGAGCCAAGATCCGGCCACCGCACTCCAGCCTGGGCAACACAGCGAGACTCCGTCTCAAAAAAAAAAAAAAAAAAAGAGACCCCAATTCAGTAAACTAATTTTTCACCTATGACTCTGGAACAAGAAGGGCAAACTAAACTGAAAGCAAGCAAAAACAAAGACAAAATAAATATTGGAGTAGAAATGAATGAGAGAATATGAATACAATAGAGAAAATCAACAAAACCAAAGGTTGTTCTTGGAAAACATCAGCAAAACTGATAAACTTTTAGCTAATTGACTAAGAAAAAAGGGAGAAGACTCAAATTGCTAAAATCAGAAATAAAAGAAAATCACTATGCAATAAAAAAGATTGTAAGAAAATACTATGAACATCCGTATGCCAATAAATTAGATAATCAATGTGAACAAATTTCTAGAAATACATAAACTACCAAAATTCTCTCAAGAGGAAAAAGAAAATCTGAATAGATCTATAACAAAGAAAGGAATTTCATTAGTAATCAAAAATGTCCCACAAAGAAAAGCCCAGGACCAGATGACTTCACTGGTAAATTCTACCAAATGCTTAAAGAATTACCACTAATCCTCTCAAACTCTTTCAAAAAACAGAAGGGGAAGAAACATTTCCCAACTCATTCTATGAGTCCAGTATTACTATGATACAAAAACCCAACAAAAACATCACAAGAAAACTACACACCAATATCCCTTATGGACAATATATAGATACACAGACACACACAACTCCCTAAACAATATACTAACAATCCAAATCCAACTACAGATATAACGGGTTATACACCATGGACAGTTAAGCTATTTTCCAGGCATGCAAGGTTAAATCATTCAACATCTGAAACTCAAATAATGTAAGACACCATATGAAAAGAATAAAGGACAAAAAACACATGATCATCTTAACAGATACACAAAGAACATTTGGCAATTTTTAGCACCCTTTCCTGATTAAAAAAAAAAAAAAAAAAACCCAGAGCTAACATCACACTTAATGGTAAAAGACTAAAAGCTTCCCCCTCCCTACCTCAGATCACAAACAAAACAAAGATGCCCACTTTCACCACTTTTATTTGACATTGTACTGGCATTTCTAGTCAGAGCAGTTGTGCAAGAAAAAGAAATAAAAAGCATTTGCACTGGAAAGGAAGCAGTGAAATTTTCTCTATTGGCAGATTACATGATTTTGTATACAGAAAATCCTAAGAAATACACACACACATGCACACACACAATCAGAGCTAAGTTATCTCAGCAACATTCAGGATACAAGTTCAATATACATAAAGCAATTGTATTTCTATATACTAAAAAGAAATTAAGAAAACAATTATATCGGCCAGGCGCGGTGGCTCATGCCTGTAATCCCAGCACTCTGGGAGGCCGAGGCAGGTGGATCATGAGGTCAGGAGATTGAGACCAACCTGGCTAACACAGTGGAACCCTATCTCTACTAAAAAAAAAAAAAAATACAAAATATTAGCCGGGCGTAGTGGCGGGCGCCTGCAGTCCCAGTTACTTGGGAGGCTGAGGCAGGAGAATGGCGTGAACCTGGGAGGCGGAGCTTGCAGTGAGCCGAGATTGCGCCACTGCACTCCAGCATGAGCTACAAAGCAAGACTCCGTCTCAAGAAAAAGAAAAAAGAAAAAAAAGAAAACAATTATATCTATGATAACATCAGAAAAAACAAAATACCTAGGAATAAATGTAACAAATGATGTGCAAGGCCTATACACTAAAAACTAAAACGTCATGGAAAGAAATTAAAGAAGACCTAAGCAAATGGAAATACATTTCATGTTCACGGATTGGAAGACTAAAGGTTAAGAGGGATATACTCCCTTCATTGATCTACAGATTCAACACAATCCCAATCAAAGTTGCCACTGCATTTTTTACAGAAACAGACATTTTAAAATTCGCATGGAAATGCAAGGAACCCAGAATAGCCAAAACAACTTTGAAAAAGAACAAAGCTAGACTTACACTTCTTATTTCAAAACTTACTACAAAGTCACAGTAATCAAGACTGTGTGGTACTGATATCAGAAGAGTCATATAGACCAATCGAATAGAACCGAGAGTCCGTAAATAAACCCAGGTATCCATGGTCAATTGATTTTCCACTTCACATCCATTGGGATGGCTATAATTCAAAAAGAGAAACATGGAGAAACTGGAACCTCATACATTGCTGCTGTGAATGTAAAATGGCACAGCCACACTGGAAAACAATTTTGATAATTCCTTAAGAACTTAAACATATGGCCCGGTATATGCCCAAGAAAAATGAAATCGTATGTCCCTAGAAAAACACATATACACAAATGTTCCCAACATTATTCATGATGGCCCAAAATGGGAAACAACCCAAATGTCTACCAACGGATGAATGGATAAACAAAGTGTGGTATATCCATGCAATGAAATATTATTCAGCCGTTTAAAAGGAATAAAGTATCAATACATGCTATGACATAGATGAACCTTGAAAACATTATGCAATGTAAAAGAAATCTGATACAAAAGTCCATATATTGTACGATTCCCTTTATATGAAATGTCCAGAATAGGCAAATACCCAAAACAGATTCATGGGGCAGGGGGAAGGTGTGGAGATGGAAGTGATAACTAATGTGTGTGTTTGGCATGATGAAAAATGTTCTGATTCTAGACAATGTGATGATTGTGCAACTTTGTGGTTATATTAAATTGCATAATTTAAGAGGCTTAATTTTATGTATATAGTCAGCCCTTCAGATCCTTAGATTCAACCAACAAATGACTGAAAATATTTTAGAAAAATGATTTAAAAATAACAATACAGCAATAAAAAAATACAAATTTTAAAAAATACAGTATAAGAACTATTTACATAGCATTTACATTATATTAGGTATTATAGGTTGAGTATCCCTTATTCACAATGCTTGGCACCAGAAGCGTTTCGGGTTTCAGAATTCCTTGGATTTTGAAATATTTCAAAATATAAATAACATCTATGGGATGAGACCCAAATTTAAACACAACATTTATTTATGTTTCATATACACCTCATATACATAGCCTGAAGTTAACTTCATACACTATATTTATTTTTTATTTATTTATTTATTTTTGAGACGGAGTCTCGCTCTGTTGCCCAGGCTGGAGTGCAGTGGCGTGATCTCGGCTCACTGCAAGCTCCGCTTCCCGGGTTTACGCCATTCTCCTGCCTCAGTCTCCCGAGTAGCTGGGACTACAGGCGCCCACCACCTCGCCCGGCTAGTTTTTTGTATTTTTCAGTAGAGATGGGGTTTCTCCATGTTAGCCAGGATGGTCTCGATCTCCTGACCTCGTGATCAGCCCATCTCGGCCTCCCAAAGTGCTGGGATTACAGGCTTGAGCCACCACGCCCGGCCCCATACACTATTTTTAATAATTTTGTGCATGAAACAAAGTTTTGACTGGGTTTTGACTGCAAACTATCACGAGGTCAGATGTGAAACCAGTCCCCTGTGGATACCAAGGGACAACTGTGATTGTTTCAGTGTTTTAAAACTCAGATCTAAGTTATGGAATCAGAATCACGGTGTGATATACTTAGTGTAAAATAAACTGGGACTAATTACCTTTATTTGATTGCTTCCTGCAATAATGTTAAGGGAGAAAAGCAGAGCACAAAAGTCAATAAATTTTATTAATTCCTCAAAAATGTATGGGTTTCTTGCCATCCTATGCAACTGTGTTAGTTCCCTCAGGGCATACAAAGCTGAATGGTGCTCAGCTCCCCTCTTATGCTCTTAGAAGTTGATGGCATGGCTTAGAAGAGCACACAGTGCAGACAGCCCAAAGAGGGTAAGTTCTGCTTGCCTACTGAGCATTGGACATGTCAGGGCAAGCCACCAAACTTCCAGTTCTGAGCATCCCAAACAAGTCTGTCTAGGAAGAGAATGACTGGAGACATGAAGGCTGACAGGCTACACAGGAGAGAGACACTTAAATGAGTTATAGAATGAAGGTCACACCCTGATCTCCCAGACAGGAGAGAAAGCAGTTGAGCATCCTTTTGTCTGGAGCCCCTGATTGAGGAGAGGGAGGTATTGAGACAGATTACTCTGACTCCTGACCAAGCTCAGTACAAATTCCCCTAGGCAAGGTGGCAGGGGAGGGGATGCTGTAAGAAACAAAAGGAAACATTCAAACACAAAAGTCACTCCATGCTAGGCTTTATCAGAGATGAAGAAAAAAAGAGGAAGGGATAACTTTTTAAAAGTGCAATATGGGTAGGAGAAGACTGTCCTGCCACTTCAGCAAAGTGAAGAGAGCAGGCACAGCCTAGACCACGTGGGGCCTGGTGGAATAATGGGGCTTAGCCTAGAACCAAGTGAAAGGAAGGGGACAGCATCATGCAAAGACAAACACTGGAGTGAGCATAACGGTTAACTCACATCAAAGGAACAGTGTTGTGGTGGACACACAGCCAAGACTACAGAGAGGAGAAGAGACACAAGCCTGAGATCTGGTGGATACAGCAGAAAGATTCTAGCTTTCATGATTGGGGAAGGGGGGCAGATTGGAATAACAATTATTCTGCTACTGTCTTTATTCGTTTTTGTTTTGTTTTGTTTTGAGATGGAGTCTTGCTCTGTCGTCCAGGCTGGAGTGCAGCGGCATGATCCTGCCTCCACCTCCCAAGTAGCTGGGCTGGGATTACAGGCATGTACCACCAAGCCTGGCTAATTTTTGCATTTCAGTAGAGACACGGTTTCACCATGTTGGCCAGGCTGGTCTCAAACTCCTGACCTCAAGTGGTCCACCCACCTTGGCCTCCCAAAGTGCTGGGATTACAGGCATGAGCCACCGCATCCAGCCTGTTTTTATTTTTAACTGTGCCTGTTAGATTCTTCTGACTCTTGAGTTGGTGGGACCTGGGAAATTGAGGCTACACAGAATACAAAGCAAATGCTAGAAGTGACTCAAGAAAATATAAGTACTAGGAAAAGGCAGTGTGTTTCAAAAGAGAGACAGACAGCTTTAATTTAGAGATCAGGAAAAGATTCTATTCAGGTAGTGACATGTGAATTTGAAAGGATGTGAAAGGTTTTAAAATTGTTTTCTGATTATAGCAACAATATAAATTTAGTTTCATACATGTATTTTTTTAAATGGAAATGAAAATCACAAAGTATTCTACTGTTCAGATAAAGCCACCATTACCATTTGGGGAGTATATCTTTCCATATTTTATTTATTTATTTATTTATTTATTTATTTATTTATTTATTTATATCTGTCTCTATCTATAAATATCTAAAAATCTATGCATATAAATAAATACAGATATAAACCTAAGTTGTATGTGTTTGTAAATATATACATATATGTATTTCAAAACAAAAGTTGTGATTGATAAAGATTCTGACAGGGGAAACAGAAGATTGAAAAGTATATTCTGGCCGGGCACAGTGACTCATGCCTGTAATCCCAGCACTTTGGGAGGCCAAGGCAGGTGGATCACGAGGTCAAGAGATCAAGACCATCCTGGCCAACATGGTGAAACCCCGTCTCTACTAAAAATACAAAAAATTAACCCGGCGTGATGGCAGGCACCTGTAGTCCCAGCTACTCGGGAGGCTGAGGCAGGAGAATGGCATGAACCCAGGAGGCGGAGCTTGCAGTGAGCTGAGATCGTGCCAGTGCACTCCAGCCTGGGTGACAGTGAGAGACTCGGTCTCAAAAAGAAAAAGAAAAGTATATCATATGAGAGAGAGAACAATCTGAGCACAGGCAGCAAAAAGAAAAGACAGAGTGTTCCAGAAACAGCATGAGCTAAACAGTATTGGGTTCAAATTCTACCTCTGCCTCTATGGAAACCCAAGCAAGTTACCTAACCACACTGAACCTCAGTTTCCTCCTGTATAAAATGGGGGTAATAATACACACTTGTAGAGTTGTTTAAATGATCAGAGACACTTTCATATGTCAAGTGTGTAGGTCAAGTTTGCAGCAGTGCATGTAGGAAATGGAAATGAGCTAAACAGGACTCCTGTGTGTGTGTGCTGGTGGTGTATTGCAGACTGAGCAGCTGTCTGTGGTTCTTCTTGCTTCTAGTGGAACACGGATATAAGAAAAGGGGATGCCAGGGACAACTCACTAAATACAGCCCATGGATCACAAGCATTCCGAATTAACTGTAAAAACAAATTAGCCAGAAATGGTAATAGGTTTTTTAAAACTATTGATGAGGCCAGGCATGGTGACTCACGTCTGTAATCCCAGCACCAGCATTTTCGGGGGCCAAGGCAGGTGGATCATGAGGTCAGGCATTTGAGACCAGCCTGACAAATATAGTGAAACCCCATGTCTACTAAAAAATTTTAAAAATTAGCTGGGCACGGTGGCAGGCAACTGTAATCCCAGCTACTCGGGAGGCTGAGGCAAGAGAATCACTTGAACCTGGGAGGTGGATGTTGCAGTGAGCCGAGATCGTACCGCTGCACTTCAGCCCAGGTGACAGTGTGAGTCTCCATCTCAAAAAAAAAAAAAAAAAAAAAAAAACCACTGATGAACCGTCCTTAAGCAATAACTCACCCAATTCCTAGAGAATTCACAAGCTGCACCTTAAGCCCAGTCCCACTGCCTTGTGATTTCCTTCTGAACAACTATATTATACTAGGCAACAGGCCAAGGTTACTACCTCTTTTTTTTTTAAACTGTTATTTTAGTGCTTCTAGTCTTTCAAAATCTCTTCCGGCCCTCAGAAAACAGGGTAACAGAAGGACATTAGTGGCTAGCATTTGACTATTGATTCACTCGGGTTGGGCAGGTTATATTTGTTTGTTTGTTTGTTGTTTTGAGATGGACTCTCGCTCTGTCGCCCAGGTTGGAGTGCAGTGGCATGATCTCTGCTCACCGCAAGCTCCGCCTCCTGGTTTCACGCCATTCTCCTGCCTCAGCCTCCCAAGCTGCTGGGACTACAAGTGCCCGCCACCACGCCTGGCTAATTTTTTGTATTTTAGTAGAGACGGGGTTTCACCATGTTAGCCAGGATGGTCTCAATCTCCTGACCTCGTGATCCACCCACCTCAGCCTCCCAAAGCAGATTACATTTCTTTTCTAGTTTTCCCTGAAACAGGGTAGGCAGGTTCCTGTCCCTGAGCAAAAACATCAACATATGGAGAGTCACTCAGGAAACCAATTTGGGTGAAGTATCTGTTTGCATAACCCATTTTTCTCCCAGAGCTATAAAAGTAATTGTTCATCCATCTCTGGCAAAGGAGACCATTATCCTGTTCTTACTGTGATTTGGATCTAATTTAGATGTCAACTACATTTATGAGTACTCAATTTATTACGCAATCAAGATACACAGATGGTGTCTCATAATCAGTATGAGGGCAGAATGACTTGGAGAGCTTGGAAATGAGCCAATAAAAACCTGTTTGCAGTGCCATTGAGTTTGGCAGTGCCTCCCAGAAGAGGTACCTCATTCTCACAGAATTAGCAGACCATAAAAACAGCCCTAAATCTTTGGGAGAGACAAAGTGAGGGAAACCAGAGAGGCAATCAATATTCAAGGAAGTGCAGGATGAGAACGGGGGGCTCTGAAAGGAAGACTGTGTAAATGGTGGGTGACCAGGAGGGCTAAAAAGCCATAAGGGCCTGCAGCCCCTGCCTAGCTACTGCAGCCCCAATAGCTGAAAATGCAGCCAGCATCACTGAACTCAGCTGCTTACCTCAACTTTGCAGGGAGGCAGCCTTGAGTCATTCAATCAGTACTGACTGGAGGGCTCCTGTGTGCAGGTCACCAACAGGCCCTGTTGGCAATACAAAGAAGGATGCAATAGAGGTTCTGCTGCCAGGGGGCTTGTAACCCAGTGTACATGCATAATCATGGAACTCAATATCATATCATGTGCCAGGAAACAGTGAGGGAGCCCAGCTCTTTTCTACTGGAAAGAGCTGTTTGCCTGTGGTAAACAGAAAGCCCTTAGTTCCAGTGATCAATGCTGTTTTATGTAATCTAGTCCCATACTTATACAAATACAGATTATAAAAATAAATCAATCTTTTTAGTTACATAGAATTACATAAAATTATGAGTTTCTAACTTTAAAAATCAGGATATAACCCACATAAAACTGAATATTAAAAAGACCAAAGTCTTCCTACTCATTCTCTACTAAAAGACATATTTAATAATAAAATATATGCAAGATAAAGTTATATAGACTTTTAAGCCAAGATAGTTGTATCGTTAATCTCAAAATCAAAAGTCTTCAGAACAAGTAAAAGAGGCAGGAGAGCTTCAGCTTAGTCAGGAAAATTCTGTGCCCACCATTCCACCTGCCCCCCAGTTCCCCCACCAACACCTCATCAAATAACTAACAGAAAGAACAAAAAGAGATTTGAGGAGCTGCAAAAAATCCAAGATTCATTTTTTAGTGACAACCTCACAGCATTTTGTTTGAAAATGTTATCAGTAAAAACAATCTATGGGCTGGTTACGGTGGCTCACGCCTATAATCCCAACACTTTGGGAGGCCAACGTGGGCAGATCACCTGAGGAGTTTGAGACCAGTCTGATCAACATGGTGAAACCTTGTCTCTACTAAAAATACAAAAATTAGCTGGGTGTGGTGGCACTTGCCTGTAATCCCAGCTACCCTGGAGTCAGAGACAGGAGAATTGCTTGAACCCGAGACACGGAGGTTGCAGTGAGCCGAGATTGCGCCACTGCACTCCAGTCTGGGCGACAGAACGAGATTCCATCTCAAAAAAATTATGCCAATGTCTTTCCTTATTTGATCTGTTTAAGTGCTTTCCTGTGTAAATGATTCTCTTAACATTACTGCTTGTAGGAAGCAGCCAATTCTGGGCCAGTTTGCTCAGAACATGTCACTATGAAAATGAAAACTCAGTCCCATGTCTGCTGTAGATCTTTCCCTAGATCTTCATAGGGCTGACCCCTGGTCATTCAGTTCTCTGCTCAGATGTCACTGGCTGGATGTGAAGAAAGGAGGGAGTGGCATCAGGGATTGACCCAGGTTTTCATGTTTGGTGAATGGGATGGACAGTTGTTCCTTCAAACACGTCAGGGAATTTAGGAGAAAGTGCAGGCTTGTGTGGAGAGAGACGTAGACAGCAGAGGAGAGGGGAGGAGAGAGATGATTAACTCAGCTCACTTATGGACATGTGGAGTCTGTGAAATACCAAAGTGAAGATGTCCAACACACAGTTGAATAGATAGCTCTGGAACACAGGCAAGAAGTGTGGCAGACAGAGGAGAGACGAGAACATCAGCATACAGATGAGAATAAAAAACCATAAAAGTACATGAGATTACTCTAAGAGAAGAGCAGAGAGTAAGAAGGAAAGAGAGCACAGAACCCTAGAGCACACCAATATTTAAGGGACAGAGGAAATAAATTCAGCAACAATAACTAAGAAACAATGACCAGACTGGAAGGAGAATGAGAAGAAGGGTGTCAATGGAAGATTCATAACATCAAATATGATAGAAGAGTCAAGTAAGATATTGGCTTGAGGAAACTGAGGCTGAATAAGAATAAATGAGAGAATTGATTTGGAGAAGGGGTCAGGAAACTTGACGGTCTAAAGAAGAAAAGTGACTTACTTGAGGTTGCATTGCTGGTTAATGCTTAAGAAGATAGCAGCAAGAGGAAGGGGCCTGGTTTGGTGTGAGGAACTAACATGGACTGAGGCTCTATCACATCCCAAGCACGCTTCTTGGTGTCTTATGTTTGGTCATTTAGATCACACAATGCTATCCTATAAGGCATATACTTACTAGTATCCTCATTGTGTTGATGAAAAATGTGAGGCTAAATAATGTGTTCAAGGTCATAATGTCCATAAGCATTTAAACTGTCATTCAAAGCCATGTCTTTTGACTTCATGCATGGTAGCAATCTAGGGGCCCAAAGCCAGTGCCTTTTCCACTCTACCAAATTACTTTTCCATTAGTACTTGTTAAGTGTCCTACTGTCCCCAACAACAATAAAAAATACTGAGTGCTAGACAGGCATGGTGGCTCACACCTGTAATCCCAGCACTTTGGGAGGCTGAGGTGGGCAGATCACCTGAGGTCAGGAGTTTGAGACCAGCCTGGGCAACATGGTGAAACCCTGTCTCTACTAAAAATAGAAAAAATTTTAGCCAGGTATAGTGGCAAACACCTGTAATCCCAGCTACTCGGGAGGCTGAGGCATGAAAATTGCTTGAACCCAGGAGGCAGAGGTTTCAGTGAGCCAAGATTGCACACTGTACTCCACCCTGGGTGACAAAGTAAGACTCTGCCTTTAAAAAAAAAAAAAAAATGAACTGAGTGCCTCAGTTCATTGACCTTTTCCACAGAGTTTCCTTAGTGGAAAAGTCAATTCAAGACTAAAATATTTAAAGTATAATATTTTTGTTCACTACAAAAAAAAATCACTATATAAACACACAAATCCTGCTGCCACTTTGGTTGCTAATGGGAACCAGGTGATGAAACCAGCAATACAGAAGTTAAGACACTATGTAAACTAAAGAGATCAAAGGTGGCTTCTAGCTCCTAGCTTCTTCTTTGCTGAAATATACCATATTGATGGTGAGCATCTTATATTTATGATTTTTATGGAAACCCTCAGTAACCAAAAGACATTTTAAAATGCAAAGTACACACACACGCACATACACACACATGAAACTATCAATTATGTTTATAGATTAGCTAAGTAGTATCTACAGGAACACACAAAAAAACTCCACAGAATATCATAACAATTAATACATATAACACTTACTATATGCCAGAAAATGTGGGGTTTCACATATCATTTAACACTCCCCAGAGCCCCACTATTATTATTATTGTACAAATGAAGAAACCTATTATTGTACAAATGAAGAAACAGAGGCACAAGATGATTAATTAACTTGCTCAGTGTCACATAACTAGTAAACAGCAAAGCAAACCCCAGAGCCTGTGGAGCCTGACTCATACCAAATTAAAAGTGGCTGTGACTTTTCTCCCTCTGGAGAGTTTTGAGCTTTCATTTTAGAACTGTTCTTCCTAAAGGGCAGAGGAATGAACTAGGTACCTACCTTGAGAATTAATGTTCTGGAATGCATAAAGTATGAGAAAGAAAAATTGTCACCTTAGCAGAACATGGTCGGATATGATGCCAGCTGATCCTTCTGGAAAAAATATTAGTGTTTCTTATAAAACACCTGACATATTTGAATGAGCAGACCAAGGAAGAGTCCGGTTACTTTTTGCGAAGAGAAAATTCTTTGTTTACTTAAAAGCTCCTACCTTTTAGGCAAGTTTTAAATAAAACTTTGAAACACGTAATTAATGTGTCCGGGAAGTTTATTTTTGTTTAAAATGAACAGCTTAAGTACTATTCCATGACTCTGCAGTGTAAAGGGTACTAAATTGGAACACAGTATGAGTAGCCTGTTAAGGCAATTTTCTGACATGGAATCTTGTGATGGCCTGGGCCCTAGCCAATTCTCCCTGGGGACTGGTCTTTAAAGAATATTGCTACCTCAAAGTGACAGTCCTTGTCAAGGAGTAGAGAGATAACACTACTGCATGTGACTACCTCTACCTTCTTAAGACCAAGGGGAAAATGGCCTCAATACACAGAATGTAGTGGGTTATTACTGAATAGTTTTTAATTTTCTGGCTAAGGCTGACGCTCCCTTTCTAATCCATTCTATTTCACTCCCAAGAACCTCAAATGCACTCTGCTCTTGTCAGCATCCTGCTCCAAAGTCTTTAGGGGGCACCTAATAGAACATTGTCCAGGTTCTTTAATTAACATGGAAGGTCCTCCCCACAGTGACTCACCTTTCATTATTCTCTCTGACTCTGCTCTAGTCACAAATGTTTGCCTTTTCACACTTGCTGTCCTCTGTGACACAGCTACAATCCCAGAGTCTGCCTCTATTCTTCTGCCCTCTGTTTACTGTTTCTGAAATATCCTCCCAATTTATTTACATTCTAGTCACCCTTCAAGGTCCACTTAAGCCCCAGTCCCAAGAAGCCTTTGAAACTGCTCCATTTACTGTAGTATCTACCTGAAATTTCATTCCAAGTACTTATAAACTGTCTTTGTTATTTATATATACTTGTTCCTTCTGCCTTAAATTTAAATATTTATATTTAAATATAAATAAAGTATATTTATACATACTTATATTATAAATTATTTCAGGGCAGGGACTGAGTCTTTAACTTCAGAATCTAGTACAGGCACTTCGCACAATGTGTGTATTCAATAACTGCTGATGGTGACTCCCAAATCTGGTATAAAAACACTGGTAATCATTATCAATTTTCTCAAAAGGTTTAACCTTTGTTTTAAACAAAGTTTGACAAAGATCACATGGTACTTTTTAAAAAGGATATCAAGAACAAGGTAATGCAGCTTTTAGTTGGGCCTCAGCGTAAACAGACATCTGAATTTACAAGCCTGTTTCTCCTATGGAAGATACGATCATGTGTAGACAGCTACTTGCAGCATGAAAAGTCACAGAGGCTCTCTGAAGAGGGGAAAATAGCAAAGCTGGCAGCTACTTTTTGTGCTGCCTTTCTTTCTATAAATTACAGGTGGGTTGGTTTAATACCTGAAAACCAAAACAATGCATTAAGTCTTCTGCATCAGTTATACTTCAAAATGACACACAGTACGAAGAATGGAATAATATATGTTGCATATTTGTTACCAATTATAATGTCTGTATTATGAAAGATGTAAGTATGTCACTATCATTTTCTTGTAACACGACATGGTATAAAGTGTAGCAGAATAATCTTCACAAAAAATCGACCAAATCGTCTGATTATGTTTCAGATATTTATCACCATCATTCACCAAGATTTTAGTTTCTGCATACTAATCAGAAAGAGAGAATTTCTCCCATAAATAGGCAACAAAACTCAAATACCTTGGTATAAACATATGTTGTCTCTCATTATTACATTAAGCTTGGGTGAAGTGTGAACTTCTTAGAATTTACAAGGAGAATTTAAGTTTCCCAGAATGAGACTGGGGTCATTAATGATATTGCGAAAACTTAAAAACAGTTCACTATGGAACAAATTCCATCTATTCCTCAACAGAGCTTGAAAAACAAAATACAATTTCCTAATAAATATGGCAGTTATCAGTCTTTATGCTGTGAAACAGTGAAGTATGTACATGGTGCAGAAAATAATAAAGGCATATCGTACCAAATTACAAATTCTTGAATTTGTATGATACAGTTTGGGTCTGTGTCCCACCCAAATCTCAAGTCAAATTGTCATTCTCAGTGTTGGAGGAGGGGCCTGGTGGGAGGTGATTAGATCATGAGGGTGGACTTCCTCCTTGCTGTTCTCTTATAATGAGTTATCACAAGACCTAGTTGTTTAAAAGTGTGTAGCACTTCCTCCTTCACTTGCTTTCTCCTGATCCAGCATATAAGGCAGGTTTGCTTTCCCCTTCATCTTCCACCATGATTGTTAAGTTTCCTGAGGCCTCCCTAGCCATGCTTCCTATACAACTTGCAGAACTGTGAGTCAATTAAACCTCTTTTCTTGATAAATTACCCAGTCTCAGGTAGTTCTTTCTAGCATTGTGAGAACAGGCTAATACATATATTTTTAGAATAGATGATGTGGGGCAAACTGAACCAAGATTTTAAGCTAATATTAGATACTGTAACATACTTATTTAAAAACAGATCAAAATCAAACCCAAAACAAGGCCATACTACAGCTCTTGGACTAATTCTTATTTGCAAATTATCTTGCTTTCATTATTCATATTTTGTCCCAAAGGCCCTAATGCTAAATAAAATAAAATAAATTATGGAGCTTTATTTTAATCAAATTCAATAACATTAATAGCATTGTTCACATTACATAACTGTCTAAATAAGTCACTTTACCACATATATGATTAGAACCAAAAGAAGGCTGAAGGCCGGGCATAGTGGCTTATGCCTGTAATCCCAGCACTTTGGGAGGCCGAGGCATGTGGATCACTTGAGGTCAGAAGTTTGAGACCAGCTTGGCCAAAAAGGTGAAACCCCATCTCTACTAAAAATACAAAAAAATTAGCCAGATGTTGTGGCACATGCCTGTAGTCCCAGCTACTCAGGAGGCTGAGGCAAGAGGATCACTTGAGCCTGGGAGGCAGAGGTTGAAGTCAGCTGAGATTACGCCACTGCACTCTAGCCTGAGCAACAGAGTCAGACTCCATCTCAAAAAAAAAAAAAAAAAAAAAAAAGGCTGAAACTTGCCCAACCACTTTTACTAAAGGTTTTCAGTTTTAAGTTGCATAGAATACTAAGAGGTCTGATTCCATGACCTGGAGAGGTAACCAAGCAAACAGAGCACTGGGCTACTTCTCAGGAAGGCACAGTTATTCAGATTCTGCCTGTAAGTGTGTCATCTAAAACATCCATTTACATTCTCAAAAACTGTATTTTCATTAAAAGAAAGGAAGTGGACTAGATGAGCTTTAAGGCCCCTTTAGTATCTAACACTGAGACTTGATCTTTAGAAAAAAATTTAGAATGCATTGTTTTAAACCTTTCCTAAACATTTATCCTCTGTCTCTCTCATAAAGCAATATTAGAAGGTATGACTATCTAGGAAATAAATTGTATCCACCCCATTAGTTTCAATAAGGGCTTGGCACAACAAATGCAGTCCCATTACAATACTCTTAGCCAAACAAGGGCCATTATGCACTATACAACCCTGAGGGAAAGAAAATTGAAGGGGGCCAGCCCCTCCACACCTGTGGGTATTTCTCGTCAGGTGGAACAAGAGACTAAGACAATAAATAAGACACAGAGACAAAGTATAGAGAAAGAACAGTGGGCCCAGGGGACTGGCGCTCAGCATACGGAGGACCCGCACCGGCCCCGGTCTCTGAGTTCCCTCAGTATTGATTACTATTTTCACTATCTCGGCAAGGGGAATGTGGCAGGAGAACAGGGTGATAATGGGGAGGTCAGCAGGAAAACATGTGAGCAAAGGAACCTGTGTCACAAATAAGTTCAAGGGAAGGTACTGTGCCCGGATGTGCATTTAGGCCAGATTTATGCTTCTCTCTACCCAAACATCTCAGTGTAGCAAAGAGTAACAGAGCAGCATTGCCACCACATATCTCGCCTCCAGCCACTGGGCGGTTTTCTCCTATCTCAGAATAGAACAAATGTACGATCGGGTTTTACACTGAGACATTCCGTTCCCAGGGACATGCAGGTCTTCCTCTTTTACTAATCCTACTCAGCACAGACCCTTTATGGGTGTTGGGCTGGGCAGACGGTCGGGTCTTTCCCTTACCATGAGGTCATATCTCAGGCTGTCTCAGTGGGGGAAAACCTTGAACAATATCCAGGCTTTCTTGGGCAGAGGTTCCTGTGGCTTTCCGCAGTTCATTGTGACCCTGGTTAATCGAGAATGGAGAATGGCGATGACTTTTACCAAGCATATTGCCTGTGAACAAATTGTTAACAAGGCACATCCTGCACAGCCCTAGATCCCTTAAACCTTGATTCCATAAAGCACATGTTTCTGTGAGCACAGGGTTGGGGCTAAAGTTACAGATTAACAGCAGCATCTCAAGGCAAAACAATTTTTCTTAGTACAGATCAAAATGGAGTTTCTTATATCTTCCTTTTCTACATAGACACAGCAACAGTCTGATCTTTCTTTTTCCCTACAGAAAATGTATGTCCCTTGTTTCAAAATAATGAGGAAATGAGAGCCTGGCCTGATAGCTCACACCTGTAATCCCGGCACTTTGCTAGGCTGAGGTGGGCAGATCACTTGAGGTCAGGAGTTCAAGACCAGTGTGGCCAACATGGTGAAACCTCATCTCTACTAAAGATACAAAAGTTAGCCGGATGTGGTGGCAGATGCCTGTAATCCTGACTATTCACATAAGAATCGCTTGAGCCTGGGAGGTGGAGGCTGCAGTGAGCCAAGGTTGCACCACTGCATTCCAGCCTGGGCAACAGAGCGAGACTCTGTCTCAAAAAAAAAAAAAAAAAAAAAAAAAAAAATGAAGTCAGTGTTAGGAATAATGCTCACAATTTTAAGGAAATTGAACACTCAACAAAGGATTTTTAATGAAGCAATTTTACTTTTGCACAGAGGGGTGTCTCTTAGGCCAGTTGCCATGAGAGCACACTTGAACAAAGGGGCATGAGGGCCTTTATTTTTGACGCAAGTCTTGCCTTCTTATTCTTTTTTTATTGGCCAGGGTCGGGTCGTACAATTTAAACTAATTTTGGTTGGCTAGACATTTGATTTTTTTTAGATAGGGTGGGCATGTAAAAGAAAAAGTGGAGGGAAAGGGGAAGGGGTGTTTGTAATGAGCTAGAAAGTTAGTCTTTTTTTTAAATAAGGAAAGGAATGTAAGTTGTATTGATAACACTTGGTATTGTGACGTGCCTGGGCATTTAACAAAGGCAAAGAGGAAAAAAGGAGAAAAAGGAGAAAAATGGGGGGAGGGGTACTATGAATTAAAGAATAAAAGATTGATCAGATTATTTGAAGACACCTTATCATATCCCACATCGCTTTATCAATACACCCAGTCTTTTTAAACAAGTTCAACAAAACGTTAATTTGTTTGAAATGGTGAGTTGATTCCTAACTCATCATTCCAATTGCATTACCAATAGACTGAAAGATATTCTGCAACTAATTCCAATAAAATGTTATTTTTTAAATGATGGATCAGTTTAGAATTCAGGAAATATCTATGTCAATACTGTTTTCTAATTTCCTATTACTTATTCTTTCCTGCTGTTGGGGCTCAGAAAATGATACCCCAAAGTGAAGGCCTCAGAAGCAGCCTCAGAAGTAAAGTTTCTACCCAACCTGTCTTACCCTCCTGTCTATCTCTCAGCCCCTCATTCTTTCCTGAAGCAAGTCATAGAAAATAGAATTCCTCTTCCCCAAGGCTGATTACAGAAACCAGAACTTCTAAGCTTTCCCAGCTTTTTTTTTTTGAGATGGAGTCTAGCTTTGTTGCCCAGGCTGGACGACACGATCTTGGCTCACTGCAACCTCCACCTCCCAGGTTCACGCGATTCTCCTGCCTTAGCCTCCTGAGCAGCTGAGATTACAGGTGCACACCACCATGCCTGGCTAATTTTTGTATTTTTAGTAGAGACAGAATTTCACCATGTTGCTCAGGCTGGTCTCAAACTCCTGACCTCGTGAACCACCCGCCTCAGCCTCCCAAAGTGCTGGGATTACAGGTGTGAGCCACTGCACCTGACCGCTTCCCCAACTTTTTGTCTAAGAATTGGCCGTAGAGAAATTCTCTCACCTACCTTGTTCAATAGTAGCTCATAAGACCTCCATTCCAGAAAGGATCCTGTACTGTATCATGAAAAGAGAAATGCTACAATAGAAAGAAAGTTCAAGAATCTGAACAGACAGGTCTTGCTAGGTTTTCTATTACCATTAGGTCATATCCTTTGTTGTCCAATCACATTTCTACATGACTGTTCCTGTTTCATCAAACCTAAGCATATAATCAGATGAGAGTCATCTGTTTCTTTGGGTCTTCACTCTGAAGACTTCACTTTACTGCATCATGTAAAACCTTGATCAATGGGAGGCTGAGGAAGGCAGATCATGAAGTCAGGAGATCAAGAGCATCCTGGCCAACATGGTGAAATCCTGTCTCTACTAAAATACAAAAAATCAGCCAGGCATGGTGGCACACGCCTGTAGTCCCAGGTACTTGGGAGGCTGAGGCAGGAGAATTGCTTGAACCCAGAAGGTGGAGGGGGTTGCAGTAAGCCAAGATCATGCCATTCCACTCCAGCCTGGTGACAGAGCAAAACTCTGTCTCAAGAACAAACAAACAAACAAACCAACCTTGATCAAATACAGTACATTTATAATGTTTTTCTCTTGTTTTTGTTTTGTTTTTGTCTTTTCTTTTTTGAGACAGGGTCTCACTCTGTGGCCTAGGCTGAGTGCAGTGGCGCAATCTTGGCTTACTGCAGCCTTGACCTCCCAGGCTCAAGTGATCTGCCCACCTCAGCCTCCCAAGTAGCTGGGACTACAGAGGCACACCATCGCACCCAGCTAATTTTGTATTTTCTGGAGAGACAGGGTTTTGCCACATTGCCTAGGCTAGTAATTTTCTCTTGTTAACCAGTCTTTTGTTATAGGAGTGTTGGCTGCAACGCTTATGATGGGAAAGAAAGGAATCATCCCTTTCCACCCCTATACCGCCTCTGTTTATATTTTCTCCCTTAAACTGACAGGGCTGGTACACTTTTGTCAAAAGACGAGCCTTTTTTCTCCTAAATTCAACCGTCATTTCAAATTGGGTCAGACTAATGACAATTCTGCCAAGTAGTGCGTAACAGTAGCCTTAATAAAGAGATTTTGGGGGACAAATGTGCATCTTCCATGCAGTTGTAGCCACAGAGTGCATATTTAACTTTCCTTAAATTATCTATGTGGATCTGTCATCCTATAATTTGTCTAAATTCTTATTTTTTTAATATTACGAATAAAGAGTCCAGCTTATATATAAAAATGTATTTCCTTTCTATGTCTTAAAAAGCACTTGCTGTTGAGCGATACTAAGGAAGGACACCACCTCTCATATTGTCTTATGCCCAATTTCTGCCTCCAAAGAAAGAAGTAAAAACTAAAAGGCAGAAATGAAATGCACAGGCAGACAGCCCGGCGCCATGCCCTCAGCCTAGTAAAGACCGACTCCTGACCTAACCAGTTATGTTATCTATAAATTCCACACATTGTATGGAAAAGCACTGTGAAAATCCCTGTCCTGTTCTGTTCGGAACTGATTACCAGTGCATGCAGCCTCCAGTCATACACCCCCTGCTTGCTCAATCGAACATGACCCTCTCACGCAGACCCCCTTAGAGTTGTGAGCCCTTAAAAGGGACAGGAATTGCTTACTCGGGGAGCTTGGCTCTTGAGACAGGAGTCTTGCTAATGCTCCTGGCCAAATAAACCCCTTCCTTCTTTAACTCAGTGTCTGAGGAGTTTTGTCTGCGGCTTGTCCTGCTACAACACTATATTCTTAAAATATAGTGGAATCAAAATTCCTAGTTTCAGTCCTCTACCTCTATTACTTACTAGTTATTCGACCTTCATACCAATCATCACGTCAGAGATGCTTGAACCAGAGCAACTCCATTTTGAATAGGGGCTAGGTAAGATAACGCTGAGACTTACTGGACTGCATTCCCAGAGAGTTATGCATTCTAAGTCACAGGATGAGATAGAAGGTCAGGCATTCTAAGTCACAGGATGAGATGGGAGATTGGCGCAAGATACAGGTCATAGAGACCTTGCTGATAAAACAGGTTGCAGTAAAGAAGCGGGCTAAAACCCACCAAAACCAAGATGGCTACGAGAATGACCTCTGGTCATCCTCACTGCTACACTCCCACCAGCACCATTACATTTTACAGATGCCATGGCAACATCGGGAAGTTACTCTATATGGTCTAAAAAGGAGAGGCATGAATAATCCACTCTTTGTTTAGCATACAATCAAGAAATCACCATAAAAACAGGCAACCAGCAGCCCTTGGGGCTACTCTGCCTATAGAGTAGACATTCTTTTATTCCTTTACTTTGCTAATAAGCTTGCCTTCACTGTACTCTGTGGATTCATCTACAATTCTTTCTTGCAGGAGATCCAAGAACCCTCTTTCCGGGTCTGGATTGGGAGCCCTCAGTAGTAATTGGTTTAAAAGGTTCTTATCCTTTCAGCTTCGAGGGCAAGGTCTGACTCTTTTTGCACAGTACACAGCAAGGAATTTTTAAAGCAATAGCTAACATTTTTCATGCCAAGCATGGGGCTAACATACTACATATATTTCCTCTGTAACCATCATTAGTGTTACCCCCCCATTTTACAAGTGAAAAAAGTGACATTTTGAGAAATCAAGCACAAGGTCATGTCCAGTATGTTGCCAACTAGTTGCTCTCCGCTGATGGTGCGGTAAATCTTATTCTCTGGAAATCAACAAGTTAGCTGACATTATTTTGAGGCATATACATTCCCTTCAGGAATGAATATGCTTTGGTCACTGCTGCTATTAGCCTTTGTGTTTACAGAATCAAGAGACTAACGACTTCTGGTTGACCTTCATATCGAAGGCAGTGGGGTTCATCCTAAACGAGTTCCTGACTATCCCTACTTATCTTTTAAACCCTCCAGTTCTTGGAGCATTTACATCTTTCTTCATTTACCATTATTGAATTTCTATTGAGCACACAGGCAGCATTCAAGGAGATAACCAGAATCATCCAGACAAAATATGTGCCTTCAAGGAGCTGAAAGCTACCATATAATCGAAGTACGAAGTTCTTAATCATTCAAAGCATGAAATGTTTCTTACATGTATCTTAATTATAAGATGAACGATTTTCAAAATCCTGAGCCCATGACATTTAGTTCCTATCTGTAAGACAGAGCACTTGGTAGTCTGCCTTGTTTTGTGATTATATCAAGAGACTCTAACTTAGTCCCAGATTTCCCCACGGTGCAGTTGTAGATGCTTTGTGTCTGAGGACTAAGCTCTGATTTTTTTAAATCTTACCCAAATTCCTATCTAAGGGGTCTGGGGAGTCATGCCCTACAAGTCATAAATTCTCATCGAATGGGTTTTATTTAACTCTATATATCGTGACTTACTTTCCAACTTGACTCTGGCATAACATTATGAGACAAGGAAGAAAATAAAAATATTTTACCCCAAAACATGTTTATTTGCCATTATCTTGAAATGGCCATGCAAATCTGTCCTTTGTGGGGGAAAATTCGCATCTGTAAAGAATCTCTATGAACATAGCTAGATCTTTTCTTCCAGGCCTCCCCAGTCCTAAAGAGATTAAAAGTCTAGCACCTTTCAAAGATCTGAATATGAAATATTTGTCATCTATGGTCTCTAAAGGCAGCCTGTATCTGTCTAAAGGCAGCCTGTCTCTAAAAGCAGTCTCTATAAGACTTCAAAACAACCTTGGTCTCCACAATCTTTTATCTTAACCTGAACATTTCCTTTCTATTGATCCCAGGTATTTAGACAAACTCAACCAATTTTCAACCAGAAAATGTTTAAATTTACCTATAGCCTGGAAGCCCGCTCCCCTCTCGCCTTTGAGTTGTCCCCCGTTTCTGGGCCAAACCAATGTATTTCTTAAATGTATTTGATGTCTCACGCCTCTCTAAAATGTATAAAATCAAGCGTGCCTGGACCACCTTGGGCACATGTTCTCAGGACCTCCTGAGGGCTGTCTCAGGGGCCACGGTCACTCATATTTGGTTCTGAATAAATCTCTTCCAATATCCAAGAGTTCGACTTTTTTCGTTGACCCACAATTCGCTGGACTGTCACTCATTATTTACTTGACAAACACATTAGAAGCCCTGTCCCCGGAAGCTCGCTATCACGCGGGGCTTCCGACACCTCCTTCCTGAGAGAAAGGTGGCCGGGCCTGGGTGAGGTCGTAGTTCCCGCGACCCGGTGCTTGCAAGTACTGGCTGCCTCCTATTATAATGTAAGCTCCAGGAAGGATCCCACGGGGGATCTGACAGCACACGGGTCCTGACCGACAACCGCCCTGGGAGCGGAATGGATAGAGCCCGCAGTCTTCCCAGAGCACCCGGCGCCCCAGGGCAAGCTCTGCTCCCACTGTGGCAGGCCAGATCTCCGTTAGCAACCAGAGCAGCTCTCACCAACGCCTCAGTCATTCTGATGCACGTATAAGTTAAACATTAAAGAATTGGAGAAACTGGTGCCTTAGCAGAAAGGCTAGAATGTAAAGACAAGTCCATTAAGATCCCGCCTGGGCTTTCTCAGCCCCTAGAGTTTAATTAAAATAATGGAGTTGTTCTTGCACAGCTTGTACCGGGACCCACTTTAGATTATTTCCAAGGTTCTGAAGCAATTGTCTAGACACCTGACCCTATTACGGTTAAAGATTAGATTGAGTGAAACACTTTGGCTTTCGACTTGTAAGTGCACTGAATGTATTTAAGCACTAGAAAAACTTGTATTAATAATTTTGAGTTGGTCTGGTGAGTTACTCCGACCTTCTCCCTGTAACCTGTTGCAGAAATAAACTCCGTTCTTTCCCAGTCTGTCTGCATCTCGTTACTGAACCGCGAGAACAAGCAGTCGGACCCGTGTGGGTCCGGGAACCCCACCTCACCAGCAGCCGAAACCCCTCACCCCCATCCCTTTCCGGCCCGTGAGGCTTCCGCAGGCGGCCGGCACTCGTGACACGGCGTTCGCGATGCTCGCCCCCGCTGCCCGAGGAGAAAAGCGCAGGAGAAATCCGAGCAGTCCCCGGGCCAGGAGCCAAAACCCCTCAAGTGCCCGGACGCGAATCCTGGGCGCCAAGCTCTCACGTCTGTTTCAGCCAGTACGCTAGAGCCGGGGTAGTGGGCCGGCACCGCCCCAGCCAATCCGGGACCCGCTCTGGACTGCCCCACCCGCCGCGCACACGCACGCGTCGTTTTGCGGCCGCTGGCCTCTGATTGGCTGGGACGGTTGTGGGTGGTGAGAAGCCGGCCGGACAGGTTAAGACTGCAGGGATCGGAAGACGGTTGGCGTGTGAGAGGTTTTTCTCGCTCTAGGTAAGCGAAACGAGCCGGGGACTGTGAGCCAGGGTCACGGGCCGCGGGGCGGGAAGAAGTGGGGCAGCGCTTGGCCAGGCCGAAAGGACTTTGGGGGTGGGGGTTGGGGGCTGGGGGCTGGGGGCTGGGGTCAGTGTCTGGAATGAGGGAGGAGAGGTGGAGTTGCCGGGGCTCAGGCCCGGCCTAGAGCATGGGAGGAGGAGAGGGGTCGGGAGCCGAGGCCTGGGGTCCTTAGGGTGAGGGGAGACGGAGCCAGCGAGGAGATAGAGCAGAAGCTTGTGGAGTGAGTTGTTGCCGAGCGGGGAAGACTCGCTGCTGGGGTGGTAATGAGAGGCGGGAGTAGGAGAGTGTTGGCTGGGCCCGACGGCGGGGAGCGAGGAGCGGGAGCGTCCCCAGAGCTTGGAACATTTTGAAGAGCAGGCTGAGCGGCGGGCGAGGCGGGATAGGAGGGCGAGCGCTCTGGTCACGGAGTCCCGACAAGGTCACAGGAAGAGGCGGCGAGGAAGGTCGGGAGGTTGAGGGGAGGGCGTACTGGCAGAGGACCTTCCAGTCCCGATCTTGCTTTTCTCCCCGACCTGGTGTTTCCTCCACCCTGGGAAAGTGACCAGGCCTAGGGCCCGGTGTGTTGCTTCTGTGACCGAATTAAATTTTTCTCCTGCTGAGTCGGCGGGTTAGAGATTACAAAGCACAGCGTGAGGGCAGAATTGGCAGCTGCCGACATGATGCAGCAGTGATATTCGCCTTTGTCTTAAATTCCCGGAGTGGGAAGCCGCTATTTCCCTCTTCGGAGTATTCCCCACGACAGGCATCTCTGCTTCCGGAAGTACAAAAGCACTTTCGAGTAAGACAGGTTTGGATGGGAAGTTCTAGCAGGTTGAAGCGGTGACAACCTGTTCATGAAGCTCCAGCATGACACACATATTTGGAATCCTGTATACTAGGGGTTCTCTTTGTGCACCAGAGTCACTTGAAGGGGCTTCTTAAAGTAAAAATTCCTCGAGCTCTGCCGCAGACCACCTGAATCCGGATCTCCATGCTGGGGCCTTGGCAGCCATTTTAAACAGGCTGATGGGCGACTGATGCAAAATCAAAGTTTGAAGCCAGCATTGCTTTAGATAGTAATTCCCGTGATAAAATAACTGTGAAGAAAGATCCTTCATTCAGCCTGTTACGTCCGCTGATGCTGGACGGCTCATCTTCCCTTAATGCCACTTTTAGGTTCCCTGTGGAAAGGTCTTCAGTCGTGTCTTACTAAGCGTACAGAATAATTTGTGCTCTCCAAACTGACTTTGAATATCTGGTTACTGGTGCCTTTTTTAGCGTCTATTCAACTTTCTGACAGAGATCTGCGACAATTACTGTGGGTGGATAATGAAGGAAAGTCTGGCAGTGGTGTAGTGAAAAAAGTCTTTTCAAATCATAATTGAAATTGTTAGATGAGTTAAGTCACTGAAGAAGATTCCATTTAACTGAGGCATGACTTTTTATATATATATCATTCAAAGAGAACAACGTGGGCTTCTGTTGAGTAATGGATTCTTACATTTTCTAATCAGATTTCTTATCTGCAAATTTAATCTAATTTACATCAGCAGCATAAGATTGATGTTTTGGCAATATATTGTCAATCAAAAGAACCCAGGACTCTATATCAGAAGAGCTGGATTCTAATCCTGCCCCACCAGACATGTATTCCTTGTACTGAGCAATTGGTATAACCCTCTCACAACCTTTTCCCCACCTGTAAAATAAGGCTGTTGGCCTGGATTATTCATCTGATTTGTTACTCTCAAATTATATGATTCGAAATTATTGTTCCTGATGCTTAACCAGTTTTCAATTCAGGTGGCTATAAACCATGAATACTTTGGAAACTTACACTTGGTAATTAGAAAGACAGTTATCAAAATTTTGTATTCATAGAATATTTTAGATATGTACTATATGGGAACTATAATACTTGGACTACAGAATAACAAGTGATATGTGTTGGATTTTTAAATATTCATCCTTAATTTTATTCTGAAATGTACACATAAGGTAATCTGGAATCACAGACAGATTATCGTCTCGTTTCAAGCAAGTAATGGCCGTTTTGTTCCCCACACCCTGATTCTTACCTCAGGGGCTATTTTCTAAAAGCCAGGTCAAATGCCATATCCATACAAACTTCAGAGTCTGTATCATAGATGAAGAACGGAGAAATAGATTTTCTTCTGTTCTTGATTTATATACAGGAAAGAGACAACTAACCCCCTCCCTCCTGAAAGGAGAAAAAAAAAACCTTTTGCTCCATTGACCTGTTGGAGAATTAGAGTCAACCAGATGTGAGATAATTATAAGAAAAACTACCAACTTTCTTGCTGTTTTTTAAAAACCATTTATGTCCTGTTTTTGTTTGTTTGTTGGGTCCCTCAGCAAGGGTCTTGCTTGTTTCCTGGGCTGGAGTGCAGTGGCTGGATCATGACTCACCACAGCCTCCACCTTCCAGGCTCAGGCAGCCCTCCTGCCACATCCTCCTGAGGAGGTGGGACTACAGGTGTGCACCATGACGCCTGGCTACCAACTTTCTTGCTTTTAAAGACAATTGCCAAATGATTTTTTAGTTTAGAAATGATTCAGGCAAAAAAGGGGAAAACATGCTTTTATATCTGCAGAAGTTTTTAGTTTTTAAAAGTGTATTGTGGTATATAATAGTTTTGTCCCCTGTGTTGCAAGGAACTAAGACCTCAGGTTATTTCTCTTTTCATAGGTACAATATAAGAAACATAAAAGAAATAAGCACTTAAGTACATACAGTTTGGCATTTTTCTTACTGATTAAACTCTACAAATCTGTATGATTGTTATTTTTTTTCCACTCAATATTCCTGAGTAACCTAAGAATGCTTTCAGTGGTTGAGAAATGTGACTTTTAAATGTATGCAAGAAACATTTGTAGTGTACCTATTATATATAGGGTATTGCAGCAGGCAGTGGAGTTGGATACAAGTAGAGCAGATATTGGCCCCTGACTTAAGGATTCTAGCAAAAAAACAGACAAACTGATGGTTTTAAGGGTTATAAGGAAAGTACAAGATCCTATGGGACTGCATAACCAAAGCACTTAAAAACTTAAAGAGACATTAATTTCTGAGAGGAGGTCAATTAAGGTGTGAACCTGAGTCCAATATGGTGGCACCCAGCGGTGGTGTGAACTGTGAGGAGTTTGCCTAGTTCCAGGAATTACTCAAGGTGATGTGGACAATTGATGACAGACTAGTACATGAATTAAACACTACGGTTCCAACAGCTTCCTTTGCAGGGAAAATGGATGCCAGCCAAACCTGTAAACAACTTTGAGTCTTTGATGGCAGCTCATGCCAGCAGGGACAGAGTCATTGAAAAACTGTATAGCCCAGACCTCAGCAGTAGTAAAAAACCTCCAAGAAGAGAGAGAAAAGAAATTGGACGATTTAATATTGCTAAAGCAACTCAGAAGAGAGCAGACTAAGTTGAAATGGATGCAGTCAGAATGGTAAATGACAGGAGCTGGAAGGAGTTTAATGAATGCTACTGAATTCACTTCAAGCCTCCAAAGAATGAATAAAGAGAGATACTTTTTTTTTTTTTTAAGGACCAGATCATCTCGTAAGAGCTAAGCATGACAGGTGTCAACAGGGCGGGCTTCCTAGGATTATTTCTGAGCCAATAGTCCAAGACCTTTTGTTGATTTCAGACCCACTTAGCCAAGACCTCAAGTATAAATAATTCTGATAATTATGGAGAAATCAACTGCTATCTTATACTGATTCTGTTAAAAAAAAAAAAAAGTTTTGTAACTATTAAAATAATTTTCTGACTCAGTATAAAAACAGAAAAACCAAACCTGAAAAAAAAAATGGGAGGAGTTAGCTAGGAAAGAGTATCTGAAGGGGATGGAAAGGGAGGGAAACTCTCACAAGTAGAGGAATCAGCTTGTACAAAGGCTTGGAGGTATAGAGAGCTTCTTAAAAATATTTAATTTGGGCTGAGCACAGTAGCTAACACCTGTAATCCCAGCACTTTCGGAGGCCGAGGCGGGCGGATCACAAGGTCAGGAGATCGAGACCATCCTGTGAATGGTGAAACCCTGTCTCTACTAAAAATACAAAAAATTAGCCAGGTGCCATGGCGGACACCTGTAGTCCCAGCTACTCGGGAGGCTGAGGTGGGAGAATGGCATGAACCCGGGAGGCGGAGCTTGCAGTGAGCCGAGATTGCACCACTGCACTCCAGCCTAGGTGACTGAGCCAGAGAGACTCCTTCTCAAAAAAAAAAAAAAAAAACAAATTAATGTGGTTAGAATGTGGGGGTTGGGAAGGGAAATGAAAGGATTTGTGATAAACTTCCCCTTTGAGAAGGTCATGATTTTTTTTTATTGTTATTTTTATTTTTTAAAATTTGAGATGGAGTCTCACTCTGTTGTCCAGGCTGGAGTGCAGTGGCGCAATCTTGGTTCACTGTAACCTCCGCGTCCTGGGTTTAAGCGATTCTCCTGCCTCAGCCTCCCAAGTAGCTGGGATTTCAGGCGGGCACTCCACCACGCCCACCACCATGCCCAGCTAACTTTTGTATTTTTAGTAGAGATGGGGTTTCACCATGTTGGCTAGGCTAGTCTACAGTGTTTAATCTCTCCATCCAGTCCATTTATGCAGTTTCTTCAAAGCCAGTCTCAAGTGTTTCTCTGTGAAAGGTGCCAAACCTCCTTTAGCTAAAACACATCACTCTCTCTAAATTCAGACATTGTCTGTGTTAGGCTATTGACAATTAATCACACTGTGATTGAAACCACCATTGCAAAATTATAACTGAGACAGTGAAAGAGATAGGACCTAGCCAAAAAAAGACAGAGCCAGGCATGATGGCTCACGTCTATAATCCTAGCACTTTGGGAGGCTGTGGCGGGCAAATCACTTAGGGCCAGGAGTTTGAGACCAGCCTGGCCAACATGGCAAAACCCCATCTCTACTAAAAATACAAAAAAATTACCCAGGCATGGTGGTGCACGCCTGTTATCCCAGCTTTAGGCTAAGACACAAATCGCTCAAACCTGGGAGGCAGAGGTTGCGGTGAGCCAAGATTGAGATTGTGCCCCAGCTTTGGGTGACAGAACTAGACGCTGTCTCATAAAATAAAAATAGAAAAATAAAGCAAAGGTGGTAACAGCCCTTTCCCAAAACAAACCCCCTTCTTGCCTGGGGACTAGACGGCCTTTGGAGGACTAGTGAATTAGCCACAGCTTAGAAATTATATTTTAGGAGTCATGCAGCTGGAGGTTACAAGATTCTGACCCTCCCTAAAATGATCCTAAGATCAGTGCATGAGATATTTTGCAGACCCTGCACTTGATCAACTGGCATCACCCAGATCAATAAACTGGCTCATCTGATCTTACGTCCCCTACATCGGAACTGACTCAGCACAAGAGGACAGCTTCAACTTCCCAGTTCATGTCCACCCCAACCAATCAGCACTCTATTCACTGGCCTTCCCCTACCCACCAAATTATCCTCAAAAACTGATCCCTGAATGCTCCAAGAGGCTGATTTGACTAATTAAAACCCTGGTCTCCCACACAGCTGACTTTGGGTGAATTGCTCTTTCTCTTGTAATTCCCCTGTCTTGATAAATCAGCTCTGTCTAGCCAGCGAGCAAGGTGAACCTGTTGGGCGGTTACATGATTTCTTTTTTTTTTTTTTTTTAAAAAAACTGATTTTTGAACCATTAATTACTTTAGCGTTTATATTGTATTCTTCAGATATATAGTGAGTATCTTGAACCTTGTGCTTATTGAACCTTATATATAATAAAGCTCAGTAGTTAGGAGTTTATTCAATTAACAAGTAATGGAGTACAAAAAGAAGGTCTAAGTCCAATCTAAATTTTCTTTTATTTTCTTCTATGTCAGATGACACGATTGAGTCATCTCAATGAAGGTGAGGCTTATAGGGATGAATTCACTTTCTAGACTAAGCACACCACCCCCTACCTCTGGAGTTGCATTTTCGTTGAGGACCTTAACTGCCACTGACTCCCCTTGAGTAGCAAGGTGTTGAGTGAGAGGTATTTTTATCAAAGGGAGCATAATGCATATGAAAAACCCAGAAGTGAAAGTAAGATTTTATATGGGTGATATAGAGTGGGCACAGACTTAAGTTTATTGTAATTGGCACTAATTAGAGACTTAAACTGTGCTTCAGCCCCTTATTTTATCCGTGGGTAAAGTTTACTGCAATTCAAAATAGTTCAGTGAAGAAAGTATATTTTGTTATTGTGGCTAAAATGAAATTGAATTTGTTAATGCCTCATTGTGATAAAAGGCTATTCACTGAGATGACTGAAAAGGAGGAAAGGAGCCTTTGATCCCTGTGATAATGAAAATGAATCTTTCTTTTTTTTTTAAACCCCTATCCCCTTACTCATATGCTATCAGGCTAGTTCTTGCCTTTGGGATACCATTTAAAGGAATTATAAAAAGAGGGTAGAGTTTTAAAGGGAAGCCTGGGGGATGTAAGGTATGTAAAGGAAGGCAGATCTGAAGCTTAGAAGATATTGAGAAGACCCTGAGGGTAATTCAGTTTTGTGCTGCAGTGATGTTAAAAATACTAATCATAGGGCCAGGCTTGGTAGCTCACGCCTGTAATCCCAGCACTGGGAGGCAGGTGGATCACCTGAGGTCAGGAGTTCGAGACCAGCCTGGCCAAGATGGTAAAACCCCATCTCTACTAAAAATAAAAAAAAGTTAGCCAGGCATGGTGGCAGGCACTTCTAATCTCCAGTTATTTGGGAGGCTGAAGCAGGAGAATCACTTGAACCTGGGAGGCAGAAGTTGCAGTGAGCCAAGACTGCACCATTGCACTCCAGCCTGGGCAACAAGAACAAAACTCCATCTCAAAAAAAAAAAAAAAAAAGCTAATCATCGGCTGGCACAGTGGCTCACACCTGTAATTCCAGCAGTTTGGGAGGCCGAGGTGGGTGGATCACTTGAGGTCAGGAGTGAAACCCTGTCTCTACTAAAAAATACAAAAAAAATTAGGCATGGTGGTGTGTGCCAAGTGGAGGTTGCAGTGAGCCGAGATCGTGCCAGTGCACTCCAGCCTGGGCAACAGAGCAAGAGTCGGTCCCAAAAAAGAAAAAAACTAATCATAGGTCATAAAAAAGTCTAAAAGGCTATGAAGGAGACATTTCTACCAATATTATTTGAAATAAAAGCTTTGTTCTTAAAATGAGTAAATAATGAGCTAGGTAGAAACTTTGGCTGTTCAGAATAACTACTCTTTCCCCCAGAGGCAACCATCATGGATAAGAGATTACTGTAATAGATTAGAGACTAATCTGAAGTGAAAACTGAAGCAAGGAAGCACATTGGAATAAATAAACCAGCAGTTGAGAGCAATAAAGACTGCACTTAACTACACCGAAAAGTGCTAAGTAGGATTTCCAACGTGATATTGAAGGTTCAATAGGAGTTCTCAGTTTGGTTTGAGTAACTTAAAATTGTCAAGTTAAATAGTTGATTAAGGATGAAGATAGCCAGAAAATTAGTAGCTACTATTTTAATTGATAAAAGTAACATCAATTTAAAATTTTTCACTATTTTTAATAACATTGTGCTAAAAATGAGTGGGTTGTACCGGAGAAACGGCAAAACAATAGGGGGAATAAATGTATACAATTCTCCCTGAGGGTGACTATACATTAAAAATACAGTTAATTTCTAAAAATACTTTTTAACTTTAGGATTATGGATAACATGCTAAGATTCTCATGGAAGTTAGGAATATTTTAAATACATCCAGATATTTAATAATGTTCAGATGCTTTTAATTACAGAACCTCATAGAAATTCTCTCTCAGGGTGATTCTTCAAGCAGTCACTATGTCAACAGACACAGGCGTTTCCCTTCCTTCATATGAGGAAGATCAGGGATCCAAACTTATTCGAAAAGCTAAGGAGGCACCATTCGTACCCGTTGGTAAGTTTGACTGACATTTTAGTGATCTTGAATACGGTAGAGCTGTGATAAACTTGTTCATTGAGCATATCCTGAAAGAATGTATTTTCCATTTTTTTCTTATGTTGTTGAAATATGCTGAGATTGGCATAATATAAATCTCATCACAATGATTCTTCTGTATGTTTTCAGACTCTTTTTTTCTTTTTGGAGACAGGGTCTCTTTCGCCTAGACTGAAGTGCAGTGGCTCGATCATAGCGCACTGCCCCCACCCCTCGACCTCTCAGGTTCTTGATCCTTTCACCTCAACCTCCTAAGTAGCTGGGACCACAGGTGTGCACCACCACACCCAGCTAATTTTTGTATTTTTGTATAGGCACAGGGTTTCACCATGTTGCCTAGGCTGGTCTTAAACTCTTGGGCTCAAGCAATCTGCGCACCCTCAGCCTAGTGCTAGGATTATAGGTGTGAGCCACCACTCCAGCTGAGACTTCTTATTTTATTGAGTCTTATTTCAGTGTATAATGTTGTTTTGGTGAACCCCAAGACCACCCTCAGGTTAGATGATTATTGGGCCAAGACTCTTAAGACTCAAAAATGCTTGCTATGGTCATAGTTATAGTTTATTACAGCAATGGGATATAGGTTAAAGTCAACAAAGACATATAGAATGAAGTCTAAGATAAACCAGACACAAAATTCTAGGTGTCTCCTTCGCAGGGAGTCCCAGAGGGTGAGGGGGTGCATTTAATTCTTCAGTACTGATGATATGATATGTGGCAATACATGCTAAGTCTTGCCATCCAGGGAAGCCCACCAAGCCTTGGTAACCAGGTTTTATTGAGGTGTCAGTCATGACTGAAATTAGCTATTCAGTCTCCTATACCCCAGAGGTTAGACTTGCAGGCATATTAAAATTCATTTAATGTGCACTTAAAACAGATGAAAGGTGAAATTTATAATATATAAACTAATATCAAGAAAAAGTTTTAAAATTTTTAATTGTACAAAGAATTTAAAAATTACCTTTAATGCCACCATTTAGATGTAACTATTGTTACCATTTTGATGTACATATTTTTTCCAGTTGTTTTTTCTTTATCTTTGCAAATTCAGGATCATACTAAGATGCATATAAGTATTATAATTTTTATCTCATGTTTTTACCTATGTTATTTGAAACTCGACTTTTTTTTTTTTTTCTGAGAAGGAGTTTTGCTCTTGTTGCCCAGGCTGGAGTGCAATGGCGCGATGTTGGCTCACTGCAACCTCCACCTCTTGAGTTCAAGTGATTATCCTGCCTCGGCCTCCCAGGTAGCTAGAATTACAGGTGCCCGCCACCACACCAGCTAATTTTTTAGTATTTTTAGTAGAGACGGGGGTTTCATCCTGTTGGCCAGGCTGGTCTCAAACTCCTGATTTCAGGTGATCCACCTGCCTCGGTCTCCCAAAGTGCTGGGATTACAGGCGTGAGCCACAGTGCCTGGCCTAAAAACTCCACTTTTTTTTTTGAAACGGAGTCTCCCTCTGTCGCCCAGGCTGGAGTGCAGTGGCACAATCTTGGCTCACTGCAAGCTCCGCCTCCCGAGCTCACGCCATTCTCCTGCCTCAGCCTCCTGAGTAGCTGGAACTACAGGTGCCTGCCACCACGCCCGGCTAATTTTTTCTATTTTTCAGTAGAGACTGGGTTTCACTGTGTTAGCCAGGATGGTCTCGATCTCCTGACCTCGTGATCTGCCCACCTCAGCCCCCAAAGTGCTGGGATTACAGGCGTGAGCCACCATGCCTGGCCAGAACTCCACTTTTAATAACTTAATTTATATGATATAAATTACTATTATATATAACGTTATAATCCTCTTGGTAGAAATTTATGTGGTTTCTAATTTTTCATTATTAACAAACTACTGAGCATCTTTTTAGATGGCTCTCCAAGAATTTAAAGGACTTTGAAGTCTCTCGAAGGAGTTTTTCTTCTGAGCATATAATTAATGTTAGTTGCAAAAGTACATAAAACAGAAAGGTACCATACCCTATGATCCTGACTCTGAAACACAACAGCAGTTTGCACAGTCTGTCAGTGTTTTCTTCTCTATATACTACCATAAATTATTATTTATAATTATTTTTAGATGAAATATTTTTCTTTAGCCTTGTTTTCATTATCTTTTTATAACAATGCGTATAGGAACATTTATATTTTTAATAATTGAATCATTAATTTTGTAGATATACAATGTTTTGTAACAGAGATCTCTAAAATTTTTTGGTTGTACATTCCCTCAGTAAAAAATAATTTGAACACGTACGTCCTGCCAGTGTGTTGTGTGTTTGCCTATTTTTAAGTCATTTATAAGTACTTTTGTTCTTATACATTTGGTACATTATGAAATATGCAGAAAGGTATTTCAAAAGGATAAGATACAAATATAAAATTTTCTGCTCTTTAATGGGTTGTCATTTATACATATCCCTTCTTAGGAGTACATAAATCCTACACTGATTTAACCACTGCTCTATTGACGACATAGGAGTTGTTCCCATTATGTTGCTTTTACAAACCGTTGGAAGAGTGTGTGTGTAAAAATTAAATATCCTTGTATTTTTTTTTTTTTTTTTTTTTTTTTTTGAGACGGAGTCTCGCTCTGTCGCCCGGACTGGAGTGCAGTGGCCGGATCTCAGCTCACTGCAAGCTCCGCCTCCCGGGTTTAGGCCATACTCCTGCCTCAGCCTCCCGAGTAGCTGGGACTACAGGCGCCCGCCACCTCGCCCAGCTAGTTTTTGTATTTTTAGTAGAGACGGGGTTTCGCCGTGTTAGCCAGGATGGTCTCGATCTCCTGACCTCGTGATCCGCCCGTCTCGGCTCCCAAAGTGCTGGGATTACAGGCTTGAGGCACCGCGCCCGGCCCCTTGTATGTTTAATTGTACCAAAACAATGATTTACGCCAATAGGCTCTGATGGGTTGGTTTTCCCATACTCTCAATAGCACTAGATATTATCATTCTTTGAGCATCTTTTCATATGTGTTGGTCATTCATTCAGGCTTCTCTCCTGTGAATTAGCTTTTTTGTTTTTTTCTTTTTTGTTTTTGCTTTTGTTTCTGTTTCGACTAGGTTGTCTTTTTCTAATTAAATTATAATTATGTATTTTAGGTATTATGTTTTCTTATATGTTGCAAGGCCTTCATGATCCTGGGACTACTTAGGTTTCTGTATTTCCTTATGTTGTTGATTTATCATTGAGATACTAATCTATCTGGAATTTATTTATAGGTATAACATGAAGCAAAATCTAACTTTATACTTTTTCCGTATGGATACCTTAATTTTCTAACACAGTAATTTGGGTATCTATTTTGCATTCTTTTCCCACTTATTTGAAATGTGAACTATGTCATACACGAAACAGGTTTGTTACTGAACTACTGTACTTATTTTGTTGCTTTGATCTGTCTGCCAGAAACTTAATGGTATGTTTAGATACCTCATAAGCCAGTACACTTTCACTATTCTACCTTCTCAAATAGAGCTTGCCTGTTTACTTTGAAATTAGCTTGTTAATTGCAGCTACTCAGGAAGTCAAGGCAGGAGGGTCACTTGAGCCCAGGGGTTCAGGGCGGTAGTGTATAATGGTCATGCCTGCGAATACCCACTAAACTCTATTCTGGGAAACATAGGAAGACCCCGTGTCTAAAAAAAGAGAGAAAAGAAAAAGAAATTGGCCTGCCCAGCCCAAAATGGGGGAAAATGTCTCATTTTTACATTTGGGTTAGATTGAATTTATAAATTTGGGGAGAATGGAAATCTTAGAATGTGGTGCATCTACCGATTTTCATGCAAACTTTTTGTGTCCTTAAATATAATTTTATTGTTTTCTGTAGGTCTAGAAATTTAATTTCTCTAGATATGCTTTTTAATGTATTCATCAAAGTAATCTTTTTTCTTATTGGTTCTAGTTGTGTTTCTTTTTGTTCTTTTGAGACGGAGTCTTGCTCTGTCGCCCAGGGTGGAGTGCAGTGGCACAATCTCAGCTTACTGCAACCTCTGCCTCCCAGGTTCAAACAATTCTTGTGCCTCAGCCTCCCGAGTAGCTGGTATTACAGGTGCCTGCCACCACGCCTGGCTAATTTTTGTAGTTTTAGTAGAGATAGGGTTTTGCCATGTTGGCCAGGTTGGTCTGGAATTCCTGACCTCAAATGATCCACCTGCCTCGGCCTCCCAAAGTACTGGGATTACAGGCATGAGCCACTGCACCTGGCCTCTAGTTGTGTTTCATTTGATTCTCTTGGATTTCCTATACACACAGTTAGATGATCTGCAAACTAGTAGTGTTTCTTCCTAAATTATGCCTATAGTTTTTTTAATGTGATTTAAAATTGTTTAGGATCTCCAGGCAACAACAGCAGTATTCACATGTATCCCTGACTTATCTTATCTTTAAAGGGAACTTTTTTTCTTATATCTTTTTCATTTTTTAATAAAAAATGAGGCTGAGTGCTTTGGCTCATTCCTGTAATCCCAGTGCTTTAGGGGGCTGAGGCAGGAGGATCACTTGAGCCTAGGAGTTCAAGACAGCCTGGGCAACACAGTGAGACCCTGTTTTGTGTTTTTAGTAGAGATGGGGTTTCACCATTTTGGCCAGACTAGTCTTGAACGCCTGTTTTCAAGTGATCCACCTGCCTCAACCTCCCAAATTGCTTGGATTATAGGTGTGAGCCACTGCACCCAGCCTCTCGTGTTATCTTAGTTTTGTTTTGGTATCAGGGATTTGTTTTCTTGGGAAATATATTGGAAAAAAATGTATTGGGATGTTTTTAATGCCCTGGAATACTTTAAATAACATGAATTGAGAATGCCCTTATAATTTTTATTAGACCTTGTTAATAAAACTATTTGGGTCTTTATCTTTTGGGGCTAAAGCATGGATTGCCCATTTAATTCTTTCTATGGTTATTGGTATAGAAAGGTTTTCTACAACTTCTTGAATCAAATTTAGGAATTTGTATTTTTCTCAGAAATCATTCATTTCACCTAGATTTTCAAATTTAATTGGCAAAGAGCAATCATCTCTTATTTTTAAAAATCTCTTTACCACTTGTGATTATATCCACTTTCTCATTCCTAATGTTGTATATTTATTTTCTCTTTGATCAGACTTCCTAGAGGTTTTACAATTTTATTTGTTCTAAGAACCAGTACTGTTTTTATTTTTCAAATAATGTTTGATAGTTTTCCTAATCTCTCAGTTTTTACTTTAACCTCCAAATCTAGTTATTGGTGCTCAGCTTCTCAGTGGGTAGAGGGCGGGTGTGTGTGTGTGGCTGGCTGTTTTATGTCTTGATTGCTGAGTTTTGGCTTTATGGTAGTCGTCCAGGAAGAAGGCCTTTTTGGAAGTTGGAATTTTCTTTGTGGCCTAATAAACGATTGGTTTTGTCAAAGCTTCATAGACATTTGAAAGAATGTGGGATCTCTGTTATAATTAAAATATTAAATTTTATTTATTTTTAAGAATTTAAGTAAGGTTATTTAATGGTGCCATTCAATTCTGTAGCTTTAGTTTGGGGCTTCTTATTCTGTTTTCTGAAAGAGACGTATTTTCCCATTTTGTTATCTTCTAATAGAGCTGATCTTGTGTTCCTAACAATTTTTGCTTCATTTATGTTACTGCTATATTAGATTATTTTAAAGCTTTATGACTATTTAAAAATGTATTTATTTATATGTGTGTGTATATATATATATATATATATTTTTTTTTTTTTTTTTTTTTTGTATTTTTTAGTAGAGACGGGGTTTCACCGGGTTAGCCAGGATGGTCTCGATCTCCTGACCTCGTGATCCGCCCGTCTCGGCCTCCCAAAGTGCTAGGATTACAGGCTTGAGCCACCGTGCCCGGCCTGTATATATATATTTTTTGAGATGGAGTCTCGCTCTATTGCCCAGGCTGGACTGCAGTGGCGTGATCTCAGCTCACTGCAACCTCCACCTCCCAGGTTTAAGCATTCTTTCTGCCTCAGCCTCCCGGGTAGCTGGGATTACAGGCACATGCCACCATGCCTGGCTAATTTTTTGTCTTTTTAGTAGAGATGGCCAGGCTGTTGGCCAAGCTGTTCTCAAATTCCTGACCTCAGGTAATCCACCTGTCTCAGCCTCCCAAAGTGCTGGGATGATGGGTGTGAGCTACCGCTCCCAGCCCTAATTTTTTTTTCTTCTTATGATTTGGAAGTTCTGAGGCTGTTCTTATAGTGCTTGCTGGTGGTTTTCTTTACATTGTCAAACTAGGATGTGTTTTTTTCATCTATTTCCAGTATTAAAATGAATGTAAATTTATTCCCTAACTTAAGACCTTTAGCACACATTTTGTTGTAATAATCATAGCCTAATTTCAGATTCTTAATTTTTCTGTATTATACCAGTCATTTTCAAGGAACCAGTACAGATTTTTCCTGTCTTTATTGCTCACTATTATATCTTAACCATTATGTCTTTATTTCTTGAACTGTCCATTTTGACTCACTGTTTTTATTTGACTGGATATTTTCCTCTAGGTTTTTGTATCAGCACCTGGGTGGCAGCTGGGGAAAGAGAGCCCTCCTGTAGTTCCAGTTATTAGGGAGGCTGAGCCAAGAGGATCACTTGAGCCCAGGAGTTCAAGGCTGCAGTGAGCTATGATTGTGCGACTGCACTCCAGCCTGGGCAACAGAGCAAGACCCCATCTCTTAAAAAATAAAATAATAAATCTTAAAAAGAAAACATGCAAAGTCATGTCCTGAATGCTTTTACCCTCAAAATGAATGAGAGTTTGGCTCTGTATAGAACTCTAGGATCATAATCCTTTTAACTGAAACTAGTATTACTCTATTCTTTTCCTTTATTTACTTACATTCTTCCCAGTACAGTATTCCAAAGTTTGAAATATTCAGGCAGTGTTTCTCAGTGGTAGTAATGTGTAGGATTGTCTCTGGTATATTAACTGATTACCTTGAGGGAGGGAAATAGGACAGAGAGGAAATGTAATAAATTCATTCTCTAAGTCAAGACCTTTGGCACACTTTTGTTCTGATGATCATAATCTAGGTTCCTGTTAATTCTCTAGCACTCTTTTAAAGGAGTTTGTCTACTGGCCCCACAAACCCACATTTTTAAAGATAATCCTGACTTTTTGGATCTGCTATTGTTTGCTTCAAGATTTTTTGTTTTGACAGGGGAAAACATGAAAAACTCAATTTGTATGTTAGCTAATTAGTGATCTGATAAAGAATCCTCATATAAATAATAAAATGTACATTCATTGATGGTAAAGTCATCTTGGTCCCTTCTCTTCATGCGTCTGACATACTTGTTACTTTGTTTTACAGGAATAGCAGGTTTTGCAGCAATTGTTGCATATGGATTATACAAACTGAAGAGCAGGGGAAATACTAAAATGTCCCTTCATCTGATCCACATGCGTGTGGCAGCCCAAGGCTTTGTTGTAGGAGCAATGACTGTCGGTAGGTTCCTACAGGAAATTTTCAAATTTTCGTTTCTCATTGAAATATTTCTTGACGATCAAAATGGGTAAATATTTTTAGCTGACCTTTTAGCAGTTTGAGAATATCACTTATTTTCATGTAGAAAATGAATTAATGAAGATAATTCAAGTAGTGACATAGTTTTTCTGTGATATATCCTGCTAAGATTTTAAAGAAATGAAAAAAATCCTGTCAATCACTGAGTTTATAATTTCATTGAAGAGCCTAGACATGTAAATGGGGTTGGTAGTAACATCTGTTATCTGGGAGGGACATACAATTGCTATTTTATTGTGTTTTTAAAGGAGAGATTCTTAGTGTAGGTATTACATGCTTCTGTTGGCTTTATAATTCATTGACTTTATCTGGTATTATGTAGCAAGAGTGATTCCTTTCAAAGTTACCAGATAAATATTGATTGTTCTTTAAAAGAAATATTGTAATATGTGAAGTAGCCATACCAGCCCTTTGCTACTTGGGAAACTACTGTATGTAAAAAGAGTTTTAGAAATTTAAGATGTTTAAGAAGGCAAGAGTATAAGCTTCCTAGGGTCTTGTTCCCCTTGTAAATATTCCATGCTAGCAATGGTACTACTTTCAGCTATTTTATGAGCTGGTTTTTATTTTTCAATATTTAAGAAAATATTGAAATACTTAACTAGCATTCTTTTTCTTTAGGTATGGGCTATTCCATGTATCGGGAATTCTGGGCAAAACCTAAGCCTTAGAAGAAGAGATGCTGTCTTAGTCTTATTGGAGGAGCTTGCTTTAGTTAGATGTCTCATTATTGAAGTTACCTATTATTGTTGAAAATAAACTAATTTGTATGGATTTAGATGGTAACATGGCATTTTGAATATTGGCTTCCTTTCTTACAGGCTTGATTTGCCTGGTGACCGAATTACTAGTGACTAGTTTACTAGCTAGGTCATTCAAGGAAGTCAAGTTAACTTAAACCTGTCACCTAAATGTACTTGATGGTGTTGAAATGTCCACCTTCTTAAATTTTTAAGATGAACTTAGTTCTAAAGAAGATAACAGGCCAGTCCTGGAGGTACTCCCAGTTTGCTGCAGAATCTCGTATTTTGGATGTTGTATAAGAGTTCTATTTGCCCCAGTTAATTCAACTTTTTTCTACCTATTTTATGGACTGTCTGGCTCTGTTAGAACTCTGTCCAAAAAGTGCATGGAATATAGTTTGTAAAGCTTCCCACAGCTGACAATATATGTGCATGTGTTTAAACCAAGTCCAGAAAGCTTACAATAGAGCTGCAAAATAGTAGTATTTATTAAAGAATCACAATTGTAAACATGAGAATAACTTAAGGATTCTAGTTTCGTTTTTTGTAATTGCAAATTATATTTTTGCTGCTGATATAATAATTTTTAAATGTCATCTTGAAATAGAAATACATATTTTAAGCACTCATGCAAAGGTAAATGAACACTTTTTAAATGTGTGTGTTGCTTATTTTTTCCATAAGAATTGTAAACATTGAACTGAACAAATTACCTGTAATGGATTTGATTAATGACCTATGAGCAAGCTGGTTTGGCCAGACAGTATACCCAAACTTTTATGTACTACAGAAGGCTATTACACTTGTGAAATTCTCTTGTCTAATCTAAATTTACATTCCATGGTGATAACATGGTATATGTATTGTTATTAAAGTAAGTGACCCATGTCAAATGTGTTGTGTTTATTTCATGAGGAAGAGCTTTCTGTAGAGGAACAATTTGAGAACAAGTTTCAGGAAATTGCCTTTTTTGTTGTTGTTCTCTAATCATGTTCTGCTTTCTGTTTCGACGATTTTAAAAATATTTTACTCTATGGTGTGTTTTACTTTCTTTCCTTTTGTGAGTAATTTTTGTTCTGTTGATTATCCATATAAATTTTTTATTTTTTTTATTTTTTATTTTTTGAGAAAGGATTATTCTCTGGCACCTAGGCTGGAGTGTAGTGGCACGATCTTGGCTTACTGCAACTTCCACCCCTCGGGTTCAAGTGATTCTCCTGCCTCAGCCTCCCGAGTAGCTGTGATTACAGGCATGTGCCAACACGCCTGGCTAATTTTTGTATTTTTAGTAGAGACGAGGTTTCACCGTGTTGGCCAGGCTGATCTTGAACTCCTGACCTCAGGTTATCCACCTGCCTTGGCCTCCCAAAGTGCTAGATTACAGGCGTGAGCCACCACCCCCAGCTGATTATCCATATAATTATAACACTCTTCGATTTATTTTTAGTCACCAATAATTCCTTTTGAGAAATATTTAAGCCTAGCATATTTCTTTCCTCCTTCTCTATTAACCAGTTCTGGTCAATAATATTATTGGATTTTACTCTTACACTGTTTGTTTGTTTGTTTGTTTGTTTGTTTGTTTGTTTGTTTGTTTTGAGACGGAGTCTTGCTCTGTTGCTCAGGCTAGAGTACAGTGGCGTGATCTGAGCTCACGGCAGCCTCCACCTCCTAGCTTCAAGCGATTCTGATGCTTCAACCTCCTGAGTAGCTGGGATTACAGGCATGCACCACCATGGCCAGGCTAATTTTTGTATTTTTAGTAAAGGCGAGATTTCACCATGTTGGCCAGGATGATCTCGAACTCCTGGCTTCAAGAGATCTATCTGCCTCAGCCTCCCAAAGTGCTGGGATTACAGGCATAAACTACCACGCCTGACCTACTCTTGTACTGTTAAATGTGATTATACTTCTTTTTGACTTGTCAGCGTAGCTTTAGCTGATATGCTCTAGTGCCCAACTATCATTGTATCACTGAACTTCCACTTTCTTTCCCTTTTCTCTCAATTTTTGTTGTATCATTTCTACATTGTGAGGACATATAATATTTACATTCTGTTGTCATCCTCACATTTCTTAGTTCCACAGTTTAAATATATTTGAAACTCAAACATTCCCAGTAATCTCTTGGTCAGCTGAAATTAATGATTTAACAGTTTCCTTAAGAAAGACTCATGGAACAGGCCGGGTGCGGTGGCTTAAGCCTGTAATCCCAGCACTTTGGGAGGCCGAGACGGGCGGATCACGAGGTCAGGAGATCGAGACCATCCTGGCTAACACGGTGAAACCCTGTCTCTACTAAAAATACAAAAAACTAGCCAGGTGAGGTGGCGGCGCCTGTAGTCCCAGCTACTCAGGAGGCTGAGGCAGGAGAATGGCGTGAGCCCGGGAGGCGGAGCTTGCAGTGAGCTGAGATCTGGCCACTGCACTCCAGCCTGGGTGACAGAGCAAGACTCCGTCTCAAAAAAAAAAAAAAAAAAGACTCATGGAACAATTTCCCTAAATTTTTGCCATGTCAAATATGTTTATCTGTAGCCTTTACACAGTAAAAACAATTTGGCTAGATAATACAATTCTCAGTTCATATTTTTCTTTGGAATATTAAAGTGTTGCTATAGTGAAGCCTAAACTCATGTGAAATTTTTCTTACAAAAGTGATTTGATTTTTTGCTTGGCTGCACAAATTATTCCTTTATCAAGTCCAGTAACTCCAACAGGTCTTGGTATTGACCTTTCTGGGTCAGTTTTTACTACATTTTCAGAAAATTTTCATTCTAATTGATGAGTACTCTTGGTTTTGTTTAAAAAACTAATTTGAGAGTCATTGATCTAGACAAATGGCAGAGGATAGGGGGAGAAGAACAAGTGAAGGGTTAAGATGTTAATGAGTGTTCATGAGAAATTTGTGGGATTCCTTGCTGAAAAGAATGGTAGATGGTACATTAGGTGGTTCAGGTAGATGGATGTGATACTATTTTTTATTGAATGAGAGCTGGGTTCATGGTTCTGCCACTCCTAACCAAGCAGCCATGGTTTTCTTGTTTATAAAATGGGGACAGTATCAGTGGCCTAGGGTTGTTGGGATTAAATACAGTACTGATTGTAAAGGGCTTACTTAGCATAGCACCCAGTGCATTAGTAAGCTCAATAGATGGTTGCTGTTTTCATTATTACTGTGTTAACTATGGGAATGCAGCAGCACAGGAGACACATGAGCCTTGCCTTCAGAATTTATAGTCTAGCGGGGAAGGCTGGCATTAACTAAGTGATGACAATTGTAGGGGTCCAGGGAAAACTTTACCTTCACCCTCTGAAGGTTTACTGAAAAATCAATTGACAAAAGGCAGATTACTAGGAGAAAAAACATGCAATTATTTTAACGTGTGTATCATGGGGGAATGGCAGAATGATTACTCAGTAACCCAATAGTGTACAGATGTATATATCCTTCATGGGGAAGGGGAGATGGGGGAAATGTGGCAATTTGAGGGATAATGAATTATTTTTAGGGGGATTCAGTGGACTTAGAGAACATATGATGGCCTAAGACAAAGTCTGTTGGCCTACAGAACAGGTAATAGTTTAAGTCTGTCCAGATGTGTTGACAGATTTGTCTCTCTCTTCCTGCAATATGAAGTAAACTAATGAAAACTCCATGCCGGCGCAGTGGCTCACACCTGTAATCCCAACCCTTCGGGAGGCCGAGGCAGGCGGATCACTTGAGGTCAGGAGTTTGAGACCAGCCTGGCCAACATGGTGAAATCTCCTCTCTACTAAAAAAAATACAAAAATTAGCTGTGCCTAGTGGCACACACCTGTAGTCCCAGCTACTCAGGAGGCTGAGGTGGGAGAATTACTGGAACCTAGGAGATCACATCACTGCACTCCAGTTTGGGCAACAGAGCGAGACTCCATCTCAAAAAAAAAGAAAAATGGAAAGGACCAGGAGTAATTTCTCCCCGCTTTGGCAGGTCTAGACTTTAAGCAGATAAGGAAACTTCATAGAACAGCTTCATGATGGGGAGGGGGTTGGTAGGAGGGGATAGGAGGTCAGAGAGACCTTGAGGCTGCGTCTTCATTTGGTCCAGCATGTCAAAGCATCATATTTTGGGGTATTCATTTCTGAGTCCCAGCACAATAAAGGATGATAATTATTAGGTAGAGGATGCAACAGGAACATCCAGCTGGGTGAGCCTAACCCAGGGTTGGGGTTGGAGAAATTTTCCCTGAGGAAACAATGTTCTACTTTAAGGAGATAGTAGTTTGGGGCTTCTATATTCAGGATCCTACTGTCCCAGAAGGTACGTATTTCTAGTTAATGAACAACAGTGACATCTGATGGTAAGAGTTGGAATTTCACTCCACACTTAAAAGCCCCCTAAATACACTCGACTTCTGAATCACACAGACAGATTTTTGGAATGGAAGGAGTATTGGTCATGTAGGCCATGTCTCTTGCCTCACAGATGAGGAACAGCTGCTCGGTTTCAGGGACTTGAAATTTAGGCTGTATCCCCATATACATCTATAGTTTATCACATCATAACTACCAGACCAGAACAACACTGAATGAACATAAAGTATTTTAAAGTTCTCGAGTCAGAGTAGAACTGCCAAATATTATTTATACACTTGGTCCCATTTGAAAACTGAATAGAATAGGGGGAATTTGGAGAGGCAGCTGGGACATGCACCCTGACTGGTTTGCTACTTTTATCAGTGAATGATTTACCTGATAACGAGTTCATGGAAGAACTAACACTGCTCATACAATCTAGTTTCCTTGCCTACTTCCCCCTTAGTCACTGAATGAAGCAAAAGAAAGAATTTGTGTTTAGCAAGACAAAAGTTAGAAAAATTTCCCCCTAAATTCAGCAGTAATAAGTGAGTCTACAATGGAGGCCAGTGTCCAGTTGATCCCCTCAGAGGAACCTAAGAACAGGTCTTTGCAGTAGTATTCTCAGCTTCTTACAACATTGGTGTAGGTCTTTTCCTATCCTGAATATAATTCTGAAGTGTTAGGACTGACTAAAATTTTGCCATCGCATCTTTGAGTTATGCCCCTTACCTAATCTCACCTTGTCTACAACCATATCTATTGTCTTCCACAGCGCCCCTTCCTAGCTCACTCATTTCTGTCAATGTTAACCCCATCTCCCACTGTCATCCCCTGAGCTCAAACCTCCTGGGCTCAAGCGATCTTCCCACCACAGCTCCCCAAGTAGTTGGACTACAGGCGTGGGCCACCACACCCAGCTGATACTTGTATTTTTTGTAGCGATGGGATTTTACCATGTTGGTCAGGCTGGTGTCAACCTCCTGAGCTCAAGTGATATGCCTGCCTCAGCCTCCCAAAATGCTGGGGTTACAGACGTGAGCCACTGTGCCTGATGTGTATATATATGTATTTTTTAATTGAGAACAGGCTGGAGTGCAGTGGCGTGATCATAACTCACTGCAGCTCTGTCTCCTAAGCTCAAGCAATTCTCCTGCCTCGGCCTCCTGAGTAGCTGGAACTACAGGCGCACACCACCACACCTGGCCTTTTCAGCTTTTATAGAAAGGAAACTGAAGAGATTCCCACATACAACTGGTCTTTACTGTGAAAGTGGTAAACTAAATACTATTAAGTGCACAAGGCATTGGGGACCTAGTTAATGAGAGAAATGAATAATTACTAGGATCAGGTGACTCACCCAAATGTTTTGAAAGACTGTGATGTGAGCCAAGAATGGAATTGAGAAATACGAGGGTAAAATACAAATACATTATTAACCTTGTGCTGAAAGCTTGGTGGAGAGCCAGGGTAGATCTCATCTATCAGGTCCCTTGGAACTAAGAATTGACGAATCTTGGCAGAACACTGAGTTTTCTTTTTTTTTTTTTTTTTTTTTTGAGGTGGAGTCTTGTTCTGTCGCCCAGGCTGGAGTGCAGTGGCCGGATCTCAGCTCACTGCAAGCTCCGCCTCCCGGGTTTACGCCATTCTCCTGCCTCAGCCTCCGGAGTAGCTGGGACTACAGGCGCCCGCCACCTCGGCCGGCTAGTTTTTTGTATTTTTAGTAGAGACGGGGTTTCACCGTGTTAGCCAGGATGGTCTCGATCTCCTGACCTCGTGATCCACCCGTCTCAAAGTCAACATATGATGAGTGAGACCACATCTATACAAACACATCTTAGACAAAATAGTTCCATGGATAAAATAAGATTTACTGTAGCCAAATGGTGTTAAGCTAAACACAAAATGTGCTGGAGGACTCTGGGAGGCTAGTAGCTACCAAAGCCCAAATCCATGGCAAATTGTACAGGCAGAACTTCCAGCATGAAGGGGCTTGAACCTGAAGAAAATGAACAATTTTTATCTATGTAGGGCTCCTGATTGTGAAGTGGAATAATCTAATAAGGCTTAACCCTGTGCCAAAAATATCTCTAGGCAGTTTGTTTCTGTTTATTCTGAGTCCATGCTCACAATATCTTTCTGATGACTCTTTTGGCTTTGTGGGTGCCTGATGCTGGGAAGGGAGAGTCTCTGGACATGGGTCACAACCCATAGATACAAACGAGAGGCTTAGTGTTCCTGGTTTATGTCAGTTACACGTGACTGGTGTTAAGTCTAGCCCCAAGAGATACTCATGATATAATGACCAAATTGGATTTGGGGCCTGCAAAGCTGAGTTCTGGAATGAGAGCTGTGAAATGGAGAGAGCCAAATGAGGCCTTGGTTTTAAGCTGTAGCAAAACTTACTTCCATTATCAGGCAAAACAGCTAAATCTGTAGTAATATATATGACTACTAAAATAATAAAGATAACTGAAGAGAATTTCACATTTTACAAAGCACTTTCATGACCTATTTGATTGTCATGATAATAAAGGTACTACTACTATTTTAAGTAGAAAGTTGAGGTTTGTGACTTGACTAATGTCAGAGTCAAAACTCAGGTATTCCCACTTCTGACTTTGTTCAGTTCATTTTTGTTTCTCATAGTAAGAGTACCACTGTTTATGTTATGTTTACTTATTTGTGGGAGAGAGAATTTCAGTGAGGGGAAATATATTTGGTGACTATTATTATTGAGATAAATAAGCATGGGTAAAGGTCCCACTTAAAAGTTGGAACTATATGGAACTGTGGGGAGAATCTAATTTAGGGATTAGGAAAAAAAAGCCGTTAGACCCACACAAGTATGCGCAGCTGATTTTTAAAACCTTTATTGTGGCAAATATACATATAAAAATTACCATTTTAACCCTTTTTAAATGTACAATACAGTGGAACCAAGTATACTCAAAATGCTATGTAACCATCACCACCATCCACCTCTAAAATCTTTTCATCAGCCCAAACAGAAACTCCATGCCCTGTAAGAATAACTTTTGGTTGGATGCGGTGGCTCCCACTTGTAATCCTAGCACTTTGGGAGGTCTACGCAATTTACTTGAGCCAGGAGTTCTAGACCAACCTGGGCAACATGGTGAAACACCATCTCTACAAAAAATAGAAAAATTAACTTGGTGTGGTGGTGCAAGCCTGTGGTCTCAACTACTTGGGATGCTGACGTGGGAAGATCAGCTGAGCCCAGGTGGTCGAGGCTGTAGTGCGCTGTCATTGTGCCACTGCATTCCAGCCTTGGTGACAGAGTGAGACCCTGTCTCAAAAACAAAAACCCCAAAACCTCTTTACTTCCCCCCTTCTTCCACTCCCTAGCATCCTCTATCCTACTTTCTGTCTCTATGAATTTGTTCATTCTAGGTACCTAATATATGTGGAATCATACAATATTTGCCATTTCGTGTCTGGCTTATTTCACTTAGCATAATGTTTTCAAGGTTCATCCAGAATTCAGAATTTCATTCTTTTCTAAGGCTGAATATTCCATGGAATATATATACCACATTTTATTTATCCATTCATCTGTTGAAGGTTGCTTGGGTTGTTTCTACCTTCTGGCTATCGTGAATAATGCTGCTATGAACATTGGCGTACAATTACCTGTTTGAGTCCCTTCTTTATTTATTATTATTATTTTTTTTTTGTAGAGACAAGGTCTCGCTATGTTGACCAGGCTGATCTCGAGTTCCTGGTCTCAAGCAGTCCTGTACCTCAGCCTCCCAAAGGGCTGGGATTACAGGCGTGAGCTACTGTGTCTGGCCAAATCCCTTCTTTCAAATCTTTTGGGCATATACTTAGAAGTGGAATTGTAAATCATATGGTAATTCAATGTTTAACTTTTTGAGGAACCGCCAAACTGTTTTCTACAGTGGATATACCATTTTACATTCCCACCAGCCATGCATAAGGGTTCCAAATTCTTCACATCCTGGCAAATACTTGTTATTTTCCATCTTTTGGATAATATCCATCCTAATGGGTGTGAAATAGTATCTCGTGGTTTTGGTTTGCATTTCTCTAATGGTTAGTGATGTTGGGCATGTTTTCATGTGCTTATTTGCCATTTGTATATCTTTGGATTAATGTCTATTGAAGTCCTTTACCCATTTTTGAATTGGGTTTTGTTGAGATAGCTAATCTGATTTTTGACAAAGGTGCAAAAGCAATTCAATGGAGGAAGCATAGCCTTCCAACAAATGGTGCTGGACCAACTGGACATCATAGGCAAAAAAGCAAAAAAGAAACTTGACCTAAATTTCATACCTTTATATAAAAATTACAACAAAATAAATCATGGCCATAAAACTCTTAACACTTTTATAAAAATGGAGGGAAATCTTTGGGACCCAGGGCTAGGCAAAGAGTTTTAGACTTGACATCAAAAGCACAATCCACAAAAGAAGGAATTGATAAATAAATTGGACCTTGTCAAAATCAAAGGCTTTTGTTCCGTGAAAGCCCAAGTGAAGAGGATTAAAAGATGAACTACAGATTCGGAGAAAGTATTTGCAAACCACATATCAAACAATGGACTAGTATATAGAATATATAAAGAATTCTCAAAACTCGACAGTTAGAAATTGGGCAAAAGATATGAACACACACTTCACCAAAGAAAATATACAGATGACAAATAAGTACATGAAAAAGAGGTTCAATATCATTATCTGTCATGTACATTAGAACCACAATGAGATATCACTACACACCTATTAAAATGACTAAAATAAAAATAGTGACAACATCAAATGCTGGCAAGGATGTGGAGAAATTGGATCACTTAAACATTTCTGGTAAGAATGTAAAGTGGAACAGTCACTCTAGAAAACAGCTTTGGCAATTTCTTCTAAAACTAGATATGCAGTTACCTTACTACACAGCATTTGTACTCTTGGGCATTTATTCCATAGGAATGAAAACTTATGTTCACATAAAAACTTATATATGAATGTTTATAGCAGCTGAATCATAATTGCTCCTAACTGGAAACAAGCCAGATGTCTTTCAGTGAGTAAATGGTTAAACTGGTACATTCATACTAGAACTACTCAGCAATAAAAAGGAATGGATTATTGATACACACAACAACTTGGATTAATCTCCAAGGAATTGTTCTGAGTAAAAAAAAAAAAAAAAAAAATCCATCCTAAAATGTCTACATGCTGCGTTATTTCATTTATATAACATTTTTTATATGACAAAATTTTAGAAATGGAGGACAGACTGGTGGTTATAAAGGGTTAGGGACTAGGACAGGAGGAAGGAGGGAAGTGTACATAGTTATAAAAGCACAACAGAGTTCCTTGTGATAGTAAGTATTTGGTATCTTTTTTTTTTTTTTTTTCTTTTGAGACAGAGTCTCACTCTGTCACCCAGGCTGGAATGTAATGGCGTGATCTCAGCTCGCTGCAACCTCTACTTCCTGAGCTCAAGCGATGCTCATGCCTCAGCCTCCCAAGTAGCTGGGATTACAGGCAAGCACCACCATCCCTGGCTAATTTTTGTTATTTTTAGTAGAGATAGGATTTTGCCATGTTGGCCAGGCTGGTCTTGAACTCCTGACCTCAAATAATCCACCCGCCTCAGCATCCCAAAATGCTGGGATTATAGGCGTGCATGAGCCACTGTGCCCGGCCAGTATTTGGTATCTTGATGGCTGTGGATACACAAACTGACACATGATAAATCAAAAGAAAAGTACAGTTAAATTGGAGAAATCTAAGAGGAGTAGGTTGTATCAATATCAATATCCTGGTTGTAATATTATACTAAAGTTCTGCAAATATTATCATTGTGGGAAACTGGAAAAGTATACTATTATTTCTTACAACTGCATGTGATTCTATAACAATCTCAATACAATTTCAAATTAAAAAGCAAACAAAATACAAAAAGCAGTGTCCTACAGATACTTCTGGTTAGAGAAATAAAGTGGGCTGGAATTAACAAACATCTGTATACTCCACATGAGGAAATACTGGTGACCCAGACTGGATTCTCCAGCTTCTTGGATAAAATGTCAAGCTTATAAACTAAAGAAAATTCTCAAGAGAATTTTGGGCAGAAAAAAAGATGGCATGAGAGCCTTACTGGTGACAGTGGAAAAGTAACACATCTAGAGGAAAATCATCCCTGGGTTTGAAAAAATGGGTTACTGCAAAAATGATATCCTTGTCAAAAATAATCCTTGGATTGGTGGAGCAAATGTTACCCCCTTTCCAAACTTTTTAATACATACATTCTAGAATGTCTGTTCTGAAATTCTCCTGCATCCCTAATTTTCTCATAGCATGTTCTTACTTTAATGAAAACCTGGCTTTCTGCTAGGAACCATGCTTTCCAGAAGCCCTCTAAGTAGACCTGGCTATTCCTTTTCCTATGCCACATAGTCCTATCATGGTCATGAGGTAAACGAATAATACTCCCCACTACACACACCATATAAAAAGACCCTAATCCTTTGGGGCTCACATCTACTTGAATCCACTCTTTATCTTGTCTCTTTGCTGCCACCTGTATATTTATAGGTCTCCCACCCTCAGGTCATTAGGCAGCAACTGGAGACCAATGGAAAAGATCCGTTTTTCCTGTATCAGAAAACTTCGGGTTTACACCTGCAGTGCTGATGGTAGTCTAGTGCCATATCTTATGTATGCATGTCTATGGGATGGGTATTCATTCACCTTATGAGGAAAAAAAATAGAAAAACAACTACCAAGATTTTCAAATTATGAAGGCCTGGATATTTGGCCAGGCGCGGTGGCTCACGCCTGTAATCCCAGCACTTTGGGAGGCCAAGGCGGGCGGATCACCTGAGGTCAGGAGTTCAAGACCAGCCTGGTCAACATGGTGAAACCCCGTCTGTACTAAAAATAAAAAAATTAGCCGGGTGTGGTGGCGGGTGCCGGTAATCCCAGCTACTCGCGAGATTGAGGCAGGATAATCGCTTGAACCTGGGTGGTGGAGGTTGCAATAAGCCGAGATCACGCCACTGCACTCCAGCCTGGGCGACACAGCGAGACTCTGTAGATAGATTAGATTAGATAGATAGATAGATAGATAGATAGATAGATAGATAGATAGATAGATAGATAAAGATAGATAGACAAGACAGACTCCCTTGAATCATCTTTCCTAGAAATTTGCCTCCCACCCCCATATTGCCCTGAAATATAGTAATGTCTTAAATTGGAAGGTGCAGTTTAAAAAAAAAAAAATGCAAGTGTTTTCCTCTATGAAAATAAACACTGTTCATTATTTTAAAAATCTTCTAAAGTGTAAAAACAAACAGCACTGCTATTCCACCGGCCAAATATAACCACTTTTAATACTTCTATTTCGGTATTGTTTTAGTGCCAGGTTTGAAATAAACGCAACTTTATTTATTTAGCATTGCTATATTGCGTCCTGCTTCCTTCACTCACCATCATAACATGGCCTTTCCTCACACTGTTTCACATTTTTCAAATATATCTGAACGGCTACTTTAAATTTCATGGTGAGATCGTTCGCTGTTTAACTCCCCAGCAGGAGAGAGGAATGGGCATCTCTGTACAGAACGTTTGGTCCACAAAACTTTCTAAAAAATATACTCCAGAAGATTTAAAATCTCCAGCGCACTCGAGATGGTGCCCGTTTGCCTCCAGCCCAGAGCGCCCTCAGCGCCTCTGTCACTTTCAGAACTTTTGGCGCCCCCTCGGCCACCGTAGAGACGCGTTGAAAAACGTGCGAGTGACGTCGCTGGTTTCCCTGGTGACGGTTTCCAGGGCAGCGCGTGGCGGCGTCCGGAGGAGGTGACCTAGCCGCGGCAGTCCAAGAAGTGAGAAGTGGAGAGAGACCGCTGTAAGTGCCGGGGAGGGCGGAAGGGCCGGGCCGGAGCCGGGAGAGAGCCCGCAGCTGCCGGGGGCGCGGACCCGATCCTGAGCGCAACCCCAGCCCGAGCGTGCTGCCACTGGCCGGGCGCCCAGCGAGGACTCCCCCTTGGTCTTTTGAATCTTCACACACAGCCCTCTTCTTCCCCAGGAAGACGCTTATTTTCCATGCAGTACATGGGTTAGTGAGGCGCGGAGGGTGGGTCGCCTGCCCCGAAGTCATAGCGTAGATGGCACGGTCAGAACTCGAACTCAGGTCCGCCTGACAAGCACTGTCTGCTGGGCCTCTGCCGGGGTGCCCTCTCGCACCGCACTGAGATGGGACCCGGCGGCATGCACTTCCCCATCTCCCAGTTCCCCTTCCAGGCCCAGCCCCCACAGGACTGCTGGGGGACTCGCAAGAGGGAGTTCCCCTCCAAGCGCGGACTCCAGCCCGTAGAACCAGAGCATCACCCCGCTCCCATCCCAAACCCATCCCTACGTAGATGCTAGCAGTGTATAGGGCGCCAAACTAGGCATCTGCGGGCGGCTCCCCTACACCTCCAGGCCTTCAGGCTGTTGTTGAGAATACTCGAAAAGAACACAGTAAAAGAAAAGAAGAAAGTGAACCCGGGAGGTGGAGATTGCAGTGAGCCGAGATCGCGCCACTGCACTCCAGCCTGGGGGACAGAGCAAGACTCCGTCTCAAAAAAAAAAAAAAAAAGAAAAGAAAAAAGAAGAAAGAGAAGGAGAGAGGAAGAGAAAAACAATGAAAGAAAGTGGCAGGCCAATGGGGTGGGGCAAGGGGTCTAAGTCCTTTCTCACTGGTCCCTGTCACCTATGCACTCAACAGCCTGTGGGATCTTGCTGCCTCATAGGACTCCCGAGTAGGTGCCACTCTTCCCACTCCCTGGCTCTAAATCCTACTTGAGCCAAGAGTTCTTTCCATGCAGCTCTGGCCTTTATTTTATTATTTTTGATTATTATTACTGTTTTTTTTTTTTGTTTTAGACGGAGTCTCGCTCTATTGCGCAGGCTGGAGTGCAGTGGTGCGATCTTGGCTCACTGCAAACTCTGCCTCCCGGGTTCAAGCGATTCTCCTGCCTCGGGTTCTTGAGGAGCTGGGATTACAGGCGCCGGCCACCATGCCTGGCTAATTTTGGTACTTTTCCTAGAGACGGGTTTTCACCATGTTGGCCAGGCTGGTCTCGAACTCGTGATCTCAGGTGATCCGCCCACCTCAGCCTCCCAAAGTCCTGGGATTACAGGCATGAGCCACTGCGCCCGGCTTAGCCTTTACTTTTAAAAGAAAATTAATAGACTTAAAGCAGATTTATGGAAGCATTGAACAAAAAACATTTCCTTTATACATTCCATATTCACGTTTCCTCTGTTGTTAACATCTTCCACATTGCATTGGTGTGGTACATTTGTTATCGTTGATAGAACTATATTGGTATGTTATTACTAAAGTCCATAGTTTACATTAGAGGTCATTTGTTGTTGTTGTTGTGTTGTTGTTGTTATTGTTGTTTTGAGACAGTCTCACTTTGTCACCCAGGCTGGAGTGCAGTGGCCTGATCATGGCTCACTGTAGCCTGGAACCTCTGGGCTCAGGCAATCCTCCCACCTTAGCCTCCTGAGTAGCTGGGAACACAGGCACATGCCACCATGCCCGGCTAATTTTTTTATTTTTTGTAGAGATATGGTCTTGCTATGTTGCCCAAGCTGGTCTCAAACTCCTGGCCTCAAGTGGTCCTCCCACCTTGGCTTCCTAGAGTGTGGAGATTACAGCTGTGAGTCACCACACCTGACCAGCATTCATTGCTTTAGGTTGTACAGGTCAACAAGTTTTGCTAAATGTTTAATGCTATGTATCCACCATTAAAGTATACAGAACAGTTTCACCTCCCTAAAAACCTCCTAGGCTTTACTGTTCATTCCTCCTTCCCACCAACCCCTGGAAACCACTGATATTTTTCATTTAGAAGGGATTTACAACCACTGATATCTTTTACTTCCCTGTAATTTTGCCTTTTCCAGAATATTATACAGTTTGCAATTATATAGTACGTAGCCTTTTCAGACTGGCTTCTTCACTTAGCAATATACATTTAGGTTTCTTTCATGTCTTTTCGTGGCTTGATAGCTCATTTCTTTTCATCACTCAATAATATTCCCTGATATGAGTGTACCAGGTTATCTGTTCACCTATTGAAGTACATCTTGTTTTTTTCTGATTTTTGGTAATTATGAATAAAGCTATGAACATTTCATGTGCAGGTTTTTGTGTGGATATATTGTTCAACTCATTTGGATAAATATGATTACTGGATCACGGGGCAAGACTATGTTTAGCTTTGAAAAAGACTACCCAATTGTCTTGCAAAGTGGCTTTTCCATTTTGCATCCCCACCAGCAATAAATGGAAATTCTTGTTGCTTCACATTCTTGCCATCATTTGATGTTGTCAATGTTTTGGATTGTAGCCATTCTAATAGGTGTGTAACGGTATCTCATTTTTGTTTTAATTTGCAATTTCCTAATTATATATGATGCTGAACATCTTTTCATGTCTATTTGCCATCCGTGTTTCTTTTTTGTTGAGGAGTTTGTTCAGATCTTTTGCCCGCTTTTATTATTATTATTATTATTATTTTTTTTTTTTTTTTTTTTTTTTTTTTTGAGATGGAGTTTCACTCTTATCGCCCAGACTGGAGTGCAATGGCATGATCTCGGCTCACTGCAACTTCCACCTCCCAGGTTCAAGCAATTCTCCTGCTTCAGCCTCCTGAGTAGCTGGGATTACAGGCTCCTGTCACCACGCCCAGCTAATTTTTATATTTTTAGTAGACACGGGGTTTCACCATGTTGGCCAGACTGGTCTCGAACTGCTGACCTCAGGAGATCCACCCACCTCGGCCTCCCAAAGTTCTGGGATTACAGGCATGAGCCACCCCCTGGCCTTGCCCACTTTTTAACTGGGGTATTTTCTTATTGTTAAGTTATCAGAATTCTTTGTATATTTTGGATATAGTCCTTTGTCAAATATGTGTCTGGCAGGTTTTCTTCCAGTCTCTATGGCTTTTCTTTTCTTTCATTTTATTGTTTTTTGTTTTTTTTTTATTTTTTGAGTCTTGCTCTGTAGCCCAGGCTGGAGTGCAGTGGAGTGATCTCAGCTTACTGCAACCTCCACCTCCCAGATTCAAGCGATACTTCTGCCTCCGCCGCCCGGGTAACTGGGATTACAGATGTGCGCCACCACGCCTAGCTAATGTTTGTATTTTTAGTAGAGACAGGGTTTCACCATGTTGGCCAGGCTGGTCTTAAACTCCTGACCTCAGGTGATCCGCCTGCCTCAGCCTCCCAAAGTGCTGGGATTACAGGCATGAATCACCGCTCCCGGCCTCTTCATTTTCTTAACAGTATCTTTCACAGAGTAGAAGTTTATAATTTTAATGAAGTTGAATTTATCAATTTTTTTCTTTCATGTATCATCCTTTTGGTATTATATATGAAAACTCATAGCCAAACCCAAGGTCAGCTAGATTTTCTCCTGTATTACCTTCTATAAGTTTTGCATTTTACATTGCAGTATATAATTCATTTTGAGTTAGTATTTGTGATAGGCATAAGGTCTGTGTCTAGATTCACTTTTTTACATGTGGATATTTGTTGTTCCAGCATCATTGCCTTTGTTTCTTTGTCAAGGATCAGTTGACTCTATGTATGCGAGTCTATTTCTGGGCTCTTTATTTGGTTTCATTGATTCATTTGTCTGTTTCTTTGCCAATACCACACTGTCTTAATTACTATCATTTTATAGTAAGTCTTTTTTGTTTGTTTTCTTTTTTGAGATGGAGTTTTGCTCCTGTTGGCCAGGTTGGAATGCAATGGCACGATCTTGGCTCACTGCAACCTCCGCCTCCCAGGTTCAAGTGATTCTCCTGCCTCAGCCTCCTAGGTAGCTGGGATTACAGGCACCCACCACCACACCAGGCTAATTTTTGTATTTTTAGTAGAGACGGGGTTTTACCATGTTTGCCAGACTGGTCTTGAACTCCTGACCTCAGGTGATCCATCCACCTGCCTCGGCCTCCCAATGTGCTGGGATTACAGGTGTGAGCAACCGCGCCTAGCCTAGTAAGTCTTAAGGTCAGATAGTGTCAGTTTTCCACCTTTGTTCTTCTTTAATATTGTGTTGGATATTCTGGATCTTTTACCTCTGCACATAAACTTTAGAATCAATTTGTCAATATCCATACAGTAATTTGCTGGGATTTCTTTATTGCAATTGCACTAAATCTATAGATCAAGTTGGGAAGAACTGACATCTTAACAATATTCATTCTTCCTATTCATGGGCATGAGATAACTATTTGTTTAGTTCTTGATTTTATCAGAATTTTATAGTTTATAGTCTTTTCTCAGAGTTTTATGTTTCTCCTAGTATAGATCTTACACATATTTTGTAAGATTTATTCCTAAGTATTTCAATGTTTATGTTAATATAAATGGCATTGCTTTTTTTTTGAGACGGAGTCTCGCTCTGTCGCCCGGGCTGGAGTGCAGTGGCCGGATCGCAGCTCACTGCAAGCTCCGCCTCCTGGGTTTACGCCATTCTCCTGCCTCAGCCTCCCAAGTAGCTGGGACTACAGGCGCCAGCCACCTCGCCCGGCTAGCTTTTTGTATTTTTTAGTAGAGAGGGGGTTTCACTGTGTTAGCCAGGATGGTCTCGAACTCCTGACCTCGTGATCCGCCCGTCTCGGCCTCCCAAAGTGCTGGGATTACAGGCTTGAGCCACCGCGCCCGGCCTTAACTTGAGTTTTCCATTGCTTATTGCTAGTATGTGGGAAACCATTTGACTTCTGTATATTAACCTTACTTCTTGCAACCTTGCTGCAATCACTTATAAGTTCCAGGAGTCTTTTTTGTTTTTTGTTTTTGGTTTTTTTTAATAGATTCTTTGAGATTTTCTGCATAGACAATCAGTCATCTGCAACCAAGGCAATTTTATTTCTTCCTTTCCAAAATATATATCTTTTGTTTCCTTTTCTTGGCTTATTCCATTAGGTAGAACTTCTAGTATGATGCTGAATGACAGTGGAGAGAAGGGACGTCTTGCCATGTTCCCAGTCTTAGGGGAAAAGCGTGTAGTTTCTCACCGCTAAGTATGATGGTAGCTGTATGTTTTTTGTAGATATTCTTAATCAAATTGAAGAAGTTCCCTTCTATTCCTAGTTTACTTAGAGTTTTTATCATGAATGAGCATTGGATTTTGTCAAATGCTTTTTCTGTGTCTATTAATATGATTGTGTGACTTTTCTTCCTTAGCCTGCTGATGTGATAGGTTTACGTTAATTGATTTTCTAATGTTAAACCAGCCTTGCATACCTAAAGTAACTCCTATTTGGTCATGTGGTATAATTTTTCAGATACATTGTTGGATTCAATTTGCTAATATTCTTGGAGAGGAAGTTTTTTTTTTTTTTTTGAGACAGGATCTCGCTCTTTTGCCCAGGCTGGAGTGCAGTGGCACGATCATGGCTCACTGCAGTGAGAGGAAGATTTGCAAATTACCTTCCTTCCTTTCACTTGACTGGCCAATCGAACTCTTTCTTTGCTGCAAAACTGGCTGTTTTCCATGTATTGGTTTTCTGGACAGCAGGCAAGATAAACCTGTCAGGTTGTTACTTGCTTCCAGCTGCCCCTTCTTCCTCTTCCTTCTCCTTCCCTCTCTCCCACCTCCTCACTCTGCACCTTCTCCTCATGCTGCTTTGTTCATACTCTAGGTTTCAACTACCTGAGGCTCCAGCTCAGACTTTCCTTCTGAACCCCAGACCCACTCAGCATCTCAGCCAGCCAGCTGCCCACCCAGCACTCAAAGTCCACCACCTTGTCTGCAGCGTGGAAAACTGCTCCTCTGTCAGGGCCTGCTATCTCCCCAATCACTCAAACCCAAACCACCTAGGTTTCTCCCCTCTCCTCCGCCTAGCTGCCTTCAGTCCCTTCTATTTGGCAGCAATTCCTGTTCCCCCTTCTTCATCTCCACTGCTGCAGTTTTGATTTAGGCCCACATGGCTTCCCGGAGACCCCCTCCTAACTAGGCCCTTTGCCTCCAGCTCTGCGGAAGGCAAAGATGATCCTGTGTACACCCTCTGAACATCCCCAACGCCTCAAGATAAAGTCCAGGCTCCTTAGCTGGGCAGATCAGACCCTCCTTCTGGTGCCTCCCCAAATGTGCCCTGCCCTCTGGCCATTCTGAACCCTTCATAGTTCCCCACACTCATCACATTCTCTGCACATGCTTTTCTGGCAGGAAAGCCCTCTGCCCCCCACTCAGGCACCGTCCCTTTCCCACCCAGGCCAACTTCTTCTGCATTCAGCTTCAAATTGACTGAGATGCTTGTCTCTCCTGCAGCCTCTCTCTTCCCCGACAGCCTCTCAGAGCAATTAACACCACTCATTCTCAAACCAGCTTAACATTAAGCGTACCTGGTAAACTTTAAAAATACAAAAATAGTAGCCGGGCGTAGTGGTACACGCCTGTAGTCCCAGCTACTCAGGAAGCTGAGGCAGGAGAATCGCTTGAACCCAGGAGGCGGAGGTTGCTGTGAGCTGAGATCATACCATTGCACTCCAGCCTGGGCAACAAGAGCAAAACTCCATCTCAAAAAAATAAAAATAAAAATAGACACCCTGGCCACAGCCCAGATCAATTAATTCCAAATCTCCACTGGCCTTATGAATAGCATAGATTAGATACTAATACTCTGGGGGCCGGTCGGGACCATAGGTGTCCTCTCAGTGCAGGCGTTGCTGTCTATCCCAGAGGCTTCACTGGGCCAAGAACACCGCTTTTCATACAGTGATAATGATAATTATTTCCATGCATTCTTTCACTTAATCTCACAACCTCCCTGTTAAGTTCGTAAGTATCAGAGTCCCATTTTACAGATGGGAAACGAAAGCAAAGAGGTTAAGTAATTTGCCTGGGGCACAGTGTACATTCAATGAGTACCAGTTCCTCAGTGAATTCAGGTGCAAATTGAGAGTGGAAAAGGAGAAAAGCTTTACAAGTTACTGTATTCATTCATTCAGTGACAATTCTACAAACATTAGTTGAAGGCCTGTTCTGGGCAAGATGCTGAGAATTAGCAAATAAGATATTAGGACCCCTGCCCTTAAGAGGTCTCTTTGTAAAGGGAAGTAATATAAACAAAATAATAGATAATTATAATACACTGAGGTTAAGTTTAGTGATCAAGGGGTGCTCTAGGGATTCTGGGAGTCCACAGGGTGACCTGAGGGGAATCCTAGAGGCTAACTGGGAGTTAGTGGGAAGGTAAAGGGCTGGGATGGGGAGGCCTGGGAGGAAGGCCTCCCAGGTAGAGGGAGTGGCTGAAGCCTGCCTGAGATGCCACCAGGCTTAATCCTCAACAGGAGCCACAAACCCAAAGCATCTGCTGTGGCTGATGGGAAATAAAAGTGAATTCAGCAGGTTTAAGAGAAAGAACAACATTTATGTGCAGTGATAATGGGCAGCTGATGAGCCAGTTGCAGCATCTGGAAGTGGCAGGGATGGTGGTTTAATGGAAAGAACATATTGTGCACCAAAGGAACTCTGCATAGCAGCTGCTGTCCATGTGGGACTATGGGCCCAGCATTGCCAGATCTGTAAACTTTTGTAAGAGAAGCTGGTGTAAACGAAACATAAAATTCAGAGGTCCCCCAACCATCTAAATGGATTTCCTTCTCAGCCAGTACACTCTGAAGTTAACCCGAAAGACCAGTTCAGGCCTTGATGGGAAGCGGCGGGTGAGACATGCCTCATTATGCCCGCCTCCCTTTTGGAATTCAGGAGAAGTTGACCAACATTTAATTAACATCAACACAGACCTTAAGTCTGATAAGAAACATTTACAATCTATTATCTCTGAAGCCTGCTACCTGGAGGCTTCATTTGCATGATCAAATGATCTTATTCTAACTCAGACATTCCTTTCTATTTATAGTAACTCTTTGAACCAATTGCCAATCAGAAAAATTTTAAATCTATCTATGACCTGGAAGCTCCCCTCTCCCAACCTTGGAGTTGTCCTGCTTTTCTGGACCAAATCAGTTTTTCTGGACGAAATCCAGTATATATCTTAAATGTATTTGATTGATGTCTCAGGTCTGCCTGAAATGTATAAAACCAAGCTGTGCCCTGACCACCTTGGGCACGTGGTCTCAGGATCTCCTGAGGGCTGTGTCACAGGCCATGATCACTCATATTTGACTCAGAATAAATCTCTTCAGACTGGGCAAGGTGGCTCACACCTGTGATCCCAGCATTTTGGGAGGCTGAGGTGGGTGGATCACTTAAGGTCAGGAGTTCAAGACCAGCCTGGCTAACGTGGTGAAACCATGTCTCTACAAAAACATACAAAAATTATCCGGGTGTGGTGGTGCATGCCTGTAGTCCCAGCAACTCAGAAGGCTGAGGCAGGAGAATTGCTTGAGCCCAGGAGGCAGAGGTTGCAGTGAGTCAAGATTGCGCCACTGTGCTCCAGCCTGGGTGACAGAGCAAGACTTCGTCTAAAAAAAAAAAAAAAAAAGAGTACTTCTCTTCAAATATTTTACAGAGTTTGACTGCTTTTGTTGACACTGGAAATCTGATATTGGAATTGCAATTATTTGAATGTTGGCAACAAATTCAAATCCTAACATAGTGTTCTGTGAGAGCCAAACAAAAATGTCTGTGGGATGTGTTAAACTAACTGTAGCCTAAAGCTGCTTTCTTGTATATTCTAAGTTCAGCCTAAAGGTTTCTCTGTACATAGTAAACTGTAACTTAACTAGCTATTTCAGCAGACTGTAACCTACTCTTATGCCAGTCACAGAGTTTCAGCTAATCACAGGCAGCCAGCTATTCAAATTGTATTCAAAAAAGGCAAACAGCCAGCTGTAATCAGTTCAGTTGTTTCTGTACCTCACTTGTGCTTTCTGTTTATCACTTTCCTTTTTCTGTTCATAAATCTTATTCAACTAGGTGGCAGCCCAGGAGTCACTCTGAATCTATTCTGGTTCTGGGGGCTGCTAGATTTGTGAATCATTCTTGCTCAATTGAATTCTGTTGAATTTGATTTGTTTAAAGTTTTTCTTTTTTTATGCTGGAGACAGGGTCTCACTGTCACCCAGGCTAGAGTGCAGTGGCGATCACAGCTCATTGTAGTCTCAACCTCCCGGGCTCAAGCTATGCTTCCACTTTGGCCTTCCAAAGTGCTGGGATTACAGGTGTGAGCCCTCATGCCTGCCTAACGTTTGTCTTTTAACAGAGGATATAGCCTTTGGGCCAGCCATTATACTCACATGTATTGTTTATTACAATGAAAGAATACAGGTCAAAATCAGCAAAGAGGCACACAGGGCAGAGTCCAGGAGACACCAGGTGCAAGCTTCCAGTTGTCTTCTCCCAGTAGAGTCATGTTAACAGTACTTACTTCTACCAGAAACAATTCATGGCAACTTACATGGAGTAGTGCCAGCCAGGGAATCTCCCCTGAGTCTTGGTGTCTAGGGTTTTTATTAGGAGATGGTTACATAGGTACAGTTGACCTTAGTCACTCAGTTTCTAGCCCCCTCCAGCCTACCCCGCACCTGGCAATGAATCACATTGTTAATTAACATGGACTGGAATGGCCCAAGGCCCCCAGGTGAAGAAAAACACTCTCATCGGGAAGGATGGTCCAAGGGCTCAGAGATTCTCCCTTAGGAGCGGGTCAAAGGCCAAACCTGTTTTTTGGAATGTGTGGGTGTGGAAAATACAGGTTTTCTGAGTTAATTCTTTATAGTTCTCTTACTGGGCAGAGCTGCCTGGTAAGGAATTTCAACATAACACCAGCTCCTGCTTTTGTTTGACCTTTGCCAAACCCTGGGCTCAGCCCACAGCACATTAAAACCACCTGGGCAGCAGTTATCCCATCCCACACCTGGTCTCCACTCCAGACTAATTTAAATCAGATTCTCTAGGGGTGGGGCCTGGTTATCAGCATTTTTAGATTGTATCCTGGGGATTTGGTATTGAAGCAAGTTTAAGAGTAGCTGGGTACAGGCTCTGGGACCACTCCTGTGTGGGAGATGGAGATAAGTATATTGAGAATGTACAGATAGAGCAGTTGAGGCTGTTTGGGCAGGTAGAGTATTCCTCCTGGAGGGTCAGAAAAGGACCATGGTATTCATGCTGGGTGTAGGAGGATCAGCAAGATTTAAGCCTTGGAGGGAGAAGGCGGTAGAGGAACAGAGGAGCAAGTCAACACAACTAGCTAGAACTTGGCATTGTGAAAGGGAAAACAGGCTAGAAGGACACAGAGGCCACATCCAAAGCACTTAAAGCCATTGGACTTGGCTTTGTGGCTAAGGGGCATCTGCTGAAGCTTTTGCACAGGAGTCTGTCAGACTCAGAACGGTGGTTTAGAGAAACTAGTCCCTCAGCAAATGTTATTCATTTGTTCCCCAAATGTTCATTCCATGCCGGCTACATGCCAGGCCCTGCTATAGGCACTGAGGATACAGCAGTGAACAACACACAGTGCCTGCCATTGTGAAGCTGGAGGAAGAGAGGCAGTCAACAAGTAAACAAATCAAAATATAATGTGTCAGGTGACTCCCAGTGCCATGGTGGAAGACGAAACAGGACAAGGGCATGGGGAGTGAGGGCAGGGATGCCTTCTACAATAGGATATGAGGAGACCTCTGTGATAAGGTGACATTTGAGAGGAAGTAGGTAAGGTGGATGTCTGGGGGAAAGACATTCCTGGGAGAGGTAACAGCAAGTGCAGATACCCCAAGGTGGTTATAAGCCTGGTATCAGTGGGAATGGAGACATGGGGGCAGATTTTAGGACATTTATGGAAAATAAACAAGATTTATGATCAATTGGATGATAGGTAGATGATGTGGCTTGAGGTTGGTTTAAGACAGGGATGCTTACCACTGGCTACACTTTAAAGTCATGAGGGGAGCTTTTAATAATTCCAGTGGCTGTGCTCTAGTATTTCATTTATGTGAAGTTCAAACAGACAAAACATCAAGAATGTATAAGAAACTGATCACTCAGTAACAGTGAGTGATTGTATTGTGAGTGTAAATTGTGTTGTCTAATACAATTTTAAAATGGTCAAAAAATGTGAATAGACACGTCACAAAAGAAGATATACACATAGTCAGCAAGCTCATGAAAAGATGCTCAACATAACTAGTTAGCAGAGAAATACAAATTAAAACCACATTGAGATACCATTTTATTTTTATTTTTATTTTTATTAATTATTTATATTTTATTTATTTATTTATTTATTTGTTTGTTTATTTATTTTGAGACAGAGTCTTGCTCTGTCACCCAGGTTGGAGTGCAGTGGTACAATCTTGGCTCACTGCAACCTCGCCCAGGCTGGAGTGCAATGGCTAAGTCTTGGCTCACCACAACCTCTGCCTCCCAGGTTCAAGTGATTCTCCTGCCTTAGCCTGCTGAGTAGCTGGGATTACAGGCCTGTATCACCACACCCAGCTAATTTTTGTATTTTTAGTAGAGATGGGATTTCTTCATTTTGGCCAGGCTGGTCTCGAACTTCTGACATCAGGTTATCCACCCACCTCAGCCTCCCAAAGTATTGGGATTACAGGCATGAGCCACCGTGCCTGGCCTACTTATTTATTTATTTTTTTTTGAGATGGAGTTTTGCTTTTGTTGCCCAGGCTGGAGTGCAATGGCGTGATCTCGGCTCAATGCAACCTCTGCCTCCTGGGTTCAAGCAATTCTCCTGCCTCAACCTCCCGAGTAGCAGGGATTACAGGCACATGCCACCATGCCTGGCTAATTTTGTATTTTTAGTAGAGATAGGATTCTATCATGTTGGTCAGGCTAGTCTCGAATTCCTGACCTCAGGTTATCCACCCACCTCGGCCTCCCAAAGTGATGGGATTACAGGCATGAGCCACCACGCCCGGCTGAGATACCATTTTACATACTAACGAGAAACTCTAAAATTTAGACTGACCAGACTAAATGCTGACAAGGATGGAGCAACCGGGAGTCCTATACATTGCTAGTAGGAATGTAAAATGGTACAGCCACGCTGGCAAACATTTTAGCAGTTTCTTGTGAAGTCAAACATAAATTTACCATATAAACCAGAATTTTCACTTCTAGGTATTTACCCAAGAGAAATAAAAACATACATTCACACAAATACCTTCTTATACATGAATGTTCATAATGGCTTTATTCATAATAGCCGAAACTGGAAACAGCTCAGATGTCCAATAACAGGTGAATGTACAATCAAATTGTTGTTTATTTAAACAACATAATATTACTCAGTAATAAAAAGGAATGAGCTTATAATGCATGCAATGACATGGATGAATCTCAAAAAGGTAGTGCTGAGCAAAAAAGGAGCCAGACACAAAAGGCTAACTACTATATGATTCTAGTTATATGAAATTCCAGAAAAAGCAAAACTGGAGTGAACAAAAGCAGACCATAGTTTGCCTGGGATTGGGATTGGCAGGGAAATTGTCTGCAAACGGGCACCTGGAGGATTCTGGGGTGATGAAATGTTCTTTCATGATGGTGGCAGTGATTTACACAGGTGAATATATTTGTCAAAACTCATTTGTACACATAAAATTGGTGGGTTTTTTTTTTTTTTTTTTTTTTTGAGGCAGTGTCTCACTGTTACTTGGAATGAAATGCAATGGCACAATGATGGCTCACTGCAGCCTCCACTTCCTGGGCTCAAGCAATCTTGCCACCTCAGCCTCCTAAGTAGCTGGGACTATAGGCATGCACCACCACAGCCAATTTTTTGTAGAGATGGGGTTTCGCCATGTTACCCAGGCTGGTCTCAAACTCCTGGTCTCAAGCAATCCACTCACCTTGGCCTCCCAAAGTGCTGTGATTACAGGCATGAGCCACTGCACCCAGCCTGGTATATTTTATTGTACATAAATTATTCTTTTTTTTTTTTTTGAGACGGAGTCTCGCTCTGTCGCCCAGGCTGGAATGCAGTGGCTGGATCTCAGCTCACTGCAAGCTCCGCCTCCCAGGTTTACGCCATTCTCCTGCCTCAGCCTCCCGAGTAGCTGGGACTACAGGCGCCTGCCACCTCGCCCGGCTAGTTTTTTGTATTTTTTAGTAGAGACGGGGTTTCACCATGTTAGCCAGGATGGTCTCGATCTCCTGACCTCGTGATCCGCCCTTCTCGGCCTCCCAAAGTGCCGGGATTACAGGCTTGAGCCACCACGCCCGGCCATAAATTATTCTTTGATAGACTGACTAAAAAGAAACCAGGCAAAATTAATCTTCAATGGTAGCAGTCAGAATAATGGTTGTCTTGGGGGATGATTCACTGGAAGGGGCACAAAGTAGCCTGCTCAGGGACTGGAAATGCCCTATACCTTGATCTGGGTGGTCACCACAGAGGTATATGTCTATGGAAAGATTCACTGAGCCGTGTGGTCAGGATTTATGTACTTTATTGCATGTGAATTATACCTGAATTTAAAAGGAAAAAGAAGAAATGATGGCCAAGCCCCATTCCTAGAAACTGGGATTTGGTTGGTCTAGAAATGGTCCTAGGCATTGCTATATAGGAGTTCCTAGGGGATTTTAATGTTCAACCAGGGCTGAGAGCTATTGATTTAAGGGACAGGCAAGAGTCAAGTGTTGAGTCTGAGTAATGGAGACTATTCTGATGCCATGTGCAATCTGTTGGCATGTTCAGGAATTGGGGAGGATGCTCAGCTCAACCTTGGCTTTCTAGTGATCTGAGTTGAGGTTGGGGCTTCCAAGCTTCTGCATGGACATACATGCAACGCGAAAGCAGTAAACTTCAGGGATGGGGCCACAGACAGGGTGGACTGTGTGCTGAGTGCTCATGTGGAATTTGCTTCAGCTCAGGTTTCTTTTCTGATACTTAGGGCAGGATGGCAGCAGATGAAGCCTCACAGAACACTTTGCGGCTCCAGTTCAAGGCAATGCAGGAGATGCAGCACAAACGGTTACAGAAGCAGATGGAGAAAAAGAGGGAGAAAGAACTGAGCCTCAAAAGCAGAGCTGACGACCCAGAGGAGCCCTTGGAGGTCTCAGATGGCCTCAGCCTTCTCCACACAGGGGAGCCAAACTCGAAAAACAACTTTGAGAAGAGGTAGATGCAAGTTTGAAATCTCTCAGGGGTGTGTGTGCGTGTACCACAGGAGCTATAGCAAAACTTGTAAAATGCAGCTAAAGTGATAGAAGGAAGCTTAGAGCCTTAATTATAGCTGCATTTAACAAGTTTTGATACAGTTTCTGTGGTCAATCCATTCTAAATGCTTTATAATACATATTATGATTTCTTCTTAACCCACAAATAATTTAGGAGTATAGGGTGTTTTTCTAGTTCCAAACATATGATGAGTGTTGGGTTTTCTTGTTTTATTTCTTTTTTTAATTATTGATTTCTTTTTTTTTTTTTTTTTTTTTGAGACGGAGTCTCGCTCTGTCGCCCAGGCTAGAGTGTAGTGGCCGGATCTCAGCTCACTGCAAGCTCTGCCTCCCGGGTTTACGCCATTCTCCTGCCTCAGCCTCCTGAGTAGCTGGGACTACAGGCGCCCGCCACCTCGCCTGGCTAGTTTTTTGTATTTTTTAGTAGAGATGGGCTTTCACCGTGTTAGCCAGGATGGTCTCGATCTCCTGACCTTGTGATCCGCCCGTCTCGGCCTCCCAAAGTACTGGGATTACAGGCTTGAGCCACCGCGCCTGGCTTTATTATTGATTTCTTTTTTTTTTTTTTTTTTTTGAGACGGAGTCTTGCTCTGTCGCCCAGGCTAGAGTGCAGTGGCGCGATCTCGGCTCACTGCAAGCTCCGCCTCCCGGGTTCATGCCGTTCTCCTGCCTCAGCCTCCTGAGTAGCTGGGACTACAGGCGCCCGCCACCGTGCCCAGCTAATTTTTTGTATTTTTAGTAGAGATGGGGTTTCACTGTGGTCTCGATCTCCTGACCTTGTGATCCGCCCATCTCGGCCTCCCAAAGTGCTGGAATTACAGGCATGAGCCACTGCGCCCGGCCTATTATTGATTTCTAAAACAGTCACTTGCCATTAGAGAAAATAGTCTGTATAATGTTATTATTTAGAATTTGCTAAGATTCCCTTTATAGCCTATAATACTTTTTTTAAGAGATAGGATCTTGCACTGTCACCTGGGCTGGAATGCAGGTTGATAACTCACTGCAGCCTCAAGCTCCTGGGTTCAAGCAATCCTCCCACCTCAGCTTCTGGAGTCACTGGGATTACAGGTGTACACTACCATGCCTGGCTAATTTTTTTTGTTTGTTTTATTTTTAGAGACAGGGTCTTTCTTTGTTGCCTAGGCTAGTCATAAACTCCTGCCTTGGCTTCCCAAAGTGCTGGGATTAGAGGTGTGAGCCACGACACCCAGCCCTGTAATATATTTTTATGCATGTTCCATGGATGCTTAAAAGAAATATGAATTCTGAGTGGGTTTTTTTTTTTTTTATAACTCCCTATTGAAGCCAGCTAATGAACAACATTGAAACCTTTCTTCTTTCACGTGTGTGTCTGCATCTGCGTGTCCGTCTGTCCACCTAGGCAGTGGAGGACTGACCCCTGCCCACCAGGGCCTTTGCCTTGGAGGAGGATTAATTCTGCCTTTGCCTTATGTAGGGTGCTTGAAGATGAGATTGAACACCTTCGAAATGAGCTCAGGGAAACAGTGGATGAGAACGGGCGATTGTATAAGCTGCTGAAGGAGAGGGACTTTGAAATCAAACACCTCAAAAAGAAAATAGAAGAGGACAGACTTGCCTTCACAGGTAGCTCCACTATTGTTGTGACAGTCCTTTCCTGCAGTCCAGGGACTTCAGACAGGGCTGACAGCAGGTTCTAGGGAGCCAGGTGCCCAAGAGAATGCCAAGGGTCAGTTTTGTTCAAGCTTGTCCAGAGGAGTCCTGGAAGTGAGGAAGAGGGTAGAGGAAAAGAGCAGCCCCAGGGAGGCCAGCCCACCAGAAAATGGGAGCACAGGGAGCAATGAGGGATTTAAAAATGGGCCAGCAGGGCCAGCAGGCAAGCGTCATAGGCAGTGTTGGTGATCTAGATGGGACTCATGACAAGCGTTCGCCATCATGCTCACAGCATGTTCAAGGGCTGGCAGGGTCCATTTCTCCTTGGTATACTGGCTCACATGTTATGTTGTGAACATAAAAAAGCCCCAGCAGCCTGCAGTGAGCTATGATCACCCCCACTGCACTGAACCCTGGGCAACAGAGTGAGATCCTGTCTTTAAAAAAAAAAAAAAGGCCCCAGTAGAGCCAGGTATGAAGTCTACAGCACCTGCTGTTGCTGCTCCAGAAAGGTAGATGAGACAGGGAAGTCACCTGTTCTGGGAGGATATCATGGGACCCAACCACCAACAAGGTCTGGGCTGGGCCTTGGCCATGTAAGTCTGGGCTACACCTTAGCTGTGTTGGTAGAGATCTCATGGTGGCCCCATGAGTCTGGTGAGGACCTTGGCTTTGCAGGTCTGGTAATGACCTTTGATCTGTGGTTGTGAGCCAATATCTCTGTGGTTATGAGTTTGACTTTTGCCCTGCTGATGTAGTGGGGACTTTGGACTTGATTGTCCTCTGTTATGTATACACCCATTGAGCAATTCAATGGTTAGCCAATTAAATGGCTAATAAATCAGAAAGTATTATAGATGTCACCAATCACAGAGAGCAACAGGGCTGACTCAACATCTACCAGACTATCCCTCCTTGCCTTTGAGAGTAAATGCGTTTGAGGATAGGTACGTTCATAGGACCAAAGCTCTGGTCAGTCAATACTGAATTACAAAGAAAGGGGAATTTGGTATCCTAAAGACGCATGGTAGCCTAATGCACCTCCCTCCATTCTTTGACCTTTTCTGTCTGAAACAAAAAACACAAAGCCTGGCTAAAGAAGCCTACACTCTCAGCCTGGCTATGGATTCAACTGTGGAAAGGGCTGCTTGCACTTTTGCAAGGCTGTAGAGAAGCTGATAGGCTCCAGGAGGAGCAGGAGACACATCTCCACCCAGCCGACCTGGGAAGCAGATCTGGGGTTACTCCCTCTTCCCCAGCCCCTCTCGTTGTTAACTGTCTCTTGCAATCTTTGCCAAAACACAGACTTGGTCATGGCCTCATCTGACTGCCAGCTCTAAGTGTCCCTGAAAACCACTTAAATCCGGTCTGCACTCTGAAGTCACCATTCTGATTTCCATTCTCACATTTTGAAGAGAAAATCTGACAAGCCCATTTATGTTTTTAATTTTTTTTTTTTTTTTTTTTTTTTTTTTTTTTTTTTGAGATGGAGTCTTGCTCTGTTGCCCAGACTGGAGTGCAGTGGCACGATCTTGGCTCACCACAACCTCTGCCTCCTGAGTTCAAGTGATTCTCCTGCCTCAGCCTCCTGAGTAGCTGGGATTACAGGTGTGTGCCACCACACCCAGCTAATTTTTGTATTTTTAGTAGAAACGGGATTTCACCATGTTGGCTAGGCTGGTCTCGAACTGCTGACCTTGTGATCCACCTGCCTCGGCCTCCCAAAGTCCTGTGATTACAGGCATGAGCCACTGTGCCGGACCTCCATTTATGTTTTTAAACTGTGCTGCAAGTGACAGGCTACTGAGAGTTGATAGATGGGTTTCTTTTGGCTGGATTTTTAGTGATTGCTTTTGGGTTTTGTTTGTTTACTGTATTTTTTGTACAGTTTTTAAGTGATCTAGTGATTACAAAATACATATTACCTTTTCATAGTCTACATGTAAATAATATTTTACCACTTCAAATGGAACGTAGAAACTTTACCATCATCCAGGTCCCTTTACCTCTCCCTTTCTATTGCAGTTTTTATATGTATTATATCTATATATATTGAAAATCCCATTGGTCAGTGTTATACTAGTGTCTTCCTAGGTGAGAGCACTCTTCATGGTTTGAGCCCTCACTTCATTCACTCAGGTCTCTGTTCACACATCACCTTTTCAGAGAGCCTTTCCTGGCCACTCCATCTAAAATAGCATCACCTCCCTCATTCTTACCCCCTTGTCCAGCTGCAGTGTATTTCCTAGCACTTATTCCTCCTACATATTAGAATACATATTTATTTCTTTGATGTTTTAAATTATCTGTCTTCCCTACTTGAATGTAAACTCCCTAAGTCTTTTTTATCCACCACTGAATCCCTAATACCAAGAGGACCCAGCACTTGGTGGAAAATAAATATTTGCTAAATGAATGTATGCCTTTCTATTGGGTAGGTGTTACCACCAAATTCTGTGTAAGAAACAACCACATAATCTCTGCAGCAGTAAGCATGTATTGAGCTTAAACATCTGGGGGTTGGTTGGGGATTGGCAGATCTAGGTCAGGCTTGGCTAGGTTGGTTCCACTTTGTTTAACATGTCTCTCTTCTATTCTTGAGACCAGCCAGCCAGGTATGTTCTTCCTGTGGAGAGGGCAGAAGCAAACACAGCAAGTTTAACTGCACGAGTGCTTTTTAAACCTCTACCTTATCTGCACCTTATCTGTTAACATGCCATTGGCCAAAGCAAGCCAAATGGTTGAGCCCAGAGTCATAGAAGGCCCAAGGGGACTACATCCTGCTCATTAGAGGGCACAGCAAAATTACAGGGATATGGATGTAATCCTGTCACTGAGAATGTCATGAAGCTTTGGAGTGATAAACCTGACTCTCACAGAATTAAAACTCTGCTTTCTGTTTTTATCATTTTCCTAGAACATACTGAACCTCTGAGTGGCTGCATTTCCACTCATTGGAGTTGGGTCCCAGGGCTGCTAGGTATATGATGACCCTCCTAAACTCGTGCCCCTTCATGAGCATTCATGCCAAGCAGCTTTAGCTTTTAAGGCCCTGGTGCTGTTGGTGGTGGGGCATGAGTTTGATGTGTATGCCTGTGTTTTTAATTGACCTCACCATTCCTTTCATTTTAGGGACAGCTGGTGTAGCTGGAGACGTGGTCGCCACCAAAATTGTGGAGCTATCCAAAAAGAACCGGCTGTTGATGGCAGAATCAGAGGGTGCAAAAACCAGGGTGAAGCAGCTGACCAATCGCATCCAGGAGCTGGAGCGGGAAGTGAGGGGCCTTGGTCATTCTTCCTCTGGAGGGGACTCCCAGCATGGGCAAGAGGGAACCTCCCTAGCTTCTCCATATGTAGCTGGAAGAGCTGAAGTTGGAAGGTTAAGAGGCTTTCTCAAGTCACGCAGTATATGGTGGTGCTGCATTTTAAATTCAATTCTGTTGCCCTCCAACAAGCTTCTTGGTGTCTCTGGCCTCATCTGTTCATCTGTAACCTGAAATCCATCATTCTTTTATGCCCCGCCTCCTAGGCTGTTGTTGGAATTTCAGGAGACAGATTATGGGTGTAGCATCATTATTTATTAAGCTGTTAGTGAACCCTTGGACTGCTTTTATAGTGCGATTAGGGAATGGGCCAGACAATCAATTAAGCCCTCTCCATTCCAGAGCGGTTTCTAAAGGAGAATTCTTCCATTAATGATCCTAAAGTGAGCTAAAAGGACACACCACCAACATAGGTAACCACACACACAAGGCACCAGAGTGCTTTCCTTGGGCTGCACAATCGCTGAGCAGAGTATTAAGCACGAGGTTTGCTTTTTCAGCTGCAGACAGCCCTGACCAGGCTGTCAGCCAAGGGAGCCACCGACGCAGGAGCCAAGCCACCGAGGGCCCAGATGGGAGACAGAGCATTGGTATGAATTCTCTTCTGTGCTGGGGAGTCTGCAGGGCAGCCGTGGGCCTGGGCCTCCCCTCCTCCACACGTGTGTAGGTACCTCTACCTGGGGGCCACCCCCAACCCCCAACCCCGCTGCTGAGCCAGGTGCCCATTGTCTACCATTGCTGCATCCTCAGAGCAGACGTCAGAGAACAGTACCAAGTGTATGGCCTGAGGCCAAGAATGTCCTGTCGGAAGCCATGGAGGGTGTAGCTCCAACTCTGTCTCCAGTAAGGAAGGCTGGGAGGAGCCTGAGAACCCTGGAACACTAGAGCCTCAGGATCAAGAAGGAAGGCCTGGTCCAACTGACCGCCCACTGTCAGCCCAGCCATCTCCTGTACAGCATCCTCACTGGTGACACATCCAGCTTCCACCTTACTCCAGGGACAGGGAGCTCACCACTGCCCAGTGGAATCCTGTTCTTTATGGGGCAGTTCATATTATGAACACTTTCCCTTTCATAGAGCTCCAAATCTACAGAGTAAAAGTGGCTATTGGAAATGGGGACTTGTTCCCCAGAGCCCATTTTACTAAACCAGTGACAGTTCATGAAACTCAAGAGGTGGGAATTGCAGCTCCATGAAAGGAAGTCAGTCTGACCTAGTGGGTTGGTTTTTCCCCACACCAGACAGTAAATAGCATCAGAGTCTAAAGAACATTCCAGGAGGCTTCACCAAGGGTTTTCTTGGGAAGCCAGGCCAATTGGTGAGAGAGGCAGCCAAGCCCCAGGACTCCCAATTAGGTGCTTGTTTTCTAGCCCTATCTTCCCTGCTGCCTACACTGGGATCAGACTGCCCTGTGCCTTCCTTGAGGAGAATTCAGTCCTCGCTGTGCAGTGATGGGCCCCTCAGGTTCGGGGGTGAATGTGCCTCCTCAAGAGTAGTCTTGTGTAAACCTGTCTCATTGCTAGGGAGGCAGCAGAGCGGCTCTGCCCTCTACAGAGGCTGGACTGAGTATTCTTCAGGGCCTTTCATGGCTTCAGAGGACACTGCTAAGCTGCCCCTGGTTTATTCCACACATTGAGCACCTCCACATCCCCAACTAGGGCTGCCCTGGATAGGAAACTGCTTGTTCAGCCTGATGGGATTTTCTAAGCCCTGTGACACAGGGAATCAAAAACAGAGATTCGGCTGGGTGCAGTGGCTCACGCCTGTAATCCCAGCACTTTGGGAGGCTGAGGCCAGCAGATCACTTGAGGCCAGGAGTTCGAGACCAGCCTGGCCAACACGGTGAAACACCATCTCTAGTAAAAATACAAAAATTAGCCTGGCATGGTGGCACACGCCTGTAATCCCAGCTACTCGGGAGGCTGAGGCATGAGAATCGCTTGAACCTGGGAGGCGGAGGTTGCAGTGAGCTGAGATCGCGCCACTGCACTCCAGCCTGGGCAACAGAGTGAGACTCTGTCTCAAAACAAACAAACAAAACAAACAACAACAACAAAAACAGAGGCTCTGTCTATGGAGAATCCCAGAGGAGGAATGAGGAGTCATTCGAAGGCAGGATGTGGACAGGGCCTTCAGAGATGGCCCCTGTGCTCTGAGCTCACAGGGGAGTCCACCCTCCATTAAGGTTGCAGCTAGAAGGTGGGACGGAGGAGGGCATCCCTGAGTTGGCCTTACTGGAGAAGGAAGATGGGGAAGGTGAACTGAGTGTCAGCTGGATAACATTTGACTGCAGCCCAGAGCTCACAAGGGAGAAAAGGGGAATATAAGCCAAAAAAGCTGGGTGAAGTCACCCATAGAGGGAGCCCTTGAATGGCAGCTGGAGCAGTAGTTTTGACTTTATTCTGTGGCCACAGGGAGCATGGGAGGTTCCAGGTTCCAGAGAGAAGAGTGTGTGATGGACTGCAGGTCTCAATTCATCAGCACCACGTGTTCTCCCTGGCATCTCCTGAGAGCAAAAGCAATGTTCCCCTCATTAGGCTGCTCAGAGCAGCCCAAGCCCGAGCCACACTCCAGAAGCCTGCAGGCTCAATCCACATTCCAACCCTAGGCCTCCAAAGCACATTCCAGAGTAGAGCTGAACACCCTTCCCTCTGCTTGGGGCTTCAGGAGGCTGTGATGTGAGCGGCATTGGCATTGTCTGCTCCCCATGGACTGCGTTTTAGTTATTTTCTCAAAGAAAACAGCCTCGGGTAGGGGAGGGAGTGTGCCCATACCCAGGTCCCCGACAAAGCCTGTGGAATTTCACTCTGGGCAGAAAGAACTCTGAAATGGCTTGGAGGTAGGATTAGCTCAGCTGCCTAAGCCAGGAGGATGGGGCCTGATCCAGCCCTCTCCAGAACACCATCTGGCCCTCAGCCCACTTGCCAGCTGCCCACTCAAGCCAAGCTAGGCCTGCCAGCATTGCCCTCCATCAGGACCTGCCCCAAACAGCATCCTTGACATGCATTGTCCTAGCAACCCTCACGGGTTCCCTGGAGATTGGCATTACATATCCCCATTTTACAGATGAGAAAATGAGACTGGGACAGGGCATCACTGCCCAGGTTCTAGAGTCAGATCCAATCTTTATGCTTTTTCCATGCTCTGAGCAAATCAAAGAGATGCTGCAGGGTCACTGCAGCCATATGGAAGCACATGTATTCCCACAGCTCTCAGCACCCCCACTGTCAGGGCCACTGGGACTCATGGCACTGGAGACCTGACAGGCAGGGCAGGGATGTGGCAGGGCGTGGAGAGGTGTTGCTTCCCAACCCAGGGCAGATTCAAAGCCACACATTTAACAGGAGAAGAAGCAGGCACCCAACAGAGTATGCAGGGATGGCAGGTGGCCCAACAGGAGGAAGAACACAGAACAAAATTTACTTTTAAAAAAAGGATGGCCAGGCATGGTGGCTCACACCTGTAATCCCAGCACTTTGGGAGGCTGAGGCAGTTGGATCACCTGAGGTCTGGAGTTCAAGACCAGCCTGGCCAACATGGTGAAACCCTATCTCTACTAAAAAATATACAAAAAGTTAGTCGGGCATGGTGGCGGGTATCTGTAATCCCAGCTACCCGGGAGGCTGAGGCAGGAGAATCGCTTCATCCCGGGGAGCGGAGGTTGCAGTGAGCTGAGATCATGCCATTACACTCCAGCCTGGGCAACAAGTGAAACTCTGTCTCAAAAAAAAAAAATAAAGATAACACTTATGCTTCATATAAGTTCCCAGCTGGCATATTCTGTTCACGTTGGCTGTTCTCTTTAGCCTGATGTTGGTGCTCTGAGGAAGCGGAACAGGGAAGTATTTGCATACCCTTTCCATAGATGAGGACACTGGATGAGGCCAGGGTTTCTGGACCAGGTGTCCATGTCTAGTTTCTTTGGCCAGTGGTTTTCAGCTGGGCTGCCCAGAGCCTCTGGAAATTCCTGGTCTATGGAAATTCCTGGACCCAGTATACTTGGATCTGTCTTTCACATTAGCATTCACAGGAGATTTTGTTTGTGCCTGATAGAGAAAGGTCAGAAAGCCACTGTAGTACCATCCCTGTTTCCTGAAGTTCAGCTGCTCTGCCCTGTTGGGGCAGCAGCAGAGGGCCTCAGCATCATTGCCCGATGGGATGCTCAGCCTGACAACCAACGTTCCTGTGGCCACGATGCCCAGCATTAGCAGCAGCTTAAATTGGAAGAGTCAGCCAGGGCAGGGGAAGGACCAGTGTTCTTTCTAATCCCACCTGCATCACCCTAACCAGCTGTATGCCTGAAGGCATATTACCTCCTCTCTCTGGGCCTTATTTTCATCATTATGGAAGGGGTTTGAATCGGCTGAAGGTCCCTTTGTCAAATATCTATGAGTCACAGGAGTGTCTACTGAAGACAGAGAGGTAGTCAGCCCATTTAAGAAAAATTTCCATCCAGATAGTTTAAATAAAACATTGGGTTAAAAAAAAAAAAAAAAAAAAAGACACTGCTAAGAGTTCCAGCAGGTAATTTTCATGCTTGCTGTAGTTCTGCAAGCCACAGAGATGAACATTTGGAAATTAAAGTGGTCACTGCTAGGAAAGAGAGCCCAAGGCCCCTCAGCTGTCAAAAAACCAAGGCCCAAGCTGACGAATCTGGGAGAGGCGGATCCTGAATTAGGATGCTGTGGCTCTGCTGCCAGGCTGGGCTTGCCTTCTGGGAGTAAGGTGGTTTCCTCTTTATTCTGAGTGAAGATGGATTAGCTGTGATGCCAGTCTCTGAGTACAGCAGAGGGTCCACACTCAGGAAGTGTCTGGGAGGCGTGGAGCCTGCTGCTCTCTCCAGATGCTTCACCTCTATGGTAAGGCATGCTCCCACGTGTGTGTGTGCAACACTCTGCAAAAAGCTCAGTCCCAAAGTTAAGCTGCCAGGATTCAAATCCAGGTTCCACCTTTATTAACCAGATAGCCCAAGTAGAGGACTTACCTTCCACCAGCCTCTATTTTGCATCTATAAGGGGCTTACAAGAGAACCTACCTCACAGGGGTTTATGAGGATTAAATGAGTTACTCCATGTCAAACACTTAGCACAGTGCCTGGCACAGACTTGGATAAAAGGGGGCTATGATTATTGTTCCCATGTAGACAACAAATGACTACTTTCCTGTCCTTCCCACCCAGCCGGAGACCCCAGAGGTGAAGGCCCTGCAGGACAGGCTGGCAGCCACCAACTTGAAGATGAGTGACCTCCGCAACCAGATCCAGTCTGTGAAGCAGGAGCTGCGGATGGCACAGAAGGTCTTTCAGAGCCAGGGCTTGGGGCTTCTTGTGTGGCTGGGGCTGAACTTGGGAAGAGCACGGCTGGCATAGTGGATTCCATTCTGGAGCCGTGAGTGCTCAGCCCCATGAGCACACTGCTTGCTCTGGGTCAGGCTCCAGATCCAGTCCTTCCTCCTACCAGTGCTTGGTCCATACCCATTTGGTGGGCAGAGTTGCTGGCTACCTGAGCCTGCCACCCCCACCCCCACAGTATACATGCCCTTGTGGTGCCTGCCCAGCTCTAGACTGAGGAGGACAGTGCTATCCACCCAGGGAGAGTCCATTAAGCCTTCCCTGCACAACCTGTGCCCCAGTAGATCCTGGGTCTCCCCTTAATGTCACCCTTACTTAACTTGGAAGCCTGCCAGCACCTGCCTTCTGCTTTGCTGTCTGTAACAGAAAATGAAGAGGTTCTTTGTGTATTGAAGGACCCTTTCAAAGGAAAATGCTCAGACTTGGGACACAGGCCCAGCTGGTTCATTATTTATTTTTATTTACATAGCAAATTCTCTGGCATTTGTCTTCCCTGCTGGAACCACTCAGACTAGCCAAGATTTCCAAAACAGTGTTCTATTGTGGAAACAAGCGCCAGAGACTTGGTACGCTGGATCGGGTTTCTGTGACAGGCTTCAGAGGGGCCCAGGTCACAAGCTGGAGCGTATTGTTTCTGCCTCAAAGCCTTGACGTTGGGCCTGAGCGCTGCACTTCAATAACCTCAAAGCTGGGCCCTTCTTGGACCACAGCGCCCCAACTGACATTCAGTAGCCCACCTTTGCTGCACTCAGAGGTCCACTTGTCTGTGGCTTTTCACAGAGGCCAGGGTCCTGTGGCGATGTATTTCCTATAGCTAGAATTAGCTCAGCTCTAGGTGATAGGTGAATGGGTTAAGGAAGCAGGTGTTGGTCCGCTTTGTGGTTCATTCATCCCAGAATATGTCAAGAGCCAGGGGCCCTATCTGGGCATTGCCGGCAGTTTCTTGGCTGCTCTAAGCATTGCCAAGAAATGCCAGGGATGATGGGTTTACCACTTTCCCAGGGAGAGCTGCCCTTGGGACATGGTAAACTGACTTTTGAGGGCTATGCTCTGAGATGGGAAGAAGATTGTGTAGGTGAAGGCTGCTTCTGAATATGCCTCTAAATATGCAGCAGCATCAGGGTCTGGTGGAGCCCTCTCTTTCGGCCACACTGAAGGCCCTGCCTTATTTCAGGTTTTGGCCAGCGAGGTTGGGGAAGACGTCAATGTCCAGCAGCTCCTATCCTCACCAGGGACCTGGAGGGGTCGGGCTCAACAAATTCTTGTTTTGCAGAGCAAGGTGGGTGAGTCACCAGACTTCTCCTGGCCTGAACAAAGGATTTAAAATGCCCCAGAAAGACTTGCCCTGACCCCCTTAGAGACTTAAGCACACAGTACCCAAAAAAGGCCTTTAGGTCTCACAGTATACTCGTGCAGGGCTGTTGTTTTACCTTCTCGCCAACCAGCCTGATTTTAATTTGTTATTTAATGAACAAGCTCTTATATAACACTTACCACGTGCCAGGCACTGGAGCTTAACAAATGCCAACGCCTTTGGTTTGATTTATTTAACTCCAGGCATCTTTTTTCCCCTAGTTTATGTAAATTTGCGTGACTGTTGTAATTGTAAGCTTTTTCCAGTTTTGTCCAGATGCTTGTAGTCTTTTGAAAGTTTTAATTACCCAATAAAAACTTATCCTTGTCTCCCTCTTTATTGTCTGAATATTTTGGAGCATACCAAAAGAGGCTAACAGCAGGGGCTCTGGAGTCACACTGCTCAGATTCAAATCCCAGCTCTCCCTTCATCAGCTGTGTGACCTCAAGCAAGTTCCTTTAGCTCTGTACCTCAGTTTCCTCATCTGTATAATGGGGATAATAACGATGCCTACCCCACAGGATTGTTGGGCGAATTGAGTCAATACTTGTAAAGTGCTCAGCACAGGGCCTGGCATGGAGGAAGCACTGTATAAAAGTTAGGTGTGGTTCTTTTCCCTTTGTGCCTTCAAACTGAGAAACATGTGAGAAGGTGTGTGATTTCCACTATTTGCCAAGCACATCACCCTTGTTCCCAGGGACTTAAAGGGTCACAGTGGCTTTTATCCTCAGTGTCTCCCATGGGATCCTTGAAGCCAACATAAAGGGGGAAAAACTCCAAGAAGCTAATAGATGATAGTGCATGGCCTTGGGGTTCGAGAGACCTGAGTTTACGTTTGGCCACTTGTCTGCCAACTCTGTGACCTTGGGCAAACCCCTTCATCTTCCTATGTCTTCGTCTTCATACCTGTGAAATGGGGTGACATAAAATAACATTTCTAAAGCACCTAGGATAGTGCTTGACCATAATAAGCACAAAACAACTTCCTTATTATTGTCATTAAGTTGTATGTCAAATTCTTTTTTTTTTTTTTTTTTTTTTGAGACAGAGTCTTGCTCTGTCTCCCAGGCTAGAGCACAGTGGCGTGATCTCAGCTCACTGCAAGCTCCACCTCCTGGGTTCACACCATTCTCCTGCCTCAACCTCCCGAGTAGCTGAGACTACAGGCGCCCGCCACCACACCCGGCTAATTGTTTGTATTGTTAATAGAGATGGGGTTTCACCATGTTAGCCACGATGGTCTCGATCTCCTGACCTCGTGATCCGCCCATCTCGGCCTCACAAAGGGCTGGGATTACAGATGTGAGCCACCGCGCCTAGCCCTGTATGTCAAATTCTTAAAGGGTAACAGTGTTCTTTAATGATTAAATGGAATTGCCTCACAGCGCCACACGAGGGCACTGATGGGTGCCTTCAAAGCTGTGGTCCTGCCCTTTGCCAGGGAGCCTAGCAAATTGTGCTTCCTTTCCTGGCTCAAGTTTACCAACGTTGTTTTGTCATTTGGTTGTGTTGACATGGAAACCAGGATCAGAAGGATCCTAGGAGTTGTCTGCTTCTACCCTAGTGTTATAAGGGTGATAAGGACATTGTTCTGTGGGATGACATCTACCTGCCACTTGCTGAGGGCCCATGTGTGCCAGGCTGTATTGACAGCTTCACCTAGACCATCTTGGGATTTTGCAAAGTTACCTAATCCTAAAAATCACCTGTAGCATTTAAAATGCAGATTCTAGGCCGGGCGCGGTGGCTCAAGCCTATAATCCCAGCACTTTGGGAGGCCGAGACGGGCGGATCACGAGGTCAGATCGAGACCATCCTGGCTAACATGGTGAAACCCCGTCTCTACTAAAAAATACAAAAAACTAAGCCGGGCGAGGTGGCGGGCGCCTGTAGTCCCAGCTACTCAGGAGGCTGAGGCAGGAGAATGGCATAAACCCGGGAGGCGGAGCTTGCAGTGAGCTGAGATCCGGCCACTGCACTCCAGCCTGGGCGACAGAGCGAGACTCCGTCTCAAAAAAAAAAAAAAAAAAAAAAAAATGCAGATTCTAAGTCCCTTCCCCTAGAGCTCTAGTTTGTTAATCTGGAGTAAGCACCAAGATTTGTCAGTCCAAGAAGAACCTCAGAGGATTCCCGGGCTCAGACAACTTCATGATACTGAATCCTCAAAACAGTGTTATGCAGGGTGTACTCTTAGGCCCATCTTACAGATGAGGGAACTGAGATTCAGAGTTACCTGTGCGCAGTCACACAGTCTGTGAGGCTTTGAGCCAGTCTCTCTGCTTCCAAACCCTGCCTTCCCCTCTGCAGTATCTCTTGTAAGTGACCGCCATCTTCCGAGGAGTCCACCCAGTCTTAGGTGGTCTGTCTGTTAGAAAGTTCCTCCTTGCCCAGCACTTTGGGAGGCTGAGGTGGGCAGATCGCTTGAGCCCAGGAGTTCAAGACTAGCCTGGGCAATATGGTGAAACCCCGTCTCTAACATGGTGAAACCCCGTCTCTTTTTGTGTGTGTATATATATACACACACAAACAAAAATTATCCAGGCACAGTTGCCTGTGCCTGTGGTCCCAGCTGCTTAGGCAGCTGAACTGGGAGGATTGCTTGAGCCCGGGAGGCAGAGGTGAGCCATGATTGCACCACTGCACTCCAGTCTGGGCGACAGAGCAAGACCTTGTTTCTAAATAAATAAATACCTAAAATAAGGAAGTTCTTTCTTGAACTGAGACCTGCTATCCTGTCCCTCCCTGGTTCCTGGGGCCACAGGTCTGCTTCCTAGCCTCAAATAGCCCCTCAGAGATAGGGTGATTTTTCTCATTCACCTTTTTTCTAAGCTGAACTTCCCTGGTGTCTTCCAATGTGTTGCTCGAGATGCCAGCTCAGATCGTCCCCCACCCCTAGTCCTCCTCAGATGGGGCTACCACAGCCATCTAGAGAGGTGGTTCCATCTTCAGTCCATGGGATCTCCTATCACACTCTGAGTAGTAGAGGCTGGCTGCAGACCCATTGTGGAACGATGAGTTTTACCATCCTCAGGTTCGAGAGCTTGAGAAGCAACTGGGCCAGTCCCGGAGCCAGTCTGTGGGAACAGCCAGTGATGAGTTGTCTGTCTATCCACACCCAAGGAAGCTGTCGGCACAGGAGAAAAACCTGCTGAGGATCCGCAGCCTGGAAAGGGAAAAACAGGAAGGCTTGGAGGTAACGCATGCCCAGTGAGGAGGTCAACCAGGCATGTAGGAAGGAGAGATCATGATGGTGCCTGTAAGGGCTCTGAGGCACATGTGGTCGGAAGTCTGAGCCACCCCTTCTAGGCAGGAGACACCTAGGGACCTGAGTCACCTCTGCATGTTCCTCACGTCCTGTCAAACCAACCTGAGCTGCCTGACTGGGACCTCACTGTGAGCCCATTTAATGAACTTTTCATAGTCCCATCCTGGCTGTTTTGGAGGTGCTGTGCCTGAAATTCTCATTGTAAAAGAGAGAAGGGGAGGGCCACAGCTCCAGAAGTATGATAGGGTTAGATGGGGCTTGAAGAAGGAAAGTTCCAGGCTGATGAAAGAAGTGGGCAGGCTGGACTCAGCACCAGGGGCCGCATCTCACTGGCTGCATTAGGAGTGTCAGAACTCTAACTCTACCAGGTTTAAGCAACAAAGAGAAGTTATTGGCCCATGTAAACGAACAATCCAGAGGTGGCCTAGCTTCAGGTGCAGATTGGGGCCTTGCTCTCAGCACCTTCTCCTGGGTTGGCTTCACTCTCTTCCACAGGGACCCTGAGTGGTCCCAGCTTCTCTCCTCCAATGCAGCCTCTACAGACAAAGTGTTTCTCTTTCCCAATAGTTCCATCAAATTCCCAGAATTGAGTGTCTTTGGGCTAGCCAGGTTATGTGGCCATCCTTGAACCCATCACTGTGGCCAAGAGTACAGGGTGTTTTGATTGGTCAGGCTTCAGATACCTGCCTCAAGGTTTGAGAGCATGAGTTAGCCTCCCCAAACTTGCAATGAGAGTGGAGAGTAGGGCCCACTTTAAAGAAGGTAGCAGAAGCAGCATGAAGAGGTGCAGGCAGGCTGTACAACAGGCCCACTTAGTGGCCCTGGCAGTGAGCTACCTAACAGTGAGGCCTTGCCTTTTCATCAGGAGACTTTTGCCTGTGAGCACCAACTCTGGGTTAGGCCCCGTGTTAGGAATGCTGTGACCATGACCACATTGTACCTCCCAGCACTCTAGACCATCAGCTGTGAGGAGGGAAACAGTGAGACCAGAGGTGGGCAGGGCCTGCTGGGCTTTGTATGCCAGCGAGGACTTTTGGCCTGTATCTTGAAGGCTGTAGAGAACCACCAAGGGGTTTTTGTTTTTTTAGATGGAGTCTTGCTCTGTTGCCCAGGCTGGAGTGCAATGGCGTGATCTCAGCTCACTGCAACCTCCGCCTCAGCCTCCCAAATAGCTGGGATTACAGGCACAAGCCACCATGCTTGGCTAATTTTTATATTTTTAGTAGAGATGGGGTTTCACCACGTTGATCAGGCTGGTTTCGAATTCCTAACCTCAGGTGATCCACCTGCCTTGGCCTCCCAAAGTGCTGGGATTATAGGCGTGAGCCACTCACCCAGCCCACCAAAGGGTTTTAAGTTGTGGAGGGAGGTGGTCAACTGTGCGTTTTGAAAAGGTCACATGGTTGGAGCAAGAGGAGGAATGGGTTGGAAGAGGAATGGAAGACAGAATAGTAATCCTGGAGACATGACCAAGGATCTTTGCCAAGACAGTGGACTGTCATGGAAGGGCCAGACACCTGGGACAGTGAGGACAGACTTTCTAGGGCTCAAGGACTGATTGAACTTGGAAGAGAGATGAGGAGGAAGAGTTATAAAGGACTGCTAGGGAGTATAGTGGGTGGGTAAGGGAGACAGGGTGGGTTCAAGAGGAGAAAGGGAGTTGAGATTTGGAAATGTTGGGTTTGAAATGCACCTAGCTTGGACTTACATGTTAATGCAGAACAGATTATGTTGAACAGTTGGGCTGATCATAAGCTGCAATGGTGGGTGGAAGGAAAGAGCTTCCTGCATGCATTCCCTCTGCCAGGCATCTATGAGAGCCTGGAGTGTGTAGGCAGGAGAGCTACAGGTGAGTAATGGCTGCTTCCCTGCAAAGGGTTCATGTTTTACTTGTTTTGCATTTCTATAATTCACTTCATCAAGGATATGAAAACACTTTTCCAGCAACAGTTCACCCTCAGGCTCAAGCAGGTGATGTCACCCACTGCCCAAGTTCCTCCTCAATGTCTCCATCTTGTCTTTACGAGTTTGACTAATCTAGCCTCTGCCCCTTCACTCACTGTGCTTCAGCCACACACCTTCTACCCTAGGGCCTTTGCTCTTCCCCTCATCTCCTTCAACCTCTGCTTTTCAGAGAGGGCTTCCCTGACCATATCCTTCTCACTGTTCCTATTTCCTACTTTCAAGCATTTGTCCCTATTTGACATTATCTGTCTCCTCCATTAGGATTATCAGCTCCTTGAGGACAAGGACTGTTTTGCTTTTTGCTGTCCCCCAGCATCTGTAACAATACTAAGCCCATAGTAGGCCCTCAGGAAACGCTTGAGAATGAAGGAATGACTGAATGAGAGATTCTGAAGATGTGTGCTGCATGTGAGTTTCCAGTTGGTAGCTGGCAAAGCAAGGTGCTGTCAGGGGTTGTGCCAAATGATCATGGAGGAAGTGGGAGAACAACCCTCCTTTCTCATTCTAGCTCCTGGTGGTGCAAGGTGCTGCAGTTGGAACCTAGCCTAGCACTCTTTCTAAAGTATGGCTTTTCTCTTTTCCCCTGCTTGGGGAGGGGTTTAGGGGTAGGACTGGCTGTTCTCTCTGGAGGACACATGCAGTTGGCCGGCGGCTTTCCTCTCATGTGCTAGGAAGCCTGTGTGTGTCTCAGGCTGAGGTGGGGAGTGCTGTCATCCGTTAGTGCTGTCATGTGCTAGGGCAAGGATGGGAGGCTGCTAGCCACCTGATATCCCTGAGAGGCCTGGGCTGGGAGTCAGGGCCCTGGCTCTAGTGACTTGCTCTGTGGCATTCAACAAGCACCCCCACCCCCAGCCCCAGGCCTTGCCATTGAGTAGGAGCCAGGAAGCAGATGTGGCCAAGGTCCCACACAGCCCTGCTGCCCATGCCCTCACTTTCTAATTACAGAAACTTGCCAGTGAGCGGGATGTCCTCCAGAGAGAGCTTGAAGAGCTAAAAAAGAAGTTCGAGGGCATGAGGTCTCGGAACAAGCTGCTGTCGAGTGAGGTGAAGACCCTCAAGAATCAGATGGGGACCCTGGTGGAGAAGGGCCGGCATGATGACGAGCTCATCGACGCCCTCATGGTATGGCCCCACCACTCAGGCAGGGCAAGAGCCAGGGCTGGTTCCCCAAAGGATGGGCCGCAGCCATGGCCAGAGTGAGCCCTCACTCACCCCTCAATGCCACCTGTGTAACCCCAAAGCCCGTTGCCTCCAGATGGCCCCCAGCACCAAAGCCCTGCCCCAGGGACAGGAGCAGCTCAGGGAGGCTGCCTGAGGGCAGTGATGGAGCAGCACCAGGCATAAGGCACTTGGGCCTATGGACCCAAATGAGACAGAAATGTATTGGGGGAAGGAGGTGGGATTATACCCTGGGTTATTTTTCAGCAAGGAATGAAAGGGACAAGAGGAGCCAGTACCAGTTCTTGTCTCTGTGGTGGCACAGAACCCTTCCCCTTCTGGGCATGTTATAATGCTTAATCCCCAAGATACCTTCTAGGATCATATATCTTAATCCCACTTCGCAGATGGGGAAACTAAGAGTCAAATTCATTAGATAACTCATCTGAGACCATACAACTGAGTTCAAAGCAGGTTTATCTGACTATAAAAACTTCCTTGATTAAACGTATCTCAAAATAATAAGAGCTATTTATGACAAACCCACAGCCAATATCATACTGAATGGGCAAAAACTGGAAGCATTCCCTTTGAAAACCAGCACAAGACAAGGATGCCCTCTCTCACCACTCCTATTCAAGATAGTGTTGGAAGTTCTGGCTAGGGCAATCAGGCAAGAGAAAGAAATAAAGAGTATTCAATTAGGAAAAGAGGAAGTCAAATTGTCCCTGTTTGCAGATGACATGATTGTATATTTAGAAAACCCCATCATCTCAGCCCAAAATCTCCTTAAGCTGATAAGCAACTTCAGCAGTCTCAGGATACAAAATCAATGTGCAAAAATCCCAAGCATTCCTATACACCATTAACAGACAAACAGAGAGCCAAATCATGAGTGAATTCCCATTCATAATTGCTACAAAGAGAATAAAATACCTAGGAATCCAACTTAAAAGAGATGTGAAGGACCTCTTCAAGGAGAACTACAAACCACTGCTCAACGAAATAAAAGAGGACACAAACAAATGGAAGAATATTCCATGCTCATGGATAGGAAGAGTCAATATCATGAAAATGGCCATACTGCCCAAAGTAATTTATAGATTCAATACCATCCCCATCACGCTACCAATTACTTTCTTCACAGAATTGGAAAAAACTACTTTAAAGTTCATATGGAACCAAAAAAGAGCCCGCATTGCCAAGACAATCCTAAGCAAAAAGAACAAAGCTGGAGGCATCACGCTACCTGACTTCAAACTACACTACAAGGCTACAGTAACCAAAACAGCATGGTACTGGTATCAAAACAGAGATATAGACCAATGGAACAGAACAGAGGTCTCAGAAATAACAGCACACATCTACAACCATCTGATCTTTGACAAACCTGACAAAAACAAGAAATGGGGGAAGGATTCCCTATTTAATAAATGGTGCTGGGAAAACTGGCTAGCCATATGTAGAAAGCTGAAACTGGATCCCTTCCTTACACCTTGTACAAAAATTAATTCAAGATGGATTAAGGACTTAAATGTTAGACCTAAAAACCATAAAAACCCTAGAAGAAAAGCTAGGCAATACCATTCAGGACATAGGCATGGACAAGGACTTCATGACTAAAACAGCAAAAGCAATGGCAACAAAAGTCAAAATAGACAAGTGGGATCTAATTAAACTAAAGAGCTTCTGCACAGCAAAAGAAACTACCATCAGAGTGAACAGGCAATGTAAAGAATGGGAGAAAATTTTTGCAATCTACCCATCTGACAAAGGGCTAATATCCAGAGTCTACAAAGAACTCAAATTTCCAAGAAAAAAACAACCCCATCAAAAAGTGGGCATAGGATATGAACAGACACTTCTCAAAAGAAGACATCTACGCAGCCAACAGACCCATGAAAAAATGCTCATCATCACTGGTCACATCAGAGAAATGCAAATCAAAACCACAATGAGATACCATCTCACACCAGTTAGAATGGTGATCATTAAAAAGTCAGGAAACAACAGATGCTGGAGAGGATGTGGAGAAATAGGAACGCTTTTACACTGTTGGTTGGAGTGTAAATTAGTTCAATCATTGTGGAAGACAGTGTAGCAATTCCTCAAGGATCTAGAACTAGAAATACCATTTGACCCAGCAATCCCATTACTGGGCACATACCCAAAGGATTATAAATCATGCTACTATAAAGACACATGCACACATATGTTTATTGCGGCACTATTCACAATAGCAAAGACTTGGAACCAACCCAAATGTCCATCAATAATAGACTGGATTAAGAAAATGTGGCACATATACACCATGGAATACTATGCAGCCATAAAAAGGATGAGTTAATGTCCTTTGCAGGGACATGGATGCAGCTGGAAACCATCATTCTCAGCAAACTATCACAAGCATAGAAAACCAAACACTGCATGTTCTTACTCATAGGTGGGAATTGAACCATGAGATCACTTGGACACAGGGCAGGGAACATCACACACTGTGGCCTGTCAAGGGGTGGGGGACTCGGGGAGGGATAGCATTAGGAGAAATACCTAATGTAAATGATGAGTTGATGGGTGCAGCAAACCAACATGGCACATGTATACCTATGTATCAAACCTGCACATTGTGCACATGTACCCTAGAACTTAAGTATAAAACAACAACAACAACAACAAACTTCCTTGACTAATAAAGCCATACTGCTTTCCTAACCCTACAGCTTGGACTTTTCTCTGTGGGACCTGAAGCACCAAAGTTTGGTGTCAGATTCCAAGTTGTGCCTGCAGGCCCCAGAGGGTGATCATGTCTGGCTTGGCTGGGGTGTTTGGGGGGTGCTGGCTCAGGCACCTACCTTAGTTCATGATCACTTTACATGACAGGGTGGTGGGTGGGGCACAGAAGACCTGAAATCTAGGCCTGCCTCTGTCAGTACCTCACCGTGTGACCATAGGCCAGTTGCATCCCCTCTCTGAGGCTCAGCAGCCATTTTTAAAAATAAGTTGCAGGGCTGGATGTCCTCTGAGGTCCCTGCATGTCACCATTCTTTGTCATTGAAGGTGGCATGATGAGAGCTGCAAACTAGCCCCAGTCATGCTATTCACCAGCAATATGCCCTTGGGCTCTCTGGGCCTCAGTTTCCTCTGCTCTGAGGTGAAGAAAACGGCCCCCACCTGTTCCAAATCACTGACATTGTCCTTTCTATTGGCCCCAGGCAGGAAGCCTCTGCCCGGGAGTCTCCTTGAGGACATTTCCTTGAGATGGGGCTTCAGTCGGGTGATAATGGATCCCTGGCAGTGGTCCAGGTACTGCCTCCAAGGGCAGTCTCCCAGCCAAGCGGGATCAGGCTTTCCTTTTAGCTAAATATCTCTCCCACCGGGTGAGGTGTCACCATCTGATCTGCTTTCTGTTGTCTGAGAGCCCCTTGGATCTTCTTGGCCCCAAACTGAGAGAAGGAAGTTGAGGACAGGAAAAGTACATGGTCCCCACCTGCCTGGTTCGACACCCCCTGATGGCAGGCAAGGAAGGTGTTCCTGCCTCTTGAGAGAACAGGATCCCACTATTAGGTTCCTGCAGGCTACTTTGGGGTGAGGGAGACAGTCTGTTCTTGTCCTCCTCTGCCCAGTGGGCCATGACTGACTCTACCTGCCCTCCTGCCTGGCCCCCCAGGACCAGCTGAAGCAGCTACAGGAGATACTAGGCAGCCTGAGTCTGCAGGAGGAGAAGACGCGAGTGTCCCAGCACCACCTGGACCAGCAACTGAACAGCGAGGCTCAGCGGAGCAACAGCCTAGTCGCCCAGCTGCAGGCCATGGTGGCTGAGCGGGAGGCCAAAGTGCGGCAGCTGGAGATGGAGATCGGACAACTCAATGTGCACGTGAGTAGGGCACTGGCACAGCCCCCAAACCCATTTTCAAGCTGGGCAAGTCCATCCAGCTCCTTCCACTTCTTTCCACTTGCCTTAGCTCAGGCCAGACTTCATCCTCCTGTCTCCACTTCGGCCACCTTCTTCTATCTGGCTCCCCAACCCATTCTGCACACAAACCTGATTATGTCCTTGCTCCACTTAAAATCTGTTCATAGCTTACTATCACCCTCGACCTCACCTGGTGTTCTCAAGGACCCAGCCACCTTCCAGTTTACCCTCTCCCATCTCCAGCTGTGGCCTTATCCTCAGGATTCAAGATGGTGGCAGTAGCTCTAGCAGCAGGATGAGAAAAGGAAAACCACACTTCATTCAGCTTCCAGGCACCACGTGACTAGCTCTTGGTGTCACCCGTCCTGCATCTTCTCTTCACCCTTCCTCTTTCCCCAGACTCTGGCTACGCAGGCACCATTCAGCTCCTCACATAGCCCTGCTTGCTCTGCGCTCCAGGGCTATGTGCAGCATGAAGCACACTCCCTCCTCTCCTCCCGCACAGCCTCAGTCTGGCCAGCCGCCCCTCAGCCTTTAGGTCTTACCAATCAGGAGCTCCTCCAGGAAGCCCTGGGACCCCTGTTCTGTGTTGTGTGCCCCTCCTAGCACTCTCCTAACTCCCTATGCATCCCCAAGCCAAACTTCTCTCACACTGTGTAGTCATTTTCCTGTTTTCTCCCCTGCACTCCCTGTGAGGGAGCATAGACCGTGGTACCTCAGTGCCTGGCACTAGAGCAAGCACACGGTAGATGCTCAATAAATGTTTGTCTAAGGCATGAACTTGTAAAGATATTTTGTCTTGGCAGATGCCTTGAGGGCACAGCTTGGGGCTGCTAGGAGTCAGCCACCTTCACCTCCCTGGGGTGGTGGTGGGGCTGGGTGGGCCTTGGGGAGAATTTTTTGACAAGCATGCAAGTCTCCCAGTGACAAAGGAGCCTTGCAGCCTCTGGCCCACTGGGAAATTGACTGGCTCAGCCAAAGGCATGTTGCAAAGCAGCCCTGCTCTTTGTTTCTGGGGATCTGTGGTTTGTTCAGAGGTAAGAGCCCAAGAGCCCCTAGGCCCAGCCTCAGGCTGGCATTGGCTGACCAGCCTGGTTTGTCCTGTAGCCTCTATCCCCACAGGCCAGGGCAGCCTGGGGCCCCAGGACTGGCTATGACAAAGTGCCTGGAGGTTGAAGGGGAGCCTCGGGGCATGAGGAAGTCTGGGAACAGAGCACATATGTCAGTGAGTGGGGACTCGCCCTGCTCCCCATTCTGGCTCACTGGGGAGGGAAGTCTGAAGGGGTACACAGGAACATTCCAGCATCTTCACCTCACCACTGTCCTTTCTCCAGGCACACAGGAGAAGACTGTTCCTACCTCTGAGGTCACCAGCTGAATGGGGGCCAAGCATTACCCACCAGACAAGTTGGCACACGTTTCGAGTTTTCTCATAATGGGTGGGAGTGGCGGACAAGCCAGGTTGTTAGGGGCTTACACCAGTTGTCCACTCTGGTGGCCTGACTTCCTGCTGGGGGTCTCTAATGTTCCTGTCCAGTCCAGTCCCAGCAGGTATCCAGAAGAGGAAGGGGTTGAGGGAGGGGTGGGGGCCTGGCAGGCTCAGCCGCCACCCAAGGCTGCCTGCCCTCACTGAATCCCTGCCAGCCTTTCTGGCTGCAGGTGTCTGGAAAGTCCAGGTGTTCCAGCTGAGGAAGGCAGCTGGCCTCAAGTCACACCTGGTGTTCAGCCACACGTGGGTGGGGCTGCCTGGACCCACTCGGAGACGTCAGTCGCTGACCTGCCCAGCCTGCGAGGCCATGCACCTCCCTCTGGAACCTGAATGTAGAACAGCTTCCTGGCCGAGTCACCGTCCTCACACCATGTAGCTTTCTTTCTGAAGAGAGGCATTATTAGATGTCATTATCATGCAAGTAGTGCCTTCACCAAACAGACCTCGCTTTTCACTCCTGAAAAGAAGCCTCTTTCATATCCTCTGAAAGCCCCGAAATCAAGCCAAGGTCCCCTCCTGCCTTCTCTAGGCCTCTGAGCCAAAGCCCTGAGGATGGAACCCACATCTGTTCCTACAGTATCTTCGGAATAAAGGAGTGGGTGAGGGGTCCAGTGGTCGTGAGGTCAGCTCTGCCTACACCCAGTTCCTGGAGGACCCAGGCCTGACCAAGTCCCCGGCCTCAGCAGGCGATCACGTTGGCAGGCTTGGATCTTCTCGGTAAGAAAACAATGGGATAGAGGGGTTGGAAAGTGAACATTGATTATTCAGAAGAAAGGTTGTTTCTTGCCACCTCTGATGGGAAGCCATGGGTGCAATTTTAAGGTAACTATGGTGCTGTTCTTCTAATACGTGGGCCTCTCCTATGACATCAGCTCTGCATCTGCAGTAATGAGCCAGTTAGGCCCAGATTTTATCACTTCAAGAGCATGCTGGTTGCAGCTCCCTGTAAGATCCTCTCTGTTTTCTGCCCCTGGGGCCCTCAAACAGACCTGTGTTGGGTTGTTCAAGGCTCTGGTGTCTCCTATTCTGCCTCATTTTGAGCAAGCAAGAGTTCTGGAAAGAAGGGCAGCAAATCCACAGGACTACTGCAAGGGTTTACTGGACCCCTGCCGGCCACTGCTCCACCTCACATGCAGAGGTGAGGCCCAGCAGGGCCTGGTCTGCCTTCCCAGGCTGATGGGCCCCTTCCGCCTTTACACAGCTCTGTGACCAGCCTGGGCCACACGCTGGTGGAATCTGCTCTCACGAGGCCTTCCCTGCCCAGTCCCCACAGGACCTCACCTAGGTATGGACCCCCGACCCCTGGACTTTCACAGTTTTTCCCATTCTTGATTGCTCAACCAGTATTGCCATCCCATTAAAAGGAGGGGAAACTGAGGCCAGGCAAAGTCCAGGGACTCTTCCAAGGTTACATAAGGACAGGGAGGATCAGGGAAGTCCAGTGTCCTGTCCAAGATGATAGAGTAAGCAGCTTCAGAACTAGTATCTTGGCCTCTGACTCCCAGGCTAGGTTTCCTACCTGCTACCTGAGAATTAACATGAGGAATCTTCCTGGGCCTAGCTTCCAGCACCTTCCCTCACCTTCTCTTGCTCATTGAGAATCAGCCTCTAAGGGGAGAATTTCACATGATATGGGTTCCCACTGATATCCCCTCAGCCTTCGGGCCCCCCTTTGTTGATAGAATCAAGCCAGAGGGTGTAAATGGGCCCTTTGTTTCTATTGCCAGCCCATAGACAAAGGACAGCATTGTCCTGCCTCTAAGCCCTGTCCCGAGCCCTGCCCACTGTCCACTGGAGCCATGCTCCTGCTGTCAGCACTCCCCGCCCTGACCCCTCAGGCAGGTCAGCTCAGGTTCCAGGCAAGGCCTCCTAGTGACCCCAGTCCCTCATCTCTGTGGCTCCAGGCAAACTGGTCCTTCTCTGGGCTGCTATCCCCCAAAAGTGGGGGACAGCATGCTGCTGACACTTGGCAGCATAGCATCTGTGGGCCAAAGCTGCCCCACCCATCAGACTGGGGTCACAAAGGCACTTGGGAAGAGTGGGCTGACATTGAACCACAAGGCATGTGCCACACTCCTGAGGGTGGGAGGCCTTGTCACAGCACAGGGAGAATGGGCAGGCTCTGTCTCTGTGAGGTTTTAGTCACAGTAATGAGAGCAGGAAGATGGACAAGATGACCCCTTAGAGTCCCTTCCAGGCCTGTGTGGCTGTGACCTCTGTGCCACACAGAGATACAGGAGCTGCTGTGTGCTTTGGCTGCCCAGACTGCTGGTTCTCAGGCTTGTTTCTTCCACAACACACAAATACTGAACCCGACCATGTGTGGGCCCTACCCTCATGGAGCTTACAGTCCCCTACCACGGGTGACAGGAACAGGAATTCACAGGCAGGAATTCACAGAATGTCCTGGCTCCAGCCAGCAGAGTGATCCCAGAGAGTATGTCTATTCGGGCTGTCATGGTTTGAACCCACTCCCTTCAGGTGACTCTGGTGGGGTGCCTGGGATGAGGGCAGAGTGAAGAATCGGCCCTTTGCTCCTGCTCCTCCTCTGCCCACATTGTAGAACTGGGGAGATGAATGGGGCTTACCAAACTGCAGTGCACACACAGAGCCCTTGCTGATCAGCCAGGTCAAGTGCGGGTTCTGATTCAGCAGGTCTGGGGTACAGCCTGGGATTCTGCATTTCTAACAAGCTGCTAGGAGATGCCAGAGCCACCGATTCAGAGACCAGTTGTAGTAGCAAGGCCTTAGAGCATATTTAGGAGTCACGGAGGGGTCTGCAGTTCTCGGAGCCCATCTCAACCACCCCTCTCAAAGTTTAGTGGGGGAACTGGGACCAAGAGAGAGGAAGAGACCTGCCCAAGACCACAGAGAAGTCAGCCCTCAGGATCACATGCCCCAGCCCAGTTCTCAGTACACTGCCCAGCTCTGCAGCCTTCCCTATGCCCTGTACTGCTAGAAAAGTAAGCTCAGGGTCTCACTGGGAAAAGTGGGGGCACAGCAGAGAGCAACTTGGAATGCACATGTGGGCTCTGGGGGGTTGAAGTTGGGGGGCAGAGTTTACCTTCTGTCCTGGCTCCAGCCAGCAGGTAAGGGGTTGGTAGGCAGGCCCAGTGGTAAGAAGGAAGCAGTGATGGGTTGGCTTAGGGCTGGAGACAATTGAACAAGTTGCAAAGCCAAATGCCCAGGCTCCAGGAAAGTGAGCTGGGCTTGGGGATCAAGCCAGAAGATGCAGGAGGGCTGGCAGAGACTGGCAGGGACACAGAGACTGGGCACACCTGACACTGGGTAGGGCAGCCAGGCCCCAAAGGCCACACAGGTACCCAAGGCACCTCAGGTCCCCAAGAGCCACCGGCCATAGCACAAGACTAATTCCAGGCCCCTAGAGGTCTTGGATGGACAGAGGTACCAGTGTAACTCTAGTTTTGGTAGGTTCAGCTTTGGAGTCTAGGGACTTCAGCAGGACCAGGAATAGTGGGCAAAGAAGCCAGAAGGGGAGGACCTAGAGGGACTGGGCTTGCTTCCTTTGCTCTGGCTGACATTTGCCCTGAATGTCCTTCTAGTCTCTCCCACCACCACAGGGATAAGTGTTATTTCTAGGCCTCAGGTGACCTCTGCCCTCTGCCCTCTACCCTGGTCTCAGGTTTTCGGACTCCCCAGAACAAAAAGGCTGGCAGGCACAAGTGACAGAGATCAAGGCCCTCTGGCAGGCTGCCGAGGTGGAGCGTGACCGGCTCACCGAGTTTGTCACTGTCCTGCAGAAACGGTAACACATGGCACCCAGGGATCTCTCCCATGGGCCTGCATGGGGTGGGGACTGGGGCCAGGCCTCATTTATGACTGGGTCCCCCTCACCTGAGAGCTCAGCTCCCAGTGTTGGTCCAGGGCATTCCCAGCCACAACTCATGTGCCCATCCAAATACCCCACAACCTTGGGGCCCTGTCATCACACTGTGTTTTGCCCTTAGGAACAGCCCCATTCTACATGCACCCAATGGGACTGTTGTATGGCATGTGGACATTGGTGGGAGTCTCGGGAGAGAGACACCCAGGAGTAAATCAGTCACCTCAATCCATCAATAATTAAAATCTGTGATGAGCCTGGCACTGTGCTTGGTGCTGCTAGAGGGTTTGGTGGGAAGAAAACATAAGCTAGACTGACATCTGGAATCGCAAAGAACAAGAGAGGTGCTGATAGCTGGGGAGGCAGGGAGGGAAGCATGAGGCCTGGGGCACCGGACCAGGAGATACGGTTTTCTCTAAAGGGTTGTTGACAGACTTCCATTCAGATAAATCAGTGCTCCTCGCTTAAATGATCCTTTTGGCAAGAATTGCAGGTGTCCAGGCCAACACATGGCTCAACCATGTGACCTCCACACTGAAAAATATTAAGCACACCAGTGAGTTTCTGCCCTAACAGGCCGTATCATGTTTCAGTCAGGGCTCTTTGATGACAGACAATGGAAAGCAATTCTGGCTGAATTCAGTGAAAGGCAGATTTTTGGAAGGTACTAGCAGACTCCAATGCAGAGAGCAGGAGAGGAGTGTGGGAAGGTGCAGGCATCTTGAGTAGCAGGAAACCCTGGGCAGTTCCCTGGGCCACTGAAACGGCCCAGCCGAATGACTTTTAGCTCTTGTGCCTGTGGGCTCTGCGAGAGAAGGTTGAACTGGCCATGCTGTGCCCGCGCCCACCCCACACGTGAGGGCGCTCCGACTGAGGTTCCTCCGGGTGCCCACAGAATGCAGGAAGGGTAGTTTGCCAAAGGGAAAACGGGGGTACTGATAGCAAAAGAAGGAGCTAGGGGTGCAGGGAAGGACAAAACAAAGGATGCCTGCTACTTAAATAGTGAGTAGTCAGCTTTGGTTTCATGTAGTACGTAGAGAAGATGTGAATTTCAGACATACTCAAGTATATGAGAAAAGCAACATTCATTCTTTTTCTATAATTGGAATATAATGGATAGTACAAGTCTTTATCAAATAGTAGAAACATACTCAGTGCAGGCTTTCTCTCTCATTTCTCTTGAGTTACATCTGAGTTTGGGGGTGTGTGAAAAAGGTGACTCAGTTAGCTATTGCCGCATAACAAACCATCCCAAACCTAGTGGCTTCAAACACAATGGTTTGTGCTTTCTCACGATTCTGTGGCTTGGCTGGGTAATTCTGCTCCACATAATGTCAACTGGGGGTCACTCACTGGTCTCATGCAGCTGGCACTTCAGCAGGGGCGCCTCAGTTCTCCTTCATGTGGCTTCTGTCTCCATGTGAGATCTCATTTCCAGGGCCTCTTCATGCAGGGCTGGGATTGGGGTGAGGCAAGCAAGGCACCTGGGTATGAATTGTCACAAGGTACTCATGCCCAGTCACATACATACAACTCTCTGTCCGAGAATATGCTGGCCCTTTTTGGGTCCTTGGGTTCCTCCTGGACTCTGTGTCATTCTGGGGTGTTGGGGACTCTGTGAGGCTGTGCCAGGCCCATCAACCAAGACGTGTTGCCTTTTTTCATTGAGGTTATTGCTAACTTCCTGGGCTGTAACAAGAAAAGGGAACCCAGGCACCTTCTGCACTCAATTCTCTCAAATCTATTTGGTTTAAAACTAAATGTTTTAAACTAAAGTCATTTAGTTATAACTAAATTGGTCAAAACTGATGATTGGGCAATTAAACCAAATTAACCATTTTAAATTAAAACTAAATGTTTTAACTAATGTTTTAAATATCCCAAAGTACAGGGCCTTCCTTTCTCAGAGATTCTCAATATCTACTCCTTTCTTTATCTACAGCGTCTGTCCCAGTCTTGCACCAGGGAGATCTTTCTCTGCCTTGCTTCCCTTCTCCTCTACTCTGCCCTACAATTTCCAGCTGCCTCAGTTCCCCTCCCCCAGCCAGTTCCCTAATCCTGTGTGCTCATCCCAGCGAGACTGCTGTGCCCTGCCTGCCTGCCCCCACCCCACACTGCAGTGGAAAGTGCCTCAGGCAGAAAGCCAGGGCTGTGGGAGATCTCAAGTCCTTCCTTTCCTCAAGTCTTGTATCCAGTGTGTGTCTCCCTGTTGTCCACTGTCTGAAAACAAGTTCTTTCTTACATTTTATCCATTTTTCTAGTTACTTACAATAGGAGTTGCTAGTCTGGTTAGTTCACCATGACAAAAGTCACTAAATATGTCTCTTATTTAAAAAGCACGTAGTTGGCTTGGTTCTTAAATTTTATCTGGGAGTTTCTGTGTTTGAAGAGTATTGTTTAACCCATTTTGATTTTGGTAATATTTAATCACCTTAATTAATATTTTCTATTTGCCATGATTTTTCTCTGTTCCTTTTTTCTCCTTTCTTCCCTTATTGGACTGATCAAGTTTTATTTCTCTGACTTCTTTACAAGTTTGAAAGTTAGACATTCTATCTCTGTTCTTTTAGTGGCCACCCTTAACTTTTAACATAAAACCCAGCAATCTAAAGTTAGTTGGTTTTGCTACTATCACTTTAAGCCAAAGCATCCATTTAGAATGTTTTAACTTTGACTTCTCTGTTTGTGCCTTTCATGTTACTATTTCCTAATATTTCTCTTCCACGTTCTTTTTTTAAACCCTGAAATTAAACCCTCCAAAGTAAGTCTTGAATATTGAATAGTCAATATTCGTTTCCTTTTGCCAACATGTTTGAAAATGTCTTAACTCACTGTTACTTCTTGTATCTCAATCTTCCTTCTAGGTTCGCTTTCCTTCTTACTGAGATGCCCTTTAGTTCAGTGAGGCCATGTAAATAGTAAACTCTCTGAGTGTTTGTTTCTTTTTATTTAATTTAATTTATTTATTTATTATTTATTTATTTATTTATTTTTCTTTTCTTTTTCTGAGACCGAGTCTTTCTTTCTCACCCAGGCTGGAGTGCAGTGGCATGATCTCAGCTTACTGCAACCTCCGTCTCCCAGGTTCAAGTGATTCTAGTGCCTCAGCCTCCTGAGTAGCTGGGATTATAGGTGTAAGCCACCACGCCCAGCTAATTTTTGTATTTTTAGTAGAGATGGGGTTTCACCATGTTGGCCAGGCTGGTTTTGAACTCCTAACCTCAGGTGATCTGCCTGCCTCAGCCTCTCAAAGTGCTGGGATTACAGGCGTGAGCCACCATGCCTGGCCTGTTTATTGTTAAATGTCTTTATTTTGCCTGTCTTGAATGACAATTTAAGATAAATTTGGGCATAGAATTCTAAACAGATGGATATTTTTACTCAGCACTTTGAGGCTATCCCATTGTTTTTTATCATCTACTATTGCAAAAAATAAATCTGCTATCAGTTTGATTGTCATTCCTTAATAGATTTGTCCTTTCTCTCCAATGCTTCTTCAGATGTTCTTTGTCTTTAATGCTCTGAAATTTCACTGTGATGTGTCTAGTTGTGTGTGTGTATATACATATATTTGTAATATGCCCATATATTTACATATATGTATATATGTGTGACTTTACATATATGTAAATATGTATATTTTACATATACACGTAAATATGTATATTTTACATATACATATAAATATATTTTGGTATATGTGTATATGTAAAGTATACATATGTAAATATATAATATGTAATTTTTTCTACTCAGAAGTTAGTGTTCTTTTTCAATCCAAGGACTTTATAAGGACTGCTATCCATATATTGCCTCTTCCCCATTCTCCCTATTCTTTTAATCTAAAATTCCTAGTTAATATATGTTAGACTTTCTTATTCTTTCCTCCACAGCTCTTTATCCTTACTATTTTGGGCTGAATTCTGGGTGATTTCTTCAAATCAGTCTTCTAGATCACCAAATATCTTCAGTTGTGCTTCATCTACCATGAAACCTATTTTGATAATTGTACTTTTTGATAAAAGCTCCTGTTCTCGGCCGGGCACAGTGGCTCATGCCTGTAATCCCAGCACTTTGGGAGGCCAAGTTGGGTGGATCACCTGAGGTCAGGAGTTCAAGACCACCCTGGCCAACGTGGTGAAACCCCATCTCTACTAAAAATCCAAAAATTAGCAAATGTGGTGGCAGGCACCTGCAATCCCAGCTACTCGGGAGGCTGAAGCAGAATTGCTTGAACCTGGGAGGAGGAGGTTGCAGTGAGCCGAGATCACACTATTGGATTCCAGCCTGGGTAAACAGAGCAAAACACCTCCTGTTCTCTTTCTTATAGCATTTGTTCTTTCATTATGATTTTTGCTTTTCTCCTTTTAATAATTTTGAACTTATTCCCTTTAGAGTTTTCTACTATCTTCATTACTTAGGATCCTAAGTAGTGTCTGTCGGCTCTCCCCTTGTAGGAAATTATTTCCTTGTGTGGTTTCCGATTTTTGTGATTTTTATGAGCTTATCTTTGCTGGGGCTTTTTTTCTTGTAGGAGTTCTTAGGTTTTGATAATGTTTCTGTGGAGGTGTTCCGCATTTGTTTCTGTGAAGCTTTTAGGGTTTCAGTGGTCTCTGATTGGTACTTTATGCTAATTTATTGGCGTAGATTCCCTGAACACATGAGCGCTGCCCTTGTGTTTCACTTTCATATAATTGGTGCTTCCTCCCTCCTCCCCATTCCCCAAGGCCCTGATAGACTACAGGCTTCCTTACTACTTTCCTGAACTTGTAGATGGATATTATCTTAGTCCTTTTTTTTGAGACAGGGTCTCACTCTGTCACCCAGGCTGGAGTGCAGTGGTGTGATCACAGCTCACTGCAGCCTCGACTTCCTGTTCCCCAGTGATCCTCCCACCTCAGCCTCTGGAGTAGCTGGGATCACAGGCATAGGCCAACATGCCCAGCTAATTTTTGTATTTGTATAGACTCACATTAAATGCATCTTTACATTTTTATGGGAGTATATCCATATCACAAATTCCTAAAAATGAAATGGCTGAATCAAAGAATATGCACATTTAAAATGTTCACAAATCATGACAAATTGACTTTTAAAATAATAAATTTACATTCTTACCAGTAATGTGAACTATTTTTCCCCATACCCTCACAGTTACTAAGTTTTATTAATCTTTAACATTTTTTGCCAAGCTAACAAAAGAGTGCTAAGATCTCTTTGTTTTGATCTGCTTTGCTATGACCAAAAGTGAGGATAAGTATACTCTCTTTTCCACATAACTTTTACGTTTTTTTCTTTTAACTACCTATTCATGCTGTTGCACGTGTTTTAGAGTTGTTTATATTTTTATTTGACTTATGAAAGAACACTTTAGTATTATATAAATTGTATTATGTATATAATGTGTAATATTATGTATGTTTGTCTTCATGAAGATTTTGTGTCATTGTGCTAAATTCATTCTTAGGATTCTTAGGTAGGGGGAAACCTCCTTATCTGAGTATTTTTTACCAGCATCCCCACAGTTACAGACCCCATGAAAGCAAAATTTTTAACATCAAAACATTCATCATTTGACTATTTAATATTCTTCACTTCACATTGGCATTGGGTCACTTTGGTCAGACTCTTGAAATACAATGAAAATCAATTATGAAGCAAAAAGGTAAATCTTTCAAAATATTTGGAATTTCATGAGATTGATGCACATGAGTTTGGAGAACTATTAGAAACGCAGTCAGAGACATTGACAAATTAGGATCTAGCTGAGTTAGGCCCGTTAACAATTGAAGAAAATCAGTGAGACCAGAGATTGGTCAAAAGAGAATAATCAGAATACCAAAGCGTCCTAGAGGTCTTGAAGCTGACAGACATCTGTAGATTCCAGGCAGGAGGAGCAGCCTCAGATCTGGAGAGGGGTGGAAGATGAAGAAAGAGCTGGTTTTGGTGCATATTTGCAGGAAAAGCTGTAGAGCCTGCTGATAGATTGGAAGCTGAAGATGAGGAAGAAAGAGAAGGCAAGAGTGACCCCCAGGTATCTGGGCTGAGCAACTGCATGAGCGAGGATCACATTTATTGAGATATGGAAGGCACATTATGGGGGAGAAGGACAGAAATCAATAGACTGCTTATTCCTAAAATTTTGTGGGAATTCACAATGCGGTTTGCTATTTTATATGATGTTTTGCTGTTGGTTTATTATTTCCCCTATTATAAATGGAGTTAAACAAAATGTATACATTACTGAAATTCATAACAGAAAAGTGAAACCCCTACCCCACAGTTGCATCAATAGCTGCTGCATATTCCTTTTTGTTTTCAGTCCAGTGGCTGAATTATATTATCCTTATATTTATTTGTTTTTAAATTTTTAATTTGTTATAAATGTTTAAATTAGATTATATATTATGCATAATCTTCTGCTACTTATTTTACTTAGTATATTGCATTCTCATGTCAGTACATATTCCTTTTATGGTTACAGAATATTTTATTGTGTAAATCCACTATTACTTATTTACCATTCTTCTATTGATGGGTTATTAGTTTCTGATTTTAAAATACTTTATTGTGTTGTTTCCTTCTATTCTCATTTTACTTTGAGTTTTTAAAATCAGGAATAGCTACTGATTTTACCAATGCTTCTTCAGTATCTATCGGAAGGATTACATGATTTTCTCCTTTAACCTAATTCCGATGTTGAATCTTACAGCTCTAGTGTTCTTGGAACTATGTTGTGTTACTCTCTTACAATACCATTGAATTTAATTTTCTTTCTTTTTTCCTCTATTTTTACTGTGGTAGGCAGAATTCTAACATTCCCACCCCTGATATACATGCTTTATAAACTTCTCATCCCTTGAGCGTGGGCAGAACCTGTGAATATGGTAGAATATTATTGCCACAGTTATGTTAACTTACATGGCAAAGGGGATTTTGCAGAGCTATGTAAGGTTACTCATCAGATGACTTTGAGTTAATCAAACAGGAGACTCTCTGAGTGGGCCTGACCTAATCATATGAGTCCTTTTAGTCTGAGTCTAGCAGTCAGAGACAGAGGAAGCCAGAGTGGAAGCATCATTTTCTTACTGGCCTTGAAGACATTCTCCTGCAAACTGTTACAGGAAAGGGGGTTTTGATCCAGACCCCAAGAGAGGCTTCTTGGATCTCATGCAAGAGAGAATCCAGGGTGAGTCCACAGCGCAAAGCAAAAGCAAGTTTATTAAGAAAGTAAAGGAATAGGCCGGGTGCGGTGGCTCATGCCTGTAATCCCAGCACTTTGGGAGGCCAAGACGGGCGAATCACGAGGTCAGGAGATCGAGACCATCCTGGCTAACAGGGTGAAAACCCGTGTCTACTAAAAATACAAAAAAATTAGCCAGGCGTAGTGGCGGGTGCCTGTAGTCCCAGCTACTTGGGAGGCTGAGGCAGGAGAATGGCGTAAACCCCGGGAGGTGGAACTTGCAGTGAGCTGAGATCCCGCCACTGCACTCCAGCCTGGGTGACAGAGCGAGACTCCATCTAAAAAAAAAAAGAAAGTAAGTAAAGGAATAAAAGAATGACTACTCCACAGGCACAGCAGTCCCCAGGGCTGCTGGTTGCCCATTTTTATGGTTATTTCTTGATGATATGCTAAACAAGAGGTGGATTATTCATGCCTCCCCTTTCTAGACCATATAGGGTAATTTCCTGACATTGCCATGGCATCTGTAAACTGTCATGGTGCTGGGGGGAGTGTAGCAGTGAGGACAACCAGAGGTCAGTCTCATTGCCATCTTGGTTTTGGTGGGTTTTGGCCGGCTTCTTTACTGCAAACTGTTTTATCAGCAGAGTCTTTATGACCTGTATCTTGTGCCAACCTCCTATCTCATCCTGTGCTTAGAATGTCTTACCTTCTGGGAATGCAGCCCAGTAAGTTTCAGCCTTATTTTATCCAGCTCCTCTTTAAGATGGAGTTGCTCTGGTTCAAATGCCTCTGACATTTTCCCCCCATCCCTTTTATAGGAGAATCATTAATCCTTAGGGTTGCAGAAGGATGAAGATCCATCTTTTGTAACTTCTCCAGGCTGAATAGGGGCGATGATATTCCTCCCTCTTGTGTTCAGGGTAGTGGGGAACTCAGTCAGAAAGCATCAGTATGGTGAGGGCCATTCATAACTCTTGAGTCCAACAAAATGTGGTATCTGGAAGATTAATAAGTGCTCCGAGAGGCCAGAGAAAGACCCACCCATTGCAGCGACACTGAAAAGTTCAGGCAGCTGCTTGTCAGTAGGGAAGGGATCTTTTCCAGCAGTCCCATCAGCTCTCAGCTTTCCCTTTTAGGGAAGAAAAAGCTCCCCATGTCCCACAGTCCTGTACGTGCCTAATCTTGTCACCCACAGCCATCCGCAAAGAGTGCAAGACAGATTAATCCAAAGAGAATAGCAGTTAACATCCCATAGTGCCAAACTCATTTTTAGCTGAAAGGGACTTTACCCAGAGGAATTTTACTGAGAGGGGCCGCTAACCCCCTACAGCTTAGAAGGGACTCTAACCCTCCTAAGTTGGGCCTCTAACCCAAAGTCAGTCAAGCCTCTTTGTTTTTTATTAAGAGGGGCCTCTAACCCACTTTGTCTTATGAGAGACTCTAACTCCCCTAAGTTGGGCCTCTAACCCAATCCCATCCTTTACCCAGGTTAATGCACCCCACTTACCCAAAGTCGTCCAATCAGTGCTGAAGTCTATTTCCTTTGGGTTGGGGGTTCTCCTCAGTGTCATCCCTTCTGTGGTTCACCAGAAAGATGTTACTGGATCCCACCACTTACCTAAAGTTAGCCTTTGGGTAGGGGTTTCCTCACTATAGTCGCTTCCGTAGTCACCAGAAAGATGTTACAGGACCCCAACACTTACCCAAAGTTAACCTTTGAGGTGGCGGTTTCCTCACTTTAGTCCCTTCAGTGGCCACCAGAAAGATGTTACAGGAAAGGGGTCCTGATCCAGAGCAAAGAGAGGGTTCTTGGATCTTGTGCAAGAAAGAATTCAGGGCGAGTCCACAGCGCAAAGCAAAGGCAAGTTTACTAAGAAAGTAAAGGAATAAAAGAATGGCTACTCCACAGGCACAGCAGTCCCCAGGGCTGCTGGTTACCCGTTTTTATGGTTATTGCTTGATGATTTGCTAAGCAAGGGGTGGATTATTTATGCCTCCCCTTTCTAGGCCATATAGGGTAACTTCCTGACATTGCCATGGCACCTATAAACTGTCATGGCACTGGTGGGAGTGTAGCAGTGAGGACAGCCAGAGGTCACTTTCATCACCATCTTGGTTTTGGTGGATTTGGACCAACTTTTTTACTGTAACCTGTTTTATCAGCAGGGTCTTTATGACCTGTATCTTGTGCTGACCTCCTATCTCAATCCTGTGACTTAGAATGCCTTAACCATCTGGGAATGCAGCCCAGTAGGTTTCAGCCTTATTTCACCCAGCTCCTCTTTAAGATGGAGTTGCTCTGGTTCTAACGCCTCTGACAAAACCACTATGCTTTGGAGAGAACAACATGGCGGTGGATGGTTGTGGTATTATGTCATAGCAACACAAAATGGACGAAGACACACCCTTAGACCCAGCTGGGTAACATACCTGAACTCTAGAATAAGGAGAAAAATCTAGGAGCTGATTTTCTTGCTGGCTAATGCCACCCAAGTCATTAGCCAGCAAGAAAATGGAGACCGCAGTCCTGCAACTATAGGGGACTAACTTCTGCTAACAACCTGAGTGAGCTTGGAAAAGGATCCCATGCCTCAGATCAGATAGCAACTCCTTCTGACACCTTGACTTCAGCAACGTAAGACACTGACAAATCAGCTAAGCCAACCTTGGACTTTTAACCTACAGAAACTGTGAAATAATAAATCTGCGCGGTGTATGTATGTTTTAATTGTGGTAAACTATATACACCAAACATTTGTCATTTTAACCATTAAAAGTGTACAATTCGGTGGCATTAATTACATTAACAATACTGTGCAACCATTATCACTATTTCCAAACTTTTCATAACCACAAACAGAAACTCTATTACTATTAAGCAATAGCTCCTCATACCGCACCCCCCAAGCCCAGCATCTAGTAACCTCTTTACTTTTTTTTTTGAGATGGAGTCTCGCTCTGTCACCCAGTCTAGAGTGCAACGGCGTGATCTCGGCTCACTGCAAGCTCTGCCTCCCGGATTCAAGCAATTCTCCTGTCTCAGCCTCACAAGTAGCTAGGACTACAGGCGCCCACCACCACGCCCAGCTAATTTTTGTATTTTTAGAAGAGATGGGGTTTTGCCATGTTGGCCAGGCTGGTCTTGAACTCCTGACCTCAGCTGATCCACCCGCCTCAGCCTCCCAAGGTGCCAGGATTACATGTATGAGCCACCACGCCCAGTCAGTAACCTCTTTTCTATGAATTTGCCTAGTCTAGATATTTTGTATAAGTGGAGTCATACAATATTTACCCTTTTGTGTCTGGCTTATTTCACTTGGCACAGTGTTTCCAAGGTTCATTCATATGGTAGCATATGTCAGAACTTCATTCCTTTTTATGGCTGAATAATATTTTATTGTGTGTATATACCACATTTTGTCTATCCATTCTTCTGTTGATGGACACTTGGATTGTTTCCACCTTTTTGGCTATTGTGAATAATGCTACAAGAACATTGCTGTACAAGTACCTGTTTGAGTCCTCGTTTTCAATTCTAGAAGTGGAATTGTTTAATCATATGGTAATTTTATGGTTAGCTTTTTTTTTTTTTTTGAGATGGAGTCTCGCTCAGTCACCCAGCCTGGAGTGCAGTGGCACAATCTCGGCTCACTGCAAGCTCTGCCTCCCGGGTTCACGCCATTCTCCTGCCTCAGCCTCCCAAGTAGCTGGGACTACAGGCGCCCGCTGCCATGCCCAGATAATTTTTTGCATTTTTAGTAGAGACGGGGTTTCACCGTGTTAGCCAGGATGGTCTCAATCTCCTGACCTCGTGATCCGCCTGCCTTGGCCTCCCAAAGTGCTGGGATTACAGGCGTGAGCCACTGTGCCCGGTGTATGGTTAGCTTTTTAAGGAGCCACCAAACTTTTCCACAATGGCTGCACCACTTTATAGTCCCACCAGCAGTGTACAAGGGTTCTAATTTCTCTACATCCTCACCAACACTTATTATTTTCCTTTCTTTCAATTATAGCCATCCTAGTAGGTTTGAAATGATACCTCTTTGTGATTTGGATTTGCTTTTACCTAATGGCTAGTGATGTTGAGCATCTGTTTATGTGCTTATTGGCTATTTGTATATTTTATTTGGAGAAACGCAAATCTTTTGCCTACTTTTTAATTGGGTTGTTTGTCCTGTTGTTGAGTTGTAGGAGCTCTGTTTTTTGGAAAATTTGTGTTGTTTTACGTCACCATTTGTGGTAACTTGTTATGCATCAGTACTAATACATTTACCCTAGTATTAACTGTGAAATCAAGTTTTTTATAAACTTATAGGAAGCCATCTATTTTTTCTATATTGTGGAATTGTCAGAATAGCAAGAATGATTGGTTCCTTGGAGGTTAGACAAAACTTTCTTGAGAACCTGACTTGACCTGATTTTTTGTTTTTTTTTGTTTTTTTTTTGTTTTTGGTAGATCTTTGACAACCTTTTTTCAAATTTATATTTTCTGTCTTCTTGAAGTAATATTAGTACATCTCTTGGTTACTTACAGAATTAAACGTAATAAGGCTGATGCAGTGCCTTAACACAGTAGTCAGTACGTGGAAAGCACTCAGAAAAAGTATTAGCTGTGCTGTTGTTATAAGATTTTTCTCCTTATCCTGGAGTTCAGGTATGTTACCCAGCTGTGTCTAAGGGTGTGTCTTAGTCCATTTTGTTTTGCTATAACAGAATACCACAGGCTGAGTAATTTATAAAAAAAAAAAATTTATTTCTCACAGCTCTGGAGGCTGGAAAGTCCAATATCAAGGTGCCAGCATCTGACAAGGGCCTTCTTGCAGCATCCCGTGGTGGAAGGCAGAAGGGAAATGACATGGGGAGATTTGAAGTGGGGACAAAGTTATCCTTTATCAGAAACTCACTCTCATGATAACTAACACACTCCACTACTGACCAGTGGAACTTTCTATGATGATGGAGTTGTTCAGTATCTGCACTGACCAATACAGCTGCCATTAGCCACTTGTGGCTTTTAAGAACTTGAAATATCACTAGTGTGACTGAGGAACTGAATCTTTATACAATTTTCATGAACTTTATGTTTTTTTCTTTGTGTCGAGACAGAGCCTCACTCTGTTGCCCAGGCCAGAGTACAGTGGTATGATCTTGGCTCACTGCAACCTCTGCCTCCCAGGCTCAAGTGATCCTCCTACCTCAGTCTTCCAAGTAACTGAGACTGCAAGCACGTGCCACCATGCCAGGCTTATTTTTGTATTTTTTTTGTAGAGATGGGGTTTTGCCATGTTGTCTAGACTGGTCTTGAACTCCTGGGCTCAAGTGATCCACCCACCTCTGCCTCCCAAAGCACAGGAGTGAGCCATCATGCATGGCATGAACTTTAATTTTTTTTTTTTAGATGGAGTTTCGCTCTTGTTGCCCAGCTGGAGTACAATGGCACAATCTCAGCTCACTGCAACTGGCACCTCCCTGGTTCAAGCAGTTCTCCTGCCTCAGCCTCCCAAAGTAGCTGGGATTACAGGAGCATGCCACCACACCCAGCTAATTTTTTTTTTTTTGTATTTTTAGTAGAGATGGGGTTTCACCATGTTGGCCAGGCTGGTCTTGAACTTCTGACCTCAAGTGATCCACCCACCTCGGCCTCCCAGAGTGCTGGGATTACTGATGTGGGCCCCCGCGCCCAGTCCCTGAACTTTAATTGTAATAGCTACACATGGACATGAACCTGGCAGTCGCTGTGTTGGGCAGCACAGTTCTATCACATTCTATCACGTTCTATAGTATGAATATGTTACCACTTATTTGTTTGTCCCCTGATGATGGGCCTTTAGGTTGTTTTGGGTTTTTGCTTTTGCAAATAAAATCTCGAGGGATATGCTTAAATATGTGTTAGTAGCTGTGTACTGTGTTACTATACAGCTTTTTATTAGTAGTTGTATACTGTTCAGAATTGTTGCCATTCTGTTCCTTTTGACCCTTCACCAAGGTGGAAAGATCACTTCCTCCAGTTTCAAGGCTGCCCCTCTAATTTGCAGGTGTGCATGTAACTCTTGGCTTGGGTTAGATCTCAGGGAGTTCCGGCTTCCTCACTGAACCTTTAGTATCATAGAAGTCTGAAATGGCACACCTGGCCACAGGAAGGACCTAAGCCCAAGCTCCAGTGGGATTAGACAAGTGCTTCATGTGAAATAACCTTTATAACAGGCATGTAGAAAACAAAACGATAAGCTTAAGGTAATCACTACCTCCAAGAAAAGCAAACAATTAAATGAGAAAGGACATGTGACACTGTGCGTCATGGCTCTAATTGTCCTAATGTAGACAGGCTTTTGGTGTCTATGCCCTTTGCTCCCTGCTGTTATGCCTGTGAGTGCTTTATGTTACATGAAAAAGAGATTTTGCAGATATGATTATTGTTATGGACCCTAAAATGGGAAGATTATCCTGGATTATCTGGTGGGCTCAATCTAATTTTTTGAGCCCTTAAAAGCAGAGCAATATCTCCATCTGGGATTATTCAGAGAGATGCTGTGGAGGAAGTCAGAGAGGGTAGAGAGATTCAAAGCGTGATAAGGATATCTAGCTGGCTTTAAAGATGGAGGGGGCAAGGTAGCTCCTAGAAGCTGAAATTGACCAACAGCCTGCAGGGAACAGGGACCTCAGTCCTTCAACTACCTGGAACTAGATTCTCTCAATACTCTGAATGGGCCTGAAAGTGGATTTTCCCCTGGAACCTCCAGATAAGAGCCCAGGTCAGCCGACCCCTTGATTTTGGCTTGTGAAACCAGAAGCAGAGAAACCCATTGAGCTTACCAGACTTCTGACTTACATAACTGTGAGATAATAGATTTGTGTTGTTTTAAGCTGCTAAATTTATGGTAATTTGTTATAGCTGTGATAGAAAACTGATACACCACCGAATAGCAATTCATCCAAAAATGTGTAGAGGTGATTCTATTTGGTAGGGAGAGAGCACTAAAATAAAACTAAATTCTCATTTTCCATGACAGGAAGTCAAAAGATTATATTTAAACCTTTAAAAAATAGCAACATAAGCGTCTGTAGAAATACGGCAGTAAATATTAAAAGAAACAGCTAGAAGTGTTATAAGTGATTGCTTTTAGAGAGCAGGAATTGGGAATGATGGGGCTGGGAGTGGGCTGATAATTTTTAAATTTTAACCTTGGAGAGAACCATATGGTGTTTAAATGCATGCTCCCGTGTTACTGCAATGAAAATGAAGAGGTCCCATCACCACCAATGTAAGATGTGCCCATCTCTCTAAGGGCCTGAGCAAGTGGGGTGGGGGCTGCCTCTGCCTACCAGGTCATGTGGCATCCCCTCCTCTCTAATCACCAGGGTGGAGGAGAGCAACAGCAAGCTCCTGGAGTCAGAGAGGAAGCTGCAGGAGGAGCGACACCGCACCGTGGTGCTGGAGCAACATCTGGAGAAGATACGCCTGGAGCCAGGGAAGGCATCGGCCTCCCAGAGAGCAGCCTCCAGGACGAAAACTGGTAGGGGCCAGGGCAGGAGTCTCAGTGCAGCGGGTGCGGCAGTGTTGCTGCTAACAGAGGAGCCAGGCAGCTGCACTGTTCAGCCCGTCAGCGAGTGTGTGAGCGTGTGGGAGGCAGAGCCTCCATCAGGGTGGAGCTCTGCCTGCCCCCGCTGCAGGGTGTCCTTTTCCCTGGGCCTCCCGTTCAGAAGCAAGAGCCCCAGAGCTCCACTGGCTCGTGTGGCCCTGGCCTTCCCACCTCTAAGCCCTCAGCATGAGGTGGCAGTGCTGAATGCCTCCAGCCACCACCTCCTCTGGACCCCCACCCCAGCCCTCAGCCCTCTATCCTGAGCTGACTTCATTAAAAGTGATTATGAGGCACAGCTGGTCTACTGGGGCAGCCCAAGCCGCAGTGGCTGAAGCAGGGGGGGAGTCCCTTTCTGCCTCCTGCAGCGGTCAAGTTGATATAAGCGGGAAGCAGCCTCACCAGAGGTTTGGGGACCCAAGCTCCCTCTGTTTTGTGGCTCCACTGTTCTCAACATGCAGCTTCCATCTCCTGGTCTACAATGACTGCCTGAGCTTTCCCATCAGCAGCAGGAAGGGGAGAAGGGAAGGAGACAAACTTCTCCTTACCTTTTACGGTTGCATGTGTCACTTCTGTTCTCATCCCACCGGCCAGATCCCAGACAGTTGGGCATAGCCAGGTGCAGAGGGAAGCTGGGAAATGCTGTCCTTAACTGAAAGGTCTATCACTCTAACACAGTGGTTCTCAAGGTGCAGTGTTCAGACCAGCAGCAGCAGCATCTCGTGGGGCTGGGGCATGCTAGAGGATGCCAGAGCCAGAAGCCACTTCTGGGATGGCTGACTCCCAGGGAGGAAGGGTCTCCAGTGTGGAGGGGCTGGGCCTGCCTCCCTTGGACCTCCCATCCCACCCATCCCAGCACCCTCTAGGCTCTGGAGTGGAGGTGCTGCTGCCCCCACTGCACCCTCTCTCAACATCCCAGTAGCCTGCCAACCCCTCCCCAGTCAAGGATGGTCAGACCCTTGGTCTCAGTGCTCAGCCCAGATGAGGTCAGAATGTTTCCAAAGTGTATGCCAGAAGTAGGGCACAAAGAGTGGGTTGAGGCCACCTGCTTTCTCTTCTCCCACCAGTGGGGCCAGGAGCTTCTGAGAATCCAGGCTGAGAAGGAAGAGTCCCTGGGACTTAGCCTTGTTGACCCTCCTAGACTCTCAGGAATATGTTCCCTAGGAGTGTGGCTTCTCCAGGCTGGGGCTTACCTCCTGCAGGGCAGCAGGACTTCCAACCAGGGAGAGCTAAGCCACAGCAGGCAAGTCACTTTGTTCCCTGCTGGACAGTGAGGGCAGCTGCCTGAGGGAAAGTGTCCAGGTGGCCTCTGCTGCCTACTGGCCTGTAACATGAGCAAAATCCTGCCCCTCTGGTGAACAGAGCCTCCCTGCCTCCCCCTGGCCCATCTGTAAAACGAGGAGGCTGGATTTACAATTCAGTCCCCCATGGCAGTCTCACTCCACTTGAGGGGAGCTAGACATCTGAGCAGAGATGGAGGAACGGGGAGGGGATGTGGCTTGCAGATCCCCGAGGGAAGAACAAGTGTTGGTGCATGGAAACTTAGCTGGAGGCTTGGAGGAAGAGCCCGGAGACAGGGAGGCTGGAGTGGTCCGATCACACAGGGCCCTGAGGGCCAAATAGAATTCACTGAGGCTGCCAAGGCTCTAGCGGCAGAAACGATTATCCCTTTTTCTCAGCTAAGGAAACCAGCTCAGAGAGGGTGATTGTTTGCCCGAGGCCTCTCACCAGAGGGTGAAAGCCAGGTCTGCTGATGCCAACTGATTTACTGTGGGTCACGCCACCTCTGAGGGCCTTTTCAGCACCAAGGTTTTCTGATGCTGTGATTTTGATTTTGCCCAAGTTCGCCACCAGTTGAGCTTTGTCTCTTTTTTTTTTTTTTTTTTTTTTTTTTTTTGAGATAGAGTCTTGCTCTGTCCCTCAGGCTGGAATGCAGTGGTGCGATCTCAGATCACTGCAACCTCCACCTCCCTGGTTCAAGCAATTCCCCTGCCTCAGCCTCCCAAGTAGCTAGGATTACAGGGGTTCGCCACCACACCCTGCTCATTTAGGTATTTTTAGAAGTGATGGTGTTTCACCATGTTGGCCAGGCTGGTCTTGAACTCCTGACCTCAAATAATCTGCCCCCCTCGACCTCCCAAAGTGCTGGGATTACAGACGTGAGCCACCGCACCCGGCCGAGGCTCTGTTTTTGATTCCCTGTGTCACAGGGCTTAGAAAATCCCATAAGGCTGAACAAGCAGTTTCCTATCCAGGGCAGCCCTAGTTGGGGATGTGGAGATGCTCAATGGTCGGAATAAGCCAAGGACAGCTTAGCAGTCTCCCCTGGAGCCAGGAAACGCCCTAAAGAATAATCAGTCTAGCCCCTGTAGAAGGCAGAGCCGCTCTGCCGCCTCCCCAGCAATGAGACAGGTTTATACAAGACTAGTCTTGAGGTGCACGCCACCATGCCCGGCTAACTTTTTTGTGTTTGTAGTAGAGACAGGGTTTCACCATGTTGGCCAGACTGGTCTCAAACTCCTGATCTCAGGCAATCTGCCCCCACTTGGCCTCCCAGAGTGCTGGGACCACCCGCCTCCCCCAGCCGCTTCGTCTCCTTTTTGTGATCATTCTGTACCCTCAACTCCAGTGCCCTGGATCCCCTGCTTCCTAGTATGAAGCTGATGGCCTGGATGGGGACCACTGGTATGAAGGCATCAGGTACAGTGACAACCTAGACTCAGGCTCAGCCTGCAGGCCAGACCTCAGGCTCAGCTGGCTTCTCTTTTTGAAAACAAATTACCAGGCTGGGCATGGTGGTTTACGCCTGTAATCCTGGCACTTTGGGAGGCCAAGGTGGGCAGATCACTTGAGGCCAAGAGTTTGAGACCAGGCTGGCCAACATAACAAAACCCTGCTTTGCAAAAAAATACAATAATTAGCTGGGCATGGTGGCAGGCACCTGTTGTCCCAGCTACTTGGGAGGCTGAGACACGAGAATCACTTGAACCTGGGAGGCGCAGATTGCTGTGAACCGAGATTTCACTACTGCACTCCAGCCTGGGCAACAGAGCAAGACTGTCTCAGAAAAAAGAAAAAGAAAAAAAGAAACGAAAAGAAAAAAGAAAACAAATTACCAGAAACTTGTAAAGTATAGAGATGCAGACAGGGTGATGAGGAACCACCTTGATACAGAGCGGGCAGAGTCAGGGCTGTAGCAGAGGCCAAAGCTAGGGGCAGAGGCATGCAGAGGAGGCATCAGGGAGGGCTTCGGAGGGAGGCAGAGCTCAGAGTTGTCCTGCACCCCAAAGGTGGTGTAGCGTTTCACCATGTGGAAGAGCAGGCAGTGGGCAATGCGGGGAGGAGAAGCAGGGTGCTAGCACAGGGCTATGGCCTCCTCACAGAAAGTGATTGCTACTGCCCCACAGGTCTGCCCACCTCTAACACCAGGCAAAACCCAACCGGGAGTGAAAAGAAGGACCTATCCTTTGCCCAGCTCTCCGATGTCCCCGTGGAATCCCAAATGGAAGAGCTGACAACCAGGTGCTCCCCTGCCCCACCTTCCTGAAAGGGTAGGGTTGTCTGGGTGGAGGTGCCTCCATGGACAGAGGGACTGTGTCCCTCCCCTTGCACTTTTGACTCATTTGCCCAGAAGGCTGGTCCTGCTTCGTCATGGGTTCTAGGCCTGCAGTTCAGGGACTGGCCTTCAGAGGACAGAGGGCCCGGCCCAAACTCCAATGACCCATAATCCAATATAAATTTTATCAAGCATGGATCACTGAACCCAGTTTCTCACTAAGTTAAACCTGTTAAGATCCCATGGGAAGGGAAAGACGGGAACCTCGGCAAAGTAGAACTCAATTTGTAAGGGGCCTTGAGGTAGCTTACACTGCAGGGAGCCAGGCCCATAGAGAGGAATCCACAGTACCCTCAAGAGTCAGTGAGAGGAGGGGATGGGTCAGAGGGAAGCCCGAACCTGAAGAGCAGCCATGTTGGCAGCCACCCAGGTCTGTCACCCACGCACACCTGCATGCAGCTCCAGCCACACTGAGTGCTGTCTCCTGTGGTCCAGGCTGGCCGTCCAGGTGGAGGAGAATGAAATGCTAAAGGCTGCCCTGAGCAGTGCCCTGCGGGGAAAGGAGGAAGACTTCCGGATGTACCATGAGATCCTGGGCCAGGTGAAAAGTGTCTTCCTGCAGGCCCTGCGGCAGCAGAAGACAGATAAGCAATAGGATGACAGCCCAGTGTCGGCCTGGCTGGGTGGGCAGCCTCAGGTCTTGAGAGGACAAGACTCTGTCTGAGAACTCCATCTGCTCCGGGAAGCCAGCCCAGGGCAGCCAGCTCAACCACTTCTACCAGAAGAGGCTCCTTAAGGATGACCAAAACCAATGTCTCAGGCCAGGAAGGCAGAAGAGAAGCCCTGGTGGGACACTGCAGGAGACCCTGAGCTGGCTGGGTTACAGCAGCAGGGAGTCCCAGTGGCCCACTGGCAGAGGCGAGAGCTCTGGGGCGGCAAGCCGGCTGTGAATGGGCGGTCCCTCAGGCAGGTGCTCATTGCCCTCGTCCTAGGTACTAGCCCTGGATGTCCCCATGGCTTCACACACAGGAGAGCGAGCCCTTCGTTACCCTAACTGGGCACATCCTCCATGCCACTCAGCTCCACCCTATCCCCTCACCCTCATCCCAGCTCCATCTGTAACCATCCACACCCAACACAGACTTGGGGCACTATGCTCTCAGCCAGTTTGTCAGCCCGTTCCTCAGGACACTTCCTCAGGTGCGGACCCTTGGACTTGTAATAATAATAAGTGTTTTCATAATCACTGCAGCTCCCAGTGAGTGAGCATCTACTGTGGCAACCTGACCCCATTCAGTCCTCTAATAACCCAGGGGATTGTTGTCCTATTTGATGGATGAAGAAACTGAGGTTCACAGAAAGAGGCTAAGCTAATATTTAACTGCAGTCTGCCTGACCCCAAAAACCAGGGTCTTGCCGTTCAGAGATCACCCAGGGTAGGCGCACCCACTCACCACTGGACAACCCCACCCCTAGGCAGCCACTCCAAGAGGCACCTTCATTTGCTCACCAAGACTGCAGTTGATGGATGCTGGTGGCAGAGGGCCAAGGTGGGGCTTGGCTGGAGCTTCAGGCAGAAGGGTTTTGAGGTAGGGGCTCCAGTTGAAGGTACGGTGCACCTCCCTCGCTATGGTGAACTGGGAGGGCTGCTGCAGGGGGACCCTAAGATCCGCAGGCCTCTATGTGACTGTCACAGTGTTGCCCTTTCTCAGCTGTAACTATGCAATTATAGCTACAGGAAGGAGTGGTCCCAAGGAAGGTCACTCATAGCCACACACCCCAACCCCAGACACCCTGGCCACACATGCACCCACAGCCCCACACAAAGATGCAGATACACACAAATACCTCAATTCAGGAGCATGCAGCTGTTCGTGCACACAGGCACCTCCATGTGTGCACACTCATGGACACACAGGTGCAGATGAGCACACACATGTGAATGTGGTCACACATTCCCACATGTGAAGACATAGCCACTTGTGTGTTGCTTGTGCAGTGATGCACAAATGCAGGTGCACATACTGTGAAAACACCCCCTTCCCCAGGAAAAGCCATTGGGGCTCCTGGGACCATCTTCTCAGCTCCTTCCTTGGAAAAGCCACTGGGGCTCCTGGGACCCTGTCTTCTCAGCCCCTTCCTTGGGGATGGGACTATGGAGGGACCCTAGTTGGCCCCCACTCCTCAGGGAGCCCCTGACCCTGCATGGGGTCACACGGATCTAGAGATCCCACAGCAAGTTAGAGCAAAGCCCACCAGGATGAACTGGTGATTCTGATGGGGTCCTAAGGGTCTCTGGGAAGGAAGGGTTTTTGTCTGGTTCCTTGTGAAGGAAAATGGCCAGGCAGAGAGCCAGGAGAGAGAGGGTCTGTGCTGGGAGGGGACAGTGTGTGACAGCGAGGAGTGGGCTGGATGCAGAGTCTGAACACAAACGAGTCAGCACCTTCTCCTGCAGGTACTGAGGAGCTCCAGAGGGTGATCTGAGTATGTGGGGCACAGGCTCTGGCCTCAGTGCAGTTCCAGGGAGTGAGAAGCAGGCATAGGACCAGCCATCCTTCCTCAAGGTCACCTCAGGGAAGTGCAGAGATGGCATGACCCACACTCCAGCCACTTCAGGGTGGTTCTGCTCCCCTTCCTCAGCTAGGCCTGAGAGAGGAAGGAGCATCAGGTCATGGAGTCTGGACAGGTGGGGCTGCCTGGGGCATACTTCTCTCCCCACTTACCAGCTGTGTGGCCTTGGGCAAGTTATTTAACCTCTCTGATCCTCCATATTCTCATCTATAAAATGCAGACAATAATAGAATCCTCTATCAGGGGGCTGCTACTAATATATATGTCAAAGAATAACCCAAAGACTTTTCGCTAATTATTAGCTCTCTGTTTATTTTTGTATGAGGAACCTGTATCTACAGATTGATTTCAACAAGAGTTATATGAGAGGGGAGAGAAAAACTGCAGACAGGTAGGCACGGGAAATCTTGTTTGCACATTTTTGGGTGAACTGATTTGCTGGTGTCTTGCTTTGGCCAACTCTGGGTATAAAGACAAGTGTTTCAGTTTTCAGATTCCACGGGCAACCTTGACAGCATTGCTGTGGTGCCATGTGCGGAAGTCCCTGTCATGTCTCTGGCACCTGCCACCAGGCACCTCCCCACCCCCAGCTTGATTAGATCAGGTCTGCTCCATTCCCTCATTGGAACCCTCTGCAGGGTTCATTGAGATAAAAAGTGTCCAATGGTTACAGCAGCTGCTTGCACACAGTAAGTGCTCAATAATTATTCACTCTTAGTGTTCCCTCTATTCATTCAACCAGAACTTGTTGAGCAGTTCCTCTACCCCAGGCACAGAGGTGCCGAGGTGAGGCAAACAGTCTCTGGCCTCCAGGAACTCTCAGGTCAGCTGAGGAGAGAGACAGACTGGTCACAGGTCACCATTCCATCCAGCCAGTCTGCCACCAGGCAGTCAGTGAGTGCCAACAGCATGCCAGCTTCTCCAGGCCCGGGAGGGACCTGGAGGTGAATCTGACTTTCTTCCTCCTTTCAGGGAGTTTCCAGTCCAATCAGAGGCGTGGGAAAAGCCATGATGGAGCTGGGTGGGGAAGGATGCAAGACCGCGCTGCAGCACCGCAGGGCTTCCCCCACATCCCCACCCCATCCCTGTGGCAGTTCTCAAGTTCCCAGCCTCCTTGATCAGATCTGGGTGGAGAGGGGGCTGTCAGGGAGTCCTGTGTCCTTCACATCTCCCTAAGGCAAAGGAGCAAGGAGGGGTAAAGGGAAGGTGGGGAGAGCCTGGGAGAAGGATTTTCAAGGGAAGGAGGTCGTCAAAGGGGTCAAAGATAGGGACCCTGAGAAACCTAACCCAGGTGGGCCAGGTGCAGAGCCAGGCAGCTGGTCTGTCCAGGTGAGTACCAGTGCCACTCCTAGGTAGCACTGTCGGTCCCAGGCACCCTGAGGATGACCTCCCTATCCCTCCGGCAGGTGGGCAACAGGGGTGCTGGATAAGACACTAAGGGCCCTGGCCAGAGCCACGAGGAGGCAGCTGGAGGGGACAGTGCAGGTGCCCTGGCGGGTTGAGGGGCAGGGGCAAGTAAAGAGTTAAGCGGTGGAGTTGCCTCATGTGAGGGCTTTCCCTGCCACACACCAGGCAGGTGCTGCGGATCTTGGTGCTCAGGTTCCAGCACTGACAGGTGAGACCTGGCTGAGCTGTGGATGTAGTTTGGCCACTGTCCCCATGGGGGCCTCCGGGGCACCACAGCTGAGCTGGGCAGGGTTGCAGCCTGGCTCAGGCTTAAACACACTACACTGTCACTGGGCCCCTCCCCTGCTCCCAGGAGCCCAGGGCAGGGTGACCTCCAGTGGGTATGCTCCTCTTGACCCCCACATCCAGGGGCCAGAACAAGCTTCTCCTCCCCACCCCCAGCCAGCCCACAGCCAGCGCTAAGCACAAAGAAGTCTGCCTACCCACCTTCTCCCCACAGGTGTGCCTTTACATACACTGTCTCTCTTATATCCCTGAGCCTTGCACACACACAACACACATATACACACACATGTACGATACATGTGCACACACAAGCAATACACAGGATACACATACACAGCAAACACATGCCATGAACAACCTACAACACAAAACATACACACAGACTCTACACACAACTAATAGAAAACACAGTTGCACACATACATGCAAACACACAGGATACTTTCCTCACATTTTTACTTTGAGCAACAAACAACCAAAGAAAGTTTAAAAATTGAAATGGGACTCAGATTTGAGAGAATTGTTCCCACTCCCCGCCATATCTTTCTCAGTGGCCCTTGTGGCATTTGGGAAGCGGGCCCCAGGGCCAAGTGCTGGTCTTAGCTCAGTCAGCTTCCTGTCCGTCATGTGGGCTGGCCTTGCCAGGTGCCCTCCCCGGCCACCCGCCTCAGACACAGTGGAACTGGCCTCAGGCTGTCCAGTCACAGATCCACGGGACTTCCCTAGCCCTCCACCCCTCTTGCCATTTCCACACACCACACTCCCTGCAGACCCTGCTGGTTGTGGGTCACCCGGGGAAGGCCTCACTGCTGAGTGTGAATCCAGCCTCTCTGGGCCTCTGGGGGCCAGGGTGTCTGTGGCTATCTAACAGCCTCTGTTTATGAGCAAGGCCCTTGTCATGGAGTGAGTCACCGGATGCCCCCTGCCACCCCGGTGAGGGCCAGGGCCAGCGGTATGCCCATTTTACAACTGAGGATCTGAGACCCTAAGAAGTGGGGCACACCAGCTCGGGCTCAAGTAAATTGGCTGAACCTGTGTTCCTAACTCTGGGGTCAACCCACCGTGTCTGCTCCCTTGAGCCATTTTCTTTGAGCCTCGTGAGGGCCCCAGTGTGGGTGCACGGGGTTGTCACCCCTGCAGGGCAGTCAGTGCCAAGAGCTTACAGGGCTGGTCCAATTACTTGGCTTTCTCATGTGCCAGGTTCTTCTTCTCCCAACTGCGGACAATGGCAACATCTTCCCTATGGGCTGTGGTGAAATTAAAAGGTTAATCCATGTACGTCCTGGCTACTATGATTAACTTACTCCTAACAACTATTGACCACCCCCCTCCCCGAGGAAGCCCTCCTTAACACTGAAGTCTGGCTCAGGTATCCTTCCCTCCCTGATGCTGGCCTCTCTTGTACCCATTACCCACCACAGCCCTAACCCAGCACCCACACTGTGCAGTAGTCACCATTTAACGCGTCTCAGGGTCGGGGACCACAGACACGGGCCTCTGCATCCTGTGTGGAGTGTGTATGTTGGGGGTCTCCTTTCTGTCCTCTAGGCCAGTGTGTCTGCATGCTCAGGAGGCAGCTCACTGCCTAAGTGCAGTCTCTCCAATTCCTGGGCCCTAGTGGGTAGGGAGCAGCACCTCCCTCCTGCCTCCTCAGCTGAGCCTGAAGCTGGGGTCACAGGATCAGTAGGGGCTCCAGGAGTTGTCCTGTGACTGATCACAGTCACAAAGCTCCTTCTACCCCCTAGAGCCTCCCCACAAGCACACACGTGAACAGGCCTCCATAGATAGCACAGACACATACAGCTCCCCAAGACTCGGCCTCATCTGAGGGGGGCACTGTCAGAGGTTCTTAATCTCAGGGGCACCTTCAGGATACCCCTTCCCTCAGGTATCCAGGGCTGAGACCTTGGATGCTCCCTTCCAGAATGAGGGCCCTGTCCTACCAGGACCCCCAGTTGGTTAGGAATTCACCTGTCTTCCTGTCTGCCTCCACTCTGCCATCGAGAGGATACCAGCCATTCCAAGTACCCACAAGCCTTGCCAAGTGACCCTGCTAGCACCCCTCCAGTCAGGACCCTCCCTATGGGACACGGCTGGCTTATGGGGACCCCTCTCAGCCACATGTCCCATGCTAGTTCCAGTCCCATCAGGCAAGTCAGCCCTCCCTCAGGCACTGATGCATGACCAACCAGGACTCATGGCATAATGAAAAGGACCAGGTCAGGGGGTGAGATGAGTCTGCCCTGGGATAGCCCTTAGGAGGTCATATGTAAAGTCCCTGGAGTCCAAGTGTGAAAGTGTGTGCATGTTGTGAATGTGTGTGGCTGTGGTGGGGGCAGGGCTTACAAGCCTGGAGAGGCTGATGGGGCCACCAGGAGACTTCCTGGAAGAGGGAAGTCCTGGGTAGCAGTGAGAGAGAGGCACAGGCTCTCTAGGAGCCAGGGGAGGCAGGCTGAAGAGAGGCCCAGGTGTCCCTGTCTGAGCCTATGCTACTGGACACCCTCCCCCCCAGCACCCGCCCCCCCTTCAAGGATCCTCCCTGCGGCTCCCTGTGGCCAGCAGCTCTGCAGCACTCGGCTCTGCTCCACTCTGCTCAGCTCCGCTCCAGGAAGGCCACCTCCTCCTCCCCCTCCTCCTCCCGCTGTCACCACTCACCTCTCATAACCTCGAGGGGGTGGGGACCCCAGGGCTGGACACACCCCACCATAGCCCCAGAGCTCAGCCGGTCGGACGGACGGACAGTTGGACGCAGGACCCCAGAGCCTGAGGTGGGCAGTGTGTCAGGGTCCCTTGCGGCCTCCTCAAGGTCAGTGCCAGCTGGGGAGGCAGCTACTCTGGGGCTCTTGAGACTTGTGGGGCACACCCCAGGCCCTCATCCCAAATCATGGGCCGCAAAAGGGGCTTTACCCCAGGGGCATCTGGGGCAGGCAGGACCAGGGGAAAAGGGATGCCCCTATGTCCACAGGCCAGCCCTGGTCCGGGGGTCTATCAGGAGAGGCCCCAGGCTGGGGGCCAGCTCCTTGCAGAGGCCTCTCTGGGGACACCCCGCACCGGCCATGGGGAGCTAAAATTGGAAAGTGGCGAGTGGGAGGCAGCTGACAAAGCTATTTCGCGGGCTCTTCACCGTGCTCCGGTTTCAAGCTCCTGCTCCATTAACCTGATCCCCAGGGCCTCTCCACCCCCACCCAGCTGATGAGGAGGTGCCTCCATCCTCAGGCCAGCAGCACAGCCATCAGGCTGGCAGCCTCTGCTGTGGGGAGGGGCAGTGGTGGTCTTCTCTTACCCCAGATTCCAGAGGGGGTCACTGAGAAACCCGATCCTGAGGGGAGGCAGGCAGAAGTCTGTCCCAGGTCTGCTGTGTGACCTTGAGAGGTCCCTGCCCCTATCTGGCCCATGACCCCTCCATCTGTACGAGGAGACTGCGGGCAGGGTGTGTGGGGGGAGGGGGTGGCAGGGGAGATGGCTGCAGGGCTGGGGATGAAGATTTGGGGGAGGATGAAGGGTGGGCGAAAGGGCCACATCAGCCACCTCTTTGCCCTGTCAGCCCAAGGGGTGCCTGGACATGTTCCTCCCTTTAATTTGGGCCCTATGTCTGTACCCATGGGGTCCTTGGGAAGCCCCTGGGCCAGGCTGAAGCAGGGTAGGAAGGGCAAAGGTGCTAACTGAGCTGCAGGACGGCCCAGCAGTTCTCCAGGGGACAAGAGAGGCCCCCGCTGGAGGGAGTGGTGAGACTCAACCAGGGCCTGATTCTGGTCAGCACCTTGGACAGCAGCCAGTGCCCTCCCTGGCCCCGCCTGGCCCCACATCTGCTACTCCAGGGCACCTCCTCAAATAGCACAGCCTCCAGCCGGTGCCCAGGGCCTGAATACACAGAGCACTGAGAGAGTGGGGCAGTGTGGTTACGGACACAGGCAGGGACTGGGATGTGGCAGGCTGGAGCTCAGGGACTTGTTGGGGGAATGGAGGTCAGTGACAGGCTGGAGGCTTAATGCGAGGGATGGAGGCTTGGCTCTAGGGGCAGCACCTGGGGTGGTCATGGGATCTCAGGGAGGGGAGTGGGAGTCAGAGAAAGGGTCTTAGAGAGGCTGGGGCTTTGTGAGGAGCTGAGGGAGACTTGCTGATCGAGTGGGGACCCTGCAGGCAGAAACCTGACTGTAGTGATAAAGGCGGGGTTTCTCCGAAGGAAGGTCATGGGGGCCCTGGCAGGAGCGGTTTTAGCAGAGGGTGGGGCTGGTGTGTCTGGAAGGTATGAAGATGTAAATGAAGGTGAGGGAGGCAGGCTGCGAGTAAGGGCTCTGACAGCAAAAGCCTTGATGGGTGGGTGGGGACAAGAGCAGCAGCTGGGATGGGGCACTGGTGTTTGGTGGCCTGTGAGCAGTGGGGGCACAGGGGTGGGCAGAGTGATGGTACAAGGTCCCCAAGGGGCTGGTGAGACAATCTCTCTTCAGAGTGGGGTCCCCACTGGGGTGGCAGGACAATGAGGTGGGGCTAAGCTGGGCTGGAGACTGTAATTCCCTCACCCAACCTGTCTCCCCAGCCCCGTCCAGGCTATGGGCATCAAGACAGCATTGCCGACGGCTGAGCTGGGCCTCTACTCTCTGGTGCTGAGTGGGGCCCTGGCCTATGCTGGCCGGGGCCTCCTTGAGGCTTCACAAGGTAATGGCTGTGCCTCGGGGCAAATGGACAGGACCCTTCTTCCCCTGGGGGCTTCAGGGTTCCAACCAGCAAAGCCAGAAACTTACAGGCTCCGGACCCAGGGTATTCCTTCTAGAATGAGGCTGGATCTCCCTTTTCAGCCTGGGGCTCCCATCTCAGATAGGCACTGGAGGCTGGTGGAGCCAGGTTCAGTCACAGGAACACAGAGATGCAGAGACACTGACAGAGAAATGGACACAGAGTCACACACATAGATACACACACACACCGCACACACGCAGGCCTGGACCCAGGCACACACACACAGACCTAGACCCAGACACACACACACACCCCGACACACACACACACACACACACACACACACACAGACCTGGACTCAGACACACACAAACATACACATACACAGACACACAAACACACAGACATATACACCCCACCCCACCCCCCACACACACAGTCAGAGGCCTGGACCCAGACACACAGCAAGACCCAGACCTGTGGCCCACTCCTGACGCCCTTGCTCCCCAGGGTGGGGGCAGCCTTGTCCACAGGGGAAGGAGGGGCAGGGGATGTGAAGGCCCCTCTCCCTGAGGCCACACTGTGTTCTCAGATGGGGCCCACAGGAAGGCCTTCCGGGATTCTGTGCGACCTGGCTGGGAGTACATTGGCCGGAAGATGGTAGGTCCCCCACACCCCAGGGTCCCTCCCATCCCGAACCCTTCTCCCCTCTTCGCTGTTCCAGATGTTGTCAAGTAACAGAGAGCCTCTCACAGCTCGGGAGCCTCTGGCTTGAGCTTCAGTGCCTTCAGCTTCTCCACTGGCTCCTCCTGTATCCTCCTGGGACATCAAGTTTGCCCGGGCCCTGCTCACTTGGGAAATGGGTCACATTAGTGGAGTGTGCTTCAGCGGAGCCTCCAGCACCTCCCTTCCCAGAAACAAAGCAGTAAAGGGGGAATGGCAGGCAACGTACGGAGGAGAGGGCGAGCTTCGAGGGACCCAGCAGCCCCTATGGTGCCCTTCACTCCTCTCTACCCTTCTGCCTGAGTACTTCCTTCAGAGAGGAGTGTGGAGACCTGCAGGCACTTGTGTTTGTGTAAAGAGGACACATTGGGTTTGGCTAGTGGTAAAAAATAATAATTATTAAATTTAAAAATGATAATAATAAAAGAAGAACATGAAGGCTGGGAAGGTGCTGGGGCTCTGACCAGTCTAGGTTCCAGCTCGTCCTGCCCCCTCTCCCACCCTCACCTGCCCCACCTCCTCCTGCTCCGGACTGCCCCAGGATGTGGCTGACTTCGAGTGGGTGATGTGGTTCACCTCCTTTCGCAACGTCATCATCTTCGCCCTCTCCGGACATGTGCTGTTTGCTAAACTATGCACGATGGTTGCCCCACAGGTGAGCTGGACCCGGGCCACCCAGCCTCCCCCTGCCAGTTCCTGTTTCATCACAAGGGTTGTGGGAACCCCTTCCTGGGGTCACACCCCCATTTATATGGCAAAACTGAAGCCTTCTCCCTGTCCACAGCTCCGCTCCTGGATGTATGCTGCGTACGGGGCCCTGGCTGTGGTGGGCACAATGGGCCCTTGGTACCTCCTGCTGCTGCTTGGTCACTGTGTGGGCCTCTATGTGGCCTCACTCTTGGGCCAGCCCTGGCTCTGTCTTGGCCTTGGCTTGACCAGCCTGGCCTCCTTCAAGATGGACCCCCTAATCTCTTGGCAGGTGTGAACTGGTGCAAGGGTAGAGGGTGTAGGGATAAGATCCCAAACCTCTCACTTCATCCAAAGTCCTTGCACCCCAAGTATCCCCAAGTATTCCCTTCACATTTCCACCTGTCTTCAAGCCTTTGGGTATGCCCTGGCCACACGATCACCACCTGCATCACAGGAGGAACTGCCAGCTCATCCCCTGCTCCTCGCATTGCTGGGACAGAGCAGTGGCCAAAGTTAACTGCTCTGGAAGAGAGGAAGGGACAGGACCAGGCTGGGCCCCTATGGGAAGCTAGGGAGTGGGGAGTAGGTTTTCCAGAGACAGGAGGCACCCTAGTGAGCTGGTGGCCTGTTCTTTCCCCTCCAGAGCGGGTTTGTAACAGGCACTTTTGATCTTCAAGAGGTGCTGTTTCATGGGGGCAGCAGCTTCACAGTGCTGCGCTGCACCAGCTTTGCACTGGAGAGCTGCGCCCACCCTGACCGCCACTACTCCCTAGCCGACCTGCTCAAGTACAACTTCTATCTGCCCTTCTTCTTCTTCGGGCCCATCATGACCTTTGATCGCTTCCATGCCCAGGTGAGGGGACACTCTGTGGGCTTCTAGAACAGGGCTGAATCTCCCTTTTCAGATTGGGGTTTCCATCTTAGATAGAATTCCCGAAGCAGGCTGTATCCCCATCCTCAGGCATGGTTCCAGGATGAAGCCATGTCTCCCCTTCCTCCTCAGACCCCAGGATGGGACACCTTTCCCCTCCAGCAGGGACCCCAGGGTGGAGATATGTCTCTTTTCTCAGATAGGACACCCAGGCCATGAATGTTCTCCTCCCTCACAAATGGGGCTCCCAGGACAGAACTGGGTCTCCTGTGACTGGCTGTGAATCCTCCTCAGACTCCAGGGTGACCTGTGTCTCCACCCTCAGGCAGGACTCCTGGATAAAGCCTTGTCTCCTCCTGCCCCAAGTAGTTGGTGAACCCTCCTCAGACAGGGCTCCCCAGGCAGGGCTTGCCTCTTCCCTCAGACCCTTCGCATCCCCTCAGGTGAGTCAGGTGGAGCCAGTGAGACGCGAGGGTGAGCTGTGGCACATCCGAGCCCAGGCAGGCCTGAGCGTGGTGGCCATCATGGCGGTGGATATCTTCTTTCACTTCTTCTACATCCTCACCATCCCCAGTGACCTCAAGTTCGCCAACCGCCTCCCAGACAGTGCCCTCGGTGGGTCCTCAGAAGAGAGATGGGGGCAGGGCTGCCACCCCAGGAAAACAGACCCTCTGCACCCCCACGGTGCCACAGTCGGGGAAGCTGAGGCCCACAGGGCACAGCACCTAAGGGCATGGGAGCAGGGGCTTATTCTTTCTAATGCATGGGTCTTGGCATTAGCTTCATCCTGTGGGGCCAGAGCAGTATCCCACAGAGCCCACCCACTTCACCAGGCATGGCTGATTTCCACAATATGGGGGGGTCTCCGTGGGGCAGGCAGAGCCTGGTGTCTCCACAAGGAAATGGTGGGACAGGGTCTCCATGGGGGGCAGGCCCCAGGCGATGAACCCCAGGCAGTGATGGTGCCCTGTCCCCAGCTGGCCTAGCCTATTCAAACCTGGTGTATGACTGGGTGAAGGCGGCCGTCCTCTTTGGCGTTGTCAACACTGTGGCGTGCCTCGACCACCTGGACCCACCTCAGCCTCCCAAGTGCATCACCGCGCTCTACGTCTTCGCGGAAACGTGAGTGCCGGCCAGGGCGGGGGATCACCCCCTTGAACCACACCTTCCCCTAGCCTCTTCCCCCATGCCCGGGGAGGTCTGCACCTGATGGACACATGGCTATCTGCTTTTCTTTTACAGGCACTTTGACCGTGGCATCAATGACTGGCTTTGCAAGTGAGTAGGGGTGGGGTGGGGGTGGTCACAGCCGTCCTGCCAGGTGTCTGAGCAGGGCAGTGCCAAGATGGGTCCACATTTTAAAAGATTACCCCGGGCCAGAGGAAGCAAAGAGAGCAGTGAGGACGTCTTGGCAGAGGTCTAGGTGAAAGATGTGGAAGTTAGGACTTGAGTGAGGGCCCCAGAAGTGCAGAGAGGTGGTGGGAGGAGGGTCACACAGACAGCAGCCTGGACAGGACGTGGCCATGAAGTGTGGGTGTCGGGAAGGAGAGGGAGATGACGCTGAAATTCCTATCTGCAGCCTGGGTAGACGGAGGGCAGTTTCCAGAGAGGGCTTCAGTTTAAGAAATGTCTAGCTGCAATTTAGGAGATATCCCTGTGGAGGTTCAGGGAGGTGGTTGGGTCTGAGGGTCTGGGGTTCTGAGGGTCTGGAGGACTGATGGAACTCAGAGCATCCTGAGTGTAGGCAGGTGGTTTTTAGGCTTTGGGAGTGGGTAAGTCCTCAGGAGAGGTAGTGGCTTGAGAAGAGGAGAGATGGGGATGGCTGAGATTTGGCCTGCAAGAGCTCTGCTTGGAAGGAAAAGGAAGAGCCAGCAGAAAGGACTGGAAAGAGTGGTTGGAAGGGCAGGAGAAGAATCAAGGTCATGGGCCACTCTGAAAGCCAAGGGAAGACCATCCAGGCATGGTGGGGGCAGCTGGGTCAGATGCCACTGAGCCTCAAGGAAACTGGAGACCAAGGATTAGCGCTGGTGACATGGAGGTTTTCAGCCTTTCACTGGCAAGGCAGGGGCAGGTAAGGAGGGAAAGTCAACTGAGGAGTAGAGGAGTGTGTAATGACTCCTGGAAAAGCCTGGGACTGCAGGGGGAAGACAGGAGTGGCTGAGGGAGAAGAAGGATGCGTTAAATAAAGATAGGAGAGAATGGGACATGCTAAGAAGAATTATTCAACAGAGAAGCTGGTAATGCAGGATATAGGGGTGATTGATTTAATCACCTCAGGAATGAGGTCCCTGAGGAGGAAGGAGGTGATGGTGTCTAGTTCCAGGCAGAGGCCTGGCTTCAGTGGGAGGAGGAGGAAGAGAAGCCAGTGTAGATGCAGATGAAGGCAGGTTAGTGTAGACACATAAGGGATTCCACCTAAAGGCCTCAGCCTTCTCCAGGAAGCAGGAGGCACGGCCATCAGCTGAGAAAGCCAGGACTGGGGACATGGAGAGAGGCAACATATATGCCTATCCCCACAACCCAGCCTGGATCCCCCCACTCATACTATCTCTCCACTCATACTTGTGGTGAGATAAGGACACAGTGGCCCTTGCAGAGCATGGGAGAAGCAGCTAACTAGAGAAACCTTGGCACTGAGCACCCAGGTTGTATTGGAGGTGGCGGGCTTATGAACTCCAGCATGTGAAGATGTGAGATTTCCCCCATGGGGCTAGCTGCCTGGATGTAGCTGAGAAGAAAGTAGGTGATTGGGCTCTCACAGATGGGTGAGAAGGAAGAAGTCAGGAATAAGGGTTTTTAGATTATTTATAGTGGTGACTCATTGGATATAAGCCTGCTAAGGACAGTGGTGAAGATGGGAGGGTCACAAGATCAATGGGATTGAAGAACGGAAGCTGGGGGGCCAGGAGGTCAAGAGGGGCTGGGCAAAGAGTGGGAATTAGAAAGGAGTGAACTTTCAAGTGGTGACAAAGTTGGGGCATGGCCATGGGTGTGGGTGGCTGAGGTGGAGTGGAGAAAAAAGCCATTGGAAATGAGGAGGTCGAGGAATGGAAAAGCTGGTTATTCATGGGTCTTCCACTGAATTTATTTAACAAATATTTACTGGGCACCTGCTGCATGCCAGGCCTGTTCTAGGCACTGGGGATACAGCAGTGAACATGGCAAAGACCCTGACCTCCTGGAGCTTACAGTCTAGTGGGGTGAAACAGACCATAAACAGGTAAACAAACATAACTAAGATAATTTTGGAGAGTGGTAAGTGTTATGAAGAAAATAAAATGTGCAATGGGATAGAAGTTGGCAACACGGTAGAGGCTTCTTTAGTTGGGGTCTGGGCGGGCTTCTCTGAGGAGATGATATTTGAATTGAGATTTGAGTGATAAGGAGATGTGGAGCAGAGAATACCAGGTAGAGGGTGCAACAAGGGCAAAGGCCTTGAGACACAAACCAACTGTGTGGGTATGAAGGTCAGAAAGGCCAATGAGGCCAGCATAGTGAACAGGGGGAGCATGGTGACTGATGAGATCAGGGAGGGAACAGAAACCAGACCACTTGGGATCTTCTAGCCAGAGTAAAGAGACTGAGTTTATTCCAGTTGTAATGGGGAGCTATTCAGAGGGGTTAATCATGGAAGTGATGTGACCTGAGCTACACTCTCAAAAGATACCTCTGGCTGCTGTGTGTAGAATGAACTGTGGGGGCAAAAGCAGAAATGAGAAGACCACCTAAGAGGCTCTTGCAATAATTTATGTGAAAAGACAGATCATCTTGACTAGGGTGGTGGTTGTAGAGGAGGTGAGCAGTGGTCAGGACTGAGAGGAGCCAACAGAATTTGCTGGCTTGCTTGGATGTTGGTGATGAGGCAAATTGAGAATCCAAGAAGGCACCAAGGCTTATACCCTGAGCAACTGAATGGATGGTGGTGCCATTCGCTGAGATAAGGACAGAGCAGGGTTTGAGCAGGGATAGGGGAATCTGTCAATCAAGTGACATGGCTAGTAGCAATTGGATATACAAATCAAGAGAGACTGGCCTGAAGACACAGATTTAGGGATCATTGGCATAGAGACACTACTTGGAATCTTGGGTCTGGATGAGATCATTTGGGGAGTAAATGAACAGAGCTAGAGAAGCTATAATGTCCCAGGCTGAGCCTGCCACAATTTGAAGTTGGTTGGAGGAGGAGGCGCTACCCGAGGTCAGGTTGAATGCACCCAGGGTGACTGTGTTGAGGAGGTCCCCTGTTGTGTGTCCTCTCCCATCTCATCCCTGCCCTTTCCCATACTCCCAGTGGTCCTTCTCCCATTTTTCCTGCAGATATGTGTATGATCACATTGGTGGGGAGCATTCCGCTGTGATCCCAGAGCTGGCGGCCACAGTGGCCACATTTGCCATCACCACTCTGTGGCTTGGGCCTTGTGACATTGTCTACCTGTGGTCATTCCTTAACTGCTTTGGCCTCAACTTTGAGCTTTGGGTGCAAAAACTGGCAGAGTGGGGGCCCCTAGCACGAATTGAGGTGAGCAGGGAAGACCTGGGGCTGGGACTGTCTGGGTTATGGAGGGCAGCGGGGCACTTCTGCTTTCTGGAGTTGTCCAACCACCTGGCCCCCAATCCAGAACTTTCTCACCACCACCCTCCTGGTTGTCAGGGCAATGGCTCACTCTGTGGGAATCTGCCCATCCCTCCCTTCTGTGGGGAATGGAGCACCTGGGCCTTGCCATGTTGGTCAGGCCTTGCCCTCTCTCTGGACCTGTTTCCCCATGTTTAACAAGGAGGGAGAGCTGACCTGGGGCTCCCCAAGACCCAGACATAGCCCTAAGACCTGACTGGCCATGTGGGTAAGGCTGCTGACCCACCACGTCCCCTTTCCTTTGGCCTCTTGTCCCGCTGCCCATGCTTTCCTGGACCGAATAGGCCTCTCTGTCAGTGCAGATGTCCCGCAGGGTCCGGGCCCTGTTTGGAGCCATGAACTTCTGGGCCATCATCATGTACAACCTTGTGAGTCTGAACAGCCTCGAGTTCACACAGCTGGTTGCCCGACGCCTGCTACTCACAGGTGAGGGACAGGAGTGTGGGGTTACAGAAGGTGCTAGGCATCAGCCTCAAGGACTGTGACCTTCCAAAATACCTCCTACCCTCTCATCACCCCAGGACTCAGCAGGGAGGGCCCATCAAGTGGGGAGAGGGGTGGGAAGAGAAAGCTCGCCGAGGATGCGGTGCTGCTCCCAAGCATCTATGACTCCCTCCCCACACAGGGTTCCCCCAGACCACGCTGGTCATCCTGTTTGTCACCTACTGTGGTGTCCAGCTAGTAAAGGAGCGTGAGCGAACCTTGGCACTGGAGGAGGAGCAGAAGCAGGACAAAGAGAAGCTGGAGTAGGAGGGAGCGGGTAGAAGGACGGGCTCTGCTCAGCTATTCTTGGGCCATATGGGGCCTGACCGATAGAATAAAAGACTTTTCTACAAGGGCTTGGCTGCTCCCTGCCCCTTCTTCCCACAGTCCCCTGGCTCCACGTCCATGGTGGCTGAAGAGCTGGAGGCTCTAGGCCTCAGGCAGGGGAGGGTTCCCACCCATAGGGAGGAGGGGACACCAGATGGAGGGCAGAGCCCATCGACCTTGGCAGCCCAACAGCGGAACATTGAAGCCCTAAGTCTTCGAAACACCTGCTCACTGACTTGTGGAGTACTGATGCAGACCCTGAGCTGCTTGCTCAGAAGGCGCTTTATTCTTCCTAAAGAAGGAGACATGTCTGCACTGTACACTGCACTTGATGCAGATGCTCCCATCTGACAGACGGGAAGACTGAGTCCTGTGGGGAACTTTGCCAGCACACTCAGCCAAGCTGGGGGCAGGGCCAGGACATGGCCTGGGATACCGCCCTGTGGTTCTGGTTCATGGATCAAGACAACTTAGGGGGATATGGCAACACTGGAGAAGCCTCTAGTTTCTCATCCTTGCCCAAAAGTCCAGGACTAAGCAGCACTTCCCTTTCCTTGGCTGACACAGCCCCTGGGGCACCATAACTGGATCCAGGTAGGCTCTGGCCTAGCCTCTTCCCTGGAGCCCTCACAAGGCCAGGTCAATGAGTGTCACAGGATGGGAGGGGTACTTAGTTCAGTCTCCCTGAGCTGGTCACATCTTGGTCAGGCGCAGCACATTGAGCCGCACTGGTAGGAAGGTGGCACCTGCCGCGTAGGCGATCTCCCGCAGGACACCCTCCCACTTCTTCTCCTCCTCGTTATACCTGGGGGTGAGAGAGAGTGGGGACAAGGACGGGGAGCTTGGTCAGCTGAGTCCAGAGTGGAATGCAGCAGAGATGGGTGGCTGAGCGCGCTCGGCCCATCTCTAGGGAGATCTGCTCCTGAAAATCCCCAGGCTCTGGGAAAGGAGACCTTCACAAGACCCAACTCAAGGAACACCCACCCCACACTCCAGGAAGGGTCTTCCTCCCCAGGAAAGATCACCTCTCAAGGGGTGTTCCCATAGTCCTCAAAGTTCCCCTCCAAGAAAGTCTACACTCCCCACACCACCCCATCAATGTTCTCTCCTTGAGAACTTCCATGCTCTATTTCTACTAAGTCTCAAGTCCCACCCTCCGGCAGCACTGCTCCCCAGGGGCTGCCTGCAGCAATGGGGATGGCTGCAGATTCAGGAAGGAGATGCCCCAGAGGCTAAAGCTTCCTTCCCCCACCCCCACAAAGGACCAGCCATAGAGAGCAATGGTTCTGAAAGGCCAGGGCTCCAGCTGCTTCCCAGTCCTAGTGGCAGCCCTCCTTCCACACCAAGCACCTGGAAGGCAGGAGACAGGAAATCCGGCTGCTACTTGGGCCCTGTTTCTGTGGGTCTGTGACCTAAGCGTGGGTCTGTTCCCGTCTGCAACATTGTTGCTGCTCCACAGTGGGGCATGGTGCCATCTGTGCAAGCCCAGACTTTCCCAACAAACTGGCGAGAAACAGCCGAGCAGGGTATCTGGGCTGTTTCTCCCTACAGGACTCCCTAGAAGAGGGATCCGCTTTGCCCCCAGAGGAGCTTGCCCAGTGCCTTGGTACCCACCATGGTGCTATGGAGTGTCAGCCTTGCTCATGATGCCCCCTGGCCTCCCTGGGGCCGGACTCACCTCCAGATGTCATTGAGCTCTGTGGGAACCAGCTCTCCAGACTCAGTCTCCAGTGTGGCAAAGCCACCAATGGCATAGAGGGTACCCACCAGGCTGACCAGGCTGAGTGAGCTACGCTCCTGTGGGAAGGCTTCAAAGGGTGCCCACCTGGGGGTGTGTGAGAAGGTACATCATTAGGGTGCCTCGGCAAGCCCAGTGACTGTCCCTGCCACACAGCACCCACAGCTCCAACTGCAACACTTTGCAATCCAAGCCCCAAGCACCCATGCCCCCACACTGTTCCCCTTTCTGTCCCTCTGGTCTTCCCTTCCTTCCCCATTCTCTTGCTCCTCTCCTTTCCTTTCCTTGTCCTCTTGCCATTCTATCCAACCTGTCCAGCAAAGTCCACCATGGATCTCCCCACTGCCCCTCCTCCTCTCCTGAACTAACTCTACTCTCCAACTCATGACCCCTGTCCCTAGCAGGCCCCCAGCCTTGCCCTGGATGCAGTCCTCTTGCCCCTCAGTGGCCCCTGCAGCCCCGCCCCCCTTGCACACCTGCTCCGTCCTTCTCCCTTCACAGCCCAGTTGTTCTCAATGTATCTTCGCTGCCCTGGCTCCTGCCTTGGGCCTTAGTCCCATCCTCCAAAACTGCCCTCCCTGAGGTCCCCAGACACTGCACACGCACTGAGGTCCTACAGCACACAGTCCTGCTGACGTGACTTTCCTCACCTCCTATCTCTCCAGCCTCACCTTCATGGCCTCCTTCCTGGATAACGCAGCTGCCCCCACCATCAAGGCTTGGACCTCAGCTCCTCCCATTTACACCCTCTCTCCTGAGGGAGCTTGGCCCCTCCATGTGCTACTGACCCCCAGATCCCTCCCTCCAGCTCAGCCCTCTCTCTCCCAGGTGGGGCCCTTTTGGACACCCCCAGGCACTTCAAGTCCACATGTCCTAACTGGACCCTCACTTTCCCTACCCAATCCCAATGATTATCCAGTAAGTGGCCTCCCACCCTCACTCAGAAGCATGTACTTCTCCCCCTCTCACCCCCACATCCAATCAATAGCTAAGCCCTGTTTCTTCCACCTCCTAGACTCTTGCTACTCAAAATGTGGTTCACAGCCCAGCAGCATCAGCATCTCCTGGGGGTGTGTCAGAAATGCAGACTTACAGGCTCTCAGCCCTCCACATACTGAGAATCAGAATCTGCACTTTAACATGATCCCCGGGAGATTCACATGCCCATCACAGTGTAAGAAGCCCTGGCCTGTCTTTGTCCAATGCATCCCCTCAGCCTCATCCCCGCTGTGCCCCCAGCTCCAGGCCTTCATCACCCCTGACCTTCCTGTCCCCGGGAAATCCCTAATCTGCTCTCTATATCAGCTGCCATGAAGTACTTTAGTAGAACACAGATGAGATACAGTCCCTCTTCTGCTGGCCCTCACTCCAGCCCCAGCACCGCCATCCCATCTCCATCACCCACCCGCCTCCACCCCGTCAGGGCAACGCCTTCCCTCCTGTGGGCCTTGCATTTTTTCTCCTAACTGCCTCCGCACCACATTTCCTTGGTCTGGGACAACCTCCTCCCACCACCCTCACCGTTTTTGCCAGCTGAGTACAACTGTCTCTCAGTTCAGTTTTCTCTTTTCTGGTGTCCCAGGCAGGACAGCTTCTGTCTTGTTCACTGCTATATCCCTTGCACCACGCCATTGCCTGTTATGAGTCCCTGAATGAGGAACCTGGCATCCCCTCCCCCAGCCCTCTGCTCACTGCTGATCAGGAGAGAAGGTCTGTTTCTATGCTGATGTCCCAACTCAACACTGGAGACCCAAGACAGGGACTGCGGCTCCTGCTGAGGCTGACAGAAGCCCAAAGCCACACAGTTGTCCTTGGCGGAAGGGACAAGCTTTCATACTTATTGTCTGCGATGCTGTACACTTCGGCAGAACTGGTCAGCCCTGTGTCGGTGACCCCAGCTGCCACAATAATGCGGCCATCATGGACAGTGGCCCCAAAGAGTGAGCGGGCGGTCTGCATGGGTGCCAGCGCCTTCCACTCGAACTTCTTGGGGTCATAGACGCACATCTTGTTCAGGCACTTCCTGTGGGGTGGAGGGTGGGAATGGGTGGAGAGAAGCAGGAGCCCAGCCATGCCTCCCTGCAATCGCCTGCCGGGGTAGCCAGGACAAACCCCTGACAGCCTCTGAGGGATTCTACCTATGCTCCGCAGACTCGCTCCAGGCCCAGTCTCACCTGTCACTGCCTTTGCCGCCAATGACGTAGACAAGGTCCATGTGAGAGAGCACTGTGTGGCCATACACCGCGTAAGGCAGCGGGTCTGATTCACCCCATTTGAATGACCTGGAGGAGATGGGAGTGGGGGAGGGGGTGGGGGGTGGGCACCCACCCAGGCTCGGCTCAGTCCCTGTCTCTGCACCCATGCACCCATCCACCGAACACATATTCGAGGTGCATCAGATCAATTGCTGGAACTTCCCAGGCCTCTCAGTTCTTTGCTCCCACCCTGCCCTCCAACCTCCCTGCCCTTACCCAAGCCCACCTCCACTCTAAGCCCAAGGCTCTAGCTCCAAATCCCACCCCAGGCCCTAGACCAGCTGCGGCCTCCATGCCCCACCCACCCCCAGGGTGCTCAGCCCCACCCCAGCCACGCTTACAGCCTGTCGTAGCACATGACCGAGTCCAGGCAGCGCTCGCCGTCCTTGATCTCTCTGCCACCGACCACGTAGATGGAGTTGAGAGCCTCTCCCAGGCCAAAGAGGCAGCGGGGTGAGGGCAGTGGTGGCATCCCCAGCCACTCTGAGTCCAGGTGGTCAAACTGCAGGCCAGGTGTCCAGTCAGCAACTGCCCCCTACTCCCCCAGCCCCAGCCCAGCCCCACTCAGTCCCGCTGCCCCAGATCGCAGAGGAGGTCGGGAACCCAGGTAGGGCCAATGCAGCCTGGAGGCGCCCTGAGAGAAAGTGCCCCTCCTGCCATCAGGCTGAGAGCAGATGAGTGTCCCCCACGCCCAGGCAGGCTCCTGGCAACCACCATTATAGCAGGCGGTAGGGCACCACAGCACAGAAATGATGGGGAGCTCTGCAAGGGAGGTCCAGCTATGGCCTTGCTTTCCCAGGCTGAACAGCTCCCAACTGAGGCCTGCCTGCCCCCTGCTCTCCACCCCATCCCACTGTTCAGGAAACTTCTAAATACAGTCCTGCCTTTCGCCCTGTAAAATCTACAGTCCACAGCCTTGTTCACCTCCACAGCCTTGTAATAAAGATATTAATACTAGGGGCTCATGTTTTTGGAAAGTTTTCTGAGGGCTGAGCACTGTACTGATGAGCACTTTATAAGCATCATTTAACTTTCCAATGACCTTATCATGCAGGAAGAATAGTATCCCCACTTACAAACAGAGGCCCAGAGAGAATAAACAATGTGCTCACACTGCTGAGCTAGTAGCTGGTGAAGCTGCCCTCATCCCCCAGTGCAACTGTAAGGCCTGTGAGCTTAACCCTGGCACCAAGTGCCTGTCACCTCTCTCGCTGGTCAGGCCTCCCTGAGCATGCTGCTCACCAGGCTAAGCCCCAGTTCTATCCCTTGCTTATCGTTTCTTGGCTGGCAACACTACCATCTTCCCCTTCACATCTCCAAATCCCACCCCACTGGCAAGGCTCAAACTTATATGGCCAGTCTCCAGGAAACTGTCTCTGCCCTTTGAGATCTCACAGTCACACCCCAACTCAGACCTGGCACTTCACTCTGCTGATCCCTTCTGGGCCTCAGTTTCCTCATCTGTACAATGGGAGGACCAGACAGGATTGTTCCTTTGTCTGGGACACTGCTGTGAGCTCCAGGCCTGGCCTTCACGAAGAGGCCCTGCCCAGGATCCTTACACAGACCTTGCTCCTCCTCACTGTGCCCCACCCCAACCCCTGTGCAGGGCCAGAGCCTCCAACATATGCCATCTTGTGGCTACCTCACCCCTGAAATTGAGATACCAAAGTTATGCTGCTTTTTGGCAGTTGCCTATTGACTGTCTTCAGCCTTCAAGCAGATGGCTATCAGTCAACCGCCCCAGTCTACATCTCACCCTAGACCCAGTGGCATTTCCTTGTGTAGACACAAGCCCCTTCTGGGCCCCAAGACTGCCCCCAGTGCCCAGAGCCCAGCATTAGCTGGTGGCTCCCAAGGCTGGTCAGGCACCTGCAGGAAGTATGCGCTCATGGGGTCCTCTTTGTTGTCTTCGTTGTAGAAGAGGCCTCCAGCCACAAAGACCTGGTTCTCCTTGGTAACCAGACTGACGTGGTTCTTGGGGACCTGGTTGGAGAGGGAGGCACAGTAGCACTCGTTGGCTGCTGGATCGTAGGCCACAGCGCCCTCCTCACTGATCATGAAGATGAGGTCCTGCAGGAACATGCCGAAGCGCAGGGTGTCGTTGAGGATCCCAGGAAGGAAACGTTCGGCCTCCTCATCCTCCTCTGCTTTGGCTTCGCCTGTGCCCTTATCAGCCTCCTTGACCCCGGCTGCGTCTTTCCCCTTCTTTTTCTTCCGCAGCGTGGTGATGCGGCCCTCGTGTGCATCCTTCACCATCTGCACCTTGCGCAGCAACTCGGGCTGGGCGCGCACGAGAGGGTGGCGCTCCACGCGGCTTTCTAGAAAGGCGCGCGGCAGCAAGCGGCAGCGCACGCTCTCGAAGACGGTGGGCAGCGCGCGCTGGCGCTCAGCCTGCGCCTCGGCGTCGCCGCTGCCCGCCCACCGCATCACGGCCTCGAACACCGCCTCCTCCTTCTCCACGTTAAGGCCGTCACTAGAGATGATGGCGATGAGCTCGTCGGCCGAGAGTCCGAGGAAGTCAGCGTCGCGCGCCACCAGCGAGAAGTGAGCGCAGATGAAGTCGCGGGCAGCCACGGCGAGACGCGCGCAGTCGAGCAGGAGGCCAAGACGGAAGACGGCCAGGCAGTTGGAGAGGCACAGGCGCTTCTGCAGGAAGGACACGCAGATGGTGAAGATGGAAGGGATCTGGAAGCGGTGCGCCGCGGCAAACAAATCCTGCACGCTCGCCTCGTCCAGCGCGATCTCTGACGTGTACAGGTAGTGCAGCACCTGGGCCACCACGTCTGGGGACACCTCCTCCAGGTGCAGCTCGCCCGCGCGCTCAGGCTCCGCTAGGAAGCGCGCCCGGAAGTAGGGGCTGCAGGCGGCCAGCACCAGGCGATGGCACGGGAACTCGCGCTCGCCCGCCCGCACCACACAGTCGAGGAACTTGCCATGGTCCAGCATGTCCTTGAGTCCGTCTTGCAGGAGCGTCTGCTGGTACAGCCGCTGCTCCTCCGCCTGCTCCAAGCCCAGCGCCATGATGGGTGGCCTAGGGTGTGGTGGCGGTGCCAAGGGGGCTCCTCTCTGTACCCCTGCTCTCCTGCTGGGGCTTGCTTAGACTGCGCAGCTGTCTTCGAGGGGCTATATATAGAGGTGGCCGGGTCCCTGTAAGGCGAGCCGCCTAGCCTCCTGCACATGACGCACAGGGGACAGCTGGGCAGAGGCCCCCTCCCGGAGAAGCCTTGACTCAGCCCCGGGGGCTTATGGGACGGAGGTGGGGTGTCTGGGCCCTTCTGAAAGATGAGGGCCTGGCTGCCTCATTTCTAAATGGAGCACGGAGAGGCCTTGACTCCGGATTTTTTGGTCGGAAGATGCCCCTAGGAGAGTTGATGGCCTAAGCTCTGACCCTCAGTCCAGAGACGGGGAAGCATTGGAGCCCTTTTTCCAAGGTCTCCCTTCCTTCATGCTTTCTGGGAACATCTGTCCTGGTGCCTCCATCTTCCTTCTCGGAATATGTCTCATTCCAGCCATCCCCGGATACAGGGTCCTTGGGTTTTCTGGTCAGAACTTGGACATGTTCACTTTTTGGCGGCCCTGTTGCCCTGCCTTTATTTTAAGAGGCAGGGTCTCACTATATTGCCCAGGCTGGACTTGAACTCCTGGGCTCAAGCCATCCTTCTGCCTCAGCCTCCCTAGTAGCTGGGATTACATACATAAGACACCACCCCCGTTGCCTCACCTTTAAAATGGGAAGAGCTTTTCCTCTTTCTGTGCCTCCTCCTTGCAAGAAAGCAAGAAAGTACCTTAGGTAAACAAGGTTGCCCCTTTCCTATGAGGCCTGGGACAGGACATGTCACTCTGTTAAGCCTCAGTTTCCCTTCCTACACAATGAGGAGGTGGCAAAGTTAGATGCTAAGGGCCTCAGTTCAGCTCTGCTGGAGGTTCAGAAGCACCAAGGTACTGTGTCCTGGGAGTACACTGTTAGAGGGTGTTAACACTTCTAAGGTGTCAGATGTGCTAGAAAATTAATTTCTTAGGATTCTACTATTCTAGGTTTTTAAACCCCCAGGGTTTTAACATTGTAGGGGAGTGACATTCTGAATTCTAGTGTTCAAAAAGTAACACTACAAGTTTAATATTTCAGGACTTCAGCTGTCTATACTCACTATTCTTGGTGCATATTAGGCCAGACCTGAGCCTCCCTGGCCATGGGGCCCCTGCACCTTGTCTATGGTCTGAGGCACCAGGGTTGAAGCCCAGGACAGCCAGTCTTGATGCCTACCTTGTTCCGGACTCCTGACCCACCTCCCAACACCCTCCCCAACCCGCCCCACTGCCAGACACACGCGCTCGCACATACACATCAGCCTCAGTCACCAAGATTAACTTGTTCCCAAAGTGCCAGAGGCTGCAGCTGTGTGTTAAATTTAGCCCCCAGGACACTGGGATGAACTGTTATGAGGCACACCCCCATCATTCCTCTGAGTCACTTGTTTATTACGTCAGGCGGGGGAGTGGGGGAGGGGGGCGGGTATAGGAGAGATGACAGCAGGCTGGGCTAGGACTGAGTCACCTCCCTTTTGTGATCTCAGCAATATCACTCTCCGTCCTTTTTTTTTAGGTGGAGTTTCGCTCTTGTTGCCCAGGCTGAAGTGCAATGGCGCCATCTCAGCTCACTGCAACCTCCGCCTCCAGGGTTCAAGCGATTCTCCTGCCTGAGTCTTCCTAGCAGCTGGTATTACAGGTGCCCACCACCACTCCCGGCTAATTTTTTATTTTTATTTTTATTTTTTTGTATTTTTTGTATAGACAGGGTTTCACCATCTTGTCCAGGCTGGTCTCGAAATTCCGACCTCAGGTGATCCTCCCACCTCGGCCTCCCAAAGTGCTGGGATTACAGGCGTGAGCCACCGCGCCCAGCCTCTGTCCCTCTTAAACGGTGCATCTGACTGTCACTTGCTCACCCCACCAGCAGGTCCCAGAGGGACACAGCACCTGGGCAAGCTCTGGAGGTGGTCCAGTCCCTCTTGATGAAAAGGCAAAGGCTCACTCGGGGAGGGCAGGTAGTGAGATTCCAGCCCAGCCCTGGACTGCAGGGCATTGCTAGCAAGCACAGCCAGTGAGGAGACCAGGCTTGAGAGGGTAGGCACCTTGGCCAACTCACACAGTGGACATGGGCTGCACCAGGATTTGAAGCTGATCTGCCCTCCTCCAAAGACTGTGGGAACCCTTCCCTACCTTGCTGCCTCCCAAGAATTAACAAAAATGTTCATCAATTGTAGTCTCATTTTCAAAGATCAGGACAGAAGACACTGACTGAACAATTAACTTAGATTTATCAAATGACTTAATGAAATATTTTTAGACTATGATGGATTCCATAGTGCTCACTCCCTACCAGGCATTCCAGTAGAACATGTGTATGTGGCTCATTCATTCATCAAGAACCAACCGTACACTGCTTTAAATGCTGAAGAGGCAGCAGTGAGCAAATCAGGCAGGAATTCCTGTCTTCATGGAGCTTACATTTGTCAGGAGGTCGGGGCAAGGTTGGTAGGGGAGACAGAAATAAACAGTTATACGGGGCATCAGATGATGGTCATGGCTGTGGAGACAAGTGAAACAGAAGGCGCATGGCAAGTGGCAGGAGGAGGTGGTAACGATTTTAAATGGAGTAGTCAGGATGGACTCACCGAGAGGATCACATGTGAGAGGGGTCAAACTCTGGAGGATTCCCGGTAGGGGAACAGCTGGAGCAAAGGTTCCGAGGCAAGAGAGTGCCTGGCACGTTCCCAGAACAGCATAGAGGCCAATAGGGCTGGAGCAGTGAACAAGGAGGTGAGTAGGAGGAGGTAAGGGGAGAGGTTAGGGTAAGGGATCGTGCTGACCCCCATGGGCCAGCATCAGGACTTGGGTTTTCCTCTTAGTTGAGATGGGGAAACACTGTTTTATTTTTTAGTTTTATTTTTTGAGGCAGGATCTCACTCTGTTGCCCAGCCTGGAGTGCAGTGGTGTGATCACAACTCACAGCAGCCTCAATCTCCTGGGCTCAAATGATCCTTCTACCTCAGTCTCATGAGTGGCTGGGACTACAGGCACCCACCACCACATCCAGCTAAGTATTAAAATTTTTGTGGAGATAGGATCTCACTATTTTGCTCAGGCTGGTCTCGAACTCCAGACCTCAAGTGATCCTCCCACCTTGGCCTCCCAAAGTGTTAGGATTACAAGTGTGAACCACCATGCCCTCACTGTTTATTTTTAAATTATTACTGTGGAAAATACAAATACATACCAAAGTAGAGAGGACAATATTCTGACCTCTCATGTACCCATCTCCCCACTTTGATAACTGTCAAGTCTTCAAGTCACAGCCAACCCTGTTTCATCTCTATCTCCACCCACTCTAATCATCCCAGGAGGTCCCCAGAGGTTGCATGTGGGTGTAGAAAAAGAGAGGAGAAAGGGTGACTCCAAGACTTTTAGTGGAATCCAAGGGAAGATGTCATCTCATTTCATCCTTTTAATTTTTACTCGTTTAATCTTCACACCAAAATTATAAGGTAGGTATTATTTTTCCCATTTTACGGAAATGGAAATTTAGATGGCCAGCAAATAGGAAGCAGTCTAATATTTTAAAAACAACTTTAATGAGGCATAAGTGGCATGTGATAAACTGCACTTATTTAAGGTGTACAATTTGATAAGTTTTGACATGTGTATATACATCCGTGAAACCACCACTGCCACAATCAAGACAGGGAACACATCTGTCACCCACGAACTTTTCTTCATCCCCTTTTAAAACCTCTCCTCCATCTCTTCCCACACACCCCAACCCAATCACTGATCTGCTTTCTGTCACTATAATTCATTTGAATTTCCTAAAGTTTTATGTAAGAGGAATCATACAGTATGTACTCTTTTTTTTTGTCTGACATTGTTCACTCAGTATAATTATTTTAAACTTCATCCAGGTTGTCTACTCATATTTTTAACTGATAGCTTCTGCCTTCATTAGGAATCTTAGCATATCACAGGGCCATTTAAGGGAAACACAAAATAGGCCGAGTACAGTGGCTCACGCCTGTAATCCTAGCACTTTGGGAGGCCAGGGCAGCTGGTGGATCACCTGAGGTCAGGAGTTCGAGACCAGCCTGACCAATATGGTGACTCCCCGTCTCTACTAAAATACAAAAATTAGCTGGGCATGGTGGCATGCGCCTGTAGTCCCAGCTACTCGGGAGGCTGAGACAGGAGAATTGCTTGAACTCAGGATATTTGGGTGGCAGATATTTGTCACACTTTGTGGCCTTCCTGCATCTCCTAAATAGTCTTCCTATGTTTTGGACAGTCCCATGTAAGTAGTTCTTCTCCCCTGTGGTAGAAACCAGAATTTATTTTCCCAGCTTCCCCAGGAACACAGACATGCCACTGAGCTCAACCCATCGTATGCGCCCATCCCAAAACATCAGTTTGGAACAGGAAGCAGGAACCTACAGCATCCATATTTTGGTGAAGATGGCTGATGGACAGCAGTGTTGGAACTTCTGGAGTCCACTTTCCACTGTCCACCATACAAGCTGAGGGATCTGTCCCTACTGGCTGTGGTTTGGCCATTGTCTGGGCTATGTAGCCTGCAATCCTGACTCGAGCACTCCTGAAGGTTCTGTAATCTATCTGATACCACACCAGCCAGTCCAGTGAGGATTCTGTGGTCTGCTGCTAAGAGGGCTGTGTGATGTTGAAAATCATTTCAGGAGTATTCCAGCAACAGATGCTGAAGGGCGAGCTTGAGAAGTTGAGAGAATTTCTAATAACCTGCTTGCTTCTTCACTGACTTCTGGGTTAAAGGTGGCCTATGATGCAAGAAGTTGAGATGCTGGAAATGCTCTTATGTGACATAAAAGGATCCAAAGACAGGCAGCCCAGAATGTTGGAGTGGATTTATTAGGTATGTCATCCATCTGTTATCCATCCCCACCTGTGTTTGCTGAGAGGGCTTAGAAGACACTTTTGCCCATCATTGAATAACTTGTTGGTGAGGAATGCTGGCAACTTTGATCTGTCAGGGGTGTAGGTGGGAGCCTGTGCTTTGAAGTGGCCTTCCTGCTTTCAGGGAGGATCATGGGATCTTAGGGTTGACAGTGGCCAAGGAATGGCTCATAAGCACCAAAGGCAAAATGGGCATGGTTACTGGAATAAGCAGCAGGGCTGGAGAGGGTGGTAATCAGATGGTCTGACCTACAGAGATCCCTGGGAGTGACTAATGCATTGTGGGTTTCCTAAGAATTGAAAGAGTTCTACTAAAGTTTTACTGATATGTATTCTGAATCCGGATTTGCCTTCTCTGCCTGCCACATTTCTGCTAATCCCTCCATCCATAGACTTCATGCCTTACTCATTTTCATGGAACCAAATTCAAGCCTGCTTCTGATCGAAGATCGCATTTTGTAGCAAGAGAAGTGAGGCAAGTCTTCCAGTTAATGGTGGCAGATAAAATACATTTTTTTTGCTTCCTTTTGAAAGCTCACTACAATTAAAGTAGACGGTAAAGAGAAAAAAATATATAGCATACACTCTCAGGAACATAGTATACAACATACTCTACAGGGACATAACAATACCACCATGGATTCTGGAAAGCAGGTGATGTGTGATGTGCAGTGTAGCAGTCCTCACTCTAAGTCAGCAATGGCAAGCCCAGATGCAACTCTTCTATACCTCAGAATCCACAGAGAAGGTCCAGAATTGGCAACACTGGGTACCTTTAAACATATAGGAGAATCAACCACCACCTGGTAGAAGCCAGGGGTTTCATTTCCAAAGAAGATAAACCAGGGGGCTCTTGACTAAGATACTCAGCAGAGGTGAAGGCAGTGGTGCAATGTGAACACTGGGTAATTAAGAGAAACTCCATATTCTAAATGGAAAACCCTACTCCCACTCAGCTCCCAGAAAGCTGGCAGGTCAGCTATGACCTCCAAACAGGGAATTGAAACTGAACGATCTGACAGCCCAAGAGGAAACAAAAAGATATCAGTAAGCCTGGTCAAATCATCCTACATTGAAGCCCTCTAATTAACAAGGCCCTTCACACATGCTGAGTTTCCAATGAGCTCTTTGGCGATTGATATGGTTTGGCTGTGTCCCCACCCAAATCTCATCTTGAATTCCACTCAGCTCCCAGAAAGCTGGCAGGTCAGCTATGACCTCCAAACAGGGAATTGAAACTGAACGATCTGACAGCCCAAGAGGAAACAAAAAGATATCAGTAAGCCTGGTCAAATCATCCTACATTGAAGCCCTCTAATTAACAAGGCCCTTCACACATGCTGAGTTTCCAATGAGCTCTTTGGCGATTGATATGGTTTGGCTGTGTCCCCACCCAAATCTCATCTTGAATTGTGGCTCCCACAATTCCCACGTGTCATGAGAGGGGCCCAGTGGGAGGTAATTGAATCATGGGGTTGGGTCTTTCCCTTGCTGTTCTCATAATGAATAAGTCTCACGAGATCTGATGGTTTTATAACGAGGAGTTCCCCTGCACAAGTTCTCTCTCTGCCTGCTACCATCCATGTAAGACATGACTTTGCTCCTCCTTGCCTTCTGCCATGATTGTGAGCCCTCCCCAGCCATGTGGAACTGTGAGTCAATTAAATCTCTTTCCTTTCTAAATTACCCAGTCTCAGGTATGTCTTTGTCAGCAATGTGAAAACGGACTAATACAGTGATCTACTTTTTCAAATGTTTGAAAGGACGACTTCTGGCCTGGGCTAAATGGTGTAAACTTGTTTCTCCCTGTTCCTTCCTGTCAAGTACAACTATAAACTGTGAAAACAATGCAAGAGGCAATCAGAGGATAACTCTGAAAGCTGGCAAGGGAATTATGCATTAGTTTGGGACCCTAAGAATAAAGGAAAAACTCAGTAGCAGGATATCTTATGTACCCCCACTCAGTGGAAGATGACCCAGGCCTGGTGTTTCCCGACCCCCAGCCTATCAATAGAAATCAGTCAAAACAGGTTCAGCCTTCTTACAATTTGAAGAGGAGTCCCTCTGACAACTCCACATGAGCCCAGCATCACCAGAGGGGAGATTCCTCAGGTGCCCTACTAACAATTCTCAGTCAGGGAAAGCACTCTCTTTTCACACTGGGCCCGAAACTCACCTCCCCTGCCAAGAGACGCTAGGCAGCCTGACCTGGCAACACCACTTCTGCCCTCTCAGGCAGCACCAGCAGGAACCAGCAGGAGCTCCAGCGTGCCAAAGAAACCAAGCATATGAAAAGAACACCACAAAGGCTCTGAAAATTAAATTGTCATTGGAACCTCAGCCCACTGCAACCTCAGTCCTCAGACCAGGATATGCATGATAAATGTAAACAAGGCAACTGATGTTGCAACCAAGGAACTAAGTAGGACCCAGAGTCTCCTAACATGATAGCCAAAATATGTAAGACACAACTGAAACCTGTCATACCAAGAATGAGGAATATCACAACTTGAATGTGAAAAGAATCAACTGGCACCAACACTGAGATTAACCAGTTGTTAGAATTATCTGAAAAGGATTTTAAAGTGGCCATGATAATAATGCTTCAACAACTGATTCAAATTTTATTGGAATGAATTAAAAAATGTTTAAATTTCACCAAAAAAAGAAGTTATATAGAAGAACCAAATGGAAATTATAGAACTGAAAAATACAACCACAGAAATAAAAGCCTACTGGATGGCCTCAATAGGAGAGAGATGACAGAAGATAAAATCAGTGCTTGATTGAGGACAGATCAATAGAATTTATCCAGTCTAAACAATACAGACATAATATAGTGGGAAGAAATTATATATGTGTATATATGTGTGTGCATCTCTCTCTCTCTCTCTTTCTCTGTCTCTCTCTCTCTCTCTCTCTCTCTCTCTCTCTCTCTCTATATATATATATATATATATATACACCTAATAAATCCACTCCAATCTGGGCTGCCTGTCTTTGGATCCTTTTATACATATATATATATATATATGTATATATATATGGACAGAGAGAGAGAGAGTCAGTCTCAGGGGCCCATAGGACAATAACAAAAAAATCAACGTTTGTATCACTGCATATCATTGCAGTCTCAGAAGGAGAGGAGAAAGAATAGGCTGAGAGAATAACTAAAGTAATAGTGCCTGAAGACTTCCAAAATTTGGTTAAGACACAAACCAGCACTTTCAAGAAGTTGAGAAAACCCCAAACAGAATAAACCCAAAGAAATCCATGCCAAGACATGTCATAATTAAACTTTTGAAAACTAAAGATGAAGAAAAAAAATCTCAAAAGCAGCCAGAGAGAAACAACACATCACCTGTAGTTAAATGCCAATTCCAATGACAGTGGATTTATCATCCAAAACTGTGGAGGCCATTTGGGAGGCGTAGGCAAGCGGATCACTTGAGGTCAGGAGTTCAAGGCCAGCCTGCCCAACATGGTGAAAACCTGACTCTACTAAAAATACAAAAATTAGCCAGGTGTGGTGGCACACGCTGGTAGTCCCAGCCACTCAGGAGACCAAGGCAGGAGAATCACTTAAACTCAGGAGGCGGAGGTTGCAGTGAGCTAAGATCATGCCACTGCACTCCAGCCTGAACTCGAGCACTCGCTGGACACAGCGAGACTCTGTCTCTAAAAAAAAGCAAAACTATGGAGGCCAGAAGGAAGTAGTACAACATATTTCAAGTGCTGAAGGAACCATCAGCCGTGAATTTTGTATCCAATGAAAGTATCTTTCAGGAATGAAGGGGAAGTCATCCCAGGAAATCCCCATAAAAGGCTTACAGGAACTACAGGAACTAATCAATGAGTTCAGCAAAGCTGGAGGATATAAGATTAACACACAAACATTAATTGCATTTCTATTTACTAACAGTGAACATGTAGAAAATGAAATTTAAAACTTAATACCATGTACAGTCACTCAAAAGAAAATGAAATATTTAGGCAAAACACATACAGGATATGTATGCCAAAAACTACAAAATGCTGATTAAAGAAATAATGGAAGAGCTAAACAAATGGAGAGACAGAGTGTGTTCATGAGTTGGGAGACTCAACATAGTAAAGATGTCAATTCTCCCTAAACTGAATTATAGGTTTTATTCAATGCCTATCAAAATTCCAGCAAAGTTTTTAATAGATTTAGACAAGTATATTCTAAAATTTATATGGAAAGTTAAAGACCCTCAAATAGTTAGAATAATCTTGACAAAGAAGAATAAAGTGTGAGGAATCACTCTACCTGATATTGTCTTCCTATATAGCTACAGTAGTCAAGATCATATGATATTGGCAGAGGGATAAACATATAGATCAATAGACCCGAACAGAGGACCCAGAGACCCAGAAATAGATCCAAATAGGCTCAACCGATTTTTGACAAAGATGTAAAAGCAGTTCAAGACTTTTCAACAAATAGTGCTGGAGCAATTAGACATCCATAGGGGAAATAATAACCTCAACCTAAATCTCACACTTTATACAAAAATTAACTTGAAATGCATTGCAGATTTAAGATGTAAAACATCTAAAATGACCTTGAGCCAGGTATGGTGGCTCATGCCTGTAGTCCCAGATCCTCGGGAGGGTGAGACAGGAAGAGGATTGCTTGAGCCCAGGAGTTCTGGGCTGTAGTGCACAGTGCTGATTGGGTGTCCACACTAAGTTCAGCATCAATATAGTGACCTCCTGGAAGTGGGAGACCACCAAGTTGCCTAAGGAGAAGTGAATTAACACAGGTTGCAAATGGAGCAGGCCAAAACTCCCATACTGATCAGTAGTGGGACTGCACCTGTAAATAGCCACTATACTCCAGCCTGGGCAACACAGCAAGACTCTTGTCTCAAAAAAAAAAAATCTTGAAAAAGAAGAAAGTTAATGGTCACACACGTCCTGATTTCAAAACTTACTACAAATCTCCAATAATCAAAACAGTGTGGCACTGGCATAAAGACAGGTATATAGATGGTGATAATTTTAGGTGTCAGTTCGACTGGACTAAGGGATGTCCAGCTACCTGATAGAACATTATTTCCAGTGTGTCTGTGAGGGTGTCTCTGGAATAGATGAGCATTTCAATCAGTTGTGCATTGTGGATGGGAGTGTAAAATAGTACAGGTGCTTGGAAAAGAGTATGGCAGTTCCTCGAGAAATTAAAAATCAAATTACCATATGATCTAGCATTTCTACATTTGAGTATATACCCAAAAGAATTAAAAGCAGGGCCTTGAGGCCGGGCGCGGTGGCTCAAGCCTGTAATCCCAGGACTTTGGGAGGCCGAGACGGGCGGATCACGAGGTCAGGAGATCAAGACCATCCTGGCTAACACGGTGAAACCCTGTCTCTACTAAAAAAATACAAAAAACTAGCCGGGTGAGGTGGCAGGCGCCTGTAGTCCCAGCTACTCGGGAGGCTGAGGCAGGAGAATGGCGTGAACCCAGGAGGCGGAGCTTGCAGTGAGCTGAGATCTGGCCACTGCACTCCAGCCTGGGCGGCAGAGCGAGACTCCGTCTCAAAAAAAAAAAAAAAAAAAAAAAAAAAAAAGAATTGAAAACAGGGCCTTGAAGAGATGTTTATATACCCATGTTCATAGCAGCATTATTTACAATGCCCAAAAGGTGGAAGCAACCCAAATGTCCATTGGTGAATTAATTAGTAAGCTAAATGTGGTATATATATTATTCAGCCTTAAAGAGGAAGGAAATTCTGACACATGCTACAACATGGATGGAGTGTGAGGACATTATGCTAAATGAAATAAGCAGTCAAAAAAGACTAATATTGTATTATTCCATTTATATGTTAAATGCATAGAGATAGAAAGTAGAATGGTGGTTGCTAGGGGCTGGGGCAAGAGGGAGTAGGCAGCTACTGTTCAGTAGTACAGAGTTTCAGTTTGGAACGATCAGAAGAGTTCTGTGGATGGATGGTAGTGATGGCTGCACAACAGTGAGAATGTATTTAATGCCATTGAACTGTACACTTAAAAGTGGTTAAGAAAGTAAATTTTGGCCGGGCGCAGTGGCTCAAGCCTGTAATCCCAGCACTTTGGGAGGCTGAGACGGGCGGATCACGAGGTCAGGAGATCGAGACCATCCTGGCTAACACGGTGAAACCCCGTCTCTACTAAAAAATACAAAAAACGAGCCGGGCGAGGTGGCGGGCGCCTGTAGTCCCAGCTACTTGGGAGGCCGAGGCCGGAGAATGGCGTAAACCCGGGGGGCGGAGCTTGGAGTGAGCTGGGATCTGGCCACTGCACTCCAGCCTGGGCAACAGAGCGAGACTCTGTCTCAAAAAAAAAAAAAGAAAGTAAATTTTATGTTATATGTATTTTACCATAATTTTTTTTAAAAAGAACACAGAAGGCCGGGCGCGGTGGCTCAAGCCTGTAATCCCAGCACTTTGGGAGGCCGAGACGGGCGGATCACGAGGTCAGGAGATCGAGACCATCCTGGCTAACATGGTGAAACCCCGTCTCTACTAAAAAATACAAAAAACTAGCCGGGCGAGGTGGCGGGCGCCTGTAGTCCCAGCTACTTGGGAGGCTGAGGCAGGAGAATGGCGTGAACCCGGGAGGTGGAGCTTGCAGTGAGCTGAGATCTGGCCACTGCACTACTCCAGCCTGGGCGACAGAGTGAGACTCCGTCTCCAAAAAAAAAAAAAAAAGAAAAAGAACACAGAGACCCTTGGCAATCCCTGTACTGGACATGACTCAGAGAATAAGTAAGTGAGCATCTTTTTTAAAAAATTTAAAACCAAAGTATAAAACTTATAGAAAAAAAAAACAGAAGAATATTTCAGCATTTAGGGCTATGGAATAAGTTTTTATACTTAACACCAAAAGCATGATATATAAAAGGAAAATGTGATCATCTAGATCTTACCAAAATAAAAATCTTTTGCTCAGCAAAAGACCATGTGAAGAGAATAAAAAGACAAGCAGCAGATTGAGAAAAATATTTGCAATATCTAGACACACAAAGAACTCCCAAATTCTAAAACATACAAACAATCCAATGAGAAAATAGGCAAAAGGCATGAACCAATGTTCCACCAAAAAGGACATACAGATGGGAAATAATTTAATGAAAGGAAGTTCCGTATCATTAGTCATCAGGGAAATACAAATTAAAACCAAAATGAGATATCGCTACATACCTCTCAGAGTTGCTAATATTTAAAAAATAATGACAACACCAAAATACTTGTAAGAATGCAGAGAAATTTGATCACTCACATTGCTACTGGGAAGGTAAAATAGTACAGCCACTGTAGAAGACACTTTGGCAACTTCTTTTTTTTTTTTGAGACGGAGTCTCACTCTGTAGCCCAGGCTGGAGTGCAGTGGCCGGATCTCAGCTCACTGCAAGCTCCGCCTCCCAGGTTTATGCTATTCTCCTGCCTCAGCCTCCCAAGTAGCTGGGACTACAGGTGCCCGCCACCACACCCGGCTAATTTTTTTTATTTTTTTTGTATTTTTAGTAGAGACGGGGTTTCACCGTGTTAGCCAGGATGGTCTCGATCTCCTGACCTCGTGATCCGCCAGCCTCGGCCTCCCAAAGTGGGCAGCTTCTTTAAAAACTAAACATGCAACTATACCATATGACCTAGCAGTTGCCCTCCTGGGCATTTATCCCAGAAAAATGAAAACTTCTGTTCACACAAAACCCACACGTGAATGCATAGCAGTTACATTTGTAATACTAAAAAAGTAGAAACAGCCCTGCTCACCTTTCATGGGCAAATGGTTAAAAAAACCAGTACGTACCAGCCATGGAATACTACTCAGCAATTAAAAAGAAAAAAAAGAAAAAAAGAATGAACTCTTGGTACACGAAAAGACTTGGATCAATCTTCAGGGAATTAGACTGAGTGAAAAATGTCAGCCCCAAAAAGTTACATACTATATGATTCCATTAATATAACATTTTTATAATAACAAAAATTTTAATGGAGAATGGATTGGTGGTTGCCAGTGGCTAGGGATGGAACGGGTGGTGGCAGAAGGGATTGTGGTGTGTAGTTAGTTGTAAGATGGTAATGGTAACAGGTATCTTTGTGGGGTGGAATTGTTCTGTATCTTGATTGTGGTTGTGAATATATGAACCTGCACAGGTGATAATACTGTATAGAACTACACACACACACACACACACACACACATGAATACAAGTAAAATTGGGGGAAAGATAAGTGGATTGTGTCAATGGCAATGTCCTGGTTGTGATACTGCACTAGAATTTTGCAAATTGTTACTGCTATGGTTTGAATGTGTCCCCTCCAAAATTCAGGTGTTGCCCTGAATTTTGTGATAATGTGATAATATTAGGAGGTAGGGTCTTTAAGAGCTGACTAGGTCATGGGGGATTCTCCCCTTGTGAGTAGGGATGATGGTCCTTACAAAAGAGGCTTTACACAGTGTTCAGCTCTCTTGTCCTTTGGGCTTCTGCCATGTGAGGGTAAAGAAAGAAGATCCTCACCAGATCCCACGTCTCCACTAGGCAGTGCCCTAGTGGGGGCTCTCTGTGGTGGCTCTGAGGTTCTTTGGGGCATCCTTTGAAATCCAGGTGGAGGAAACCACACCTCCAGAGCCTGTGCACTGTGCTCCCTGGTGGAGATGGCACCTCATAGATGCTACCAAGGTTTACCACCTGTGCCCTCTGGAGAGTCAGCCACTACAGGCTACATCATACCTGGGTCCACCGGAGCTTCGGCTTGGACAGCTGAGGAGTGCTGTACCATTGTCAGGGAGCAGAGGTTTGGGTTGGCACAGGGCAGTGAGGGATGAGGTCCCTTAGGCACCCAAGTCCCCTCTTCTGACATAGTTCTGTCCTCCAGGCCTGGGCACGCTAGGCCTGTAATAAGAAAGCCAGCCCTGATGATCTCCAAAATGCCTTCAGGGTCATTCCTCCATTGTCCCCTTGACAAACAGGCTTCCACTAATCTATGCTACTCTCCTTATCAAACTGTTGCTTGGGAACACCCTTGGTGTTCTCTCTCAAACACATTGTTTCATTCTTTACAACATGGCCAGGCTCAGAATTTTCTAAATCTAAGTTCTGCTTCACTTTTGATTATAAAATCTGTTTTTAATTTATTTCTCTCTTCTTGTATTTTACTGTAAGCAGTCAAGAGAAGCCGTGCCACATGCTCAACACTTTGTTTAGAGATTCCTTCTGCTAAATATTTTATTTCACCACTCATAAGTTCCTCCTTTTACAGAACACTAGGAAGCAAACGCGATTCAGCCAAGTTCTTTGCCACTTTATGACAAGGATAGCCTTTCCTCCAGTTTCTAATAACATGTTCCTCATTTCCATCTGAGACCTCATCAGAATGGTCTGTACCATACACATTTCTATGAACATTCTGATTATGACCACTTAGGTAATCTCTAAGAAAACTGAGGCTTTATTTATAGCTCTCTTCTGAGCCCTCACCAGAATAGCCTTCACAGTCCATTCATGACTATATAGGGTTTTTTCTTAGCCTGTTCCTCCAAACTCAACTCTTCCCAGCTCCAAAGCTGCTTTCACATTTTAAAGTATTTGTTATAGCAACATCCCCACTTGGTACCAATTTCTGTCTTAGTCTGTTCAGGCTACTGTAGCAAAATACCTTTAACTGGGTAATTTATAAACAATAGAACTTTATCGCTCACCGTTCTAAAAGCTGAGTCCAAGATCAAGGCACCAGGAGATGCAGTATCTGGTGAGAGCTTTGTCTTCTTCATAGATGGCCGCATATGGCAGAAGGAGCCAACTCAGTGTCCTTGCATGGTGAAAGGGCAGGCAGCTCCCTTCCACTCTTCTATAAGGGCCAGTAATCCCATTCATGAGGTAGAGCTTCCTGACTTAATCACTCCCCCCAAAAACCCACCTCTTTATACTGTGGCATTGTGTTGTAGGTTCCAACAGGTGAATTTGGGGGTTGGTGGGGGAACACCAGCATTCAGACAATAGCACCATCCTGACCTCATGACCTGTGGCTAAGTAGGATGGAACATCGTCCTGTCTTGTCTTCCTTGATGTGTATATTAATAAGTCAGGGCTCTGTAGAGAAACAGAATCAACAGAATAAAGAGATATAAGAGGGGGTGTATTACGGGCATTGGCTTATGTGATTATGGAGGCCGAAAAGTTCCACAATCTGTCCTCTGCAGGTTGGAGACCCAAGAAAGCTGGTGATGTAATTCAGTTTGAATCTGAAGGCCTGAGATTAAGAGGAGGTGATGATATAACTCCCAGTCCAAGGTCAAACGCAGGGGAACCTGGAGTTCTGATGTCTGAGGGCAGGAGACGACGGATGTCCTGGCTCCAAAAGAGAGAGTGAATTCACTTTTCTTCTGCCTTTTTGTTCTATCCAGGCCCTCAGTAGATTGGATGGTGCCCACTCATATTGGATGAGGGTGGATCATCTTTACTCAGTCTACTGATTCAAATGGTGATCTCTTCCCAAAACCCCCTCACAGACACACCCAAAAATCATGCCTTACCAGCTATCTGGGTGTCCCTTCATTCACTTAAGAGTACACCTAAAACTAACCATCACGTTGGAAAAGATGTATGTATATGTATTAATTTTTCCTCCTCATAGTCCTCTTCTGTTTTATAAAGAGCCTGGTTGGTGATGGTTCCATTTACAATACAGTCCATACATTTCAGAACACCAAATGGGATCACAGAAAAGGAGCAGCTATTACCAACAGATCCTGGATTTGGAGCTAGATGCAGTCAGTGATGAGAAATTACAGTGTCCCCTTTTGGGAAGAGGATGAAAACATTTTTATTTATTATGAGGAAACTTGTTAATCAATAGTATTTTGTTGTTCCTGTTGTATGGAAGAGGATGTATGCTGTTGTTGGGCTGTGAACGGCTAGATTGTGGGGCATGTTTGTTATGCTTTGTGGCCACCTAGCATGTTTGCAAAGACTTTTTCTCATTGGGAATGAAGTACCTAGTGCATTCCACCTACCCAGCGTAGAAAACACAACTTGCTTCCCCAGCCTCCCTTGCAGCTAGTGAGGTAGGAGGTGGGACTCAACTCTGGAGGCGGGGCTTGGACATCAGACCTAATGAGAACTAGTTAAAACAGGGATGGGGTGGAAGAAGCAGCTTTCCAGTAAGACATGCTCACAAGTGTGCCATGTCAGTTTACCATTGCCATGGCAACACCTGAAAGTTACTGCCCTTTTCTCTGGAAGGTACCAAATTTTTCCTAGAAATTTCTGCATAATCCTCCCTTAATTTGCATGTAAGTAAAAGTGGGTATGACTGCAGTCCTGCCTCTGAGCTGCTATTCTGGGCACACTGCCTATGGGGTAGCGCTGTTCCACAGTACCAGTACCTCTGCTGCTGCTGTACACTGCCGCTTCACCAAAAGTTGCTAACACCTCTGGCTCACCCTTGAATTCTTTCCTAGGTGAAGCCAAGAACTCTCCCAGGCTAAGCCCCAATTTTGGGACTTTCCTGTCCTGCATCTCTGGGGCATAAACGTGACAGATCTGCCACTTAGACACACCCACATGAGACTTTGATTCAGGTAAGAGGGAAGCAAGGAAACATACTGCAGACTCGTGTTCTCTGAGGGTGGCAGAGAGGGGTTTAGTTTTGGTGGGAGGGGCAGTCGAGACAGAGCTTCTTATGAGTAGCCTTCAGCATTGTTAGTTCCAAGCTGGGATGACAGTCACACCTCCCCTGGGGCAAGTGGTGCAGGGTGGTTTGAGTTTGGTTTTGGCTGCATAACCCCAGAGGCTGAGTCTCTGGTTCTTCTAGAGATTTAATTGGCTCTGTTGTTTGCAGCCAATAGCACTGGTTCACCACCCACTGCCATGCTCTCCTGAATGCCACTGTGCACCAAGTACTGTGCTGAATGGAGGGGAAGTGGCATTGTTCAGCGCCTAGAGAACATGGCTTTGGGATCAGACAGACTTGGGTTTGAATCTGGCTCCACCACTTTCTGGCTGTGTGCAAGTGGCTTTACCTCTCTGAGCTCCTTTGCTTAGGTTATCAGCAGTCTCAGAAAGTTGTGGGGTGAGGAATGACCACAAAGTGTCCCCAGCACATAAGAGTTATAGTCTTAGGCCACAGCTCCCCAGGTACACAGGCATAGTTTTGGCAACAGAGGTTTCCAGAAGCCCTATCTCTAGCTGGAGAGAGGCAGGAGTGAGGTGGAAGTTCAAGGTGGGGTCCTGCTGAGCTGCTTTTCCTTCCCTGTGTGGGATCCCATTCTCTTCTCCATTCTCCACAGGCCCCAAGGCTATCATCTGTGGTGACAGCAGGTTTATCCCACCTGCAGCCAGTGGAACCTTAGGAGCCACTGCTCCTCTATTTGATTGCTGACTCTCCAGAGACTTTAGGAAGCAGCTCTACAGGCTGGATACTTCTCAACCTGACCTCTAGAGACTGCAAGGCCCAAGTGCAGGAGAGGATATGGCTACTCACTAATCTTTTTTTTTTTTTTTTTTTTTTGAGACAGAGTCTTGCTCTGTCACCTAGGCTGGAGTGCAGTGGCGTGATCTCAGCTCACTGCAACCTCCGCCTCCCGGGTTCTAATGATCCTAATGATCCTTTTGCCTCAGCTTCCTGAGTAGCTGGGATTACAGATGCGGTCTAATTTTTTTTTTTTTCAGTAGAGATGAGGTTTCACCATGTTGGCCAGGCAGGTCTTTTTTTTTTTTTTTGAGACGGAGTCTCGCTCTGTCGCCCGGGCTGGAGTGCAGTGGCCAGTTCTCAGCTCACTGCAAGCTCCGCCTCCCGGGTTCACGCCATTCTCCTGCCTCAGCCTCCGAGTAGCTAGGACTACAGGCGCTCGCCACCTCGCCCGGCTAGTTTTTTGTATTTTTTAGTAGAGACGGGGTTTCACCGTGTTAGCCAGGATGGTCTCGATCTCCTGACCTCGTGATCCACCCATCTCAGCCTCCCAAAGTGCTGGGATTACAGGCTTGAGCCACTGCGCCCGGCTCCAGGCAGGTCTTGAACTCCTGATCTCAAGTGATCCGCTCACCTCAGCCTCCCAAAATGCTGGGATTACAGGCGTGAGTCACCGTGCCTGGCGGCTACTCACCAATCTTTCCAGCTCTCCTCTCCTTCCCGACACCCCGCTGAAGTAAGGCATGATGCCGGAACTTGCTTTGGATGATGACATGGAAACAGAAGTGGTACACCACTTCTGGATGGCAGCACTGAAGAGCCAAGGTGTGATTCTCCACCTTGTCTTTTCCCTGGCTCTGGTCAGTCTAGAGGCCCATGTTGATATGGAGGTGCCCCAAGGTCAAAGCCTGGAATTCTGGGTCACCAAATAGAGAATGACTGCCCTGGAGCATCTCCTCAGAGCCCTAGATGTTGAGTCACGGAGGTTAGGAGGTGGTTTGTTACCACAGCAGAACTCAGCCTAACCTGACTTATTCACCTGTCCTGGTTCTAGAAAGCTACATAATCAGGGGGTAGGTAGGCCCAAGGGCACCACTAAGCCAGGGTGCCTGACCTCCCATCTCATTGATCCTTTAGAAGGAAGGAAAGTCCGGCCTTCCCCAGCAGGGCAGTGCTGCTCTGACCTATGCATGCTTCAGGACATGAGATGTTAGCAAGCTGCTTGGTCCCAAAGAGCAAAATGAGGGAAAGTGAGTGCTCCAGAGACACCAATCATGGTGCCCACCGTCCCACAGCCACCCAGAGGCCTCTGCCCCAGAGCCTAGGATGACAGTGCCCAAGACTCTGGAGTGTGAAGGTGGAAATCCTGTGAGAATGAGGGAGGTGGGGAGAGGGCTGGAGGAAAAAGAAGTGACATGCAACCTGATATAGCAGAAGGTGAACAGACTGGAAACACAAGAGATAAGTGGAATCCACACAAGAGTTGGGGAGGGAGCAGCCAGGCCCCCAGGCCTGTCAGTCAGCCTTGTTTCAGGGTCTCTTGAGCAAGCCCGTGTTTCTTCCATTCATAGCAGGACTGTGTAGAAAGGCAGTGCCAACATCCTAGGAACCTGCACCTCCTTTCTGGCCAGTCAACAAATCCGCCCATGAGACTTCTCTCCCAGTCCCTCCCAGTCCTGGAAGGTCCTGTCTGACCCTTTTCTACGTATGCAGAGGTAAGTGCCATAAGGAGACTCATTCTGCATGTGTCCCCGGGGCCTAGAATTCCATTTGGCACGGAGTGAGTGCTCTCTGTATATACTACTTGTGCCATGAAACAATTCTGAGTTCCCCAGGGAGAGCCATCTGCTCCTCTGGAGGCCACCACCTGTCTTCTATCTGAGCTTTTGTCTTCCCGGGCGCCTAAGTCAGCATCTCTGTTATCTGACCCCTTCTGACCTCCCCTGCCCACCGAGGGAGGGATGAGTCCATACTGCTCATCACAGCATCCCCAGGGCTCAGCACCTAAGTGGGAGCATTAGTTCCTGCTCTCCCAGAGCTCCTGTGGCTCCATGCCTGGTGCTCACAGGAAACCACACCTACACAGGCCCTGGCCTCCTGTAGCCATTGCCTTCAGGACCTCTCTTTCATGCCCCTCTGCCTCTGACCTAAGACCCACCTATTTGCCCCTCCCCCATCCCCCACTGCTGCCCTTGCCTCAGCTCCTGACTCTGGGTAGTCCCCAAAGCCCAGCCCCTTGCTCTGGTCCAACAGTCAAGGCAGGCCAAGTGCAAAGAAGAGGCTGGGCCAAGGGACACGAGTTGTACTGACTTTATTCCCCTTCACTCTTCTCACTCACATGCCTGCTGTGCCCCACACTCTGGGGCTGTGGGGTGCCTGTACACGAGCAGTTGTCAGTGGTCTCAGCACACGCCTGCGCATGGCCATTCTGCTACCACCAAGCCCTCTGTGAAGGGCACCGTGGAGACTACAGCAGCATGAGCCAGGGTTGAAGGCTCCCAGAACTGTGGCCACAGGGCTTGTGTTCATCACTCTAGCCACCCATCCCCAGCTGGCCTGAGACCAAAGAGCCCCAAGGAGCCTGGTAGACCCAGGCTCCAGGCCTCAGTTCTAGTCAAACAGGCTTAGAAGTCCAGATGGACAGTGGGTCCCCCACAGATCTCCTTGGGAGGGGATGATCCTGCCCCCTTCCCCCAGCCCTGGGAAGTGAGGATGGTACCCCAGTCCCCTCATTCTGACATCTGGGGGCATCTTTTTTTTTTTTTTTTAATAAAAAGGAGATGTAAAAGCTAGTAAAACAGGAACCCCTATCCATACTGGAACTGCTGAGGTGCCATTATTGCTTCTGGCCTTGTGGTCTGGCAGGAAAAGAGCCCCCACCAACAATGGCCCAAGTGAAGAGTGTTTAGCACCAGGGACACAGGCTCCTATCCCCAGTGGGGCAGGGACCTCCCAGGAGAGGGGTTGGTTGTGCCCACCTGGAGCTCCCATGACCGTCTTGACCAGTCCCTGGCCAGCTGTCTGGACCCCTCACCTGATCCCAGAGGGAAAGTGTACAAGAACAGGAAACCCATGTCCCGGGATAGGGTTTCATCCCCACAACTGTCTCTGACCTCTGCTTGTCAGTATGGCCCGACAGGTCTCAGCCTTCAGCCTGGCCAGGGCCACTCAGGCCCACTCAGACTGTAGTGGGGCCAGCAGGTGATGACACCATCAGCCCCTGTGGGAGACCTGGTGCCAGTGATGAGGATTGGAAACCCATGGAGGTCCCTGCCTACAGCCCACTGGGAGGGATCAACTTTTTTTGGGAAAATGTGAGCCAGCTCCAAAGAGCTGCCAGGCACTGGGACCAGAGGTTAGAAATAGCAATGGGGAGGGAGGTGGGGGGACCCTGAGGACATCACGGAAGCCCAAAGATCAAGGAGTGCAAGGAAGAAAACGAGCTACAGTAAAGCAGGGGCCTGGAGTCCCCAGCCTTGGGGTGGGGGCCCTGACCGGAAGCCTTCCTCCTTGGGGAGGGGCGAACCCTCTCTCCCCTAGGACAGCAGGGGCACCCGAGTGTATGTCTACAGCTCCAACATCAATTGGGCAGGGAAGCTGCTGGCACTGTCCCCTCCAAGCCCAGAGAACAACCAGGGTGGTGTGGCTTGGATTATAAATCCTCAGATCACTCGGGCACCTCAGGCCTGCCCAAATCTGTACAGAATAAAGTGCTTCGTTTATTGATGATTAAAATGTCCCCAGCTCCCTGCCCCAGCGCCATGGGCCTTACAAGGAGGTCAGAGGGGTTGTCAGTCCCCCTAACCATTCCCCCGGGGCCCGAGCCTCTTCCCACTCCAGCCATGCTGGGAAGGCAATAGTGTCGGGGAGTGGTGGGGGTTTAAGGTGCAAAGAGTATAACAAACAAAATTGTATAAACACAATAGGAAAGAGCTTAACTAGGAAACATGTAGCTTATGGAACCTTCCTCCCCATATTAAAGGCAGGAATAAAGACAGCAAATGACAACAAAAAAGGGTTTCCTATTAGTGCTAGCCTCATGGGGGCAAGCAGTGGGGTCTACGCTGTGCCTCCCCAGTCCCCCCAATCCCCCGAGGGGCCTGAACATGCAGGCTCCTTTACCAGCAGTGCTATGGGCGCCCCACCCACCGGTACAGAGGCCCAGGAGGGACGAGGATGCTGGAGCCAGCCAGGGACAGGTTGTGGCAGGGTCTAGAGGGAGGATAAGGCCTAGAGCGGGCCTTTGGGGGAGCAGAGATGGACACAGCCACACTTGTTCCTTCTGGTGTGGGATATATGGCCAGAGTAGCTGGTGAGGAACTGGGGTGCTCTGTGAGCAGCCACCCTGCCCCTGCCCCACTAATAGCACCTTGAAACCCTACCAACACTGTCCAAGCCTCATCCTAGGACTCTGCCCCCGAAGCTGGTGCTGCCAGTCAGTCTGTCTGCCCACCCAGGGTCTGGCTCACAGTGCTGTGAGGCACAGCAGCTTCTGGGGACATCTCTGGGACTCAGGACCCTTGGTGCCACCTGGTGCAGGTCAGGGATCCCTGGGCCTGCTGGCAGCAGAGTGAGTGGGGAAGGCAAGTCCCTGGGGTCCAGCCCCTGCCTGCCCTGCTCCACACAGTGCAGCACTGGTCTGCAGTCTTCGCACCTCGCCACCCCCCACTGCCCACGCTCACCCGGGTCGAGTCTCAGGCCCTGCCTCAGTGCCTGTGGCCCTCAGACTGGGTCTACAACTCCTCAAGGGTTTGCGGGGGTGGCACACCAACTTCTCCCCAAACCCTCCAAGATGAGGAAGCAAATTAGGGGCATAGGGGACATGGGGATAGGCTGCTGAGGCTGACCCAGGCTCCACCTGGCCAACCCCTCTGGTGCAGGCCTTGGCAGAGGGACTGGCCACACCTGCTGCCCAGGCCCCTTTCTTTCTGCTGCAGACCCCCAGCACCCCCCTCACCTGGAGGCGGGTGCTGCAAATAGTTTCTTTTTCCTTCACTTCCAAAAAAAAAAAATAGTAAAGGCTTCAAGGAGTCACAGAAAGTGGGGGCACTTGGTAGTGAGGTGCCCTCCACCAGCTCTGGGGGCCGCCAGCCTGCACACCCCTCATGGTCGGGGCCTCAGGCAGGGCACATCCAGCCACTTCTGGACGTGGAGCAGGGCCCAGGCCTCACTGCTGTGCTCCCCGGAAAGGCAGTGGGTCCTTCCTGGAGTGGGCCCTGGCTCCAGGCCCCAGCGGATGCACGGGTGCAGCTCGGCAGCTAGTTGTTGGCGTTCATCCTCCCGCCGGTGCCGGCAGTGGTGGGGAAGAGCGGAGGCGGGGGCGGCAGGTGGGGCGGGGGTGGCAGGGTCTGGGGCAGCCCCGAGAGCAGGGGCAGTGCGTGTGCCTGGGGCTGGGTTGGGGGCAGGCCTGGGGCAGCGGAGGTGCCATCGCCGGCCAGGGGGTGGCTGACACGGAAGCACTTCTCCTTGTGGGCCTTGAGCATGTTGGAGAAGCGGAAGCGCTGGCCGCACACGTCGCATGGGTACGGCTTCTCGCCCGTGTGCGTGCGCCGGTGCCGCTTCATGTTGGGCCGGCTGGTGAAGCTCTTGCCACAGATCTCGCAGATGTACGGCTTCTCTCCTGGGGGTTGGGGATGGGCAGCAGGGCGTCAGTGAGGGGTCGCCACACCCGTCTCCGTCTCCCATGGAGCCATAGTTGGACCCAGCCCTGGCGCTCAGATCCTCCCCGACCCTGGGGCATTTTGTGCCAGCCTCACCCAACCCTGGGAAGCAGGAAAGATGGGTAAACGGAGGCCCAGACTTGAGAAGGGGTGTGGTCAAGATTATTCCAGGTGTCCTGAGCGGGGCTGAGAAGGGGTCCCGGCCCAGCATGGGCCTGAGGCTGACCCACGTCCCACAGGGCAGCCTCACCTGTGTGGGTCTTCATGTGCTCATCGAAGTACTGCTTCATGTTGAAGTCCTTGCCGCACCACTGGCACATGAACTGCTTGTGGCCAATGTGGATGCTCATGTGTGACCGCAGCTGGTACTTGTACTGGAAGCGCTCATTGCAGTTCTGGGGGTGGGGTTTGGGGGTGAGGCCCAGGCACAGAGCAGAAGAACAGCCTTTGTGGAGGGAACAGCTCCCCTGTGGCCACAGGGCCAAGGAGGGACACACTCAGGGGCTCCTGGGCAAGGAGATGGGGACGTGAGGGCAAGCCGAGGTGCATCTGGATGGGCAGTGCATGGGCACAAGGAGAGGCCACAAGCACCCAAGACTTAGGTGGGGAATGGAGGTCAGGAAGTGGGAAAAAGCCACAGAGTAGAGGGAACCCCATGCTTAAGGCATGAGGTCCCTCATTCTTCTTCCTGATCAGAAGCCCAGCTCCTGCCCCCACCTCCCCACCTGCAGCTCTGTTGTCTCATCTCTGAGCTCCAGGCCTGGGATGCTCCTGAATCCGCCTCCCCAGAAAGCCTGCTCCTGGGGCTGCAGCCCACCCACACTTCCCACCCTGAGTGTGTGGGGCTGGGTTGGGGAAGGACGGGCAGGAAGGGGGTGGGCCAGAGAAGAGTAGGGGCTGGGTGGGAGTGTGAGGCAGGGGCTGCAGACCTCAGAGGGTGGGTCTCTCTCTTTCTGGACCCTACATTCTGCCCCCTAGCCCTTTGTTTTTCAGCAGCTGCTCTCCCTGATTCCTGCCCCTCCCAGGTGGCCCCTCGGGCAGGCCAGGCAGGAGATGGAAGCTCACCTCACATCTGAACGGCTTCTCCCCTGAGTGCTGCAGGGAGTGCACCTTGAGGGACATGCTGCGCTTGAAGGACTTTCCACAGGTCTCGCAGGTGAAGGGCATGTCCTTGGTGTGGGCTACGAGGTGGGCACCAGGGCCGTCATGTCTTACGGGCCTGCCCAAGCACCCCCACATTGGGCCCAGACCCTGCCTCCTGGGGCAGCCCTGTGCCACCACCCTTCCCTGGGGCTGGCCTTATACCCTGTCACAGGACCTGTGGTGATTCCCAGGAGAGGCCCCCTGCCTCCATGGCTGGGTCTCCTATCTGCTCTGAAGGTCTGCCTCAGACATGCCGGGACTCTGTGGTTCTTTAGCCTCTGGCCAGTTGAAGTGGCCAAGGCTGCCTTGCCCCCAAAGCTTCAGGGAAGGACTCTGGATGGACCTGGCTTCAGCTCAAATCCTGGCCCAACCACTGGCTTCCTGCTCAGTCTCTCTGGGCCTCAGCTTCCTCTTCTATAAAAAGGGACTCATAGTGGTCCTGAGCCTCAGGGATGGTGGGCTTTATAGGGGACCATCTGCAGAAAGGCCCTGGCCTCAGGCCCTAGCCAGCAGTCTGGAGGAAGTTAGGTGCACTCCTCCCAGCACCCACTGATAGCTGAGGACCAACAAACTTTAAGGATCTGGTAGGAGGCCACTGGAGACAGAAGGCTCCCCTCCAAGCTCACAGACACCAGTCCTGGTTTACCCAGCATGCTCCTGGCTGAGACCTAAAGCCGCAGGGTCCCAGCTTCCAGTCAGTTCACACTGGAGGGGCCCCAGCACTGTCCCATGGAGAAAGGGATTAGGACCTGGCCAGGGGCTCACTGTCCGCCTTGGCTACCCCTCCCCCTCAAGGCCCAGACTTGGGGCGGGCAAGGAAGGCAGGGCTATAGGGACATGAGACTCTGCCAGGCCCACATACAGCGGGTAGGCAGCCTTGCCTGGGGCAGTGGAGTGGCCAAAACACACACTTGGGTGACCTCCTTACTGTGTCCAGGCATGAACCCTGAGGGGAGGCTGCATTCAGAGAGGCCTGAAGCCCTATGAGGACCAGAAGGTAAGAAAGAATCAGAGGCACAGCTGTCATCAAACTGACACAGGGCCTGTACCAGCCCATACAGCACTTTGTATAATTAGGAAAAGGTATTCCTTTCCCTGAGGGGACACAAGCTCATGCCAGGATGCACAGCCTGGTTAGCAGTGTGCCAGCTTGATTCCAGTTCCCACCTGCCATCTTGTCCAGGCACCCTTGTGCAATGTGCAGCCTGCCCAACTGTACGTGCTAGCCCTGGCCCCAGAGCCTATCCAGGCTACACCTGCCACTGCAACCAACCTCCCCAGGCCTCCCAGATGAGAGGGGCCTCCTCACCCCTTCACATTGCCCTTGGATGTGAAGTCTTTCCCATCCACCAGCCAGAAGCTGGTCCATCTCTATCCTCCGGCTCCATCCCCCAGTGGCCCAGACTTACCAACCATGTGCTTACGCACGTGGGCCATGGTGTAGAACTTCTTCTCACAGATCTCGCATGAGAACTTCTTCTCCGCGTAGCCGTGCACAATCTTGTTATGCTCATGGAGGGACCAAAGCTTCTTGAAAGCTTTGCCGCATGTTACACACTGCAGAGTAAGAGGACTTGAGGCCCTGGGTCCTAAGTCCCCAGGGCCTTGGACCTGGGCAAGCTACTGCCCCCACTGGCCTCAGTTTTCCCACTTGAAATATGTTGGAGGGCCCTTGATGCCAGCTCTGATGTTCCTAAGGTTGGGGATGAAAACTCCTTAAACACCCCCAAACACACAGCCTGGTGTCCTCCTTCATCCTTGAGTTAACTAGGGTCAGGGGTCACCTCTTCCAGGAAATTCTCCCCTCTGGGCTCATTTCAACAAGGGCTTCCACAGGCATCACCCTTTGTCTGTCTATAGAGCTAAGGCAGACAATTAGCTGAAGGCCCGCCTCTGGTGTGGAGGCTACACACAGAGATAACAGGTCCCACAGGGCAAGCCACTATCACTGCTGCCTCCTCCTGCTGGGACCTGTGCCATGACACCATGGATATCCTCAAGAGGATGAGTCCCAGAGGCATTGGCTAAGGAGGACAGCAGGAGTCTCAAGATCCCATCAAGCAGAGAGTGGACCATATGTCCCCACTTGTTCTCCTGGACCCCTGTCCTGCCCATCTGTGCAGGACACTCCACAGGGATGGAAGCTAGGCCAAGGCTTGGGCAGAAATTGGTCAGGGGGCCCAGATTGGATGGCAGAAGCTTCTTTCTCCTTCAGGAGGGAGACTCAGGTGTGCAGCAGTTAGAGCATCAAAGGGCAGCCCAGGAGGCGGGCAAGTGGGCACAGGTACACAAGGGTGGGGCAGAACACCAGGTGACCCCCAGGTAACACTTTCTCCACAGGGCACTGCAATTAGCCATTAGCTCAGGCAATTAGCACCCACCTACCTGCTACTTTTCCCCCTTCTCCTGGGCCAGAGAGGTGAAAACCACCTGTGGGAGCCTGGCTGGCCCTTGAAGCAAGGGCCACCCTGAGAAGTGAGGCTGGCACAAACAGACTCAGGCTGGCTCAAGGCCCAGCAGCCAGCTCAGCTCCCCTGCTTAGCCCCAGCAGCCTCTGCTCTTCCCAAATTTCTCACCCAATCCCTTTTCCCCAGGCCCATGAGAGCTGGCATCCCCAAAGAGCTGAAAGTGGGGGCTGCCTCCTGCTGGGATGCCCCCCACTCTATACAGCGCTTTTGTGGGAAGTAGAGGATGGCATTCCTCTGGGCAAACCCCTCCTCCCATCGTGTGCTCATTTGTTGCAGTGCACAACCTGTGAAACTACACACAGTGGCCCTGCTGGCCTTCCTACAGCCCCAGTGTTTGTTAAAACCCTGTCTGACTCATCCCACCCAGAGTGGGCTGTCTTCTGGCCTTGTATGCGCAGACAACTCTCCACTGTCATCCTCCCAAGTCCATGTGTCCCCTTTGTCCCTCTGGCCAAGGGTACTGTTTGTTCCAATCCTCTGCACATCTCTTCATGCACCTAACTCTATCCACCTCTCCCAGGGAGCTCGGCTTGATGTTATCCCCTGAGCTCTAACCACCCTGAGAACTAGGCCTGGGCCAGCCTGTCTGGGGGCTAAGTTTGGTCTCCACAGACCATCTAGGCGCTGGGTGCCCAGAGCCCAGTTCTGGCCTAGCCCCACCTGGACAGCCTCTGCCCTGCCCCCAGCCACGTGAGGCCCACCTGGATGTTGCGCTCGCAGTCTGTCTGCCTGTGCAGCAGCAGCTCGCTCTCCAGCAGGAAGCGCTTGCCGCACTGGTCGCAGATCTGCATGCGGCTGTGGGTCACATTCATGTGTTTCTCCAGGTACCAGCGGTTGTTGAAAACTCGTGGGCACTTCTGGCATGGATGGTGCTGCTTCTCCTCCAGCTTCACCTTGGCCCCCAGCCCATCAGTGGCTGGCGGCCCTCGGGCTGATGCAGAGGCCACTCCAGGGGGTGGCTTCGGCCGTTTCCCACCCCGCCGCCCAGCTTCCTCAGGTTCAGGGGTGCTCCGGCGCCGGGCATTCTCCCGGGACCGTGTGGCCATGTGACTGTGGGGAGGGGGGTCTGCCCGGCTGCCTCGGCTTCCCCGTGGCCCCTGCTTGCCCCCAGCCTCCCCCTCCTCCCCCTCCTCCTCCTCAGAGCTCTCTTGATCCTGCTCACTGGGCCCTTCCTCCTCCTCCTCCTCCTCTTCCTCCTCCTGCTCACTGTGCCCTTCCTCCTCCTCCTCTTCCTCTTCTCCCTGACTGCCACCCTCTTCCTCCTCCTCCTCCTCCTCCCGTCCACTGCCACCACCTTCCTCTTCCTCCTCTTCCTCCTCCGCCTCCTCGTCGTCCTCCTCCTCCTCGTCCGAGTGTCTCTGCAGCCCGTCCTCCCGGCCCAGAACCATGGTGGCCGGGCTTGGCCCGGCACCTGGCTTCCCCTCTGGCCCCGTGGACACGTGCAGTGTCTGGTTGTTGAGGTTCACCTCCACGATGATCTGGGACTGCTCCCTGCGGCTGTAGGTGCCAGAACCCCCAAGCTCTTCCTCCAACTCTTCTCCACCCTCCAGCTTGCACAAGCTGGCCGGGGGCCCACCAGCCTCCTCGACACCACCCTCCTTCTCCTCCTTAAAGAAGGGCTGGGCTGGCCCAATGGTGGCAGGCACGGTGCCACCAGCAGTCCCTGCCCCGTCCTCAACACGCACCGAGTAAGGGTCAGGGCCCTCGCGGGCGTAGATCTTAGGCAGGCCTGGGGTGTCGGCCTCCTGCTTGATGTCACAGTAGTAGGGCGGTGCAGCTGGAGTGCAGCTGGCAGCCGGCTGGGCCAGGGCCACAGTGCCCGGACCTGGTGGGCCTAGAGAGCGGGCGTCCAGCAGCTCTTGGCAGGACGCAGCGATGTCAGCCATCTGCAGCAACGAGGCGGCGCTGAGCACCTCGTGGACGTTGGCCGCGTTGACCAGCAGCTTGGACGTATAGATGAAGTTGAGGATCTGCTGCAGGCCACCAGGTGCCAGCGCCTCCAGGGACAGCTCCACACGCTGCAGCTGCTTGTTCTGGGTGAAGAGTGAGTGGAAGAACTGGCTGTAGGCGGCTAGCACACCCTTGTGTGCTGGAAAGACGCTGCGCTGGGGCACCAGCACCAAGTCCACGTCGCAGAGGTCAGGCTGGAAGAGGCGCTGCTCGTTCAGGCGGCCCATCAAGCAGGCAAAGTGCAGCGCCACATCCTCCACCAGCGAGAACTCGGCCGCCGGGGAGTCAGTTGTCTTCTCAACCAGCAACTGCGGGGACAGAGGGCACAGGAGTGGGTCAAGGCCAGTGGGCCCCTGCCCGCCCTTCCCCTACCACCACCCCCAGCGTGGCCGGCCATCCAGGAGGCAGCCCATCACTGGTGGCTCCACTTTACAGCAACAGAGCCAAAGCTCTAGCAAGGAAGGAATTCAAGCCTGAGTGAGCTGCCCTCAGAGCTCAGACTCCACTCGTGACCCTCTGAGGCTGAAGATCAGGTCCTGTCACTTTTCTGGGCCTCTGAGTGGTCTCCTGTGAAATGGGAAAAGTCATCCCAGGAAGGGAAAGAGAAGGAAAGGGGACGAAAGAGAGACCACAGTGACCAACCATCCAGGTTTGCCAGGGACCTGGGCATTTTCTGGGTGCAGGGCTTTCAGTGCTAGAACCAGGACCATCGCAGGCACACCAGGACTAGGTGGTCACCCCAGGAGGGCCACAGGCATTCCTTCAGCGTTTCCTCAGCCCTGTGGATTCTCTCCACATATTCACTCACACATACCAACACAAGCAAGCTTGCCCAGCCCCAAACGCCTCAAGAACAGAATCTGGGCTCACTGCTCACTGCCCAGCCTCTGCCTACAGAACCCAAGGGGTAGCACCTGAGGGAACCCCTCATTGCAACAGCCGTGCAGTTGCTACAGAAGTTGAAATCTGTGAAGAAACCCAGCCTCAGGCCTATACCTTCTCCCTACTCTGGTCCTGCTGCACTGCCTGGTGAGGTCCCCTCATCACAGCCTCAGGTCTAGCCCCCAGCAGCTCTCCCTCACCCAGGGGCTCTGCAGGGGTGGAAGGACACAGCTGTGGAACCTGCCTACCATGCTTGCAGGCAAGAGGCCCCAAGGCCTGCCCCAGACCCTTTTCCCTGTAGACCCCCAGACCCCAGGTCAGGTACGGTCCATGTCCACAGGCTCTGGGAAATCCCTGCCTTGGAGGTCACACCATCTGGGGCTTCCAGAGCCCTAGGGGAGGCCCTCAAAGTCTGATGGGTCAGACTATCAGGCCTGTGGGCAACATCCAGCACCTGTGAATTGCCTTGAATAGAGGCCAACTCAGTTACCCCCAGCTCTACCACAGCAGCCTCCCCAAAAGGTGGGCAGCACAGACAGGCAGCCTGCCCAGTCCCTGCACGAGGACCATCGCATAGTGATGTGCAGATGTTCAGTTAATATCCACCAACCACCAGCCCGGCTGGACTAGCCCCACTGGTTCCAGGTTCTGGCTGTCCTCAGGGTCTGCCCAGCCAGGTCTGAGCCTCCTGAATTCAGGAGGTACCTTGCCACAGTATTTTGATGGCCACAAAACTATCAGCTCCATAGCTGTCAGCGCCTCCCTGGGGACCCTGGGATGAATCCTGGCCCCATCCATTCATAGCCTACCCGCCCCCCCCCCCCCCACCCATGCCAGGCCTTCCATTGCCAGGACAGCAGTGGGTAGGCTGGGACTGGGCAGGGGTGGTGGTGGTTGAGTTCCTCTTCTCAGTCACCTGAATGAGTGAACCCACCCTGGGCCTCAGGAGGAGCCTCCCTGAGCCACCAGGGGCCACCTGTCTCCAGGCCTGCCCTGGACCCTGCCCCCTACACCCAGCGGCCAGGGCAGCAGCCATCCTGTGCTCCCTCACATCCCAGTCTGGCCAGGCCCCTGGCCAAGGCTACCATCTTCCTCGAGTTCTCCACTACACCCCTTACCCCAGCCAAGAAGCCATCCATCTGCCCCTCTGTCCCAGGCTGTCCAGGCCTGGCCAATCTAACTGGGATGTGGCACCAAGCCCCTCCCATCTCCCTCCTCTGACTCATTCTGATTCATCTTCTGGGACCAACCCTACTACACAGATGGAGAAACCGAGGCTCAGAATGAGAGGGTTCCACAATCCAGAGCCCCTGGACTCCCAGCTCTGCTAAGACCACCCCTTCCTTGCTAGACTCCACATGGCTGGATTTCTGAGCCTTTAATGACTTAAAAAGCAAGAACACCCCTTCACCTGGGGACTAGTCATGCTTCCCCACACTCACCACTACCTCCTCTACCTGCTTCCTCCTCCCTAGAGCCACTGCACCTGCAGGTCAGTGAAGGATCAGGGTACAACTTGGGTTGCAACAGGGGCTCCTTAGGGTCTCCAGGGGCCAAAGAGTGGCAGAAGTGGCTCAGATAAGGGCTTGCCGAAGCCAGGCCTGTTGGGGGAAGTCCACCCCAGGCAACAGAGCCCCAGATCTCTCTGCTTTCCCTTTATGGAATGCCCTCCACTGCCCACCTGTGCCCACTTGCCACAGGGAAAGGGCAACCTTCCCATGTGCACTTTGGCCTCTAGGCCAAATGAGGCCTGACTTTGGCCCTCTGGCCTCTCAGCAGGAAAGGAGGGGAGTGCTGCCTCAAATACTCCATTGCTAAGGTGGTACCCTCAGACAAGCCAGCACCATCCTTGGCCCTTGGGAGGCCCTAAACCTCACGACCCGATTGGACTCTCTTGACTGGGCACAGAGATGCTGCCCGAGTCTACAAGTGGCAGCCCCTCAGCAGGGTTCAGCCACCTCCGTGTCTGGCCCCTACCACACAATGTCCACCAGCTGTGCTGGCCTCCACAGCCAGATGTGCTAGTTCCCGGAAGCAATGGGTGCCCCTCCCCTTCCGGCTGTGCCAGCTGCAGTCCAGGTCACTCCAGCCTAGCTAAGATGCAGGACCAGGGAAGTGGTCAGGCACTCTGGTTGCCAGGGGGTTTCATGCCTTAAAACCCTTGCCCCAAGTCAGGCTGGGGATTGGCCAGGTGCCAGGGACATCTCTCCAGGCTGCTCACCCAAGTCAGAGCCTTCTACACCTGAGGGGTACCTTGCCTCACTGACGAGAAGCCTCATCTCTCTACCTTGCCTCAGAGCCTCCCTGGAAAGCCCCATGATGAAACCTGGGGAGTCCATCTGCGACCCCCTCCCATGTCAATTCTTTCTATGCTGGGCAGCAGTGGATGGGCCCAGACTGAGCAAGGGGGCACAGGCTCATGACCTCTAGGCTCCTCCTTTTGGTGAGGGAGTGTCTATGCCAGCCTCCTCTGTGCACATACCTCCCCTCTTTCCCTTGGAAATAGACCCAGAGAGGGCGGGGGATCTGCCCAAGGTCACACAGGAGTTGGTACTGGAGCTATGGGTGTCCTCCCACACCCCCTTGGCCCGGGTCATCCCGAATCCCCAGGCAGGGCGGCTCCAGCGCCCACGTGGCCCAAGGCCCAGGCGGGAATCCGACTCCCTCTTTCCCCCATTACCCAGCCTGAGGGCGGCGCCGTCCAGGCGCAGGGGAGCGCCCTCCTTCGCCGGTGCCTAGCAAGACCTCAGCCTCGAGCGCCGGCGCCCCCACCCCAGGAATTTAACCCACTCCCCACCGAAAGCCGCGCCACAGCGCCGCATTCCCAGCCCGCGGGACCCAGCAGATGGAGCAAGGAGACCGGGGGAGGGGGAAAGATCCCTCCAGCCCCTCCACCAGAGCCCGCGGGCAGTGCGCCTGAGAGGTCAGAGCTGGCAGGTGGGCGGATAAGCGGGGGGACAGGCAGGGCCCTGCGTACCATGGTGCCGTGGCGCTGGGGGCTCACAGGGCCCCGCGGGATCGCGCTGCCCCCGGCGGCCAGGCCGGGGCCGCTCCATGAAGCGCTGCGCTGGGGGCCGCCCCCGCGCAGGGCCCCGCGACCATGGCCCCCGGGGGCGCGGCCGGGCAGGCGGAGGCGCAGGGCCGCGGCGAGTCCAGCGCCGAGCAGCTGCGGCCCCAGAGCCTCGGGCGCGGCGGGCGGGGGGCGCGGGGCGCCGATTGGAGCCCGCGCGTCAGCTGGGGCCGCCGTCTGGACGCTTAAAGGGCCAGGCCGCCTGCGTGCCGGCGGGGGGCGCGGACACGCGTGGTGTGCGCCGTCCCCGTGCAGCCCGCCCTGCTGCACGCTGCCCTCCACCCCCCAGCCCCTGCTCCAGCCCCCAGCCCGTCCCCACTGCTCACATCCGAGCAGATGGACCCCGGCCCCACCCTCCCGTGCTGAGCCTCCTTTCTGCCGGGAAGTTCGTCCGGGAGTCAAACATCGGTGCCCTCCGGTTGCGCCACGGAGGGGAAGCTGCCGTGAAATTAGGAAGCTGAGCGCGCCGGGCCCCGGATCCGATCAGAAAAGGCTTCCACCCGCTTCCCTGAGCGATCCCACGCTAATCCCACTGAACCCCGCACCCCGGCCGCGCTCATCACCCCCACCCTCTTGCCTGGGCTGTTCTGACCTGGGGGTGAGTCTGGGGTCCCCAACTGGTCCAGTCCCCCATCCCTATCCCAGGGCGGCGCAGGGCTCATTTTGCTCTGTGCCTCCAGGACTTGGCTCCAGTGGACCCATACCTACCTGGCGGCCTCATACTGCATAGGGCCACCCAGGGCAGGAGATTTAAAACCCAGGACTACAACTGCAGCGATCAAGTCCTCTAAGGTGACTGGCCCAGGACCAGGAGACAGAGGGACCAGAGGAGTAGGGGCCAGAGGCTCAGGCCCCACTGTGCCCCTCTAGCCGTGTGACCTGACAACTGCTGAGTGGCCCCCCCTGCTCAGCCTCTGCTGGGGAGATGCAGCCAGGCTTGCGGAATGCTGCTCTGGCACGGACACCCGTGGGGGCAGGGGGCTGGCTCTGTTGGCAGGAGGCTGTAAAGGAATGCCGCCAGGCTGAGCAGGCAGCAGGGTGGGGACCACAGGGCATTAGACCTGGCAAGGTCTGGATGGTGACTGGGCCACCATTGTAGAGGAGAGGCCTCTGTGAGCATCCCCTACTCCTACCCCAAGTTGACTACTGCCCATCTTGGGTCACTCTCATGTTGCCCCCATCTCGATATTCTGCACCCCTCCCCACATATGTGCGCTTGTGTTTACATACAAGTCCATGTCCAGCTGCAACAGCATCTCCTGGGTATGCTGCCCTACTCATGAGTGGGCAGGAACTCTGGCGCTGGCTCAGGGTGACTTGGTTCTAGGTGCCAGAGGAGAAATGGAGGAGAGACCAGGGTCTTAGGCAGGTGCCATGAAACAGCCTGATGGTCTGTCCCGTAAGACTGCAAAGGCCTCCTCCCCCACCCCCACTCTCTGCCAGAATACAGAGGGCTTCAGGACAAGGCTATCCCAGAGCCAGGGAGAAAATGTCTCAGGGGCCAAAGCTGGGGCATCTGGAAGCCCCTGGCAGCTGCTGCAGACATCCTGCACCTGCATGGGTGCACAGACAGCTGGCCCAGCTCCCAGAAACCCCAGGTTAAGGCCAGGCCAGAGCAGCTTACACGCTTCTGACCAGCTAGCCCCCTGAGGGCTGCCTTCTGCCTCTTCCTCCCAGCCCACTTCCTCATCTGACTCACAGTGGATCCTAGCACTGGCCCAGGAGGTAGTAAGGGAGGGGCTGTGTGCCCATTGGTTGGATAAGGACTCTGAGGCTGAGAGCGGGACAAATCACTTAAGGCATCAACATCAGGAGCCAGGGGAAACGGAGGTGGAGAGAGGGGACCTCTCCACGGGCCGGAAGAAGCCTGGCAGAGAGAGCTGCATGGGACATTGCTAGGCCCACTGCCAAGTCAAAGCTTGACAGAGGGTGTGGCCAGCGTGACTGAGGTAGTGATGCTGGCCCTGTGGGGCCTTGTTGGGGCCTTGGCTCCAGCAGTCAAGCTGCAGGAAGGGCTGGAGGTTGGGTGAGAAGGGAGGGGACGGGTGGTAGGGAGGCACTCAGTCTCCCTGAAGGCCTCGGCTGTTCCCCTTTTGTTTCTCTGGCCTGCAGCTCATCGGCTGGGGAGTCCCAGGGCAGAGCCTGACCTGTGTGAGCAGCTGTGGGCACCTGACAACACTGGATCTGGCAGGAAGGAGTGGTTTGAAGAGCTATCTGGTGGGCCCAGAGGGCTGCTCAGAGCTGAGCCTTGAACTTGAACTTGAACCAGAGCAATGAGGGAGTGGAAGGGCTTTCCAGACAGAGACAGCTCCTGCAAAGGCCAGGAGGTGGAGACAATTTAGTACCTGCAGGGAACTAGAGGGGATTTGGTGTGGTGGAGTCAAGATTCCTGTTGATCGGTTGTCTGGTCGGTGGGAGTGAACAGGTGGAGCTAGGCAGAAGCAGAATTTCTCTCTTGGTCCTGATGAGGGGCATGCAGGAGCTTCACTTCAGGGAGGTCAAGGCAGGCTTTCTGGAGGGAGGGACTGAGTTACTGTGGAGGTGACTCCTAGGCCAGAAATGCATGCCCCAGGGATGAGTCAGGAGTCTGGAGATGCTCACCCAGCAAGGACAGAGCTTAGTGATCCTTTACACATTTGGGATTGGGTCCTGGCAGGGTCGGGAAAGCTATGCCCCTGCCTCTGGAAGACAGCTCATGGGTTTTCTTTCAATTTCCCTAGGTATCTACCCTCAGTGCTGGAGCGTCCCCAGGCTTGGTTGGGGAAACCAGATTCAACCCCACTGAAGTTGGAAAGAACAGCCCAGGTTGTGGGTATGCATGTGTGGGAGCAATGCAGGGCTGAGTCGGCCCAGAGGGCATGGAACTGTGTGTAACAGCCTGGGCAAGAGGGAGAGCAGAGTGGGCAATGCCAGAAAAATATAGGCAATGCAACTCAACTCACACATCATGGGGCTGGTGGGGTGGCAGGGAAGTTCAAAGCTACCCAATAGGCGCTGACCCAAAGCCCAAAAGTTCTAAGCAGGGCGGGAAAACATGAATCCGCTGGGTGTGGGGTAAGGGTGGAGGTTACACCTGAATTCTGCCTCCACTGAACCCAGCACTAATAGGCTACAGCTGCCCTTGGTTGGGGGCCTCATGCAAACCGGCAGGTTGTCTGGTTTCCTCTCACAGCATAAACATCATGGCTTTGGCATTTCAGGTCTCTCTTCCAGCTTCCAGGATCCTCTCCTGCCCTGTTGGTTCTGGGGACCTTGGGCCTCTCCCTAGTGATTAAGCCTGGCCCCAGACATGAACCCTCTGGGACTCCTTCACTTCTAGAGGCACCACCTCAGGGGCCACCATCTCTGAACCACTGATGTATGCTTGGTTTTCTAAACATTTAATACACCACAGTTCTAGGAGGAGGAATCCCTAGCATCCATTTTTCAGATGAGCTGAATTATAGAGAGGTCAAGCAAATTGTCCTCCTTCCAGTTACCCAACTGGGAAGCGGCAGAGTAGAACTTAAACCCAAGCAGCCTGGTTCTGGCCCAGAGTCCTTAAGGATTGTACCGCAGAATAGTTGCTCATAGAAGTCCCCCTGCTCTTCAAAATAAAATCAAATTAGGCTGGAGGCATTGAGGTCAGTGAGGACTCTTTTCAGGCTTTCTCTGGGAACCTGGCCTGATGGGAGATTTTAGTTACTAGAGGTCCTAGGTGACCAGAGGCTGGTGAAGTGCCAGCCTATACACCCAACCCCTGTGGGCCAGGTTCACTGGGAGGCAGATTCGTCTGCAGGCTGGGAAGGGATAAGCACCCCTGGTTGTCTATCATGTCTGAATGTGCCAGCCATATATACCCTCGTTCAGGGTTTGTGAGCCATAGGAGGCCCAGGATCAGGGCTCAAGATGCAGAATGCAGGTGTTTGTCCTGAGACCTCAGGTCACTCCATTTGTTGTTTCTCAGACAGGGTCTTGCTGTTGCCCAAGCTGGGCAGAGGTGCAATCATGGCTCACTGCAGTCTCCACCTCCTAGGCTCAAGTGATCCTCCCACCTCAGCCCTGAGTAGCTGGGACTACAGGTGTGTGTCACCATGCCCAGATACTTTTTTGTTCTGTTTGTCTTGATAGTCTTGCTATGTTGTCCAGACTGGTCTTAAACTCTTGGCCTCAAGCAATCCTCCTGCCTTGGCCTCCCAAAGCACTAGAAATACAGGTGGCCACTCCTCCTTTTACCCTGATATCCTCATGGCTCTGGGCTGAAGAGATGCAACCCTCTCCAAGCTAGCCTGGATTCTACAGGCTGTGAAGCTCAGCTCCGTCTAGGGAGCTGGAGCTTGAGGGGTTGTAGTAAATGATGGGTCTGGGGTCTCCAAGAGGCAGCAGGCCCACCCGGGGCCTTCTGATTCACAGTGAGGGTGGAGGCAGCAGCAAGGGAGTACTACCTCTACCTTGTACTGAAACTTTGAAAGAAACCAGACCACTAAAGCCTCCTAGCCCTGTGTGTATGTGGCCAGGGCAGATTCCCCTTGCCTTGTATTTATCAGGCCCTGACAAGCTTCCCAGTCTGTCCTGAGATGAACGTGTTCTTTCATGGTACCCAACTCCTCCCGACACCTCTGGACTCCTGAGGGGCCTTTACTGCATCAAAGAACTTCTCCCTGCTGTCTTCCCAGCTCATTCTACCACAAGGCCCTCATGGGCCTGCGGGCTCTCACCTCACTGTGGGCAACAGCGGAGTTGATTCTCTGTTCCAAAAACCAGAGTCCTCTGGAAATCTGAACCCAGTCCCTTTCACCTTATGAGGCATGGCTTCCACATCTTTTCACCTGACCACGTTAGTCTGCAACACTCGTTCAAAGCTCAGCATTTGCCTTGAAAAAGTGAGTCGTCTCCTTTTTTTCTTTTTTTTCAGTAGAGATGGGATTTCACCATGTTGGCCAGGCTGGTCTCAAACTCCTGACCTCAAGTAATCCACCTGCCTTGGCCTCCCAAAGTGCTGGGATTACAGGCGTGAGCCACTGCACCCGGCCACCTCCCATCTCTTCTAAACAGTGATTCCCAGTTAGTGTCCATAGTCTCTTGCAAGAGGGGCATTTTCCTTGAATTACCTTACTACCTATTTAATGCCCAGCTAATTCAGAAGAGTCAAGACCAAAGTCCTTGGCACATTTTGCCCCCAATACTGCCCAACTATCAAGCTTACCACTATCAGAACTTGATCCTGCATTTTCTTTACGATTTTAAAGGAATGCATCCAGATTTGACAAATTTCAGGAGTTGCTGAAATAAAGAGTCCACTGTTAACTCAGTTTAAAAACTGAGTGTCTGCAGTGAGAAGTTAACTGCAATAAGTTACGTTGTGTTCACTAAGAAAATACACATTCCTTTCAGTTCTGAGGAGACAAAAGTTAATTGTACTTCCCTGCAAATTTGTATGTGTATGCTAAAAGAATGTTTTCTCTGGGAGTGAGTGATATGTGCTGCACTGACTGATGTACTGCTGTTAGGGAGGGAAATGTAGAGGCTGAAGGTAAATGGACTGTCTCTAGGCAGAAACTCACAGATGGGATGTGACATATTCGTCCCTCAGCAAAGACATCTTTATGCAGGTCACTTTAGCTGGACAACAACAAAGTGTAGGGGAAATCTGGAGTTTCCAGGGGAGGAAGACCAAACATCATTAATGCTTACCTGTGTAGGTTAAAATCTCTGCCTGACATTCTCTCTAGCTCCACCTCCTACACCCACCACTAACATTCAGCTAGAAGAAAAGGAGCTGCCAAAGGAGATGAGGTATCTTCACTGGCTGGGTCGGCAGAAAGATGAAACATGCACAGACTCAGACTTAGACTAAGTATATATTTTAATTTCTACAAGGTCCCCTTTCAAGTTTTAGGGAAATTTAACTGAAGTGTATACAAATTAGACATTGCTAATATGTACAAAAGTATTTTATACAGTTTTTGAACAATACTAGCTATTTGCAATAAACAAGATGTTACAAAAACAGTCCAATAATGCATTTCCTATTAAGAAGCACAATACACAACATAATTCAATTTTATTAAAAAATAACTTCAAAATACAGAACAATCCCCTTTAGGAAGAAAGGCTATTTCTGTAGTTCACTCTGTCAGTAAACATACAAGTTGAATGCTGCAGCAGAGGGCTGTCCTCCATGGAGAAAAGAAATGAGGCTTCTAGGGCCTATCTTTTCTGGATAAAATTCCACCCACAGCTGAGATGGGCAAAGTTATTGCCTGTGGTAGGCAGAATTTGAAAATGCCCCTCCCCCTTTCAGTGAGCTAATCTCCGGAACCCGTGAATATGATGAGATGAGATAGTACTCCTGCAATTATGTTCTATCGCACAATCGACCTTCAGATATATCTGTGGGTTTGAGCTAATCATATGCCCCTAAAACAGAGGAGGACGGGAGAGAGATATGAAGCATGAGAAAGAGCAGGAAGGCTGGTTTGAAGCTGGAGGGGACCACACAAGAAAGAATGCAGGCAGCCTTGAGGAGGCGAGAGGGGCCCCCAGCTGAGAGCCAGCAAGGAACTGAATTCTGCCAACAACCTGAATGAGCTTAGAAGCAGATTCTTCCCCAGAGCCTCCATGAAGGAATGTTGTCCTGCCAACCCTTATTTCAGCCTTGTAAGACCCTGAGCAGAGAAGCCAGCCACACTGTGCCAGACCCATGAGCTACAGAACTGCTAAATGGGTGTTGTTTTAAACCGCTAAATTTGGGGTAATTTGTCACACAGCAATAGAAAACTAACACAGTGCCCAAGGGCAACTTTTCTTAATTACATTTGGCAGTTTCTGCTTGGGTTCTGAATGCATTTTTTTCCTACTGACTAGTAGTAATATTCTCCTTTGCAGGCAACCCTTGAAAACCTTTAAATCATACTGTTTTGTATTCAGTATCCAGTATTGTTTGTTTGGCCAAAGTCCTGTTTTCTAATGTACTTCTGTCTATCAACCTGGCAAACAACTGACCACCTTACCCTGTTTTCATACCTTCTTTGGGTGATAGTTTTAATACATTCAAGGACACCCTCCCTCCACCAAGGGTTGTCAGCTCCCTACAACTGAGGGCTCTTTTCCACTTCCCAAATACACCAGACAAGGCCTGTGGTAGGGTGGTGCTGAGTTCTACATCAGGCATCCAATATGAATTTCTTCTGCATAATTGGATTAAAGTGGCACTAAGGTGATTAAGTACACTTGGGGAACAAATTCAAAGTAAAGATTAAACACACACACACACTAGTTTTTACAGGTCCAATTATTTTTGGAGGAACCACCCAGAGCCATGAAAATATATAATTTATGCTATACCCTCTATCCCTCTTCCCCTGTCTCTTGCACCTGGGTGAGGTCATGCAAGGCTTTGAGTCAGCTGCAGGTCACAGTGGAAACAGGAAAAACATGCTGGTTACAACAGTTCAGCTGCTGTTGTGGTAATATCCTGTACTTGAAAGACTTGAAAGCCCTGCAAAATGTCTCCAGGATGGTGGCAGTTAGATTTTGATGTTACTTTTGAAGTCCAGTCTTCACTCTTCCAGAGGTACACACACGCAGTAGACTTGAGTGGCCAGTATCTCCTATTGCCAATCCTGCCTGCTCCAGGGGACCCCAACCCACATCTGTACTTGAGAGAAGCCCCCCAAACAGTCAAAGTGAAGATGGCTCAGAATAAACCATTTTTGGTGCCAGTGATTTTTTTGAATTTAATTTTTCTCTTTTATGGTATTTAAATATATGATCTATAAGAGTAATGCTTAAAGAGGTACCAAAAATTACCAAGCACCAAAGCATGAAGTAGAATAGAATTGCTTTTATAACCTAAACTTCTGATCGGTATTGATTAAAAAGAACATAAAATAGTAAGTCCTCAGAGACAGTGCAGGTATTTATAGTTAAGGCTGATTGATTCTTCCTAACCTTGCCCACAAGCCTGAAGTAATACAGACTGTGTGGGACGTATCATGACCACTTTCCTAATCCTGTGAAATATCAAAGAAGTTAGGAATGAATTAAGAACCCCCGAGCCACTGCCTTATACTCCTGGTTACCAACAGTATCAATTCTGGGTGGTTTGTTTTTAGAGCACATTATGTACAAGACTCTATGGAATCAGTATATAAATATTTGGCCGCCTTTAACAGTTCTCCTTCACAGTTCTATGCTTGGCAGCATATATGCTAAAACTGGAAAAACAGGCAAAAAGAATCTGTATTCTAAGGAATACGTGAGATAAGAGTGAAATAGACTTAAAATAATATTGCAAATTATACATAAATTTCACGATTTCTTGATTCAAGAAAATGAAGTTCATTTCCATAGTTGGCTACTGTAAAATGTGGCATAAAAATATTTTTAGGATACATATCTGTATTTTAAATTCTTCTCCCCACATGTAAATGAACGAGTAACAATTAAGAAGTATCTATTTTTGAAATTCATCTCTGATATTGAAATAGAACAACAGACTGTCATTAAGTTTTTTAAGCTTTTAAGTTGCCAGATATTTACAAATAAGATATAATTTGTATCCATAAAAAGGACATTTTCAGCTATATCTGCTGCTCTCACTGGGGCTCCGGTGATGAGAGTAACTTCGGTCACTTTCACTGTCAGAGCCATATGATCTACAACTCCTGTAATAACAAAATATATAAAAACCTTATAACTATAAAATCTTTGAATTCCTCTTGTAGCTTCTTTTTTATATGAGTGGCTTGAAAATATCAATAGTGTTTTCACTATTTCACTATAGTGTTTCACTATATTAGTGGCTTGAAAACATCAATAGTGTTATATAACTGATGCAGCACAGCACAGACGTAGGGTACTGACTATGGCAACGCCGTGGACTTTTTCTTTTTCTTTGTTGCACAGGTTGGAGTGCAATGGCATGCTTTCAACTCACTGCAACCTCCACCTCCCGGGTTCAAGTGATTCTCCTGCCTCAGCCTCCCTAGTAGCTGGAATTACAGGCACCTGCCACCACGCCCAGCTAATTTTTTGTATTTTTAGTAGAGATGGGGTTTCACTATGTTGGCCAGGCTGGTCTTGAACTCCTGACCTCAGACGATCCACCCGCCTCTGCCTCCCAAAGTGCCCGGCTCATACTATGGACTTTTCAAAGATGTTTTACACGACAAGTTGTAGTAATGTCAAGATTAAAATAAAATAAACATCACATCTTAGGAAATTTGTGTGAAATACATTCATGAAAATGCTGGGACCACAAAAACAAAAAACCAAAGAGCAGAATAGTTTCCCATGTTAACCAAAATGAGTATCAATATTTGAATAGATTACCTGAGAAAAGTAATGGGGAAAAGGTGCACAAACAGTTTCATTAAAGAAATGGAAACCAAAATGGGGTCCAATGAGGGGTGGCGGCGGCCCTGGGCATGAACAGGACCACTGGGATACTTAGTCAAGAGGACCCGGTCATGGGTGCACACACACACGCACACACACACACACACACACACAGACACAGACATGAAACCAAGTATAGTTCTCTGGGGTTCAAGGACAGAATAGAATAGTCGCCAAGACAAATAATTTAGGAGCAAGGGGAGCCGCAGTAGGAGCAAAGGCTGTCTTAGAGGCACATGGGAGGGACTGTATCCAATAATTAGGCATCAGGGAGGGCTGCCTAGTGACAGTGGAGATCTGCAGGGTAGATGGGAACTGGCCATTTCAAGTGGCAAAAGAGGAGATGGTGAAGAGGGCATGTGTGTCTCCAGGCAGAAGGAAAAGTCCCAGCACTTTAAAGGAGGGAAGCCAGAAAGAGTCTGAGCTAGAGTTGGTGCTGAGGAGGCTGGACCTGATCATGAAAGCAGTAGGGAGTCCCTGAAGAGTTTCAAGCAAGGGAGTATCCAGATCACACTGATATTTACAAGCATCAATGTAGTTGCAATGAACAGGGGAAGGCAAGACCAGAAGCCACCAGAAAAGGACAGTACAAAAGTTAACATAAAGACTTTTGCAGAAACCAAAATATGTTAAACATAATACATATAATACATAAATGTATTTTGCTAAATAATTGACAACCTATAAACCTCAATCCTGCTGCTGAAGCAAATGATATTATGCATTTTTTTATTTAAAAAAAAAAGGAGAAACTGGCTACTGCTAGCAAGTAGTTCTATTTAAGCAAGTGGCCATAGTTTGGGTGGCCTTCTTTCTTTCCAAAAGAAAGGTCTGTCCAAGATATGTGAATATTTAAAAACCCATTTTAGATTCAAACATTAATAATAACCAACAGATATTACTTGGCAACTCTTAATATAAAAGCCACTTTTAGTGGCTGCTTGTGGGTTGTTCAGATTTAATCAGGAAGAAGTATTTCTGTCCTTGGAAGGTTACACCGCTTTCTCTTCCACTAGCAGCCCGTCACCTCCCATTCAAGTGCCCACCATGGCCTGCAGTGCGATAAGGGATGATAAAGGAGAGAGACCCACCTGGACCGCCGATTATAACTTCTGCCTCGGTGGTAACTGTCACTTCTCTGGCTTCTACTTCGACTCCGACTCCTGCTATAGTAGCTATCGTAGGTGTAGGACCTGCTTTAACAGCAACAACAAACACTAAATTTTCCCACTCAAATACTCATATGTTCCTATTTCTTTTTAGGATCTTAGGAGTGTTCCAGCTTAGAACATGGGCACTAGGTGACAGCGTGAGGATATATTTCCAAAACAAGTACTGGAAACATTTAACAATTGCCCCCAAATGAGACTTAACATAATTAAAGAGAAAAATTTTAATTTCTTTTCTGCATTGAAAAATACCATAAAATTAACAAGTTAGTTTGAATCTGGTGGATCTTTGTAGGCAATTATATTCAATAAACACCTGCCATTACAATTTGATACTGTCATTTTTGACACTGGAGTACAATGGGACAACAGATAAAACTTGTCAAAAAGACCTCATTTAGAAAAGGTATGGTTTCAGGAGACAAATATATGCGTTTAGTTACTCAATAAAATACCACTTTGAACTAACAGTTTATAAAACAAGATCTTTCAGTTCTGCCCCACTGGTGGTTTCCCAATCCCTGTTCGTACCTGGACCGACTGTGGGGATCATATGAGCTGCTCCTGGATCTGCTCCTGCTGGACGTCCTAATATTAATCACATGAAGGACCATCATCTTATAGATCAGGGCAGGATGGGCTATACCAAATATCTAGATATTTATTTGCCCACCAAGGTGACAATACAGTGAAATCCCACAGCTACATTTGTTTTGTTTTCATATCAAAAGTATATTGGATTTTCTAAAAAGCCTATTGGATTTCATAAGATGAAGTTTTACGCAGTTCTTCTCTGAGATGCATATAAAGTCACTAGGGAGGCTCTAAACTGGGTGGAGTGAGGGGAAAGGTCTGTACAGGTAGGACCTCTGTTAAGTAAAGTGAAGTGACAGCAGTAGAAAATACCTCAGAGGCAAAAGAGGGAAAGCAGCTAGGAGAACTAGAAATCTGGGGCCACCCTTCCCCCAATATATATGCTTCTTCCTCTTGGTCCCCTCTCTACAATCTTCCTATCCCAATCTCTAACCCATGTCAAGAGGTGAATGCAGATGTAAAACTTAGGTTAAGGAAGATGCATGTGGGGGAGGTGGAGGCAGGGGTCAAGGCTTCTTAAATATTTCTACTGCTTCTCTTGTCTCACTCTGATAAGATCCCAACAGAGGAATAGTCAAGAATTCCACAGCTCTTTCACAGAAAAAACTACATGAGAAAATAGGCCAGTATTATATTCAGTAATGAAATGATTCTTCTCAACAACTACCCCTCTATCTATATAGCCTTAAAAAGTGGACATGATGGAGACCACATCACAGAGCGAGATCACAAGCTCACCTATGACTTTTGTAACTCCGGTAGGAACTGCTCCGGCTTCTGGTTCGGCCTCTGCTGTACCATCCTCTGCTCCGACTTCTAGAGTAGCTTCTTGATCTACAATTAAAGCAATTGAAAAAATATATAATTATGTTAACTCACCATGATATTAAAATTAATTACTGGTAGGGCAGGAAGAGGAAAACACAAGAAGAAGAAAGGCCTCTCACAAACTCCTGACAGTGGATGTGACAGTGTCAGCTAATGAGGAAATCTCAAAACAACCATGGTTAAAATCAAACAGAAGAAAATGAAGAAAAACAAGAAAAGGCTGGCACAAGTATGTTCATAGAAGACTGATTTATAACACCAGTAACACTGAGAAGAAAATAAACCAAATCTCCACTAATGGTAGAATGGGTTAAAAACATTAAGGTAGAGAGACATATAAAATATTCTTAAGAAAATGAACTACAGCTACATGTATCATCCAGGATATATCTCTAGAATACAATGTTGAATGAAGAAGGCAAATGTAGAATATCTATATATATAAAAGTATTTTATTTATAAAAAATACAAACGTAACATTGTATGAAGATAGAAACATTTGGGGTAAAACGATAAAGACAAAATTATAACCAAAGTTTAGAATAATGGTTAACTTTGGGACATAGGCGTGCAACTAGGGGTGGCACTGGTACATCAAAGCTCTATTTTTTTTTTTTTTTTGAGAAGGAGTCTCGCTCTGTCACCCAGGCTGGAGTGCAGTGGCGCGATCTCGGCTCACTGCAACCTCCGTCTCCCAGGTTCAAGTGATTCTAGTGCCTCAGGCTCCTGAGTAGCTGGGATTACAGGCATGCACCACCACGCCCGGCTAATTTTTGTATTTTTAGTAGAGACGGTGTTTCACCATGTTGGTCAGGCTGGTGTTGAACTCCTGACCTCGTGATCTGCCCACCTCGGCCTCCCAAAGTGCTGGGATTACAGGCGTGAGCCACCCTGCCCAGCCCAAAGTTCTATTTTTTTAAGCTAGATGGCAGGTACATGAGTATGTATCACATAGTTTTTTATACTTTAATTATTTTTATGTCTACTACTTAATAAAACAAGCAAAAATGTAAGCAGTACAATTCTGCCCCTCTGCATTCACTTGGCTCCCCACCCTTCTCCCCTACTTTAAGCCTGTCATTCAGGAACAGAACAATACCTCTGTGTATCGGTGACATTATGTAATATCACCATAGGTTTTATTCAGTATGCACTTATGTTTTGGAAGACTGACCTGCTTCCAGTATATCTGCAAGAAAATGAATACATCATGTTCTAATAAGATCGTAGTCTTTTATTCAACCAAAAATAATAAAGCCAGACCCTATGAGGTGACTGAATGATGAGTAAGACACAGTTTCTGACTTCCAGGAGTTCGCAGCTTAATGGGGGTGTCAGGCCCAGGCAGGTAACCAAAACAGGGAGGCAGGGCAGCACTCAGGCTTATCCCTCTCAGTCTACTACCTGTTAGCTACATAGCCTAGAACAAGTCCCTGAGCCTTTCATGCCTTGCTGTCTTCATTACAAACTGAAATACCACCCACTCCAAGGCAGAGGTGGGAAGGTAAATGAGAAAAGTGGCCAGCATCACTAATAGTTCAGAGCTGTCTCTGTGTAAATGGTAAGGCGGATCATAAGCAGACAGGAAGCCGGAGTCGCTCAACAGGCAACTACATCTAGCAACGGGAACTCAGAGAGAAAAGGCCATGAGGAGGAAGAGAAGCCGATAACACAAGGATGAAATGGCCTGAGTGGGAGAAAGGAGAGCTAGCAGAGGGCTCCAGCAGTGAGGCAGAAAATATGCCACAGCACTGGCCATCGGAAGTACCTGAAAGTCTTAAGTCAGTAAACTAAGAGATGCAGGGAGGGGAAGGCACAGAAGGCAGCAAGCACACAGCCGAGGAGAAAATGGGAGACCGAGTATAGATGGCACGTGGCAGTTCCTTTTTTAAGAAGTCTGGGTAGGCAAAGGAAGAAAGACTGATGAATGACTAGAAAGGAAAAACATGTCAAAGATTCTTACGGTATTTTCAGTTCAAATGATGAGTATCAAGCACAATATAATAAGGGATATGAATAATTAAGAAACAGGTAAAACCATAAAATATTTACAAGAAAAAGAATGCAACACAACTGCTTACTAACTTCCTATTACCATCACAAATATTTTTAGTTTTTAATTCTCATCTGTTATCTATTCTATGCTGACAAGTTATGATGCAATTTATAATAACAAAAAACCTTTTCATAAAGGTGCAGAGTGACAAAGTTGAGGAAAAGGTGTTTTAAATTCTTTCATTGCTTTTCAAACAACAACAACAAAACCTAAAGATGATCGTGTTTATCCCTATCCCACATCTAAACTAAGACGCATATCTTGGACAGGTAACTTTGCCTCTCTGGCCCTCACCTTCCACATGTGTAAAATGGAAGGTTAGATTAATGATCTGCAATTCTATATATTCTATCAATTCAGGATTCCCTTCTAAGGCATCGCTGACTGGCAAGAAGCAGCCTCATCTTTAAAGATGGAGAATTTACCAACTATCATGGGAACTCATTTCTAGTGACAGAGAGCTTTAAATTGATAGTAATAAGAGTTTTGTAAACGCAGCCCAAATTTCTCCTCCTGAAATTCCCTCTCCCTAAGTCCTCAATCTACTCTTTGAATCACACAAAACAAGACTTCTTATTCCTTTCAGATATTTGGAAATAGTGATTCTGTCCCTAATTCTGATATTCTTCCAAGCTAAACAATAACAGACTCTCTTTGGGAGAAGGAAAGAGAATATTGCTCACCGATAAGATGATGTGGAGCTTCTCGATCGACTTCTTGAGTGACTATAGGAGACAGACCTTGTTCTGTGTCTTGATTTGGTTTCAGATTTACTTCGAGATCTACTTGGACTCCTGGACTGGCTATCATCATCCCGACTAGGTGTCTGCTCATCACTTGAACTCTCCTGATTTCTTGGTCTACGGTTTAAGCGTGCTGTCTTTCTTACTTCATCAAAGAGAGACCCAGGCCGAACTTTATTTTTGCTTTTAATTTCTATTCTCAAGCCTTGTGGTTTCATTTCAGGCACAGTGGTCAACGCCTTAACTTCCACAGCACTGGATGTGGCAGCAGTAGGTGCTGCCAGGTTCCCCACACCTTGCAGGGGCTTCCATTTCTTATCAATGAGGTTGATCTGGCTCTTCTCAGCCACGTCCTTCTTCCCGGTACTTTCTCCAGCACTAGCCAAGCTAGCAGAGCTGCTGTCCTGTTTCCCCACTTCACTCAACACTTTACTTTCAGACATGCTGCTTTCCTGTTTTACTACCTCTGCTTCAGGATGTTCCGTTGCCATATCCTGCTTCAGAACAATGTTTATATCTGGGGCATCAAGCCGTGCATTTCCTAGAGGGGAAGCCTCCTCTACCTTTGCTGGGGAACTCCTATCAGGAGTACAGATCTCCATGTTGTCATCTGTTTGAAGCACATCTTCCACTCCATTGGTAACACTTTCTTCAACATGCTGAATGTTTTGCGAACAGGTCACATTTTCCTCAGTATTTAAAGCTGTGGGAGAAATACTGAGTTTACTATCATCTTTAGTAAACTGATCAAGATCTGAGGAAACAGTCACTGTATTATGTTTACCTGAAAGGCTGCCCTCTTCACAGGATTTCTCAGGTTTTGGAATATTATCTTTTATGGTTTCACTGTTTTCAGAAACTTTTTTCTCTTTTGACTCCTGAGTAACTTGCTTGTCATCAATCTCCTCCTCCTCCTCTTCGCCAAATTCTAGTGGAGGCTGCCAGTGAAATGCTTGCTTTCGTTTTGGAGCCTTGTGCTTTTTGTCTTTTTTCCCTTTCAATTTCTCTTTCACTTTTTTGGTGTGTTCTCTTTTAAGATTTTCCTTTGACCCATGTTTGTGCTTTTGTGGCTTTCCTCTATTGTTTTCCGAATTGGAACAGGACCCCTCAGACTCAGAAGTTGATGTGCGCTGTTTGCTTGATTTCCAAGCACCATTATCATCAGGCAGTGAAGTATTTGCAGACGACTTGGTTGTGGGTTTCACTTTGATGTGAATTTCACTAACCTCTGATTCAGAATCGGATGTGGCCTCACCTTCCTCCTTGTCAGAGGATGGCCGGGAGTCATTTTTACTGTTTTTAGTTACATCTCGTTCTGAATTTGACTCAGAGTCCCATTTACTACCAGCATAATTCTTCCTTTTAGGCTTACTGCCATTTCTAAGGTGATCAGAAAGATTCTCTTTCAAAGTTCTTTTTTTTGAATGAGGGCATTCCCGTTCAGGCTTGGATTTTTCTTCACCTCTGTTTTTTTCTTGTTTATTATGTGTTCTTTCCATTTGGCCCTGCTTCTCTTTTTCCTGGGTTGACTGTGTAGCCTGAACACTTGACTGCTCACTGTCTGAAGAATAATCTAAAGATGATCTGCTTTCGCTATACTTTCTCAAACATGAAGACCTGTCTCTACCTTTGACATATTTACTGTGAAGTGTCTTTTCAGAGCTGCTGCTGTGTTTTTTATGTGAAACACTATTTTTTTTCCCACTGGATCTAAGTCTCCTCTTACCTCGCCTTCCATCATCACTGCTAACAGAACTATATGAAGATGATCTACTACACTGTGAATGATCACTGTATTTATTTCGTGAATGAGATCTAGATGATGGAGACCTAGACCTTGAATGTGAACTAGCTAGACTACGTGATCTTGTATATGATCTGGAATAAGATCTACTCCTAGAAGATCTGCTCCTTGACCTTGGTGAGCTTTCTGAACTTCTATCACTGTATTTTGAGTAAGTGCTCTGATCACTTTCTGAATTTTTTTCTCTTTTATGGTAGGATGATGAGCTACCAGTCTCTTTAATATTTGCTAAACTGTAAGTGCTTTGGATGGGTAGCAAATGGGTTGTTTTAGCTTTCATTTCCTGAATTCGCTCATAAGAGGGCTTCCAAGGTTTCTGTCCAGGCTTCCATCTTGAAGGGGGCGGACTGTCACTCAGTGGTATTACAGGAATATTTTCTGCTACAACTGGTTGTACTACTACATTTTCATTTTGTGCCATGGTTGCTCTTAAAGGTTCTGTTTTAACTGGTTTATTTTCACTTAACTGAGAAGCTGGTTTTCTTGGTGATTTTGATGTTCTCTTTCGGTGCCCAGACTTGGAACTAGATCTGGACTTTGATCTACTTCGAGACTGTGATGAGGACTTTGACGCAGTCCTTGATCTTGAGCTTCCTCTAGAATAAGACCGTGAGTGAGATTTTGATCTGTATGAGTCTCTGCTGGAATGGGTTAAAGAGCTCTGGACATCCTTATCAGATTTAGACCAGTCTCTCTTTGATGAGTGATGAGACGACAATGAGGAAGAACGAGAACTCCTTTCTCTATCACAAGAGGATTTCATTCTTCGAGTGGAAGATTTTGAGGATTCTATGTCAGATGGTATAAGAATCCTTCTCTTCTTAGTTTGCTTGTGTCTTCTGCAATGTTTCTGCTTTTTCCCTTTCTTTTTATGCTTAACCTTTTTTTCTTTTCTGCGTTTTTTATGGTGGCCATCAGAGTGTCTTGTTGTACTAAGGTCTGAATAATATCCATTATAGGACCATGATCTGGATCTCTGGGACAAGCTTCTTTCATCCCATCGACTTGAACAGGGGTCACTTAACCTATAGAAAGGACATAATATTCATGTGGTGATTTATAAGCATGTTTTCTACGCCTAAGACACAGCTTTGTTAACAACAAAGTTCCCAACCCCATTAACACTTTAAGCACACGCAAGAAGCATGAATCAGAGTTATAGGCCTGTCTTGTTATGCTTTCAGAGACACACACTGAGAACTAACAAATTCACTTATAAAAGGATTTTTTTTTTTTTAAGCTAAGCAAAGAACCTTACATATGTTAGGAAAATGTGTTTGAAAACCAAACCAACTAATCACAAGAATACTGCTGAACTCAATCACAAGAGTTCCTGGCTGTTACCTGCTCCCAACCCTCTGCCTCTCAGAACAGTTTTTAAGGGTGAATCAAACCAAGGTCTTAAACTATTTGTTGATTTTCTGAAGATGCAGGATAGCTGCCTGAAACTAGCATGAAGCTTGTTTTTTCTCCGCCTCACAGAGGTAATCCAGATTTCCCCTAAGACTGTAAACCACTTAAAAAAGAAATTGAGGAAAAAGTACACGAAAACAGATACAGGCTTTACAATCTGAGCGTTTATGTCAAGGCTCAGAATTGAAAGTCCTCAGCACCACTGTGTCTGAGCCACTTCTACACAGCAGATGCATTCCTTTTCCTCCTTTTCCCAAATCCAAACCACTCAGCAGGATGCCCCCAGAGAAAAAGAGAATACTACCATGGAGGATCACACAGGGTCCCATTAGCATATTTTTCACTAGCTATTCTGGAGCCTGTCCCCTTCCTAAAATAAATATTCCACTGTGGGACAGTACTGAAGGTAAGAGATGTATACACTTCTAAAAAAGCAACAGTCTCTGAGATCAAAAGTCAACATGCACACCGAGTGCAGGTTTTCCCATTTACCAGTGAACTCATCAGTGACCTGGCTGGCTAGGAAAGAATCTGCTATATAATTTCTAAGTCCTAATTATTTCTAAAATTGACTAAGAGGTAATTAAAAGATATAGGCTTATAGTTTTTGTTTAAGGAAAGCAGGATTTTGATTGAAAAACCCAACTAGTTAAGAGTACTACTTTCACCAAGTAGTCCCAAATGTATTTCCTTTGGTCACAGTCTAATTCTGACTGTGAATCTTTCACTGACTCTTTAATGAAAAGTCCAGAATTGTATCCAATCCCTTTAACACTTAAAATATAACAGACACAGGATTGTGCTTTTACTCAAAGTTCTTACTTATCTCCTTTACTCCATTTTTCTCCACTGGGTGGTCTATATGCTCTTAATCTCTGCATTTCCTCTTTCCAGTGAGGAGGAGTTTCACTGCTGTCATCATCATCTGACTCAGAACAGGATCTTGATCTTGGAGGTGTGTGATAGCGCTTTAAAAACAAAAAGAATACCATTTTTTAAAATGCCTCTCCATGACAGTCAGCTATATGACAGAGTTAAGTGAAAGACCCAATCTCAGATCATCCCATCAAAGGTAATGATTTAAGTTACCAAAAGGATGGTCTAAAGTTCTTTTTTTTTTCTTTTTAACTTTTATTTTAGGTTCAGGTGAAGTTATTTCTTTTTTTTTTTTTTGAGACAGAGTCTCACTCTGTCGCCCAGGCTGGAGTGCAGTGGCCAGATCTCGGCTCACTGCAAGCTCCGCCTCCCGGGTTTATGCCATTCTACTGCCTCAGCCTCCCGAGTAGCTGGGATTACAGGCGCCCGCCACCTTGCCCAGCTAGTTTTTTGTATTTTTTAGTAGAGACAGGGTTTCACTGTGTTAGCCAGAATGGTCTCAATCTCCTGACCTCGTGATCTGCCCGTCTTGGCCTCCCAAAGTGCTGGGATTACAGGCTTGAGCCACCACGCCCGGCCTCAGGTGAAGTTATTTCAAATAAGGCATTAAAAGAGATGGGCAAGGCTGAGATTCACCTGTAATCCACATAAAATTTTCCTCTTTAAAGTCTTAATGATTTCTCAGCATACTCACTGATGGTTTCACATGTTCCTCCTTTCATACTCAATTAAACCCATTCAAACACAGCAGTATACTTTGCTCTAACAGCAATACCTTCCCATAACCATGGAAAGTACAATTAGTTCCTTGAACAGATTTTGTATTATATCTAAAATTAAAGCTAGGATTTTAACAATAGGTAAAAATCTTTTATTAGATACATAACTTCAAAAAAAGTCTTATCACACATACAATTGTGCCCCTTCCTTTAATCTTCCGTCCAGACTTTGATACAGATGGTTTCTGATCACTTACAATGGGTGTAACATCAGGAATCTTCCTAGGAAAAGAAGATTGTGATGAAAATTAAAAAGAAGCAAAGAAGCAAGAATTTTTAATAATGAAAACATATTATGTTAAGCTATTAATTCAAAGATACATGCCATTTTGCAATCGCTTTTTAAAACAAGACAATATCAGGCTTTAAAAATATTTAATAAACTAAATAACTTTATGCGAGACCTAATTATAAACAAGGACTCTTATACTTTTCAGCTTTCAAAATATCTCTTCATAGGGAACTTATCAATAACACCAGCCATTATGGTATTTCTGTTCATGAAACATTTTCTTTTAATAATTCTAAACTTTAATATAAAAAATACATTAAATACTATTTTCTCAGACTAAATCTAAAGCGACACATTCACTCTTCCAATGCAGAGAAGTAATCGTTGAACAAGTTGACAAAAGTAACTTATTTATGATACTAAATTGTATCTCCACTCACCATGCAATTAATTATACACTATTCAAATTAGAAAGCATGCTTCATCACTCAAATGGATCTGAAGAATTCAACTAACTCTCTATTCTGATAACTAAAACCTTACCGCTTTAATAAAAGGCAAAGGCAAGAAGATCAGGAATAAAATCTTTCCAGATCACCAATAAGGGCTTCCCTGACCAACTTGCCCAACCTCCTCTCCCTACTAGAATGTGAATTCTGAAAGATACAGTACATATCACTCAATAATCTGGTATCTCCCATATTTCCTACATATCATTCATTAATCTAATACTCCCATAGTATCTTTCAATGTGCTTCAAACATGGATCATGTTCCATACATGAGTGTGGAATGCAATGAGCTGACAGAACTGTGTCTCAGAGAAATAAAAATATATAGTGTAGTCATCCCACTTACGGTTCAGGTTCTGCAGTAACAACAGGCATATCTCTTCTCAGTAAAAATCGGTTCTCAGGCACTGGAGGAATCTCTTCTGGGCGGACCACAGGTTTTTCCCTTTTAGCACTGGAATCAACTGACCTTTTTTCATTGGTGTCACTCCTCTCAGAGTGACTTTGAACAAACCAAGTCGCTGATTAAAATGTATAATGTTTGCATTTCATAATAAAAGCACATAAAATTAGACACTGAAACAACAGCATAATTAATGATAGCTTACAAGTCTCACTCAAAAGAGTTATATGATTTTCACAAAGAGAAAATATATCAACCCAGTGAAAAACCCAAAGACTAGAATTTTGATAGGAAAATTGGTAAACGATCCTAACTTTTTTATTTTAAGAGTTCCAGGAGGTCAGGCATTGTGGCTCACACCTCTAATCCCAGTACTTTAGGGGTCTTAGGTGGGAGGATTGCTTGAGGCCAGGAGTCAGAGACCAGCCTGTTCAACATAGTGGAAGACCCTGTCTCTACAAAAAATTTAAAAATTAGCCAGACATAGTGGTACACGCCTGTAGTCCTAGCTTCTCATGAGGTTGACGCAGAAAGATCTCTTGAGCCCAGGAGGTGGAGGATGCAGTGAGCTATAATTGTGCCACTGTATTCCAGCTAGGTAACAGAGCAAGACCCTATCTCAAATAAAAAAAAAAAAAAAGAAAAAGGCCCAGGGCGGTGGCTCACGCCTGTAATCCCAGCACTTTGGGAGGCCGAGGCAGGCAGATCACAAGGTCAGGAGATCGAGACCATCCTGGTTAACACAGTGAAACCCCATCTCTACTAAAAATACAAAAATTAGCTGGGCATGGTGGCAGGCGCCTGTAGTCCCAGCTACTCGGGAGGCTGAGGCAGGAGAATGGCGTGAACCCAGGAGGCAGAGCTTGCAGTGAGCCGAGATTGTGCCACTGCGCTCCATCCAGCCTGGGCAACAGAGCGAGACGCCGTCTCAAAAAAAAAAAAAGAATTCTTAGGACTATTTTGACCTGAAAACTGAAAACACACAAATCTTTGAAATGAAATGCCTATGCTACCTACTCCTAGATTTGCCAGATTTCAATTTAGATAAAGTTTAAAAAATGCTATCCTTTTTCACTAACAGGTAATAAAATTGAGTTTATAGAATTATACATACTTTTCCCATTCCAGAGAGTTTGTTTTTAGGTAAAAGTACATTGGTGTTTTACACATACCCTTTTGGATTCATTACATGTTTATTCCTTGGTTCTTCTGAACTGCTTGCTTCCTTTCGCCTCTTTTTAGAACGTTTAACTTTTGGCCTCCTCTTATGTTTCCTCCTTCTGCTTCTCTCATGTTCAATTTCACTTTCTGAAGATGATTCTGAAGAGGAAGAGGAATTGGAAGAGGAATCCGAGTCTTCTGAATGAGTTGGTTTCTTCCTTTTTTTCTCAAAAACTTTTAAGAAACATTAATAAAAACATTAGTACTAAACTTCAGTGCCTTTCAGAGTAAAAAATGTGTTTACTGAATATCATAAAATATGTTTTACATACAGCAAACAAAAAATTAAGTATAGACAGCTTTTTTCAAGTTTATAATAAAATTACTGGCAAGATTGTAAGGAAATAACTCCCTTGTCTTTATGAAGCCTATATTCTGGTTGGGTCAAATAACAAGAAATAGGACTGGTGCAGCAACTCCTATCTGTAATCCCAGCACTGTGGGAGGCCAAGGTGAGCAAATCACTTGAGGTCAGGGGTTCGAGACCAGCCTGGCCAACATGGTGAAACCATGTCTCTACTAAAACTAACAAAAATTAGCCAGGCATGGTGGTGCATGCCTATAATCCCAGCTACTCCAGAGGCTGAGGCAGGAGAATCACTTGAACCCAGGAGGTGGAGGGTGCAGTGAGCTGAGACAGTGCCACTGCACTCCAGCCTGGGCAACAGAGCAAGACTCTTGTCTCAAAAAAAAAAAAAAAAAAAAAAAAAAAAAAAAAAAAAAGAATTGCATAATATGACAAATGATAAGTGCTAAGACAGAAAAACAAAGCAGTGTAAAGAGAATAGGAAGACTGGGGTAGTTTAACACATTTGAACAGAGACTTAAAGGAGCAAGGGACCGTGTCATGCAGATATCTTGACGAAGGCTGTTCCGGACAAAGAGAATAGGCAGCACAAAGAACCTGAGTGGTTGGCATGTCTGAAAAAGGGTCAATGTGCCTGGAAGGCAATGAATAAGGGAAGAGTTTAAAAGAGACAGCAGACAGCTGGACCAGCCAGGGCCTTAGAGACCACCGTAAAGACTTCTGCTTTGGACGATTGAAGAAGGGAGTCCTTGGAGAGTTCTGTGCAGGCGTGACATGAATGCAAACTATGGTTCAAAGGGATCACTCTGGTTGCTGTTAAGAACAGACCATAGCGGGCCTAGGATATAAGCAATGAGACTAGTTAGGAGGCTATTGCTGCTGACAAAAGATTATAGGACAGAGGCAAGGTAAACAGTTATGACACTACGGCAATAATCCAGACACAAAATACTGGTGGTTTGGATCAGGCTGGTGGCAAGGGAAGTAAGAAAAAGTAAGATTTGACAAGATATGCTAAAAGATTAAATGTGTAAGGCATGATTCAGAGGCACCAAGGGCTATTGCTATGCCACTAATTCCACTACTCAAATCTAGTTACAGTCTTCAACAATGCTGTACCTGTGGCTCAGCTTCATCTACTGTCAAAACAGTTCTTACCATCTTTTACTGATTTTGTGGCAAGTACTCCACAGTCAATAACTCGCACATCTGCATATGGTCTGCTTGCAGCATCGGTTTTCAGATTTTCAATTTGTTCGATTACTTCAAAACCAGAAATAACTAGTCCAAAGACGACATGCACCCTGTCATAGTACAAATTCAAGAAACAATTGGTTTGATGATAATTAAGCTATAAACAGTAATCAAGACAATTAATTGTAATCAATGACATGTCCACAGACTTGAAAATAAAACCAAACTGTCTGTTGTATGAAGCAACTAGAATGGAATGAGAACTTGAAATCTGCTTCATAAAAGGAAACCATTATGCAAACTGGGCCTCAGTTTTCTGCCTTTAATACAATGGTTCTTAACCATTTTAGGGTAAAGATTCTGTAACATTCAGACTTCACTTGGTACTTGGAAACCTTCCTTACAGGGACACCTGAAATTGTACTGCTTACTATCCGACCCATTTTGGAAAACAGAAAAAAAAAAAAAAAGAATTATATTGCTGAGAAGGCCATCCCTGAGCACAGATTAACTCCTTCAGTGACATGAGAGCCATGGGGTTTCAAAACGACTATATTCTGTGATTCTAAAGAATAGTTTGGCTATGAGATTAAGCCAGCCATCAAGAGGGCTCCCTTGAGGGCTCAACCATGGTCCACTCTCTCTTTATGGCTGGCCACCCAAACACTTCCCCAATGTAGTAAGAATGTAACTCTTACCCATCCAGGTGTGGAGCAGGCTTTGTGGTACTATGTAATAAACACCAACACAAAGATGATGTCAAACAGGATGTGTTCAGGTGAAGAGAGCAGAAAGGTTTAAACACAGCATGTAGAGAACAAAGAAGTAAAGATAAAAAGATAGGGGAAAAAGTTAAACATGATATACATCTAACCTTAAAAACCCCAAAACAGCAACAGTAGCCATTTTACTAATTTAAAAAACTCAAAATTATAATGAATTACAATCATCTCTATTAGATTATATATATGTATATATATGAAATCAGTTTGATTTTACTTATAGCCATAAATATACAATATGAATACACATAAAAATTAAAGTTACTCTCAAATCCAAAACAACAAAACACTTAAAAAAAAAAAAAAACCTCAAAATTTATCAGCATAATTAAATAAGAAAAGCACCTCTTATTTGCCCTATGGAAAGAAAGTGTGATTAACATTTGCCTCACACACTTAAATGTTTTCTTATTTGTTATTTCTCATACTGAGTCAGTCCACATTTTTAGGCAGGCAGACAGAGGTAGGTCTTAGGAGTTCTGTTTCCAGAATTCCTGCCCATCTTTCTTCACCCAAGGTGAAGCTCTGACACAGCAACTCTGAAAATGCGATAGGGAGAAAAGCTTCAATCTGCCATCCCTTCTGACAGCAAAGTAATGATGGATAACATTACAGACATTTTAAATTTCCATGGCCCAGAAAACACCCAACCGGCTTCTTCTACAGTCACCAACTGTCAGACAGTCACTCTTGGGAAGCCTACGGGGTACATTTCGTTAAGATATTTTGAACCCAAGCTAGTTTTCCCATAGCATTTTCACAGATCTTCACATTATATGAATTGCAGTGGAAAACATTCAAAAGCAGATAATTAGACTCAGAATTATATACCACAAGCATCTTGATTTATAAGAATGAGAAATAGATATATAAGAGATAGAAAATTTGAAAGAGAAAAATATCACTAGATGTCAGGCCATGTTAAAGCAGTCAACTGTACTAGAAGCTCCCACATAAATTTTTGTATTCATTTTAAGGCAATTTTAAGACATGTAAGTGAACAAAACCCAGTTTTTAACCTTTGTAACAACGCTAAAAATATTTATTGTACAAGGATTTGTAATGCTTATACTTACATTAAGAATATTCAGTTCTGTAAGAGCACTACATAATTTAATTTAAAAAAATTAAAATGTCAACTTAAGAAGTTCCAGAATTTTAAAGAAAATATTAAGTTTTAAAAGCACAAATCTCTAATATTCCTTAGAAGACTGAAAAGTGGAAATTCACGCCAATGTAATTACAAAAATAAAAACAGCCAGCAAAAAGAAAACAAAACAAAAACTAGTGAATTAATGAGCCACCAGTGTTTAAACCATTAAACTAGCATCCAGAAACCACCTTGGATGGTAACTTCAAGATAGAAATGTGCTTTAATTATAAAACTTTACCAAAGTACACTAAAGACAAGAAATTTGTACAGAAGCTAGTGATTCTATTATATGAAAGATGTAAAGAATGCTTTTATTTTTATTTGTTTATTTTGAGATGGAGTCTCACTCTGTTGCCCAGGCTGGAGTACGATGGCACGATCTCAGCTCACTCCAAACCTCTGCCTCCCAGATTCAAGTGATTCTCCTGCCTCAGCCTACTGAGTAGATGGGATTACAGCCATGTGCCACGAGGCCCGGCTAATTTCTGTATTTTTAATAGGACGGGATTTCACCATGTTGGCCAGGCTGGTCTCAAACTCCTGACCTCAGGTGATCTGCCTGTCTCGGCCTCTCAAAGTGCTGGGATTATAGGCGTGAGCCACCACACCCGGCCAAAAGTGCTTTTAAAAAAGTAAATTTTTCTACAATGTAAGGGGTCAGCCCCAAATATGTAGAAGTAAAAACAATGTATGGGTTCCAGATTAGATACATTCCTTCTCCTTCCTTGATCCTTTCCCCCATAACTCACTGATCCTGTAGTATTGGGGAAAGCCTGTAAATTTTACTTAAAACATAAAGAGCCCAATTCAATATGCCATCCTGGCTAACAGAAAGGCTGTAAAAACCACCTTATGGCAAACCTTTGGAGAAAATGGTGAAATAAAACATTCCAGAGTAACGTAGTGATGCAGCAACATACTACTTGAGATTCAATTTGAGGATGGAATAGCTATCCTTATGATATTCAAATTTAGTTTTTCATTCAAATGAAAACTGCCAAGAATAGGCAAACTTGGTCCTTTATTGTAGTAGTGCAGAAAACAAATGAAGACAGGAATGACTCTTTCAAGGACAACTCAGCCTGCCCATGGTGCCTAAATCTGATGTGAATGATTTAAGTCCATTACTTGCATCTGCAACTCAAGATACAGAAATAAAAGTTTGTACTTTAATTGGATTAAATTACATATTAAGAATACTAAAAATATTTAACAAAAAGAAGCCCTCTGGGGTTCTCAACCTACATTCCAGGAGTAGAAATCCCAATGTAAAGCAGGGTTACTGGCACTTGGCTAATACATGGATGAACAGAGGACATTAGCCAAAGAGGGTTACAAAAGGGCAGAGAGAACTAATATGCACAGTCCAGACTATTCAATTCTACTAAAAGAAGCAGAGAGTTCATCTCACTAACTCTTGATCTTTCAGAACTTTCAATGGAAAAAATAATTGCATTGATCTTAAAAGCAGCTGTTTAAAGAGCTATGCAATGGTGACACATGCTCAGTAAGTTAAGGTCAGAGGCTATGAAAAATGTTTAAAATTTATATATGCTTATGAAAACATACCTAAAAAAGAAAAAACCACAAAGAACATTTCAAATTATAAAACCTTTCAATATTTATGCATTTCCATTTTCTCTTTTACTTAGAGACAGTGATTTTCCTGTTTCCCCGACCCCTGAATCTACTTTAAAAAACATGTGTGCAAGGTATTTAAGCCTTATGAATCCTAGAAATTGACAAGTGTCACTGCTACTCCAAAACCAATCTATAGTTTTATACCGTTAGCAGATAAGCTTTTGTGCCCTTATACAGAAATGACTAATTCCACACTGAAATGAGAACTAAAACCATACTACAAACTATAACCCCACTCCCCCACCAGAAGATGTACAGGAACTTGGTGGAAACGAGCCACTGAAGTTAAAATATAGTTCCCAGGATTAAACATGAAAAATAAAACGCACTTGTTTTACATGTACTGCTGCTATACAGATAAAGCAGAAAGTTTTTTTTTCTTAAAATGTTTCAATGCACATAACAACAGAATTAAAGAGATAAAGGCAAAGAAAGAGAGAGAGCCTTAGAGTAATGAGACATTACCTTTGGAGCGCACGGTGTAACACTCTTTCTGTAAATTTTACACAAAAATGGCAAGAAATAAATTGTAATACACTTTTAAGACAAGACTGAATCTATGTTTTAATATCAATATAACTTTGAAATTAAATATTTTCAAGTTTTATGCAGAGCAAGAAAGCTTTTTTAAATGGAGGGCTCTAAATTTTCTTTCATATGGGATATTTACAGAGAGATGAATTATGCTTAAGAAAAGCATTGTGACTAAGTGGGAATCTATTTAGATGCTTAATATTGTAACACAGAGTGCCAATAATAGCTATTAACATATTACATTTCCTTTCACAAATCCCAGAAATTAGCTAAGACAATATTTTCTCAAAAGAGAATAGTGCATCTTGAATACATACATAGATATAAAAAATCTGAATGCCCAGGAGCAGTTACTACCAGTTGAAAGCAAAAATTTCATTAGAAAAAAGTGAGTTAAGATCATCCAAAACAAAATTTCAAGGAACTTTTAACTAACTCACATCAAACAGTTAAAGAACCTTCCATGCTTCTACATTTGAAACCTTTGTTTGGTGACATAACACAACAGACTACTTTCAGGAGTTACTGTTCAGTGACATTAGATGCACATTGAAGTTAAGTCACTGAACATAATAATAAAGCAGCATAACCAACTACAATTTCAGGGACCTTCTCAGAGAATAAAAAGACAAGAGAGATGAAAGCGTAAGTGCAGTCAAATCTTAGCCACCATATCTTCTTTTCCTGTCTAATCTCTGATTTTCCCCATTATGAAGAATTTTTTTTCAGAGAACATACACTGACCAATTTTTATCTGTATTTAAACAAATAAATTTATTACTACTCAGATCAAAATACTATTATACCATGAACAAAATGCTTTATAAGAGTTTTGAATGTAATAAATCTTGAAATATTTAAAAATAAGCTTAAATTTATCATAAAGGCATTGACAACATGAATAAGTGTCAAAAAAGAACATAATATTTGAAATAATGTGGGGTTTTCAATGAATGTTGCAAAAAAAAAAAAAAAAATAAGTGACTGTAGCTGTAAAGTAGTATGGAAGAGGGAAATAAAGGTAACTTCTGTCCACTTTAGCTTTTAACATGTGATGCTTTCCCTTCAACTCCTGAAACTATCATGCTGCCAGGGAAGAGGCACCAAATTGTACAGAATGACAACACTTGTATAAGGGTAATGGAAACTAACCAAGCCACTTGACAATGCTCTACCCATGTGTTCCAAAAGGCACCACAATAGAAGTGCTTCCTAAAAATCAGCACTAAGTTAAGGTAATACACACCAAACATTACTAGATAAAAAATTTCTTAGACATTGCTAGTACATAAGTTACATAAACATTAAGTTATTAAGCCTGGATGTTAGGGATGACACTTGATATTCAGAGAATTTGGTTTATGGCTAAGTTTCACAAACATCTTAGCTCATGAAAAAATCTGAAGTCAACATATGAAGGTATTATCCCAAAAGAAAGGAAGGAAAAAGCTAGAACTTCTCAGGTTATTAACACTTACTAGCATTTCCTCTCACATAAATTTATGAATATGTGGGTAGAAAAAGCATTTCTACCCCAAATCTAGTTTTATTACCCAAAATGTCAATATAGCTTTACAAACCCCTTAAAACCAACCACTCCTCAACTCTCCTTGCTCCACTACTTTGCAACAATTAGCACTCCTCTCCCTTTCAGGTACTTGCAAGTCAGATTCTTAAATGACATAAAACATATTCTAGAACTCCTTATGCCCCGCCCCCCCATTGCCCTATTTATGACTGCTAAAATGTAGCAAACATGTTTTGTTTAAAGTTCAAAGTTTGTCTCTTCTACATTATCTTGTTTTCTTACATTGTTATAATTATTAATGACCACTGACAGTGGCCAGTGACAGGCACTGTTCTTGCAGGCTCTGCAGACGTACTCTACGGCTGTGCAGACTCATGTTCTAACAGCAGCTGATGAAGAGACTTCTGTTGCTCTTGATTTAAGATGAGCCCAATACTTCTTTAAGACATTTTTCAGACTAATGAAAACTAGGCAATTATGACTATTTCCATTAGGCAAGACAATGTTTGCACACAAATCATTCCACACATTCAGAAACTTAGGACTACCCTATAAAACACTTTCTTCCTTTTACATCCATATTTTCATACCAATGTTTAAGAAAAACTAACTCAAGGTACATACGAAACTAAAATCAAGGTTTCCTGACAGCTATATTAGTGTCCTATCCCAAAAGTTACTTACTACAAAGCTATAAACTATTTACTTAATCTTTTTCATGACTATTTTATACAACATCTTTGTCTTTTTGATTAATGTATATAAAGACAATGACAATTACAGTCAGAATTAATAAGCTATCACTAACAGCGAAAGGGGGAATGTTTCCCCAAATGTCACTTTGTTTTCCAGCAAAATGCTTGATGCTTCTAATCCTTAACTAAAATAAATTCAGAGCAGAGTGGTTAATAAAATTTTGAGCTTAAATAAGCTTAAATTTATAGTAAAGGCATTAATAATATGAATAAGTGTGCAGGATTCTTTTTCTAGCTATCAGTTTCTTCCAGATTATAAGTAAAATTTCTATAACTTGGACTTTACATGCTTTTTCAAGAATTTAGCATAATCTACAGAATGAAAAGGTTGGACTAGATAATCTCTAAATCCTTTTCCATTCTATGACTCTATAATTCTAGTTTTTATTGTGGTTTCTTCCTATTCTTTAACCTAAAAAATAAATAAGAATACAAAGGACAAAATAAATACCAAATTAACCTGGTAGCTTTAGTCCCAAGTCTTTGAATTCCTTCAAAAACGTTCAAAATAAAACCACTGTTTCCTTAGTGATTCAAGGGGATAGTGCCATATATCACTTCTTCCACATTTCTTGAGCAGTACTATTCCAAAAAGAATCAAGTTTTCTTCTATATAGACCCCCGAGAGCAAAATCATTATAACAAATACAGTAGTAGAAATAAAGTTACTATAAAAATTACAAATAGATTTATAGAAGAAAATCTGATTTTCATTATGTATATAATTGTTCCAGCCAAAGAAAGCAATATAAGCAAAATTATGTTGAATAAAAATGACATATGCCTAAGGAAGGGGGAGTTTTTAAATGTGTAAGTAATGAAGACAGTAATTAATGCACAAAACACAAGAATCCTTGAGGGATGTTTTGCAAATACCCACACTAACAGCACCAAATCTACTCCTTAGGAATTGCAGAGTAACAGATTCGTAACAAAAACTACAAAAACAATTTTGCAATGATGTATTAAAAATCCTTATTGAGCTCATAAAGCAGGAACTATAAAGACAGTTCTTTTTATTTTACCATCATTCTTACACTATCCTTTCTTTTTCAGATTCCAGAACTGACACTCAAGGTGCCATATGAGGAGCTGTGGTAACAGGGTAAAAGGCAGGAGCCATCCTTTGGAAGCCATCAGCAAGCTCTGTGACCATCAGAGCTATTATCTGTGATCATATACATAACCTGAAGACAGCGTATCATATTTTAATACTTTCAACTCCAAAAGGCATAGGGCTTGTAAAAACATAGTTTCAAAGATTTTTCTTTCATCAGCCACCATCTCCATTTTTACCTATCCTTCCCATAAATGCAAGGATATGTTTTAGTTCTGAAACATGAAAGTTAATTTGATTTTATCCTGCAACTCTTGAGAACTGATCTTTCTAGCCAGCATAAAGAAAGTATACAGACACAAAAATCTTTAGAAAAAATACAGGAGGATTAAATAGTCAATTACTTCCAAGATTGCTTACTCCTTTCCAAAGGGACTGCAAACCCCTTTCTAGAAGGAAATTTCAAACTAAAAGTAAAAAATTTTCTTTCAATCAGAAGTTCACAGTGATTTTACTACCATCTAAAGTAAATTAACTTTGAAAATAAGCGTAAAAATTGTAATTGCAATTTATTGATTTAAAATTATTTGGCATTCCTCCTCAAAAATTGTAGTCCAATATAAAATTAGGCCATGTAGAAAACAGTAAAGGCCTTTACTAGATATTCCTAGAGAATACTTAAGCAAGTACTAAATAAAATAAAAAGAAGATGTTTTTGAAGGGAGAATTTCGTATACTGAATTTTAATTAGTGTATTTTTAACGATAGCATTTTTAATGAGTTTTAACTCTAACATTTTATGAACAAGCTAATGTATGTAACAATATCAAGAAGCTGCTGCTACTTGATAAATCAAATTTTAATTGTACTGATATAAAAAAGGAAATCTAAAAGAAACTTTAGAGCCCTCAAATGGTAGCTTCTTGACCAATGAATCATTATGTTTTTCATGTTCACAGTTCAGATAAGCTTAAAAATGGAAATGGGAAACCTCAACCAAAGGATAAACAATTTTTACATTAAGTTACTATTAAAAAGTCTTTCTGAAATATTTCTTTCTGCTTTGTATTGGCTCTTAAGAAGGTTAAGAATAGAAAATCACTCTATTAAAGAAGAGTAATAACAAATAACCTATGGGATCAAAACAAGATAAGAGAACAACCGTTGTAGTAGGTCTTTTACCTGTATAATTCTAAGCATAATCTTTTATCAGTTTTCCATTTTTAGGACATTCTTAGGAATAGAATGCCCCTTATCTGAACTTTATCAGATCATGTAGAATATATTTTTCAGAAAAATTTAACATTTGAGTTTTATATGTCAGTAATATACTCCTTTAAAGACAGGGAAGCGCCATTCATACTCATTCATTCAGAAAGATGACAAAGAAAATGTTTTCAATAAATCATTAATGAAATATTTCTCCAACATACATAGCACAACTGAGATTCACTTCCAATCAAAAACAATAACCCTCCTGCTGGATAGTTATCTTTCACATTTTATATGACAGAATTATGATAAAAATAGGTTTTGAAGCAGCTTTAGTTAAGAATATAACTGAAAGTATGCCAAAGGATTTATTTAGAATTTTCAGATAAGAAAAAGGTAAGTTTTTGGTTGTGCAATGCACATACATGTAAATATATTTGCTTTTTCAAAAGCAAATTTAGTATTCTTAAGTTTCCTGACTGACAATCTCATAAATTTTGGTGGAAATGATAGCAACAATGGGTTATTTCAATTATGCATGGAGACCTCATAAAATTTGAGTTTTCTAAAATGCGTGCTCAACAGCAGGTCACCTATCTCTATATAACATCAGAAAATAACAGTACCTCTCTCAAAATTGCCTCAAAGAGCAACAGTAAGAGAAAAAAACAACCATGCAATGGTTTACTCAAACTGCTTTCCCTGCTGAGGGGGTACAATAACTGAATCTGCTACTATGAACAATTTTTACATGTTCATCAATAGTTTATGTTCCAATCTAGTTTTGGTAAGTGAGCACTCAAATTTAACAGGGGCTTAAATATGCCGTCATCTTTTTTGAAGATGACGGCATATTTTGAAAACAATGTGTAAGTTTTAAGTTTTTTAAGTCCCATTCTTCCAATCCAGGATATATGCTGAATGCTGAGGCAGTTGTTACACGTTGTAAGTTTCTATGATATTAGAAATTAATAATAAAAATAAAGCTGACAGAATTTTAGCATTAAACTTGGTTTAACTATACCATCTTTCTTATGAACAGCGCTTCTCTGTTTAAGAAAAGCTCATCTCTGAATTATGCCTACTCACATGAAAAACTGGGAACCATTGGTATGTTTCCCTCGATTTGCCATTGACAAAAGGAACGCTCTGTCATGTTTGAGAATAAAGTTTTCATCTGTTTGAAGAAAACACAAATTTGTCAGTCTCCAATTATAAGTCACTTTAAAGTAATGTTCAAGTAATAAATAGAAAGCAAAAGATGAAATTCCTCTTCTGGTCAGTACAGATAACTTGACTGAACACTCAGAAAAGAAAAATTTAAGCTAATCAAATAACAAAAGCATAAAAAGGCCAAAAGATACTAATTAAAGCCTTGAGGAAAAGAACATATATTTAATACTTTATACAAACAGCCTTAGAACAGTCACTTTTAGTAGTAATATACTTTGGCTAAATGATATTTAAATTATTAACTTTCAGGGAAAACTAGTAAAATTTTAGAAAAATCTCTAGCTTACTTCCTCCAGATTTCCAATTAGCTTGCCTAATGTACTATACATGGAAGAAGTTTAATAATCTTTTTAGGTGTTTAATTTTTATACAGTAAATTTATTATTCAACTGAATTGAAGCTAGACTATGAGACCAAAAAAATTATGTTATAGTAAGTTACAGGAACATATCTAAATTAAGTATGTGTATACTCAATTGTATCACAAAATTATCTAAGCAAGAAAGCCCTGTGAAACAAAAATTTAAATAGCAAAATACAATTTTAAGGTACAAAAGTATCTGCCACAGGTAACAACCACAAAGTGGCCTAAAGCATTAGTTTTAAATTGCTACATAATAGAACCAGCTAAATAGCTGTTTCCTACTAGTTCAAAGGAAAAAAAAATCTGTGATAAAGATCACTTAGAGTTATTTTAATTCCAGCAGGAATATCCTTGAAAACAAATGTCCTTTTAACATTCATACAAACAAATCTTCTTCAGAACAAACAGAAACATAGAAAACTTTAAAAAGTGATTACCTTGGGAACAGGCTTCTGAAAAAGAGTAGTAATCCATTTTCCCCCAAAGGAAATATAAAAGACTATTATAACACTGAAGCTATTATAGCGTTAAAACCTAGTAATATTAGATTTCATTACAAACCTCTGCAACTGACTTTTCTAAGGCTTTTTGGGGCAAGTGCAATAGTTAGATTTATGCAGATGCTACTATTATAAGAATAAACACAGTCATAGTTCTAATATACAAAAGAAAACATACAAACCTTTGAAAAAGGAGGAAATTCAACTTTTATTCAAAGAAATTGCTTGGTTTAGGGGAAAAAAACCCCCACAACTAGACTCTTTTCCCTGATGTGAAATTAATAACCCATTGGGAAATGAAAAAAGATACAGAAGCATGTATGAAATAATACACAGAATTTTCCAAGTCTTCAAGCAATATAGAAATCCAGCCACAACCTGACCCAGACTGTCCATAAATTTATTAGGAATGGTGCAAGGGAACAGAATTGGAGTTTGTGTTACTGAGCTTCGTTCTCTTACCTTTTCATTTTGCAAAAGACCACATTCTCTATAAACAAAAGAATATGTTGACAGTTTTAGGCAGGAAGATAGGAGTTTTCATGTATATAGTTGCCTAACCTCCATGCTGAAAGTCATGTTTAACCATAAAGTTAGCCTTAATTAATCTTGTCAATTAAAAATTATATATTACAATATAATTTATCCCCAAATTCATGCAAATAAAGTATTTTCATGCAGCATTAGTTTCATGCAAAAAGTGAACTATAAGTAAACCTCTTCTCATTAAAAGTATATGATCAAACTTGCTTTAATATCAGAACTGAAACAAAAGACCGTAAAATAAGCCTTACCTTTAAAATATCCACCATAAATTGATTCTCCACCTTTTCCATTACCTGCAAATAATGAGTTCCATTAAGCCATAATGAACGTTAAAAATATACTAACACATAAATCAGTTTTGATAGCTTCAATTTGCTGAAGGAAACCTTGGAATGTTATAATTGCTGCAATAATCAAAATTCTCAGAGTCCTCAATTAACTTCATCTTTAAAATATATGTCAAATCCCATTACAATAAATACCATAAAAAAAGCCATCTTCACAATCCACTTATTTCAAACAGTAACAACATCAAAAACATTCTAGAACAAAAGCAATAAGACAGTACTTTGGCAATCATTGTAAAGGAATTCACTAAGTAACTATAATATTAATAAACTGCATAAAAACAAGATAAAATGTCTTACGTGGTACTTTGCTTTTTCATACATTCTGGATCTATAATATTCACTCATCCAACAAGTACTCACTGACCACATTTTATATCACACTGTAATTGACACAATATTTACAACTAAAAGTAATAATGAAATACTTTAGAAACTGATAGATGGAGTTATTAGGAACACAACTTTTAGCTCTACCTTCACTGAAGTCCCCACCCTGAATCATAAAGTTTTTAACCACACGATGGAACGTAGAACCTTTATAACATAACTTCTTCCCAGTTGTTTTCCCAAGGCCTTTCTCTCCTGGAAAAAAAAAAGAAATGAAATTTAATTATACATACATCCTTCCATAGAAAGAACCAACCAATTAATCCTGTGTCAAATCTTGCTGGGCACTGGAAGAGATATAAGAAGTAGATGACATGATAATTTAACATACACACATGCATGCAAACCAAAATAATACAAAGCAGCATGTAAATGTAAAATTGTGTGGTACAGACTCTACATGCTATAGGACATAATATTAGACACACTTGTCACTCTAGTTAAAAGAATGAGGTCAGGCACAGTGGCTCACGCCTGTAATCCCAACACTTTGGGAGGCCGAGGTAGGCAGATCACTTGAGGTCAGGAGTTTGAAACCAGCTTGGCCAACAGGGTGAAATCCTGCCTCTAAAACAAAAAAACCAAAAATTAGCCGGGTGTGGTGGTACAGGCCTGTAGTCCCAGTTACTCAGGAGGCTGAGGCAGGAGAATCACTTGAATCTGGGAGGTGGAGGTTGTAGTGAGCTGAGATCACACCACCACACTCCAGTCTGTTTTTGAGACAGAGTCAGACTCCGTCTCAAAATAAATAAACAACAAAATTAAGGAGTTAGGGCAAAAATTGCATATGTGTATCCAAGTAAGAATTTAAAATTTCAGCGTGTTCTAAATTTTTTTTTTTTTGAGACGAAGTCTGCCTCTTGTCCCCCAGGCTGGAGTGCAAGGGCGCGATGTCGGCTCACTGCAAGCTCTGCCTCCCGGGTTCAAGTGATTCTCTTGCCTCAGCCTCCCGAGTAGCTAGGATTACAGGCGCCTGCCACCACGCCCGGCTAATTTTTGTATTTTTAGTAGAGACAGGGTTTCACCATGTTGGCCAGGCTGGTCTTGAACTCTTGACCTCAGGTGATCCGCCTGCCTTGGCCTCCCAAAGTGCTGGGATTACAGGCTTGAGCCACCACGCCCGGCCAGTGTGTTCTAATTTTAAAGTAACATTATAGATGTTTCCCTCCCCATTTTTTCTATTTATTTAAAATGTATTGTAAAATTTGGAATACTAAATTTTTTCAAAGTAGTGAAATTCATAAAATTCCATCAAATCAATTTTGAATGTGTGCTATTATTTTATAAACTAAAATGTATAGAGAAGATTCCATTACATAATGTAGATTCTTACTCTTTTTCATTTTTGAGATCATTCCTTTCTAATATCTTCCCCTTAAGAAATGCTTCCCTGATTTCATATAAAAGTCAGTATAAGTAACTTTTTTTTTTTTTTTTTAATTCACAAAACTAATTTCACAAGTCCATTATTCTTCCAGGAAAATATCTATTCTGTTCAGCAAGGTAAAACTGTTAAGACACAGCTTCTCATCGGAAATAATAATTCACTTACCTGAGCACAAGCAAAGGAAGTTTTTGCACGTTTTTGGACATATGTCTGAGAAGAGCTGAAACATAATGCGACCAACTGAAATAAAATACATAGGGAAAAAAGTAGTAAGCAAGTTAAATATATCATTTTAATGGGAAAAAGAAACAGGGCTAACAAATTAGAAAGTCTATTTTTATAATTCATTTTAATTTGTTAAAAGATGTAATGGGAAAGCATTTAACTGGGTGATACCTATGAACAAGAACACCACTTTGTTATTGTTAAAATTTACATGCAGCCAAAGTGGTTCCAGCCCCAAAATTACAGGATTTTAAGTGTGTTTTAAAGGAACTTTGTATTATTAGATTTCTTGTAGTAGTATAGTCCCCTATCTGAACTATAATCTTCCTTAAAAATACTCTCAATAGTTGTTTGATTTATGCTTGGGCCCTTCCAGTGATGAGAGTACATCAAAAGATAGTAATTCTGGCCAGTATTGTTAAAAAGAAAGGTCTCTGTCTCTTTATTTTCAGCTTTCTTCCTTTAAGCAAGAACTGTTAAGAGCCACCTTCCTGAATTGCACCAATCACACTTAAAATTCACATTTTAAGCTAGGCATGGTGGCTCACACCTATAATCCCAGCACTTTGGGAGGCTGAGGCAGGGAGGGTTGCCTGAGGTCAGGAGTTTGAGACCAGTCTGGGTAATGCAGAAGAACCCATCTCTACAAAAAATTTAAAAAATTAGCTGGGGATGGTGGCACATGCCTGTAGTCCCAGCTACTGAGGAGGCTGAGAGGCAGGAGGTTCACTTGAGCCCAGGATTTCAAGGCTGCAACGAGCTATGACCATGCAGTGAGCTTTGATTGTGCCATTGCACTCTAGCCTAGGTGACAGAGCAAGACTTAAAACAATACCTCCCATTCTATTCCCTGAGAGAGCAGAAAGAGAAGAGGTTATGGTTCCCTACAACAAACACGAAATTACAAGGAAAAGTCTGCAACTTCAATTTATGCCAGAGAAAAATGGTTCTCAAACTTTGGTCTCAGGGTTCTTCTAAACTAATTATTGAGCTTTTGTTTATGTGGTTCATATCTATTGCTATATACCATATTAAATGTTAAAACTCAGAAATGTTTAAAACACAAGAATACACAAGCACACGTTCCATTAGCTGTCATGGCAGTGATATCATCACATATTAAAATATAATCTCTGGAAAACTTGACTGTATATTCACAAGAGAATGAGAGCACAAAAGGTGAATCATAATCTATTACTATAAAAACAGTTGTGACTTTATGGACCTGTTGAAAGCATATCAATAAGAAATGTAGTTCTGATTTGCAATTAATAACTCTCTTGAGTTCCTTTTCCCTGTATTCTACAAGATCTTTTCCATTATAAACATTTTTATTTATTCAAAAGGACTTACAGAATAAATAAAAATTAACTGTGGACCAAGCATAAATCATGTTCAGAACAGATACAAAATGATTCTGTATCACTAAGATTGTAATTTATTCCTGGCCATATCAGTCACTTCCTTTGAGGAGGAAACAATGATACTGCATTATAGACATCGGTAATGGGTAAAGCGGGATCATGTGAGAAGACCTTCCTGTGTCAACACTCTTAGCCTATAGCTTTAAAAGAGCCAAACTATAAAGCATTTTCAAAACTTTGTAGCTATTCTTAAAACCTAAGGGAATGAACAAAAAGACAGAAAGCAAGCAGAAAGGAGGACTCAAGATTTGCAAGCAGGGAGCAATGTATCTAAAGTCATTTCAGAATTTTAAAAAAATACCTATAATATCAGTAATAGTAACTATCACCGTACTTATATAGCAACATTTTACCAGTATAATAATTGTATTTTCATCAGTCCTCATAAATCCCTGGGAAATGGCTTAGCTGGTGTCAAGTTCAAAATCATCCAGCTTTGCATACCAGAAAGACTTAGATCTTTGCAATCCCTGTAAGATGGCTACTTTTCAGGACGGAAGACATAATCCAAATAATCAAAACGTAGGGCTTTTCTTAGGACCATAGTAACTTCAACATCAGGTGTTTTTTGTTTTGTTTTGTTTTTTTTTTCAAAAACTTGTGGCCAGGCGCGGTGGCTCAAGCCTGTAATCCCAGCACTTTGGGAGGCCGAGACGGGCGGATCACGAGTTCAGGAGATCGAGACCATCCTGGCTAACACGGTGAAACCCCGTCTCTACGAAAAAAAAAAAAAAAATACAAAAACTAGCCGGGCGAGGTGGCGGGCGCCTGTAGTCCCAGCTACTCGGGAGGCTGATGAGGCAGGAGAACGGCGTAAACCCGGGAGGCGGAGCTTGCAGTGAGCTGAGATCCGGCCACTGCACTCCAGTCCAGGCGACAGAGCGAGACTCCGCCTCAAAAAAACAAACAAACAAACAAAAAAAAAAACAAAAAAACAAAAAAACAAAAACTTGTAATGCCTCAAAATGAAAGCTGGTCAAAGTTTCAAATGTTCTTAGTTTCTCCTTAACAGATGATTGGAAATTGTGTACCCTCCAGTAGTATAATACACTTGAAAACAGTTAAAATGTGATTACATTCCTATCCAATATTCATAGAGGGACAGCTAACTAGAATGGTTTAAAAAAAAAAAAAAATCTTGGCTGGGCATGGTGGCTCATGCCCATAACCCCAACACTTTCGGAGGCCGAGGCAGGCAGATCACCTGAGGTCAGGAGGTCAAGACCAGCCTGGCCAACATGGTGAAACCCCATCTCTACTAAAAATACAAAAATTAGCTAGGAGTGGTAGCTGGCGCCTGTGATACCAGCTACTCGGGAGGCTGAGGCAAGAGAATCGCTCGAACCTGGGAGGTGGAGGTTGCAGTGAGCCAAGGTTGCGCCACTGCACTCCAGCCTGGGCGACAGAGCAAGATTCCCACCAAAAAAAAAAAAAAAAAAAAAAAAAAAAAAAAAAAAAAAAAAAGAAAGAAAGAAAGGAAAGAAAGAAAGAAAGAAAGAAAGAAAGAAAGAAAGAAAGAAAGAAAGAAAGAAAAAACAAATCTCACCTCTAATATCTTACCCTCTTCTAGCTTGGTGCAAAAAAAAAAGTCTTTTGCCCTCTGAACCTCACGGCATAAGGGATAGAGCAGAGGTTTTTATCTCCTCTATGGCATTATGTTGTTAAGAACAAGAGGAAAAATACAACAAAACTGAATTGTTTTCACTTCAATAAATACAACAAAACTGAATTGTTCTCACTTCAATAACATGGTGCAAGGTTAAACATTGGCAGACCAGAAAAATAATTTTAAAATCCTGAAAACACACATTAACCCAATCAGGTTTGCAAGGCATGACAAAGGCTGAACTATGGATATTCAGACATTAGTTGAGTCTACTTTCTTAAGTTAAAATGTTTGTATATATGCAATTTGAAGGGTTTAAAAACAAAAAGGTCAAAAAAAAAAAAAACAGCATTACGATTTCTACCTTTATAAAGAGGTAATCTAGTATTAATTCCCTTCAAATTAAATCCTGAGATTGAACACTACAGGATACAGATCAGCAAATACTAACTCGAACTGAAGCTCATTAGCAAGATTAACAGGTTTTCAACAGACTTTTTTTATTGAATTGTATTATTTTATAGAAAACAGGCTACCATGTGATGATACTTTTATTCTGAAACTCAAAATAGACAATATTCTAAAGATATGGTCTTTAAAGAAAAAAAAAGGCAATGTGGTTCATTAGTCTAGTTAGTAAATATATTCGGTGATGGCAAGCATAAACTATGAATACAAAATATATTGAAGATAAAAAAATTAAGCTGTAGTTACAATAAAGAACAGACTGGAATGAATTTGCATAAGTCTCTCTGACTCCCAAACTGATGAGAAAAATGAGTTTGCCAGTAACCCCAACTCTGTAAAGAGTTAAGAACCCCTGCTGATGATGCCTCTTTGGAAACTAACTGCTGCTGACTGAATAAATAAGATCTAAGAAAAATGTATTACTCAACAAACACTACTTATAATTTAGTGGAATTTAGTAATCTTTTAGAATCAGTCAATACTGGCTGGGCACACCTGTAATACCAGTGCTTTGGGAGGCAGAGGCTGGAGGATCACTTGAAACCAGGAGTTCAAGAATCAGTCAATACTATTGATACTATTCTTATACATAGTTTTCGTCCACAGAATTAATGTTATGCCAATAAATACACAGCTCTATAATGATAAGACTAAAATCTACAGTTAGTGTAAACATTAGTATGTCGCTTTTATACATGGTTAAGGAAAAAAATGACACAAAGCAGGACTAGTTTCTAAATTTAATCTGAAAATACAAACACTGAGATCCTTAAAAGTAAGACAGGGGAACAACATTAAGATTAATCAGGTAATATCAACACATGTTAAGCTTTGGCTACAGACAGGAAAAGTCTATGCCATGGTGTAGATTCTGATTTGGCCACTAGGTGAAAGGAATAAAATCACCAAGTACACAGATGGAATAAAATCAAACATCATCTTTCAATACTGTTCCTTGTTTTCAGAAATAGTTGCGCTGGAGTCAATGGTTTAAAAAGGAGACATGTATTATATACATAGAAGATATGGTAGTTGGAAAAGTGAGCATCAAGTAGAAAAATGTTGCAGGGGTTGATATACTACAGAAGGCAAAGAGTAGCCCACAGAACAATTAATTACAAGCAAGGGGTGAGGAAAAGAGCAAAGGTTAAGAACAGATCACACTAGGTACGCCGAGAGGAAAATTTAGGAAGAAGATTAAGAAACAGGAGCAGCATTTCAATAACATTGGGCGATTTACTCAAATTTACTGAGATCTTACCCATATGTCAGGGAATCCAACAGCATTATATACTGTTGTGCCTGAGTTTCAAGAAGAACATAGTGCCTGAGTTTCAAGAAGCTCACATCTTGGCTCGGAATGACACATGGAAATGCAGTTGCTACACAATATGATGAGCCATAATTAGTATGAACTAAGGGCACTTATATATAACCTAGGTCTGACTGATGTGTGTGAACGCAGAGAGATAGGGACCATGACTGCTTTACTTACCACTATATTCCCCAGAGACTTGCGTAGTGCCTGGTACAGAGTTAGGTGCTCAGTATTTAATAATACTACTACTCAAAACAAAATTATTCAAAGACAGATTTACAAAATACACTTTCACAAATGAAGGAACACCCAAATACACAGATCAAAATTATTCACTACATACCAGGAAAACGTATGTAAGTGGAGCAACACCAAGATATCAATTAATAAAGCTATTTATTTTTGGAGATAAAAATGGAAAAAAAAAAGCCTCCTAGTATCCAGCCAGTAGAATCATATCGCTCACAAAGAAAAAAGAAAGAAAACCAGCTTTAGACACCTTACGTTACAAAATGGAGACAACTGAGCATGGTCTACCATTTTTAAGGAATAATGTAAGAATTCTATACCTAGCAAAAGAAATACAATTACGTTTTATCCTGAAATATCTATTTGAATACATATCCTTGAGATATAAGTCAAAGAATTAATGAATGAGAACTAGGAGGAAGAGCGGCATTGGGCACTGAATTTTAATTCCTTACAAAATTAAACCTAAATCACTATAATTATGGTTTTAAAATAAAAGGAAATGAGGCCAGATGTTAGAGCTGCCAGGTACGACAATGCAAACAGTGTTAATTATGGTTTTAAATGTTATCAGTATTAGGAAACAAAGTTATGTAATGGCAACATTTTTTTAAGTACCATCTAAAAATGTTCTTCCTTTGGAATAGGAAATGTTCTCATGATTCAAAAATCAGTGGAAAAAGGTACAGGATGAGAAGACTTGTTCCCACCCCTATCAACAGGTACTCACTTTCATTAATTTTCTGTGTATTTTTCTAGTTTCTTTTCATACACAAGCAAATATTGATATATTCTTATTTTTCTTCCTTTAAAAAATGGTAGATTATGCACACTGTACAGCACCTTGCTTTATTTACTTACTAACATACCACGAACTTTTCTTATGCCTGTGATATAAAAATAATTTGTTGTTTTATTTTTTAAGAGGCAGAGTCTCGCTCTGTCCCCCAGGTTGTAGTGCAAAGACACAACCTCTGCTCACTGCAGCCTCAACCTCCTGGGCTCAAGCAATCCTCCTGCCTCAGCCTCCTGAGTAGGTGGGAACATACGGGCATGCCACCATGCTTGGCTAATTTTTGTATTTTTGTTGAGACAGGGTCTCACTATGTTGCCCAGGGTAAAAATAATTTCAACTGGAGGAAGGTAGTGGGGAATCAATAAAAATCAACAAGAAGGATTTGGACTGGTGAAAGAAAATACATATCCTCATACTTCATAGTGGGAATCAACAGGTAGACTTTTCTGAAGCAGACAGAGAGGAAATAAGGGTTTAGGCATACTTTTTTTTTTTTTGAGACAGAGTCTTACTCTGTCACCCAGGCTGGAGTGCAGTGGCACGATCTTGGCTCACTGCAATCTCCGCCTCCTGGGTTCAAGAGATTCTCCTGCCTCAGCCTCCCGAGTAGCTGGGATTATAGGCACCTGCCTCTACGCCCAGCTAATTTTTTGTATTTTTAGTAGAGACGGGGTTTCACCATGTTGGCCAGGCTTGTCTCGAACTTCTAACCTTGTGATTTGTCTGCCTTGGCCTCCCAAAGTGCTGGGATTACAGGCGTGAGCCACTGCGCCCAGCCAAGGGTTTAAGCATACTTGAACAGGTATTCACCGGTAGAACTAACAAAATTTTACATCTTTCAAGCTTCTTTGGTGAGAGGGGCAGCAACCTAATAAAAGATATAAAACAAATGAAATAGCAAAAAAATAAGAAATACAAGGCCAAAACAACTTATTTAGTCACATGAAGCTTTTTCCATGACATGTCCATAAACACCCAGCTAAAGGTTTCCTGCAGATAGTACAAGCAAAAACTCAAAAGAGAATGTATTTACTGGCTCATGTAGTTATGACAAGGATATTAGTGCAGATCAGAGAATCAAAGAGCCAGGATGTCAGGAAATGAGGCCAGATGTTAGAGCTGCCAGGTCTGACAATGCAAAAAGTGTTAAATACCACTTATTCGTCCCAATCACTTCATATACTCATAAATATTTTCATTAATGAATAAAGCTAAAGATAAATTAATCACTTAGGAAGATAAAAGGAAGAATACCAAAATTTAGAAAAAAGAATTATAAGATACTATGCAGAATAAAAACCAGGCCCAATAAAGAAACTAAAATGCTGCTAACTATCCAAAAGAGTGCTGCTATTAAATCTTCAGATATAGATGAATTACTTCTAATCTTCAAGTAACATTAAAGTGTAACGCCGTATCAACTGTTCTACAGCACAGCAAAAGATGAAAAGCTTAACTTTTTCGAAACAAAGTAAAATCGAAACCAAAGCCTGGGAGAGATGATATAAAGCAAATTTAAAACCCCATATGCCAATCTCATTTAAAAGAGACACTATTCAATATTAGGAAATCTAATATAGTTTATTGACGTGAAGGAAAAATCCTATAAAAATCCCATGATAAGGCCGGGCGCGGTGGCTCAAGCCTGTAATCCCAGCACTTTGGGAGGCCGAGACGGGCGGATCATGAGGTCAGGAGATCGAGACCATCCTGGCTAATACGGTGAAACCCCGTCTCTACTAAAAAATACAAAAAACTAGCCGGGCGACGAGGCGGGCGCCTGTAGTCCCAGCTACTCGGGAGGCTGAGACAGGAGAATGGCGTGAACCCGGGAGGCGGAGCTTGCAGTGAGCTGAGAGCCGGCCACTGTACTCCAGCCTGGGCAGCAGAGGAAGACTCCGTCTCACAAAAAAAAAAAAAAAAAAAAAAAAAAAAAAAAAAAAAAAAAAAAAATCCCATGATAGAAAAAAAAAAAAAAAAACCCCATGATAGAAACCAAAAGCCCACGGTGAAATTCAACATTCATATCTACTACAGAAACAAAATATATTAAAAAAAAAATTAGAAAAAAGAAATTCAACATTCATTTCTTTATATAACACACATATTCTCAGATACCTTTCAAATCAACAATCAGCAGTATGTTTAATGGTGAAACACTCCTATAACATTAATTCCACTGAAGAAGAAACAAGTCAAAAGTAGTTGTTAGCATCACTACTGTTTAATGCTGTTTCAGAAATTCTAGTCAACACAAGCTGGGCGTGGTGGCTCACGCCCATAATCCCAGCACTTTGGGAGGTTGAGGCAGGTGGATCACCTGAGGTTGGGAGTTCGAGACCAGCCTGACCAACATGGAGAAACCCTGTCTCTACTAAAAATACAAAATTAGCAGGTGTGGTGGCACACTCCTGTAATCCCAGCTACTTGAAAGGCTGAGACAGGAGAATCACTTGAACGCGGAAGGCAGAGGTTGCGGTGGGTGGAGATTGCGCCATTTTGCGCTCCAGCCTGGGCAACAAGAGCAAAACTCCATCTCGAAAAAAAAAAAGGAAATTCTAGTCAATGTAAGTAGACAAGAGGACAATATGAGAGATTTGCAAGTAAAAAAGAGCACATTTATCATCATTTGAAACATTATACACCAAGAAAGTCCAAAAGAACCAACTGAAATACCAATAAATACTAAAGTTGTTGATATTGATATTATGACAAACAAAAACAAGTAGAAAAAAATACAGTAAAAATCACATTCTCAAAAGCAACAAGAAACATTCTAACTACATAACCATAAGAGTATAGGATCTATAAAAACAAAACTCCAACTTTCAGAGGCATAATGCCAACCTGAATAAAGGGAGAGATACCTTGTTCTAGGACAAGACTCAAAATTGCAAATGTGCCCAATATTCTCTAGAGTAACCTATAATAACTTAATTGCAACCTTCAAAAATACCAGTGAGAGGCCGGGCGCGGTGGCTCAAGCCTGTAATCCCAGCACTTTGGGAGGCCGAGACGGGCGGATCACGAGGTCAGGAGTTCGAGACCATCCTGGCTAACACGGTGAAACCCCGTCTCTACTAAAAAATACAAAAAGCTAGCCGGGCGAGGTGGCGGGCGCCTGTAGTCCCAGCTACTCGGGAGGCTGCGGCAGGAAAATGGTGTAAACCCGGGAGGTGGAGCTTGCAGTGAGCTGAGATCCGGCCACTGCACTCCAGCCCGGGAGACAGAGCGAGACTCCGTCTCAAAAAAAAAAAAAACAACAACAAAAAAAAACCCAGTGAGACTTCTGAGGGAACTTGACAAAATGATCCTAAAGGTTGTCTGAAAGAATAAATGTGCAATTCCCCTGCTTGAACTTTTGTTTCGAAATTTTCAAATCTAGATGTTTGATGTTTTGCCGTATTTATCCCTCTCTATACACACAATCTTCTGGAACAAACTGAAAGTTAAAGACACTGTGACACTTCACCCCTAATTATTAATACTTCAGCTTATACTCCTAAAGAATAAACATATTCTGCTACTTAAATCCAAAACCATTACTACACCCAAGAAATTTAATAGTGATTATCATCTACTCCATAATTGTGGCATAATATGAAATATTACATTTGACCTCTGTCCCCAGTTTCTAGCAGAGTGCTCCTAAAACTTGTAATTTTCTAAGTGATAGGACTGATAGCAGCATCTTTTGTTCTATTTGATTCCTCCCCCTCCTCCTCCCCCTCCTTCTCCTTCTTCTTTTTTTTTTTTTTGAGACTAAGTCTTGCTCTGTCACCCAGGCTGGAGTGCAGTGACCGGATCTCAGCTCACTGCAAGCTCCGCCTCCCGGGTTTACGCCATTCTCCTGCCGCAGCCTCCCGAGTAGCTGGGACTACAGGCGCCCGCCACCTCGCCCGGCTAGTGTTTTGTATTTTTTAGTAGAGACGGGGTTTCACCGTGTTAGCCAGGATGGTCTCGATCTCCTGACCTCGTGATCCGCCCGTCTTGGCCTCCCAAAGTGCTGGGATTACAGGCTTGAGCCACCGCGCCCGGCCCTTCTTCTTTTTTTTGATATAAGAGTCTTGCTCTATTACCCAGGCAGGAGTTGCAGTGATCTCAGCTCACTGCAGCCTCCACCTCTGAGGTTCAAGCAATTCTCCTGCCTCAACCTCCTGAGTAGCTGTGATTACAGGTGCTCGCCACCATACCCAGCTAATTTTTGTTACTTCTTTTTAGTGGAGTCAGTGTTTCACCATGTTGGCCAGTCTGGAACTCCCGACCTCAAGTGATCTGCCTGCCTCGGCCTCCCAAAGTGCTGCGATTACAAGCATGAGCCACCACAACCAGCCTACTATTTGATCTTTCTTTCAGATTCTTGACAGAGAACACTTAAATCCCTTAGCATTCGCAACCAAAGAAGAGACTCCTGGCAGACCCCTAGATAGCTTCAGGATAGGGGCTGGTTGCCAGAAAAACCATGCCTTGGTTAGAGGTCTAGAACTTTCAGCCTCACTTTCCAACCTTCAGAGAGAGAAGAGGAGCTGGAGATTTACCTAATAATTGATCACACATATGCAATCATACACATGATAAAATAACTGATCATACATACATATGTTTTTAGCCACGAAACCCCCTAACTGGCAGGGTTTAAAGAGAGCTTCCAGACTGGAGAAGACAATGAGTGAGGGTGGCATGTCCAGAAGGCCCATGCATCTCCCCACCCTCTGCACCTACCATACCTTGCCCTAGGCATCTCTTCCGTTTGGTTGTTCCTCAGTTATATCCTTTATAATAAACCAGTTATAGTAAGCAAATTGGCTTCCTAGGTTCTGTGAGCTGCTCTAGCAAATTACTGAAGCTGAGCAGGGGGTTGTAGGAATCTCTAATTTACAGCTGGTTGGTCAGAAGTAAGAGTGACTCAGAGGCTGGGCACAGTGGCTCATGGAGGCCGAGGTGGATGGATTACCTGAGGTCAGGAGTTTAGGACCAGCCTGGCCAACACGGTGAAACCCTGTATCTAATAAAAAATACAAAAATGAGCCGGGAGTGGTGGCAGGCGCCTATAATCCCAGCTACTTGGGAGGCCGAGGCACGAGAATCGCTTGAACTCGGGAGACAGAGGTTGCAGTGAGCCAAGATCGTACCATTGCACTCCAGCCTGGATGACAAGAGCGAAACTCCATCTCAAAAAAAAAAAAAAAAAAAAAGTGACTCAGGACTTGCGATTGGCATGCCCGCAGTGGGAGCAGTCTTGTGGAACTGATTTCTCTTAACTGGTGGAATATGACACTAACTCCAGGTAGACAGTGTCCAGAATCAAATTGAACTGTTGGACACTTAGTTGGATTTGAAGAATCTGTTACTGTGGGAAAAAAACTCCTCATAATAGTCCATATTCAAATCTACCCAACTACCCCTACAATGCCCTTTATGCTTTTTTCCCCTTTTCATTCTTTTTAATGGCTGAATGGAATTCTGTTGTTTGGCTGTACCAAATTTTACTCAACCAATCCTCAACTGATTGGCATTTGAGTTCCTTCTAGTTTACTGACAAATATACATCTATTTTTTAAAATCCAGGAACCTCATTCAAGCATTATATACCCACTTGGTTTTCATAGGTTGGCCTTTTTTAATGTAAAACAGTTTCCATCTCCCATCTTTTTTTTTTTTTGCACCCTATTAGAAAGCATGTCAGGGCCGGGCGCGGTGGCTCAAGCCTGTAATCCCAGCACTTTGGGAGGCCGAGACGGGCGGATCACGAGGTCAGGAGATCAAGACCATCCTGGCTAACATGGTGAAACCCCGTCTCTACTAAAAACTACAAAAAACTAGCCGGGCGACCTGGCGGGCGCCTGTAGTCCCAGCTACTGGGGAGGCTGAGGCAGGAGAATGGCGTGAACCCGGGAGGCGGAGCTTGCAGTGAGCTGAGATCCGGCCACTGCACTCCAGCCTGGGCGGCAGAGCGAGACTCCGTCTCAAAAAAAAAAAAAAAAAAAAAAAAAAAAAAAAAAAAAAAAGAAAGCATGTCAGTTTGACCTGTTAAAGTACCTTTTTTTTTTTTTTTTTTTTTTTTTTTTTGAGACGGAGTCTCGCTCTGCCGCCCAGGCTGGAGTGCAGTGGCCGGATCTCAGCTCACTGCAAGCTCCGCCTCCCGTGCAAGTGCAAGCTCCGCCTCCCGGGTTCACGCCATTCTCCTGCCTCAGCCTCCCCAGTAGCTGGGACTACAGGCGCCCGCCAGGTCGCCCGGCTAGTTTTTTGTAGTTTTTAGTAGAGACGGGGTTTCACCATGTTAGCCAGGATGGTCTTGATCTCCTGACCTCGTGATCCGCCCGTCTCGGCCTCCCAAAGTGCTGGGATTACAGGCTTGAGCCACCGCGCCCGGCCCAAAGTACCTTTATAACTGAGATATTAGCCACATCTTAGTTGTAAAGGAATTTTCCTCCATTTTAAATTAATAATCTGTTGGATGATACTTTGCACACAGCGCAACTTTTCACCTGTGGTTTGGCCACTGATGACTACTTTCTGAACCAGTTATTACCCTGGGGGTTGCAAAATGATGATTCTTCTGATTCCATCAATTCTGTATCTATCAAACTTGAATCTTTCTGTTAAGAGCTGCACGCACCCACCCCATGTCAATAGCAACACAGTATCAAGACAAAAAGAGCCTGGATCCCTCACATGGACAGACCTGATCTGCTGAATCTGAGTCCTGTGTGACAGAAAAGCAAAACTTTTTTTATTGTTTTAAGTATTGTTATTTAACCTTTATGTTAGAACCAATCTTATCATTTAGCCTAACCAGTACAAGGTATCTTCATATGAGGGTAAACTATACAGTCACTAAAAGTGATTACATATCAGAGGGCTGAGGTGGGAAGATCACTTGAGGCCAGGAGTTTGAGGCTACACCACACTATGATCATGCCTGTGAACAGCCACAGTACTCCAGCAGGAGCAACACAGTGATACTCTGTCTCTAAAGAAAAAGTAAAAGGAAATTTTTTTTAGGGATAGTATCTCACTATGTTGTCCAGGCTGGTTGGTTTCTAACTCCTATGCTCAAGCAATCCTCCTGCCTTGGCCTCCCGAAGTGCTGGGATTACAGGCATGAGCCACTGTGCCAGGCCAAGAAAAAAATAAAAATTTAAAATAAAAGTAAAGACAATATATTAAAAAATGTTAAAAAGTGATTAAAGATTAATTGGTGTTTAATAAAATAAACATTGCTGAATTAAGAATCAGGCTTCAATTCTTTGTACAAGTATACATACATAGTTAAGGAGTGAAAGCAGGAATTCAGGATTTCACTCTACAGCACTAAGTCTCTTGGACTTTAAGATACAGTCTCTGGGAACAAAAGGGACCAAAATCAAAGGTCTACCTGCACAATACCTAAATATGAAAGCCCCTTAACTCGACTTAGTGTCCATACTCCTGCACATGCAATGCTTAAAGCAACTTAAAAGAAAAAAGTCAGATACTGTGCTATAAATACTTAACAAATACAGACTGCTCTGTAAGAACAGTGACAGATTTTTAAGAAACATTGCATTATCGAAAATCACACACAAAAACAACTGTTTCCATAGAAAAATGGGAACTGGGGGGGACAAGGGAGTTTCCAGTTGCAGTAAAAATATTTTTTTCTTTAGGAGTATCAATAGTAAATTTTAGCTATAAGAGGACATTATAAAATCTAAACATCTTTGAGGAAACCCTACAACTGACCACACCTTATTTCTGCCTCCATTCCCAGCACCGTCATTATAGTGGCCTTCAAATCAGTTAGGACAAACAAGAATGACTCAGAGCAGCAGTGCTATCCAACTGCTCTTCTCTCCCACACCACTCTTCACCACCTGCTTATCCGATTGTTATACCAAATAGCAGTGTGCCTAATTAAAATTGTGCTCCTTAATCCACCCTATTAAAGTTCATGTTACAAAAACACAATCTATAAGATGACATTATTTAATTACTCTGCTCAACAATCTTCTTATGTAAGCACTATTACACTGGAGTCCTATTATTAGGTTAATAATAGAACTAATAGGTTAATGAGCATATACAGTGCAAGTCATTTACATTTCAGGCCATTGCATCTAGTCACTCTACTCATGAGCTTATGACCTAGGGTGACCTTGAGAGGGGAGATGCATTTCTCCTATTCCCTCAGTACAAACCAGATCCTACATGCCTCTCTTAAAGTAAGAGTTATTTTGAAAGTGAGTCTAAAATTAGTTTAATTTTGAATATAAGCAAATATTCCTGTCCTGTTAGCTTTGGAACCAAATTAAGAACAAAACTGTATAGTACTTCCATTTCACAAACAGGTTGTTAAATGGCTTGACCAAGGACACAAGTAGTACTCAAACATTTGCCTGAATCCTTTGTCACCTCTTAAGACTAATTTCTTGGTATCACTTCCAAATACTTTACAATGTTTGCTAAAAACACATTTTCAAGTCTGTTTTTATGAATCTTAAGCAGTAAAGCAAATCCAAACATAACAGTAATTATATTAAATGTATATAGTTAAACACACTGACTAAAAGACATTCTCAGTGTGGGACAAGACCCATCTATTTGTTATCTACAAGAAATCCACTTTAAATATTATATAGAAAGGTTAAAAGTAAAAGGATTGAAAATGATATACCATGTAAACACTAATAAAACTGAAGTAACTATATTCATATCTGAGGCAAAGGAAACTTCAGAGTCAGGAAAGTTACTAGGAATATAAGGTGTCATTACATAATAATAAGAGTTCACGAAGAAGACAACAATCCTAAATATGTATGCACCCACCTAACAGCCTCAAAATAAATGAAGCAAAAACTAAAAGAACTTAAAAGAGCGGCCGGGCACGGTGGCTCAAGCCTGTAATCCCAGCACTTTGGGAGGCCGAGACGGGCGGATCACGAGGTCAGGAGATCGAGACCATCCTGGCCAACACTGTGAAACCCCGTCTCTACTAAAAAAAAAAAAAAAAAAAAAAAAAGAACTTAAAAGAGAAATATGGCCGGGCATGGTGGCTCATGCCTGTAATCCCAGCACTTCAGGAGGCTGAGGCAGGTGGACTGCTTGGGCCCAGGAGTTCAAGACCAGCCTGGGCATCATGAAGAAACCCTGTCTCTACTAAAAATACAAAAAGTTAGCCAAGCACGGTAGCTCACACCCGTAGTCCCAGCTACTGGGGAGGCAGAGGCACGAGAATCACTTCAACTAGGGAAGTAGAAGTAGAGGGTGCGGTGAGCCAAGATCATGCCACTGCACTCCAGCATTCCAGCCCGGGCAACAGAGCAAGACTCAGTCTCAAAAACAAAAAAACAAAATAACAAAAAAAAAAAAAAAAAGGAGAGAAATAGATAAATCCACAATTATAGTTGCAGACTTCAATACTCTTGGTAATCAGTAAACAAGTAGAAAATCAGAAAAGATATAAAAGAATTGACCAACACTCATAGCCAACTGGATTTAACTGACATTTATAGAACACTCTACACAAAACCAGCAGAATGTACATTCTTTTCAAGTGCACGAAGAACTGAAATCATGTGTGTTCTCTAGCCATAATGGAATTAAATTAGAAGTCATTTGAGACTCTGTCTCAAAAAAAAAAGGCATCAAATCAACAATCTATGCTTCAACATTAAGAAACTAGAAAAAGAACAAAATAAAAACTGAAGCAAGCATTAGAAAGATAGAAAGAAAGAAAGCAATGAAATTGAAAACAAAAATAGAAACAAAATTCAATCAGATCAAAATCCGGTTCTTTGAAAATGCAAAATGAATAAACCTCTAGTCAGACGGACAAAGGAAAAAGACAAAAGGCAAAATTATCAATATCAGGAATGAAAAGAGACATCACTACAGACTCCATAGATATTAAGAGGCTGTGGCAAACAACTCTAAGGACATAAACTTGATAACTTAGATAAAATGCACCAATTTCTTATTAATAAAAACCGCAGGCTGGGTGTGGTGGCTCACACTTGTAATTCTAGCACTTTGGGAGGCCAAGGCGGGCAGATCACCTGAGGTCAGGGGTTTGAGACCAGCCTGGCCAACATGGCAAAACCCCATCTCTACTAAAAAATACAAAAATTTGCCAGGTGTGATGGCAGGTGCCTATAATCTCAGCTACTCAGAAGGCTGAGGCAGCAGAATCATTTGAACTCGGGAGGCGGAGGTTGCAGTGAGCCAAGATTGCGTCACTGCACTCCAGCCTAGGTGACAGAGTGAGACCCCGTCTCAAAAACAAACAAACACAAACAAACACATTTTAAAAACCCCACAAACTACCAACACTTAAGAATAGACCAAAAAAAAAAAAAAAGATGTAAATATTCTTACATCTGTTAAATCAAAATCTTAAATGACTAAACAAAATTATAAGGAACAATCCTGGAATCATTTCAAAAACCATCTTAATAGATTCAGAGAAAAACTCATACACAATTTAAAGACTTTTAGAATACATACCTGCATTTACTCAGTGGCTTTATAATTCAATAGTTAACTTATTTGCTATAAAATGTGCACATTTCTATGGATAGTAATTGAAAAGACAATGTGCTGTATTCAACTGAATTTTTATCAATACTTCTTCATCTCTCATTAATGTGGACAGTGTGGCCATTTTTAAAGTGATCTTTCCTTATCAAAGTAAATCAAAGATACTGTTTTGTATTTATATCAAGTGAATTATTAACTATACAAGTAGTCAAGAGTATTACTTGAGTAAATACATACTGACACATGTATTAATGGTTAAATCCTATAAAACAGGATACGATACTTCATACAAGTGAAGTGATCCTCAAAAGTTGTGTAAAATCGGCTGGGTGCAGTAGTTCATGCCTGTAATACCGGCACTTCGGGAGGCCGAGGTGGGCAGATCACTTGAGGTCAGGAGTTAGGACCAGCCTGACCAACATGGTGAAACCCCATTTCTACTAAAAATACAAAAATTAGCTGGGGGTGGTGGCACATGCTGTAATCCCAGCTACTGGGGAGGCTGCGGCAGGAGAACTGCTTGAACCTGGGAGGTGGAGGTTGCACTGAGCCAAGATGGCGCCCCTGCACTCCAGCCTGGGTGAAAAAGTGAGACTTCGTCTCAAAAAAGAAAAAAAAAAAAAAAGTTGTGTAAAACCCACTATTTAGTTAATATACTCAACAAGTGCTAGTATTTTATGAGACTGAACCATATGAAATTGCCAATTATTAAATGATTAAACCTAGAACAATGTAAGCACTGCATTCCCTGTTTTATATGATTCAGCATTCTTAAGAGTGCTAATCACATCTACCCATCTATCACAATTAATTACCTTGGATGTTGAGGACTGAGGTTCGCTGAACATTTGTCAAACATTTTCTGGAGATTTTTCACAACACAGGTTATGTGCAAATTTAGGACCTCAACATTTACTAGGAAAGGAGTACTTAACATAACTACAGAAATTTTTACTTGTACTTTTCTTAAGCTTTTTAAATTTCTTTTTTTGAATTTTTTCTTAGAAACAGGATCTTGCTCTGTTGACCAAGCTGGAGTGCAGTGGTGCAATCATAGTTCATGGCAGCCTTAAATTCCTGAGCTCAAGCCATCCTTCCACCTCACACTTCCAAGTACAGGTGAGCACCACCATGCTTGGCTAACTAAAAAAAATTATTTTTGTAGAGACAAGGTCTTGCTATATTGCCCAGGCTGGTCTCAAACTCCTGGCTTCAAGCAATCCTCCTGCCTGAGCCTCCCCAAGTACTGGGATTACTGGTATGAGCGCCACCGTACTTTTATCTTTCAGCAATCTACTATTTTTCTTCTCTTTTTTTTTTTTTTGAGACAGGGTCTCGCTCCATCACCCAGGCTGACATGCAGTAGTGGTATAATCTCTACTCACTGCAACCTCCGCTTACCAAGCTCAAGCAATCCTCCAGCCTCAGCCTCCCAAGTAGCAGGGACTACAGGCAAAAACTAAGAGAGCCACCACGCCCAGCTAATTTTTGTATTTTTTGTAGAGATGGGGTTCACCATGTTGGCCAGGCTGATCTCGAACTCCTGAGCTCAAAATGATCCACCCGCGTCTGCCTCCCAAAGTGTTGGGATTATAGGCGTGAGTCACCAAGCCTCGCCTATTTTTAATTCTTAACAAAAAATAACCCTGTTATCTGAAGCATGGATTCACTACAGAATAAAGATTAAAGTCCATCAAGGCTTTCTAGTAACTCTTACTTAAAAACAAAGATCAATCAAGGCTAAAAACACTAAAAAGAGAGAGAGAAGGCAACCAAATTTCTAGGATTATCTCATTCCTTTGCTCAAAACCCTTTAATATCTTCCTACCTCACTGAGTCAGTCCTACAGGCCATTTCCTACTATTCTCTTCCCTCTTCTACTCCAGCCACACTGGGCACCTTGCTGTCCCTCAAACATGCAAGTACAGTCCTCTATTGTTTAATAACCAGGACGGATTCTGAGAAATGTGTAATTAGGCAATTTCATCATTGTGTGAACATCATGGAATGTACTTAAACACACCTAGATAGTACGGCCTACTACACACCTAAGCTATATATGGTCTATTTGATCCTAGGCTACAAACCTGTACAGGATGTTACTCCACTGAATACCGTAGGCAACTTTAACACAATGAAGTATTTGTGTATGTAAACATAGGTAAACATTAAAAAGTTACACAAAAAAAGGTATTCTATATAAGACCACTGTTAAGAGAGAGAAATGTCATTTGGCGCCTGACTGTATACTACTTCTCACCTCAGGGCTGTGCTGTTTCCCTCTACCACGAATGCTCTTCTTAAACATGGCTCACTTCATCTCTTTCTGATACCTGCTTAAATGTCATCTTCTCAAAATGGCCTTGTCTGACCAACTTATTAAAATAGTATCCCAACTACAAGTCACTGTTTTTTTCCTAGTTGTCTGTCTTCCCCCCAATAGAATATAAACCATAAAAGGAAGAGTGGCCTTTATTTTATGCGCTGCTCTATCTCCAGACCCTAGAACAGTAGCAGGCTCTCATAAGAATATGCAGAACCAGATGTTGCACAGACAGTATATATATATATGCCTCCAATTAAAACTTCTGTCATAGATAACAAAAAAACCTAAGAAAACAGTTTGAAACCCTGCACGCTCTGCTACTTAGAATGAAGTAACTATGCTTTAGAAGGAAATGTTTCATTTTCAAAAAAACACACTTTAACAAATGGCTGGATTCCCAAAAGACAAAACAGTAACGCTAAGTGCATGCACGCTGCAATTCTGCTGATACAGAACGCTCTGGTTTATCACAAAAGACGTTCATTAAGCCATATTCCCAGGAACCACGAAATTCTAGCTAAAGATTCTTAAGGAAAAATAGAGGTAGCGTTAACATTAAAGTAGTGATGTATCGTGATTAGGAAACACACATTTCCTACTAGTCGAAACTTCATAGCACCAAGCAAGATAACCGGAAATCGGATCAGGAGTGTCTGCCCCACGGAGACACTGGGAGAGAAAAAGTCTCTCAAAGAACTGCACCTCATTTTCTTGGCGCCAGGCTGGCTACGAGGACTCAGTCCGGAGATGCAGGGGGCGGTGTGGGGTTTGGGAGGAAGAGGCCAGGACTGCGAGTTTGGGGTGTGCCCAGGCCACCTTCCTCTCCCACTGATTTTCTCTCAAGAGAAAATGTAAAGTTGACTGCGCCTCCTACCCGCTCCCAAAAAGGACGGGGGGAGGGTCGCTGAGGGTAGACCCCTCCCCTTCGCCAAGGCAGGCCTCGGCCCCAGCAGCGCTCCCCAGTCTCCAGCTCACCGGGCTCCCGGTTGATCTCGATGTCGAAGTGGCACTGCGGCCGGTCCTGCGCCCCCATCGCGACCGAGGTGGCGTCAAGAGCTGGGAGAGAGGGGGAGGAAAGCGGTCAGGGCAGGGGCGAGGGCGGGGGCGAAGGCGGGGCTGAGACGAAGTCCGCGCCACGGTGCCTCACACCGGCCCGTCGCAACAGCGCAGGAAGCCAAGACTGAGGCCCCCTCCCGCCCCAGGCCTCGCGGCTCCCACGCAGCGCGTACGCATGCGGGCGAGCTCTTCACCTGGCTGGCCTCCAGCCTGAGCGGGTCCCAGTGAGCAGAGGAGAAAGCGCTACCACTGCAGCCAGACCCCAAAGCCGCTAACGGAACGCCACCTCCTCCCCCGGGCCCGGCCTCCCAATGCCACGCTAAATCCCGCGAGAGTCGGGACAAATACCGCGAGAGTACAGTCTAGATGGGGGTGGTCAACCGAAGGTGGTGGCAGCGGGGGCGCACGCACGGGGGCGTGTCTGGGGAGCTCTCGAGGAGCCTCCAGCCAAAGCTCCTATACCTGCGCGCTCCCTGTTGGCCCCCGGCTTTGAAGTGAGTCGCCCAATGTGAAAGCCGTGGATGCGCCTGCGCCCTCCGTCTCGTCCGGCTGTGAGCGTCTGCGGTATTTTCGGATACCGCGAGACTTCCCTGTTTCTGAGCGCTGTGAAGGAGTTGAGTGAAGTGAGACTTTGAGTTTTCGTTAGCCAAGACGTCGTGTCACTCTGTGTTCTTGTTGGCCGGGGGTGGTTATGTCCGTGTCCTACTGTTAGGTCTTTTAGGCTGAGGAATGTGTTCCTTCCCGCTTTGGCACCAGCGTCACTGGCACCGTTTCTGTTCTGTGCTTACTGGCCAGTCTGCATCTTTTCTGAAGTTTCAGTTCCAGTCTTCTGCGCGTTTTTAAATCTGGTTCTTCGTGTTTAACAGCTGTGGATACAAATGTTTTGTTAGATAGATATATGTATGTTCTGAATAAAAATCTTTTGTTACATAAATGATTGCGAAGTCTTTCTCCCAATCTGGGCCTGTCGTTTCATTGTTTTGAGTATGTTTTTGGCAAAGAAGTTTTTAATTCTGGTGAAGTCAATTGGTCAGTTTTATGTTTTATGGTTTGTGCTTTTTCTGTGTTAGGAAATCTCTGCCTACCTCAAGTTCGTGAAGATATTCTGTGTTCTCATATATGTTTTACATAGTCTTTTACGTGTAAGTCTATGATCTAATAGCATTAATTTTTGCTTATGTTGTCAAGTGTCATATTTTCCTATCGGGATATACAGTCGTTCCATTACCATTTGTTAAAAAGACTTATACATTGAATTACCTTAGCCTTGTGACCATATATGTGTGGGTCTATTTCTGGATTTTTGTTCCAATGATCTGTGTATCAGTACTACACTATCGTTTTTTAACTATAAAATATACATTACATTAAAGTTGGCATTTTAACCATTTTTAAGTGTACAGTTCACTGGCATTAATTGTATTTCACACGGTTGTGCAACCCTCAGTACCGACCATCCATCCACAGAACATTTTCCATCTTGCAAAACTGAAATTCTGTATCCATTAAACAGTAACTCCCCATTTCCCTCTTTTCCCAAGTTCCTGGCAGCCACCCTTCTACTTTCTCTCTGTAAATTTGTCTACTCTAGTATTTGCCTACTCATACTTGAGTAGAATCATACAATATTTGTTCTTTTAGGCTGGGCGCGGTGGCTCACTCCTGTAATCCCTGCACTCTGGGAGGCCGAGGCGAGTGGATCACCTGAGGTGAGGAGTTTGAGACCAGCCTGGCCAACATGATGAAACCCCATCTCTACTAAAAATACAAAAAATTAGCAGGACGTGGTGGCGGGCACCTGTAATCCCAGCTACTCAGGAGGCTGAGGCAGGAGAATTGCTTGAACCCGGAAGGCGGAGATTGCAGTGAGCCGGGATCGCGCCACTGCACTCCAGCCTGGGCAACAAGAGCAAAACTCTGTCTCAAAAAAAAAAAAAAATTCGTTATTTTGTAACTGGGTGATTTCACTTAGCATGTCTTCCATTTCATCCATGTTGTAGCATGTCAGAACTTCCTTTTTTGAGGCTGAATAATATTCCATTGTATGTATATATCATATTTTGTCTATCCATTCATGTGTCAGTGGATATTTAGATTGCTTCTACCTTTTGGCTATTGTAAATAGTGCTATTATGGGCGTGGGTGTACAAATACCTGTTTGAAACTTGCTTTCAATTATTTTTTGTATATGCCCAGAAATGGAATCACTGGATCATAAACTAATTCAATTTAAGATTTGTCCAGGAATTACCATACTATTTTCCATAGCTGCAGTATTTTACATTTCCATCAGCAATGCACAAAGGTTCCAATTTTTCCACATCGTCACCAACACTTGTTATTTTTTGGTTTTCTTTATTGCCATCCTAATGGATGTGAAGTGGCACACTTTTAATTACTGTAGTTTCATAGTAAGTTTGGAAATTGGGTTCACTTAGATTGGGTGTCCAATCTTTTGGTTTACCTGGGCCACATTGGAAGAATTGTCTTCAGCCATACATAAAATACACTAACACTAATGATAGCCAATGAGCTTAAAATCGCAACAAAATCTCATAATATTTTTTGAAAATTTATGAATTTGTGTTGGGGTGCACCCAAAGTTATCCTGGGCCACATGTGGCCCATGGACGGCGGGCTGGACAAGATTGACTTAGATCATTTCCGATCTGTTTCTGCACCTATGTCACTTTTTTTTTTTTTTGAGACAAAGTCTCGCTCAGTCACCCAGGTTGGAGTGCAGTGGCGCGATCTTGGCTCACTGCAACCTCAACCTCCTGAGATCAAGCAATTCCCCTGCCTCAGCCTGGAGGGTAGCTGGGACTACAGGCACGCGCCACCACGCCTAGATAATTTTTTTGTATTTTTAGCAGAGACAGGGTTTCACTATGTTGGCCAGGCTGGTCTCGATCTCCTGACCTTGTGGTCTGCCCGCGTTGGCCTCCCAAAGTGCTGGGATTACAGGGGTGAGTCACCGTGCCCCGCCACCTATGTCACCTTTTTAAAGTGCAGTCAAACCTTTGGTACTTCACACCATCACAGAAGTGCTGTGGTTTGTTAGAGCTTGCCCATCCTACCTCCCTGAGAGGCCAGTTTGTCTATTAGAGGAGCAGTCTCTAGGCTGAATTAAGAAGCTAGCGGTCTTGAATCTGATTTGCTGACAGTTAAGATTTGAACAGTATGAAATGTACATGCCTTTCTGGAGATGAAATAGTTTGATAAAGCTAACTTTCATACATGGATTCATGAAAGGAAAGGATGGAGAGCACTGCCCAGCTTTGTAATGACTGTGTTCAGGACAGCAGCCTTCAATGTAAATAGGTTTTAGAGCTCAGGAATGAGACATTTAATTTGGGGTGTACTTAAAGAACTTTAATCCTGGAATTCGTTCTTATCTTGACATTCCAATAATTCTCATCTTTCTGCCACTGGTTATGTGACCTGAGACAAATCACTTTGGTCTCTCAGAAGTTTACTTTCTTCACCTCTAAAATAAATGAGATAAAATATCTCCTTTCTAAGGTCCTGCCTCTCTCAAAGATTATTTTATTCTGTCCTATGATTTGAAATTGTATTTTAGATGATTCAAAGATAAAGTATGCAATTTGGTCTGTGCTTAAGGTGAAGAAACTACTGGGACAAGGCAGGCCTAGGGCTAGTATCAACCAAAGGGACTGACACCTCCCCCATCTCTTCCAAGAGTGGTAGAAAGTTGGTATCCAAAGAGTTTACAAACTCAGACTTAATTTGTCTATGATTTACCATGAAAGAGAACGAGTGGTAGTACGAATTTTCAGGTAATGATTCTGGGTGTTTAGCCTTTTAGAGTGTGATAACGCCAGCAATTGGAACTCCAGGGGCTAGGACTCTGGAAAACAATCAAGAATGTTAGTGGGGAAAGAGACAAAATAACTTCCTAGAAAATAGAAATGATCAAAATTGACTCAAAAGAAATAGAAGTCCTGCATAAACCAATAATCACTGAAGACATTGAATTAGTAATCCCAAATCTCCAGACAACTGTGGAAGACATTTTGAGACAAATGGGAAATTTGATTATGGTCTAGATGTTAGATGAGACCAAAGAAGTATATTTAATTTTGTTAGATGTGATAATGAAATTTTGATTATGTAAGAATATGTGGTGTGGTGGTTCTCACCAGTAATGCCAGCAATTTGGGAGGCCAAAGCAGAGGATCACTTGAGCCCAGGAGTTAGAGACCAGCAACATAGTGAGACCCTGTCCCTGCAAAAAATTTAAACACTAGCTGGGCATGGTGGCACACACCTTTAGTCTCAACTTCTCAGGAGGCTGAGATGAGAGAATTGCTTGAGCCAGGAGTTGAAGCCTTCATTGAGCTGTAATTGTACCACTGCACACCAGCCTGGACGACAGATTTAGACCCTATCTCTAAAATGTAAAAATAAAAAAGAGAAATGTCTTTGTTCTCTTGTCCTTGTTTTTTTTTTTTTTTTTGGAGATGGAGTCTCGCTGTGTCACCAGGCTGGAGTGCAAGGGCACGATCTCAGCACACTGCAACCTCCGCCTCCTGGGTTAAAGCGATTCCCCTGCCTCAGCCTCCAAAGTAGCTGGGACTACAGGCGTGCACCACCATGCCGGGCTAATTTTTTGTATTTTAGTAGAGACAAGGTTTCACCATGTTGGCCAGGATGGTCTTGATCTCCTGACCTCGTGATCCGCCCGCCTTGGCCTCCCAAAGTTCTGGGATTACGGGTGTGAGCCACCGCACCCAGCCATCCTTGGTTTTTCAGAGATGCATACTGATGTATATAGGAATGAAAACACATGACATCTGGGATTTGCTTGCAAATACTTTCCCCCTCCCCCAGAGGGCCATCTTGCCCACGAATGATCAAAGGTTAGTTTTGGCACCACATGAGTAAATAAGCTATTTAGATAAATTCCTTTACATTCCTTTGTACCTACTCTAAGTTATTTACTCAAGGTAAGGATTAGGCTACCTTCAGCCAGATCTATTACTGCAGCTTATGCAAATTCCCCTGGCCTTCCAAGAAGGTTTGGGTCTATTTGTTATAACTATCTTTAATTTTTTTCCCACCAGCCTGACTGAACTCTGACAATGAGAGAACTTGGATCTCATCAAATTCATATGATAAAACCACTGCAACAAACACTTCTTGTCAAATAGGGTCCTTACTCATTTAATAGTGACCCTATTTGTTTGCTGATTTCATCCCTTAAATTCTGCTTTGAATCCTTGACTCTTACTCTTTTTCTGGAAATCACCTTTGCCAAGCAGACTGGGTTTGGGTAAACATTTTTCAAATGCCGTGATGCTGATGAAAGCCATATTGGCTGGGCCAGTCCGTCTGAGATTAGTGCCCTTATAAAAGAGACCCAGGGGCTAAGCCTGGCAGTTCACGCCTTTAACCCCAGCACTTTGGGAGGCCAAGGACCAAGGATAACTTGAAGCCAGGAGTTCGAGACCAGCCTGGGCAGCAAAGTGAGACCTCATCTCTACAAAAAATTAAAAAATTAGCCAGGTGTGGTGGCACACACCTGTAGTCCCAGCTACTTGGGAGGCTAAGAGGGGAGGATCACTTCAGCCCAGGAGTTTGAGATTACAGTGAGCTGGGATCGCACCACTGTGCTCCAGCCTGGGCGACCGAAGGAGGCTTTGTCTCAAAAACAACAAATAAATGAGACACCCAGAAGAAGCCCCTCACCCCATCTGCCCCATGGGGTTACAATGAAAAGATGGCTGTCTGTGAACCAGGAAATGGGCTTTCAAGGACACCAAATTTGCTGGGGCCCTGATTGTGGACTTCCCAACCTTCACAGCTATAAGAAATAAAGTTCTGTTGTTTATAAGCCACCCAGCTTACAGTATTTTATTACAGCGTGCAAAGGGACTAAGACAGGAAGCGATCCTAAGAAACTACATTCAGAGAGTGAGGAGGTGAAAAAAAGGATGATAACCAATGCAGGTGTGCTATTAACCAGCTACCACAGTTGCTGATTGGAACGTAATCCTGCTGGGGAACTCTGGGAACACATACAGAAGAAACATGTCAGGATTATCGCACCTGAGGATATCTCTTGAGAGTCCCTGGTTGAGAGATGCTCCCGGGGGTGATAATCATTAGGTTCTTCTGGCCTGCTACACCTGGGCAAAGCAGACTTCCAGTTTTAGGAAAATATCCTCAGGAATACGGATGCAATATGGACAGTTGGGATTCAGCTGGAGCACAGTTAGAGGAATAAAGTTCAGTTAAGTTAAAGTTCAATAGGCCGGGCGCGGTGGCTCAAGCCTGTAATCCCAGCACTTTGGGAGGCCGAGACGGGTGGATCACGAGGTCAGGAGATCGAGACCATCCTGGCTAACACGGTGAAACCCTGTCTCTACTAAAAAATACAAAAAACTAGCCGGGCGAGGTGGCGGGCGCCTGTAGTCTCAGCTACTCGGGAGGCTGAGGCAGGAGAATGGCGTAAACCCGGGAGGCGGAGCTTGCAGTGAGCTGAGATCCGGCCACTGCACTCCAGCCTGGGCGACAGAGCGAGACTCCGTCTCAAAAAAAAAAAAAAAAAAAAAAGTTAAAGTTCAATAAATGAAAGTGAAATGCTGATAGCTTCTGCCACAACTGGCAAGTCATTTTGTTGTTTGCAAACAAGGGAGTGCTTAGGAATGGAGAAACGCAGATGTTTTCTGACCTACGGGAAGCACTTGATAATTTCCATGTGGAATTCCTGCAGCCTCCATGTCTGGATGATTGTTCAGGCATTTCTGGGCTTGCATGGTGCCCTGTCTGTGCCAGGGTGTGAGTCTTTTTTTATCTTGCCAGTCTTAGGAGCTCCCTTATAGTAGGGCCCAGTGCCCTCCCTCCTTAATTTCCTCACAGTAGAGCCAAGCTCAGGGCCTGGTCAAATGAGGATTCACGTTATAATTGAATCGATGACCACATAGGTGAATATTACTCTATAAATGGACTCGAGAGAAAAAAAAAACCAGTTGTAATGAAGGATATTTGCTTAGCTCTTGCCTCTGCCTGCATGGCTAGTTCCCTTGATGGTCATGTGTCAGGTTCCTTGTTGTTCATGTCTCAGCCGCAGTGTTACCTCCTCAGGTCATGCCTTATTCTATAAAGTAGTCACACAAACACTCCTCAACATGTCATCCTGTTACAATTCTCTTTAAAGCACCTCTAATTTTTTTTTTTTTTTTTTTGAGATAGAGCCTCGCTCTGTCGCCCAGGCTGGAGTGCAATGGTGCGATCTCAGCTCACTGCAAGCTCCGGTCCCAGGTTCACGCCATTCTCCTGCCTCAGCTTCCCAAGTACCTGGGACTACAGGTGCACGCTGCCACGCCTGGCTAATTTTTTGTATTTTTAGTAGAAACCGGGTTTCACCATTTTAGCCAGGATGGTCTCAATCTCCTGACCTCGTGATCTGCCTGCCTCGGCCTCCCAAAGTGCTGGGATTACAGACATGAGCCACTGCACCTGGCCAGCACTTCTATTTAAAAAAAAAATCTATATCTATCTATCTATCTATCTATATATTTATAGGCTAGGTGTGGTGGCTTAAGCCTATAATTGCAGCACTTTGGGAGGCCAAGGCAGGTGGATCACTTGAGGTCAGGAGTTCAAGACCAGCCTGGCCAATATGGTGAAACCTCGTCTCTACTAAAAATACGAAAATTAGCCAGGTGTGGAGGAGCATATCTGTAGTCCCCACTACTTGGGAGGCTGAGGTGGGAGAATTGCTTGAACCCGGGAGGCAGAGGTTGCAGTGAGCCAAGATCATGCCACTGCACTCCAGCCTGGGCGACAGTGAGACCCAGTCTCGGGAAAATAAAATAATTAATTAATTAATTAATTTTTGGACATAGGCTCTCACTCTGTTTCTCAGGCTGGAGTGTAGTGGTGCAATCATAGCTCACTGCAGCCTTGAACTCCTGCCTCAGCCTCTTAACTAGGTGGGACTGCCGGTCCCTACCACCACACTAGGCTAATTCTTTTTAAAATTTTTTTTGTAGAGATAGAGTCTCTCTATGTTGCCCAGGCTGGTCTCAAACTCCTAGGTCAAGCAATCCACCCACCACAGCCTCCCAAAGTGGTGGAATTACAGGCATGAGCCACTGTGTTCAGCTCTGCAAAGCACTTATTACTACGTGAAGCTGTCCTTATTTATACTTCATTGTCTGCCTCCCTCCCAGCAAGAATAAAGGTTCCATGAGAGCAGGGGCATTGTCTGGCTTCCTCACCATGGTGTTCTTTTTACATAGTAGTCAATCAATAAATATTTGTCGAATTACCTAAACACAACAGAAATGAAAACCACCTCCCCTTGGATTTAAGAAGGAAGGAGAAAGTCCTAGTGACTCAACAGAACATCCAGATTCCAGTAGGATCTGTGGGACTTTCACTGGGAATACAGATGACAGATTAACAAACTTCGTAAAATTGCTTTATTCAAATGGAATAGATTCAAAACATTATATGTATAAGAGAATAATGATAAAATGAAGACAGTATGTACCCAGCGTAAGCAATATACCTGGCCAACCAGGCACGGTGGTTAACACCTGTAATTGCAGCACTTTGAGAGACCAAGGCGCATGGATCACCTGAGGTCAGGAGTTCAACACCAGCCTGGCAACCCCGTCTCTACAAAAACACAAAAATTAGCCAGGTGTGGTGGCACGTAGCCGTAGTCCCAGCTACTCAGGAGGCTGAGACAGGAGAATCGCTTGAAACTGGGAGGTGGAGGTTGCAGTGAGTCGAGATCACGCCACTGCACTCTAGCCTGGGAGACACAGCGAAGCTCCTTCTCAAAAAAAAAAAAAAAAAAAAAAAAAGAAGGAAAAGAAAAAGAAAAAAGAAATATACTCAGATCACCTTCAGTAACAGAGGTGTATTGCAAAGGTTTAGGGGCACATGAGATAGCACTGATCAATTCCTCTCTAGCCTTATCATTACCAGGAGTCCCGAGAGGTCAAACTGAGATGTCAAGAGGCCTCATGAGGAAGTGGAAAAATCGCTTAACATTTTGTGGAAAACAACTTGATCTCAAATTATCTGATCTCTTTGTTTTAGCTGTCATATCCTCACCTCATGAGAGTGATAACGGCAGAAGTCACCACTCTTGCAACTCCTAAGAGGTAAGCTTGGAAACCCAAGAGAACAGGCTGAGACCCTGTGTGGGCTGTTGGGAGATCAGTTGGACCCCACAGGTTAGAGATGGGCTCAGATAGGCTGAGTAGAGGCTCAACTCTTGAAGCAGGAGGTCCTCTGAGAAGGGAAAGTGGTTAACTGAATCTGGTCACAGACTCTATTCAAGTTTGGTTTGGTTGAGTTTTTGTTTTTAAATCAACTTTCACAGTGCTGTTGATTCCTGGGTCCTTCAAGAGGGATGGCAAATGCTTGTGTTTCAGGCTGCCTCTGAAGCAAATAGCTGGAGATGGGCTGGAGTCCAGATAGCTTGCTGGCCTGCATCAGCTTCACCAAGGTGTCTCCCCAGGGAGGGGCCCTCTGGAGTGAAGGGCAGGCTGTGGCTAAAGCAGCTTGGCTGTTCTCAGAGGCTTCTGATTTACCCTGATTCAGTCCTCTGCCTGCAGACTAAAACATCATTACAAAAGACAAAGGGAGGGAAACATAGCAGGTCACAAACCCCCTTTCCACTGGAGGAGAGCTGGGCTTTGTCTTCAAGGCTGCTTCCCCTCCCACGCAGGAAGCTGCTCTTAACTGCCAGACCCCACTGGCTTGCTCAGAGCCCAGCAGAGGAGCCTCTGGTGCTAACACAGACCGCCCCACCTTCCCGCCCTGCCCTGCCTGCCTCTGATATGTGCTGCAGCCAACAGAGAAGGTTCCTGCAAGGTCACATCACCTTGTGCTGGCAGCAGCCAACCTTGGGGGCCTGCTTTGCACCTTTTCACTTTCTTATCTTCTCTGACATCTAGGAACCCACATGGCCACAAATGCTGCTTGTTAGTACAGGGGAGCTAGCTCCCCTGCAGGCAACTCCCAACCAGTGTCTCTCAGGTAGACAGTTTTAGAACATTCTAAATGCTTCTCAGAGGATCCCACAGAACTGAGCCCCTATTGCTTACTGGAGTGACCTCAGTAACACTCTTTTAGTGGCTTTTCCTCCCCGTCTTAATCTCCCTACTGCCTTACTCATGCTTCCTGAAATCATCTCCCAAATAAAACTACCTGCTCCCAAGGCCTTGTCTCAGGCTCTGCTTTAGGGAAAACCCAAACTGAAACATCAGCCCCTGCTCACTTTATAGCCAGTGCTAGTCTGATGGCCTCGTCCCAGTGTCTATGTGTGCCAGGCTCTAGGTAAACAACTCAAGCTGCCTCATAAAGGGGACAGCTCCTATTCAACTCCAGCTGATGGCTACCCTGTGGATCTGCAAGTCCAGCATTACTAGAAATCCAGACTTTAATGGGAAATCCTCTTTTTTAAAAAAAATTATTATTTTTCTAGAGATGGAGTGTCCCTGGGTTGCCCAGGCTGGTCTCAATTCCTGGGATCAAGTGATCCTCCCGCCTCAGCTTCCCAAAGTGTTGGCATTACAGGCATGAGCCATCATGCCGGCTCCTCTTATTTTTAGTTAGCAACTAACTCAAAATTTAAAACACTGCATAGCCCAAACACATCTGCTGACCAGATCAGGCCCATGAGCAGCCCACTTGTGCCAGCTGGTATAGAATATGGTACCAATCCCATGAACAGTGGAGGAGGAAGACTACAAATGGGCTAAAACCATAGGATAGCAGATTGGGTGAAGGAGCAAAGAAACAAGCTCCCTCTCAGATCTGAAAGGGCCTACAAAGAGCCAGAGCTGGCCGGGCACAGTGGCTCATGCCTATAATCCCAGCACTTTGGGAGGCTGAGGCAGGTGGATCATCTGAGGTAAGGAGTTACAGACCAGCCCTGCTAACATGTTGAAACCCTGTCTCTACTGAAAACACAAAATTAGCTGGGCATGGTGGCATGTGCCTGTAATCCCAGCTACTTGGGAGGCTGAGGCAGGAGAATTGCTTGAACTCGGGAGGTAGAGGTTGCAGTGAGCTGAAATTGCGCCATTGCACTCTGACAGAGCAAGATTCCATTTAAAAAAAAAAAACCAAAAAGGAAAAACAAAAAAGAAAGAGCCAGAGCCCTCAGATAACACATCAGTGCTAACATAGATTAACATGTGCCCAGTTCTCAGCCACATTATCTCAATCTCACAACCTCAGGAGGCAGATGCTATTTTCATTATCCTCACTTTAGCAGTGAGGAAACAGAGCTTTCAGAGGTTAAGGGATAGAGCTGGCATTCAAAATGAGTTATCTCTTCACTATTTACATGTATTTTACAGTTGCCCTAGGTTGCAACCCTTGACTCCAAAAAAAAGGAGCAGGACCTGGACTTCTAATTTTGGATATCTTTACAAGAATCTCTTTGCCTCATCTTTCAGATATATCTCCAAGAGTGAAAGTTGTTTACAGAATACAGCTAATAAATTCAGAAAGAATGATAAATTAGAAAATCCTCATTATGTAATCTCTAATTAATTACCAGATCAAAGCTGGGTGGATCATAATTTAAGTGAAAGGCTGGTTGGGAACTTGAAAATAAATCAGGTCACTCCTTATGTGATGCAAAAGCAAGTACTTATCACCTTCTAGTATATTCCTGCTAAAAATATTAGAACATGAGTCTGCATGAGCCTCTAGATCTACTAGTTTACAGGAAAAGTGGATGATAGTGACACATGGTTAACAACACTACAGAGATACAACTGTATGTAGAACATGAGAAAATTCTAGGGTAAACACCTAGTTCTTTCAACAAATAAATAAAAAAAGGAACTATCAAGTATTCTTTAAGTGACTTAAAGGAACATCAACAAAATACAATGTGTGAATCTTGTTTGGATTCTGGTTCAGATAAATCAACAAAAAGACTATCTGATAACTGAAGAAAATTAAACATCTATTATCAGATGATATTAGACAATAACTAGAAATCACTATTCATTTTGTTGGCAATGATAATAGCATTGTTGTTATATACCTTACAGTTAAGTCCTCAAAGTTATTCTTGAAAACCAAATGAAATACTTATTACATGAAAACGTCTATACCTCCACATCAGTATTTTATAGAAAAATAAGCTTTATTTCAAAGCAATCTGAAAACAGCAGTCGGGGGACCACATTTGCAAACTGGTAGGAAGGAGCATACAGTTACATTCCATTTAGCAAGGTCTCAAGTCAGGAGTCTCACCAATTCCTGCCCAATACCTACTCAGTTTCCTCTTCAGGTTGAAACTAAAAAGTAGACTTGAACATCCCAGTGATGTCTTTGTTATCCAAACATGCTCCAAGTTCAGGAAAGAGGACACCTGGGCTCAACTTATTGAGGGATTTGCTTAATTATTTAAAAAATATTTACATTGAGAATACAGTTAAGTTAGGAGCTTTCTTCACATTTTCACATTTTTTGAAAGAGCCACGGAGGTTTCATTCATGTTTTAACCAGTTGAGTTGATAAAGACCCTGTCTCCATTTTGTAAGAGATGGATTACATTCAATTACTCCTCATGACAGCCAAATGGAAGATTATTCTATTGCTTTTGAAAGATTATTCCATTGCTTTTGAAGTGCTGGTTGGACTGGCATCTGCAATGGTAGCCAAATAAATGAGATTTCTATGTAACACATGCTGGTACCTATGGGCAAAAAAAAAAAACAGGCAAAAATCAGAGGCTTGTTTTTACTGACCATGAACAAAAAACTGGAAAATAATTTGCCCACTCTAGTGGAATGGCTCATCTACTAACTGGATGATTCACTGTTATCAACCTTCTTGTTTAACATATTTAAGGAAAATATAGTCAGATTCTCACCCATTCTCACTGATTACTTTCATAGCTACCATCATTTCTTGCTTGGACTATTGCAGTAGACACCTAGTCTCCCAGATCTATCTTTGTACCCTACTTTATTCTCCACACAACAGTCTGAGAGATCACTGTACAATTTAAATCAAGATCATGTTACATGTTGTTACATGTCTATTCAAAACCTTCCAAAGGCTCCCATCTCATTCAGAGTAAAGGTGAGCTGTTCTTGTGTCCTAATAAGGCCCTACATGATTGGGGCCTCCAGTACCCCTCTGATCTCATCTCTTATGGCTATACCTTTGTTTACTGAATACTGGCCACAGTGGCCTCCTTCCTGTGACTTGAAGATATCCAGCACACTCCTACTCGGGAGCTTTTCCACCTGATGCTTTCTCTGTCTTACTTATCTCACTATGCCTTACTACTGCATAGCTGGCTCCCTTACCCCAGGTCTCTACTCAAATACCACCTTATCAGACATACCATGTATAAAATAGCACTCCTCCCCCGACTTCTCTGCTTTATTCTTATTCAAAGCACTCATTATTATGTGCCTAATTATACATTTTCTTATAGATTCTAGAGTCTAGAATGTCAGCTCCATGAGTGTGGAGCTAGTATCTGTTTTACTATGGATTTCCCAGAGTCTGAAACTGTGCCTGGTACCAGGAGTGCAGTTGTCCCTTGGTATCCACAGGGGATTGGTTCCAGGACACCTCCCTCCTCCCCTTAGATATCGAAATCCGAGGATGCTCAAGTTCAAGTCCCTTATATAAAATGGCATAGTATTTGTAATATAACCTACACACATCCTCCCATATCATATACTTCAATTAATTAATTTATTTGTTGAGATGGAGTCTTGCTCTGTCGCCCAGGCTAGAGTGCAGTGGGGTGATCTAGGCTCGCTGCAATCTCCAACTCCTGAGTTCAAGTTCAAGCAATTCTCCTGCCTTGGCCTCCCAGGTAGCTGGGATTACAGGCACACACGACCATGCCTGGCTAATTTTTGTATTTTTAGTTTTTAGTAGAGACGGGGTTTTGCCATGTTGGCCAGGCTGGTCTTGAACTCCTGACCTCAGATGATCTGCCCGCCTTGGCCTCCCAACGTGCTGGGAATACAGGTGTGAGCCACCACACCTGGCTCACATACTTTAAATACTCTCTAGATTACTTATAATACCTAATACAATTTAAATGCCATATAACTAGTTGTTATACTATATTGTTTTTTATTGTTGTGTTGTTATTTTTTATGGTTTTGTGCTCCCCAATATTTTTGAAATGCAATGCAGAACCCATAGATACAGAGGACCAACTGTACTTATAAAATATCTGTTCAACAACTTCAAGAAGGGACAAAACATTTTCATTATCAACATAAGTTTATAGGGGAGTAGAGTTCTTCACCCAGAAAAATAAATCAGACAAGGGGTCAGAAAGCATGGCCTGTGCAATTGAAAAATCCCACTAGGAGATTTTGATAACTTTCTTACCCTTGGGTTGCGAATTACTGTACCAAATGGAAGGTTTTGCAACCATTTTTCATATAGAAAAAGGAGAAGGTATTTATTATAAACTTTTAAAAATCAAATTACCAAATGCCAGAGTCAGATGTAAAGATTAACCCAAAAATTGGTATCTCTACTATTCTATCAAGGTATTCAGTGAGGGACTGTAGGTAATTTTTCTAGGGGGTAGGGATTGTGAAACATTTCTTCAGTAACAATGAAATAATATATTTTTCTATAAGAAATGGGCATAAGGCCGGGAGCAGTGGCTCATGCCTGTAATTCCAACACTTTGGGAGGTTGAGGCAGGCGGATCATCTGAGGTCAGGAGTTTGAGCTCATCCTGGCCAACATGGTGAAACCCCGTCTCTACTAAAAATACAAAAATTAGCAGGGCATGATGGCACACGCCTGTGGTCCCAGCTACTCGGGAGGCTGAGGCACGAGAATTGCTTAAACCTCGGAGGTGGAGGTTGCAGTGAGCCGAGATTGCACCACTGCACTCCAGCCTGGGCGACAGAGGAAGACTCTGTCTCAAAAAAAAAAAAAAAAAAAAAAACGAAAAGAAAAAAATGGGCATAATACCTGGAGTAGATTCGGAAAAGAGACTCAGATTCTATTTTCTCTCATTTTGGTATCTGCTTAGGGAGTGCATTAAACTATGATGCAGAATTCACCTTTGACTGAACTCGGAAATCCTTTGTTTGTCTTTGTGTGTGTGTCACTAACAGACTGATGGGAAGTTAGAAATGAGAGGGAGCTTAGCAGTCAAATGGCCTGACCCCTTCACTTAACAGAGAAAGGATGAGGCGGGGATCTAAGATGAGAAAGGGGCCATGGCTCCAATCTCCTGAGCCTAGTTTTCTTTGTGCTCCCACCCCCATCCCTGTTGTCATCAGCTGGCATAGCTTTGAGTGAAGGAAGTTTTGCAGTGAGAATAATTCACGTTTTGAAGAAAGAGCCACGTCTGACTCCAGGCTCCACAGTGTACTTGTTGTACGCTCTTGGGCAGGTTAGCAAACTCTTTGGGGCTCTCTTTCCTCAGTTCAAAGAGGGGCTTAACTGCGATCAATCACCCAAGACTCTTAGTTCGAGAAAGCACCATATCACACAGGCTTTCCCTCTACCCACAGGTGAGGCGCGCGGGGGTGGGGGCACTTACTGGACGCACTCGTTCCCCCGGCCCTTGTTCTGATACTCCACAATACAGCGGATCAGCTGGTCATTCTCCTCAAGGAGCTGAAAGATCAGAGAAAGAAAGGGTCAGTGCAGGCCGGGCGCAGTGGCTCACGCCTGTAATCCTAGCACTTTGGGAGGCCGAGCTGGGCGGATCACGAGGTCAGGAGTGCTAGACTAGCCTGGCCAACATGGTGAAACCCCGTACTAAAAATACAAAAATTAGCCGGGCGTGGCGCACTCCTGTAATCCCAGCTACCCAAGAGGCTGAGGCAGGAGAATCGCTTGAACCCGGGAGACGGAGGTTGCAGTGAGCCGAGATGACGCCACTGCACTTCAGCCTGGACGACAGAGCGAGACTCCGTCTCGGGGGAAAAAAAAAAAAAAGAGAAAGGGTTAGTGCAGTGTGACGTCTGGACGGCGGGGGACAGAACCCCATGCCGGGCTATCCTGCCCCGGCGCCTGTGCTGATTTCGTGCCCATCTCACCCCGCACCCCGGCTGCTCAGCACCCTTCACAGTCAGCTGGGAGGCCGCTCACCACAGGATGCTTCTCGCACCCCGCGGCCACTCGGGATCCCGACTACTTCTCTTCGCCCGCCCGCCCGCGTGGATGCTTACCCGCTGGATAGTCTCTTGATTGACTTCCGCCTTGCCCCTCAGCCAGTCCGGTACGAAAGCCACCGACATCCCGAGGAAACTCCCGAACCACGACCGCCAAGCGACTCGACCCACGAAAGGTGGGGCCTACGCTGTCGACGTTGATTGGATGCTCCCGCCTACAGGGCGGACAGAAGGGACGTCATTTGTGACTGGACGCGCAGGAGCGACACTCAGCGCCTTCCTCGGTCCCCGCCCCCAGAACGCCGGGGCCGTTTACGTATCCTTTGCGCTTGCGCAGTCTGGAGAGCGAAACTTGTGGGTCGGGGCTGGGTCTACTGTTGACCTACCTGGCCTCAGCACCTCCGGTGTTAGGCTGTGCATGCTTTTTTTTTTTTTTGAGATGGAGTCTCGCTATGTCGCCCAGGCTGGAGTGCAGTGGCGCGATCTCGGCTCACTGCAAGCTCCGCCTCCCGGGTTCAAGCCATTCTCCTGCCTCAGCCTCCCGAGTAGCTGGGACTACAGGTGCCCGCCACCACGCCTGGCTAATTTTTTTTTTGGGTAGAAACGGGGTTTCACCATGTTAGCCAGGATGGTCTCGATCTCCTGACCTTGTGATCCGCCCGCCTCCGCCTCCCAAAGTGCTGGGTGTGCATGCTTAATCTATCTGCATCACACAGCATGTCTGTAACCGAGATATATGGCTTCAAATCCACTGTCCTCTCTACATCACTCTGGTGCCTCCAGGTCTGCATCTAGAGCATGAACATTGACTATGGCATTGTTTCCTGCCAGGCCAAATCTGCAGGGCCGGGAAAACTCTGGTATTAGTTTTACTCTTTGCTGAAGGAGAAATTCGCGTTTTTTCCACATAGCCTAGACTTATTTGGGGCAGGAATAATGCTTATTAGGTTGGCAACCCTAAAAAGCACTGGTATTTTCTCCATTTTACAGATGAGGAAACAGGTTAAGTAACTTGCCCATGGTTCCTTAGCAAAGCCAGTCTCTGAATACCGGCAGTCTGGCTTTAGAACTCTCACCCTTAACAACCAGGGACTGCCCAGGCACCATACTGCAAAGGTGGTGTGCCGCAAGATGCAAGGAGGAAGCTGGACATACCCTCTTGGGCCACATGGTTACTCCTGGTGATCACTAAAACTGAACTGGTTGTAGTCTTCTAGACCAGTGGTCCCCAGACTTTTTGGTACCAGGAACTGGTTTCGTGGAAGACAATTTTTCTTGTCTTCCACGGGGGTGGGGGTGGTTTTGGTGTGAAACTGTTTAACCTCACATCAGCAGGCATTTAGATTCTCATTAGGAGTGTGCAACCTAGATCTCTCGCAAGTACAGTTCACAATAGGGTCCATGCTGCTGTGAGAATCTAATGCCCCCGCTGATCCTAATGCCCCCGCTGATCTGACGGGGCAGAATCCTCGGCCGTAATGTTTATCCGCCCTCTGCTCACCTCCTGCTGTGCGGTACAGGTCCCCTGTTCTAGCCATCCGTGGTGGATGTGGTAACAAGATTCGTTTTCCCTGGAGTGAGCACTTCATTTAGGAGGGAGATCTTGGGAGCCTACTCCTAAAAAGGGGAGCTCCCTAGAGCTTTATTCCCCTGAATGGTGGGCCTGATTCTGAGCAAGCTCATCGGCTTTACTGGGCTTTCTTTCCACAACCCCTTTATTCAAACCTGTGAAAAGGCAGCTTTCATCCCATTTCTTTTCTTTTCTTTTTTTTTTTTTGAGACAGAGTCTCACTCTGTCACCCAGGCTGGAGTGCAGTGGTGTGATCTTGGCTCACTGCAACCTCTGCCTCCCGGGCTCAAGCGTTCTCCTGCCTCAGCTTCCTGAGTAGCTGGGATTACAGGTGCCTGCCACCACACCTGGCTAATTTTTTTTTGTATCTTTAGTAGAGATGGGGTTTCGCCATGTTGGTCAGGCTGGTCTTGAACTCCTGACCTCGTGATCCGCCCGCTTTGGCCTCCCAAAGTGCTGGGATTACAGGTGTGAGCTACCGCACCCAGCCTGCTTTCATCCCATTTCACAGAGAGGTAAACCCGGTGAGAGAAGTGAGGTAACCCCTGAGCTGGGGCGGACTCAGGACTTCCTGGTTACCAAGCCTGCACTGTTAACTCTGCATCAGGCTTCCTCCTCAGGAAAATTCCCCAAAGCTTTCAGAGAAACAGAGTGGGCAGAAAAAGAACCATCAGGAGCAGGATGTAGGTCTTGCTTAGTTTCACTCAGCCCTATTCCTGTTAAGACAAGTGAGGAATGACAATAACATGAAATGGCCCAGACAACAATCCTCCCACCTCTGAAAGCTTCCCTGGGATTATGGGCATGAACCACCATGCCCAGCCCATACTTTTGTTCATAAAGTTTAAGTGACTTGCTTACCAATCTTATGCAAAATTTCATGTAATTTATGTAATACTATATAACATAATGCTACATATGGTATGTATATATATAGACACAAAGATCTGTCCTGGGTATTAAGTATCTTATCTCTAGGCTTTATGTTTATGGCTCTGAAATGGAGGGAACTGGGACATACATGTTTTGAGGAATAAAGTGAATAGGTTTTGTTTTTTTGTTTTTGTTTTTGTTTTGTTTTGAGATAAAGTCTCACTCTGTTGCTCAAGCTGGAGTGCAGTGGTGCAATCTCAGCTCACTGTAACCTCCATCTCCCAGGTTCAAGAAATTCTCCTGCCTCAGCCTCCTGAGTAGTCTGGGACTATGGGCACGCGCCACCATGCCCAGCTAATTTTTTTGTATTTTTAGTAGAGACGGGGTTTCACTATGTTGGCCAGGCTGGTCTTGAACTCCTGACCTCATGATCCATCTGCCTTGGCCTCCCAAAGTGCTAGGATTACAGGTGTGAGCCATCCTGCCTGGCCCTGGTTTTTGTTGTTGTTGTTGTTATTGTTTGAGACAGAGTTTCACTCTTATTGCCCAGGCTGGAGTGCAATGGTGCAATCTAGGCTCACTGCAACCTCCACCTCCTGGGTTCAAGCAATTCTCCTGCCTCAGCCTCCCAAGTAGCTGGCATTTCAGGCATGCACCACCACGCCCAGCTAATTTTGTGTTTTTAGTAGAGATGGGGGTTTTACCACGTTGGTCAGGCTGGCCTCGAACTCCTGACCTCAGGTGAACCACTCACTTTGGCCTCCCAAAATGCTGAGATTACAGGTGTGAGCCACCAAGCCTGGCCTAAAGCGAAGGTTTTGAGTGCAGTTTATAGAAGGAATTGATTGTTTTTTGTTTTTTTGAGACGGAGTCTTGCTCTGTCGCCCAGGCTTGAGTGCAGTGGCGCGACCTTGGCTCACTGCAAGCTCCGCCTCCCGGGTTCACGCCATTCTCCTGCCTCAGCCTCCCGAGTAGCTGGGACTACAGGCGCTCGCCATCAAGCCCGGCTAATTTTTGTAATTTTTTTTTTTTTTTTTTTTTTTAGTAGAGACAGGGTTTCAGTGTGTTAGCCAGGATGGTCTTGATCTCCTGACCTCATGATCTGCCTGCCTCGGCCTTCCAAAGTGCTGGGATTACAGGCATGAGCCACTGCGCCCGGCCTGATTGGTTTTTTTAACATCATTAAAGTTTCTTTTTTTTTTTTTTTGAGATGGAGTCTCGCTCTGTCGCCCAGGCTGGAGTGCAGTGGCCGGATCTCAGCTCACTGCAAGCTCTGCCTCCCGGGTTCACACCATTCTCCTGCCTCAGCCTCCCGAGTAGCTGGGACTACAGGCGTCCGCCACCTTGCCCGGCTAGTTTTTTGTATTTTTTAGTAGATACGGGGTTTCACCGTGTTAGCCAGGATGGTCTCAATCTCCTGACCTCGTGATCCACCCGTCTCGGCCTCCCAAAGTGCTGGGATTACAGGCTTGAGCCACCGCACCCGGCCACATCATTAAAGTTTCTATTAGGTAAAAAAAAAAAAAAAAAAAAAAGATGGTGTTAGGGTGAGGCAGGTGGTATAGGGGACCAACCTGTTCCAGCATACAGGGAAAGCCCTCCAAAAGAAAAGTTTTATAAAGGCAGTATAAAGGCAAAGTGGAGGTTAAGCAGGACACAGGTATCCAGATTCTGTACTCTCCTAGGAGCAATGGGAGCCATGGATGGTTTTAGGCGGAAGAATGATGAAACCTGAGATGCATTTAGAGTTTTATTGGCTGTAACATGGTGAAAGTTAGGGAAGACACCCAGATGAGAAACAAAAAGAACAGTAACAAGGCTGCTATAAGAAGGCAGGCCAGGCCGGGCGCGGTGGCTCAAGCCTGTAATCCCAGCACTTTGGGAGGCCGAGACGGGCGGATCACGAGGTCAGGAGATCGAGACCATCCTGGCTAACACTGTGAAACCCCGTCTCTACTAAAAAATACAAAAAACTAGCCGGGCGAGGTGGCGGGTGCCTGTAGTCCCAGCTACTCCGGAGGCTGAGGGAGGAGAATGGCCTAAACCCGGGAGGCGGAGCTTGCAGTGAGCTGAGATCCGGCCACTGCACTCCAGCCTGGGCGACAAAGCCAGACTCCGTGTCAAAAAAAAAAAAAAAAAAAAAAAAAAAAAAAAAAAAAAAAGAAGGCAGGCCAGAGATATTGGGAGCAATGAGAAAAGAAGTGTATGCATTTGAAAGACATTGGAAGTAGACTTGGCAGGCCTTAGTGATCGAGTGGGGAGGGATAGAAAAGGGAAATTAGGGATGCCTTCTGGGGTTCTGGGTTAAGCAACTGAGAAAGTGGTGATGCCCCTTATGGAGGCAGGGAACAGTGGGGGAGACGCTGGACTGGAAATGAAGGTGATAAATTCAGTTGTGGAAATGTATAGTGTGAGGTGATATCAAACGATGTGGAGGCTTGTGGCTGACTATTTGGGGCTGAAACTCAGGGACAAAGACTAGGCTGGAGATACAGCTTTGAGAAACATCACTTGTAGAGACTGACTGGAACTATGCAGTGGATAAGACTGCCTAAGGAGAATGTGATAGTTTCTCTTATGACAGAGGAAAAGAAGCTGCAATGGAGATTGAGGGGAGAAAGAGACTAGAGACATAGGGAGAGGAAAACCAGGAGAGTGGGGGTTATGGCTTTTTTTTTTTTTTTTAAACAGTGACTGAAAAGGATAGGCAGGACAGCAATGACAAATGCTGTTGAAAGGTCAAGGAAGGGCTGGGTGCGGTGGCTCACACCTATAATCCCAGCACTTTGGGAGGCCAAGGTAGGCAGATCACTTGAGGTCAGAAGTTTGAGACCAGTCTGGCTAACATGATGAAACCCTGTCTCTACTAAAAATACAAAAATTAGCCAGGCATGGTGGCACGTGCCTGTAGTCCCAGCTACTTGGGAGGCTGAGGCTGGAGGATCGCTTGAACCTGGGAAGCAGAGATTGCAGTAAGCCTCAGCGCCATTGCACTCCAGCCTGGGTGAGAGTTAGACTCTGCGTCAAAAAAAAAAAAAAAAAAAAAAAAAAAGAACAAGGAAGATAAAGACTAAGTCTTTGAGGAGAACATTTTCAGTGGTATGGTGAAGCAGATATCAGAAGTGCAGAGGACTGAGAAATGATGAAAGGTGAAGGTGAAGCAATGGAGTGTTCAGATATAGACCACTTTTTCCATGAGGTTTGGTTGTAAAGGGGAGAAGGGAAAGAAGGTGGTAGCTGGAGGCAGAGGAGTTGTCTGGAGCTAAGGGACATCACTTTGATGCTTGCTCTTTCTTCAGTAAAGGAGGTTCCTGGGAAAGCAAGAGGGGGAGGGGGTGTTGAATAGTGGGAGATCTGGGGAGCATGCAGGATATTTGGAAGTTGATTTTGGGGGAGAGCTGGAGAGAGAGCTGCTTTGGCAAATAGGACTGCTGAAGGGTGTTGAGGACCTAGTTGAAGTTGACAATGTATGTAGCACTGATCTGTGTGGTTGTGAGATTTTGTCCAGTGGCCCTCAGAGCCAAGAAGCAGAGAAGACAGAAGGTTGGATTCTTCCAGAATTGTAGTGCTGCCAGATGGGTGTTACTATCCTTCTAGTTGTGCTAGAAAGATAACTGTGCAAGAGATATAAGTATATTGGGAAGAATGTGATGGAGGTGATAAACCCTGAACTCTCAGCTGATGGGGAAGGAAGTGAAGACTCGAGGGAGCTCATAATAAAAGTAGAGGCACAAATGAACTGGAAGTTTCTGCAGGCTAGAGAAACCATGGAAGGAATTCAGAGACTAGCAGGACCGATGAAAGATCAGGTGTCTGCATTTATAACTTCAGAGGTGGAGCTCTTCTGTGGTCCACGGTGTTACCCTAGGAGTGGAGGGCTGAAGAGGACTGGAAGAGAAAGCCTCCGGAGTTGACTGTGAGTCTGGAGTCAAAGTGACCAATGAATGGAGATGAGAGCTAGGACTTTAGGTACTACATCTCACCCCTGTTGTCCATGGTGCCTGAGCCACACCAGTTGCACCAGTCAGAGGGTGTAAGGTCCTATTCTAAAGCACTCGCACCACAAGTTTTGAGAGCCCAATTCCCCATATTTGTTTGTTTGTTTTGTTTTGTTTTCTGAGATGGGAGTTTTGCTCTTGTAGGTCAGGCTGGAGTGCAATGGTGCGATCTCGGCTCACTGCAGCCGCCTCCCAGGTTCAAGTGATTCTTCTGCCTCAGCCTCCCAAGTAGGTGGGATCACAGACACTCCCCATCACTCCCGGCTAATTTTTGTAATTTTTCAATAGAGACGCGGTTTTGCCATGTTGGACACACTTGTCCCTGACCTCGTGATCAACCTGCCTTGGCCTCCCAAAGTGCTGGGATTATAGGTGTGAGCCACCACACCTGGCCCCAGTTCCCCATATTTGAAGCGCACTTATGCTACAGGGTTTTCAATTGCCTTTACCAACCCCGAATCTCCTGGTTTTTCTTCTTCTTTGTGCCTGTTATGACCTACCCTCATTATCAGAGACTCATTGTAGGAGGGGACTACACAAGGGTATAAATCCCAGGAGGTAGTGATCCCTGTAGGCTATCTTAGATTCTATCACAATTGTCTTCAGTTTTCATTTTGTAATTTTTCTCTGGCTATGTAAGCCCTGCTTCGATGTCCACCCATATGATGATGACTTTCAAAAGTCCAGGCTAGGCGTGGTGGCTCACGCCTTAATCCCAGCACTTAGGGAGGCCAAGGCAGGCGGATCACTTGAGGCCAGGAGTTCGAGACCAGCCTGGCCAATATGGTGAAACCCCCATCTCTACTAAAACTACAAAAATTAGCTGGACGTGTTGGCAGATGCCTGTAATCCCAGCTACTTGGGAGGCTGAGGCAGAATAATCACTTGAGCCTGGGAGGTGGAGGTTGCAGTGAGCCAAGATCGTGCCACTAAACTCCAACCTGGGTCCCAGAGTGAGACTCAGCCTCAAAAAAAGTCTGTGCCCAGCCCAGACCTCTACATTGACCTGCAACCTGTATATACAACTGCTATGTTGACATCTGTATTAGTCAAGGTTCTCCAGAGAGGAAGAACCAATGTGACATCTATATATCTACAATGTAGATCTATATCTATAAATATATGGGAGGGGATTTATTAGGGGAATTGGCTCACATGGTTATGGAGGCTGAGAAGTCCCACAATAGGCCATCTACAAGCTGGAGAACCAGGGAGGCTGGTAGAGTGCTTCAGTTCAAGACCACCCTGTCTTGGACTTGCCCTCAGAACCAGGGAAGCTGAATGGTGTATCACCCAGTTCAAGGCCCAAGCCGGGAGAACCTGAGGAACCACTGGTACAAGTCTTGGAGTCCAAAGGCTCAATAGTTGCTAAATGAATAAATGGATGGACTCTACTACCTAATCTCCTGGAGTTAGGAGATTAGGGGAACCTGGAGTTCCGATGCCAAGAGCAGAAGAGGGGTGTCCCAACTCCAGAACAGAGAATTTGCCTTTCCTCTGCCTTTTTGTTCTATTAGATGGTGCCTGCCCATATTGGATGAGGACAGATATTCCTTACTCAGTACATTGATTCAAATGCCAATATCTCCTGAGAACACCCTCATAGACATACCCAGAAATAATGTTCCCCCAGGAATCTGAGTATCCTTTAACCTAGTCAGGTTGACATAAAAAACGAATCATTGCAAAATCCTAACCAAGTCTCAAAGGTGCCTCAAATTCAACTTGTCTAAGATGGAGCTCAAGATCCATTTTATCTCCTCTTCCAGTGTTCTCCATATCTGTGAATCCCTCCACCATCCATCCATTTATCCAAGGCTGAACAGTGGCCTCATCCTTGAAGCTACTTCATCGCCCCCTTCACATCCAACTCATCACCAAGTCCTATTGATTTTGCTCCTGTATTTCTCTGCAGCCTGCTCAGATCTCTTTTTCTTCACTCTCACACCAGTCCACACTCCAGCTCTATTCTCTCTTGCTCAGATGACTGCACTGGCTCCCAGGCAAGTCCCATCATAGCTTTATTGAGATTTCTCCATTTTGATCTGCACTTTAGCAGCCAAAGTGAGTTTTATAAAATGCAATTTTGATCAGTGTTCCATGGTCCTAAACGTTCCACTATGGCCCATAAGATCCTACATGGTCTGGCCCCTTCCTTCTATTCGCTCTAGTGGATCTCACTCTACTCCTTTACTCTCTAAACTCCGAGTTTCTTTTCTTTTTTGGTAAAATGTACATAACCACTTTTAAGTGTGCAGATCTGTGGCATTTGGTGCATTCACATTGTTGTGCGATCATCACTACTAACCATTTCCAGAACTGTTTCATCTTCTCCAGCTGAAATTCTGTATCTATTAAGCACTAACTTTCCATTACCCCCTTTCTGGGTTTCTTTTCATCCCTCAAAGGAGCTATGCTGCCTTCCACAGAGTCCTTATATACATGCTGATCTCTCCATCTGAAACACACTTCCTCTCCCCTTTGCCTAGTTAGCCTCCTGTGGTTCCCAACACCAGCCTAGAAGCTTCTGTAAATTCTCTCAAAACCCCTTCTCCTCCCAGAAGAACAATTTGTATTTATACAGGTGTTTGATTGTTTGAAGGGTGCTCTCATCCTGCCCTCCTCTCTTAACGTAGTTTTTCCTGTCAGGAATTCCTCGCTTTGTCCACAAGCCCTGGCACACAGCAGGTGCTCAATCCTTGCTAAATGAATAAATGGACGGACTCTGCTACCTAATATCCTTCCAGCCGGTCATCCACTTGTGGGTGCCTCCGCCCCCAGCTTGGGGTGTGTCCCCCTGGGTCGGACTTTGGCGCCCTATCCAGGCTGGCAGTAGGTTGTGCTCTTTGGTTTGCCTATCTCGGGCCTCCCGCCCAGCCGCGCGGACCGCAGAACACACGCCCCGGGCGTATCACACTGTCACGCGGAGCCTCCCCCGCCTCCAGACGTCAGTCCGGTTGCTACCCCGGCAGGAATCGAGCTTATACCACGAAGGCTCCTTCTCACCTCCGGACGTGAGAATTACAGGCTTGGACCTCAAACCGCCGCGGTGAGAGCCGGGAGGTGGGAAGAAAGTTGGGAGGCGCGCGCCCCCGTCACGCTCTCTCTCAGTTTGGGTCGCAGCCCTTTAACAACCACTACAGTCTCGCCTTCGCCGGGACGGGGGCTGTGGAGGCGCGCCGGGATTGGTCGGTTTGGGTGCGGGTGTCGCTTAGCAGCAGCGAATGGGGGCTCAAGGCTCGCGCACGCGCACTACCGCCTACCTGCGCCCGGGCCGCCGGTGACCTGGGCCGGGTCCGCCCGGTCGGCTAAGGTTGCTGAGGAGGCGGCGGGTAGCTGGCGGGCGCCGACTTCCGAAGGCCGCCGTCGGGGCGAGGTGAGGGCTCACGGGCGGAAGCGGGTGCCGCAACCCGTTAGCCGACAGCAGGCGGGTTAGGGTGTGGCGCAGGGCGGGCCCAGAGGTGGAGGCGGCCCAGGGCCAGCCCCGCCCTCAGGCCCGGCCTTGGCCCTGGGGCTCCCCACGGGGCTTCCCTGGGCTTCTTGGAGTCCTCTGTCCCCTTTCTCCCGCCAGCCTCTCCCTGGACCCCGGGGCCACCCAAGACACGCGCCTGCGGGAACCCTGGGCTGACAGATGGGCGCCGAAGGCTTCTCCCAGTTGGAAGAGATGGGGAGTGAGAAAGGGGACGACTGTTTCTTTAACCATTCACGAATCTCACGTCAGAGCATTGTTTAATCTGAATAGCAAACTTCCCTTAGCATGCCAGTGTTATAAGACTTTAAATATTGGATACACTGAACCAACTTTTCAGAGCACTGGGTGTAGGACGTTCCATTACAGGTTTTGTGTTCATTACAGATTTACACATGTACCTCCAGAGCCAGAAGGATAAAGCACTTGGGGAAAACTTAGGTTTGTAGAAATCAAAGCCACGAAAGACTTGCCAGTGTGGAAAGTAATTGGTGAAATTTGTGACATGGTCAGAAAAGAATACAGCTCAGAACCAACATAGAGGATAATATTTAGTTACGTTTTGCAGAGGAGAGTTGATCCCGCTAAAGATAATTTTAGTAAAATGAAAAATGGAAGCAACTGGAAATGGTTTAACGTTGCTAGATAGAATTAAATAAACAAATAGAGTTTCCTCTGGAAAGTACATTTTGGACAATGTTGTTACTAGCTCTGATTTAAGTGTTTGTACTTGCAACAGAAGCCATCTTGAAGTCTCAGTGTTTTTTTATTCTTAGAATAACTTAGAAATCAACTATATTCAAAAAGTAACATGGTCAGAGAGAGGACAACCTGACTTCAAGGTAATACAGTGGATAAAGAGCAGTTGTAACGAGTGTAATCTCAGGCTCCTTCGTCTACCAACAGGTCTCTGATTACCTTATTAGTGCTCTAAGGAGGAGAAATTATTTTAGAGAAAGGGAGTAGCTGTAATCCCCAAGGTTGGATTTATAGAAGAAGGATGTGGTGGAAAGATCGTCAGCTTTAGAATATTTGAAGTAAGGAAGTGTGGGTTGAATCTGGCTCTACCTCTTGAGCCTTAGAGCTGCAGTTTTCCCACCTAGCCAGTGTAGGTTATGTCTACCTTATAGTTACAAGCATTTAATAACATTATCAGTGTAAAAGGTCCTATCAAGTTTAGTTCCCTACCCTTCTCACTTCTTAACAAATGACAAAACTGACCTCTACCCTCCTGTTCACTCCATCCCCAAGCAACTTGGAGCCTTAATAGAATCTACAAATTTGGTAACCAGTTCTCAAGGCCTGTGGCTGAAGGTGAATTTAGTAAAGGTGACACAACTCAGTTTTGTCTTCTGTATTGTGTATTTGAGTCTTCTGTATTCTGTATATACTTTATGGTGAACACTTTGTGTTTGAATATTTGTGTGCCAAATGAACCCTGTTTTGTCTAAATTCCTATTTTGCAAGGTGCAGTCATCTCTCTCTTTCTCTCTTTCTTTCTGTTTCTCTCTCTCAGCCTCTCCCTCTCTCAGTGCATGTGGTAGGGGCTTGAGGAGGGGTTAAGGGTAAAAGGTGGAAGAAAAAACAGAAACAAGGGTAGCCTGTAGCATAGGCACAAAGTCTTTGTTGATAGAACAGAGATAATATATGGCATGAGCAATTTACAAACAGATGCTGGGAAGAGGATTTAGGAAATAAGGGAGTCAAATTAAAATATATTTTTATAAAACTAGTAACACAGATGCTGTGTATTTGATTATTACTTTACTCTACTTTTAGACAAATGTCATCTGTATAAACCTTTCTCTTTTTCTCTCCAAGTACAGATTTATTGTGGAAAAGTGTTCAAACTGTAGATCAGAATTATGGCAAGGGATCTGTAAACCTGCATTTCTTGTTTCAGTGAGCAAAAATAAGGTAGCCTTTAGGTCATTCATTCATTTGCTTAGCAGTGTTTACTGAGTGCTTCCTAATATGTCCCAGGCAAGGTGGTAGGTTATGACATCCACTGCCTTGTGGAAGGATCTGCTAAGATCTGGAAGACATTCCATTGTCTCTTTGTGTGAACATTCTGAAGCTGCCTTTGTCCTTGTGGAGTTGATTTTCTTTTCTTTTCTTTTCTTTTCTTTTCTTTTCTTTTCTTTTCTTTTTCTTTTTCTATTCTTTTTTTTTTTTTTTTTTTTTTTTTTTTTTTTGAGACACGGTCTCACTTTGTTGCCTAGGCTGGAGTGCAGTGATGTAGTCACAGCTCACACAGCCTTGACCTCCTGAGCTCAAGACTCTCACCTCAGAGTCCTGAGTAGCTGGGACCACAGGTGTGTGCCACCATGCCTGGCTTTTTTTTTTTTTTTTTTTTTTTTGAGACGGAGTCTTCTCGCTCTGTCGCCCAGGCTGGAGTGCAGTGGCTGGATCTCCGCTCACTGCAAGCTCCGCCTCCCAGGCTCCCGCCATTCTCCTGCCTCAGCCTCCCGAGCAGCTGGGACTACAGGCGCCGCCACCTACCCCGACTAGTGTTTTTGTATTTTTTTTTTTTAGTAGAGATGGGGGTTTCACCGGGTTAGCCAGGATGGTCTCGATCTCCTGACCTCGTGATCCTCCCGTCTCGGCCTTCTAAAGTGCTGGGATTACAGGCTTGAGCCACCGCGCCCGGCCTTTTTTTTTTTTTTTTTTTTAAATTTTTTGTAGAGATGGGGTATCATTGTGTTTCCCAGGCTGGTCTCAAATTCTTGGGCTCAAGCAGTCCTCCCACCTCTGCCTCCCAAAGTGCTGGGATGACAGGTATGAGCCACCATGCTCAGCCTGCTTTTCTAGTTTTTTTTTTTTTTTTTCAAACGGAGTCTCGCTGTGTCGCCCAGGCTGGAGTGCAGTGGCTCTACCTCGGCTCGCTGCAACTTCTGCCTCCCGGGTTCACACCATTCTCCTGCCTCAGCCTCCTGAGTAGCTGGGACTACAGGCACCTGCTACCATGCCCGGCTAATTTTTTTGTACTTTTGGTAGAGATGGGGTTTCACCATGTTAGCCAGGATGGTCTTGATCTCCTGACCTCGTGATCTGCCCGCCTCGGCCTCCCAAAGTGCTAGGATTACAGGCATGAGCCACCGCACCTGGCCCTAGTTTTTTTTTTTTTTTTTTTTTTTTGAGATGGAGTTTCCTTCTTGTTGCCCAGGCTGGAGTGCAATGGCACGATCTCGGCTCACTGCAACCTCTGCCTCCTGGGTTCAAGCTGTTCTCCTGCCTCAGCCTCCAGAATAGCTGAGATTACAGGCATGCACCACCATACCTGGCTGATTTTGTATTTTTAGCAGAGACAGGGTTTCTCCATGTTGGTCAGGCTGGTCTCGAACTCGCAGCCTCAGCTGATCCGCCTGCCTCTGCCTCCCAAAGTGTTGGGATTACAGGTGTGAGCCACCACACCCAGCCACTTTCCTGTTTTAAGTTGAATACTAGTTATCTTTGAGCAGCTTTATTTCAAAGAGTCCTGAGATTATAGTACTTCCAGTTTGGAAATGTCATGTAGTTAGGGAGCTATTCACTATAAAGTGTGCCCTTCAATGTTCATGCATAAAACATCAAAATTATAGTTAATTAGCAGATAAGATTATTGTTCCATTGGTGGAGATATTTAAAAATGATATTTAAACAAAAAAGTATGAGCATAATTTAAGTAACCAGTACGTGAAGATCTTAAGTTAATACTTTTTTCCTAGCTTTTATTTTAAGATAATTATAGTTGCAGGAATTTGCAAAGGTAGTACAGAGAAATCTCATGTATGCTTCACCTAGTTTTCCCCATTGATTACATATTATATAATTCTAGTACAATAGCAACTCCAGGAAATTGACGTGGGTATAAAGTGTGTGTGTGTGTGTGTAGTACTGTCACTTTATCGTGTAGATTCCTGTAATCATCACGGCAATCAAGATACAGAATTATTCCATCCCCACAAAGATCTGCCTTTGGCTATTCATTCATAGTCACACCTGTTCCCCTCTTCTCTACCATCCCTAACCTCTGACAACTGTTTATCAGCCCTCCGTTTCTCTAAGTTTGTCATTTCAAGAATGTTACATGAAAGGATGCATATAGTATATAACCTTTTGATACTGGCTTTTTACAACCAAGCATAATGCACTTGAGATCCATTCAAGTTGTTCTGTGTACCAGTACAGTAGTTTATTCCTCTTATTTGCTGAGTAGTCCATGGAATGAATATACTGTGGTTTGTTTAACCATTCACTATTTGTAGGACATGTTAGTTGTTTCCAGGTTTGGTTATAAAGCTGTAATGAGCAATTATACAGAGATTTTTGTGTAGACATGAGTTTTTATTTCTCTGGGATAAATACCAGGAGTGTGATTGGTAGATTGTACAGTAATTCCATGTTTAGTTTTAAAATAAACTGCCAAATGGTTTTTTTTTGTTTGTTTTTGTTTTTTGAGACAAAGTCTCATTCTCTGGCCCAGGCTGGAGTACAATGGTGCAGTCTCAGCTCACTGCAACCTCCGCCTCCCAGGTTCAAGCAATTCTCCTGCCTCAGCCTCCCAAGTAGCTGGGATTACAGGTGCCCACCACCACGCCTAGTTAATTTTTGTGTTTTTGATGGAGACGGGGTGTCACCATGTTGGCCAGGCTGGTCTCGAACCCTTGACCTCAGGTGATCCACCCACCTCAGCCTGCCAAAGTGCTGGGATTACAGGCATGAGCCACTGTGCCTGGCCCAAACTTTTCTAGAGTATACCATTTTACAGTCCAGTAATGCATGAGAGATCCAGTTTCTCTCCATGCTTGCCAGTATTTGATACTGTCACTATTTATCGTTTTAGCTGTTCTGATGGGTAGGTAGTATTATCTCATTGGGCTCTCAAATTGCAGTTTCATAATAGCTCAGTATCTTTTCATGCTCTAATTTGCCATCCATATATCCTCTTTGGTGAAATGTCTGTATGTGTGTTTTTCCCATTTTAAAATTGGATTGTTTGTATTTTTTCACTGTTGAATTTCAAGAGTTCTTTATACAGTCTAGGTTTGAGTTGCTTATCAGATATGTGGTTTACAGATATTTTCTCCCAATTTCTAGCTTGTCTTTTCATCCTCTTCATATGGGCTTTCATAGAGAAAAAGTGTACAGTTTTGTTGCAGTCCAGTTTTCTGAATTATCTTTATGGATTATGCTTTTGGTGTCATATCTAAGAGCTCCTCACTAAGCCATAGGTCCTGAAGATTTCCTCCTATGTTTTCTCCAGTTTTATAGTTTTATTTTTCATATTTAAATCTATGATAAATCTTGAGTTAATTTTTATATAAGATGTGAGGTTTAGGTCAAGATTCTTTCTTTTTACTCCCGGCACTATTTGTAGAAAAGACTACCCCTCCTCCCTTAAATTACGTTTGCACTTTGTTAAAAAATCAGTTAGATATACCTATGTAAGTATATTTTTGGATTCTGTATTCTGTTTCATTGATCTATGTCTATTTGTCTGACAATACCACACAATCTTGATTACTATAGCTATATAATAAGTCTTGAAGTAGGATAGCATGGTTTTTCCTATTTTATTCTTTTTTCAGAATTGCTTTAGCTATTTTAGTTTCTTTGCCTTTCCATATGCATTTTAGAATAATCTTATCTATAGCCACAAACTCTCTTGCTTATTTTTTTTTCCAGTAGTTGCATTAAATCTGTATATCAATTTGGGGGGAAAATTGACATCTTTGCTATGTTGACTCTTCCAATCCATAAAACATGATGTATCTCCCCATTTAGCACTTCGATTTCAGGAATGTTTTGTAGTTTTCATCATACAAGTTCTGAATATGTTTTGTTAGATTTACATCTAAGCATTTTATTTTAAAAATTGTAGCTTTATTGAGATTATTTTTTAGAGTGATTATAAATGGTATTTTAAGTTTTGGTTTCCATATGTTCATTGTTAGTATATAGAAATATAATTTTTTTGAGATGAAGTATCACTCTATCCGAAGGACCAACTTTTTGTTTCATTGGTTTTTCTCTATTTTTAAATTTTTCCATTTCATTGATTTCTGCCCTATGATTTCCTTCCATGTTTGTGATTTAAGCTTATTTTGCTCTTCTTCTAGTTTCTTGACCTGTGAGCTTAAATTATTGTTTTGAGACTTTTCTTCTTTTTGAACGTAAACATTTAGTGCTATGAATTTCCCTCTCAGTACTGCTTTAGCTGTGTACCACAAATTTTGATATATTTTCATTTTCATCCAGTTCAATGTATTTTTAAAATTTTCTTGATATTTCCTTTTTAACCTATGGATTATTTAAAAGTGTTTGCCTTCTTTTCAAGTGTTTGGAGGTTTTCATTACCTTTCTGTTATTAATTTATAATTTGATTACATTGTGGTCATATAACACACTTTGTATGAATTCTTTTAAATTTATTGAGGTTTGTCTTATAGCCCAGGATATGGTCTATCTTGGTAGATATTCTGTGGTTTCTTGTCTTAAACTCCTGTCCTCAGCAATCCTCCCACCTCGGCCTCCCAGAGGGTTGGCATTACAGGTATGAGCCACTGTGTCCAGCCTATTCTATGGGGTCTTTTTTTTTTTTTTTGAGATGGAGTCTCGCTCTGTCACCCACGCTGGAGTGCTGTGGCCGGATCTCAGCTCACTGCAAGCTCCGCCTCCCGGGTTCACGCCATTCTCCTGCCTCAGCCTCCCGGGTAGCTGGGACTACAGGCGCTGCCACCTCGCCCGGCTAGTTTTTTGTAGTTTTTAGTAGAGACGGGGTTTCACCGTGTTAGCCAGGATGGTCTCGATCTCCTGACCTCGTGATCCGCCCGTCTCGGCCTCCCAAAGTGCTGGGATTACAGGCTTGAGCCACCGCGCCCGGCCTATTCTGTGGGGTCTTGAAAGGAATTCTGTTGTTGGATGGAATATTATAAATGATGATTATATCCTTTAGTTGATAGTGTTTTTTAGTTCTTTTTTTAAAATCTTTGCTGATTTCTGTTTACTTGTCTTATCAATTTTTGAAGTGGAGGTGGTTGAACTCTCCAGCTACAACTATGGATTTGTCTATTCCTCCTTTCACTTTATTAGTTTTTGCTTCACTTATTTACATCTTTGAAGTTTGGTGCAAACACATTTAGGATTATTGTACCTTCTTGGTGGACTTATTCTTTTATCATTATGTAATATCCTTCTCTGTTCCTGGACATTTTCTTTGCTCTGAAGTCTATCTGATGATAATATAACTCTTGCTTCTTTTGATTAATGTTTACATGCTATATTTTTTCCATCCATTTACTTTCAACCTATCTATATTGGTATATTGGAAGTGAATTTCATGTAGATAGTATATAATTGGTTCATGTCTTTTATCTACCGTCAGTCTCTGTCTTCAATTGTCATATTTAGACCCTTTACATGTAATGTAATCATTGATATATATTAGGAAATAAGTCTGCCCTTTTTTGTTTTGTGTTTGTTGTGTTTGTTGTTGTTGTGTTATTTCTCCATTTTCTTTTCCTTGACTTCTTGTGAGTAATTTGAACATTTTAAAATAATTACATTTTAGGCCAGGCCTAGTGGCTTATGCCTGTAATCCCAGTACTTTGGGAAGCTGAGATGGGCAGATTGCTTGAGAACAGGAATTCAAGACCAGCCATGGCAACATAGTAAGACCCTGTCTCTACAAAATACATCTTTAAAAAAATTAGCTGGGTGTAGTGGTACATGTCTGTAGTTCTAGCTGCTTGGGAGGCTGAGGCAAAAGGATCACTTGAGCCTTGAGGCTGAGGCAGAAGGATGACTTGAGGTCGAGGCTGCAGTGAGCCATGATTGTGCCACTGTGTTCCAGACTGGGTGACAGTGAGACCCTGTCTCAAAAAATAGTAATTTCATTTTATAATCTGCAGTGTTTTTTAGTATATCTCTTTGTATAGCTTTTTAGTGGGGTGTGTATGTGTTTGTGTGTGTGTGTGTGTGTGTATGTGTATGACTTGTCGTGGTCTCCTGATGTCAGTGTTTTACTATTTCAAATGAAATGTAGAAACTTTACCTCCTTTTATGTCTTTGAACCCTCCCATTTATAATTGTCTTAAATATTTCCTTTACATATGTTGAGAACCACGAGACATTGTAATTAGTGCTTCATTTACCAAACATCATTTAGAAAACTCATGAGAGATTAATCTGTCATATTTTTAAAAGTTTTTACCCTTTCTATTCTTCTTTCTTTCTTCCTGATGTTCCTGGATTTCTTCTTTTATCATTTCCTTTCTGTTTAGAGAACTTCTTGACAAATTCCTTTAATGTTCCTTCATCTAAGTATGCTTTAATTTTTCTTTTATTCCTTTTTTTTTTTTTTTTTTGAAATGGAGTCTTGCTCTGTCACCCAGGCTGGAGTGCAGTGGCCGGATCTCAGCTCACTGCAAGCTCCTCCTCTCGGGTTCACGCCATTCTCCTGCCTCAGCCTCCCGAGTAGCTGGGACTACAAGCGCCCACCACCTCGCCCAGCTAGTTTTTTGTATTTTTAGTAGAGACGGGGTTTCACCGTGTTAGCCAGGATGGTCTCGATCTCCTGACCTCGTGATCCACCCGTCTCGGCCTCCCAAAGTGCTGGGATTACAGGCTTGAGCCACCGCGCCCGGCCTTTTTTTTTTTTTTTTTTTTTTTTTGAGGCAAGGTCTTGCTATGTTGCCTAGGCTGGACTTGAACTCCTGGGGCTCAAGCAGTGTAGTTGGGACTATAGGCACATGCCACTGCACCTAGCTGCTTAAAGGATATTTTTGCTGAATATGGGATTCTGGGTTGGCAGTTCTTTTCTTTTAGTACTCGGAAAAAATGTGCTACTTCCTTTTGGCCTCCATGGTTTCTGTGAGAAATTTGCTGTCATTTGAATTGTTTTCCCCTTATAGGTAAGGTATTATTTTTCTCTTGCTGCTTTCAAGATTTTTTCTTTATGTTTAGTTTTCGTAAGTTGGGCTTCTGTCTGTGTGCTGGCATGGGTTTCTTGGGTTTATCCTTTCTGGGATTTGTTCAGTTTCTTGAATCTCTGGGCTTATGTCTTTTGCACAGTTTGGGAAATATTCAGAAATTGTTTCTTTGAATACTTTTTCTTTTTTTTTTTTTTTTTTTTTGAGGCGGAGTCTCGCTCTGTCGCCCGGACTGGAGTGCAGTGGCCCGATCTCAGCTCACTGCAAGCTCCGCCTCCCGGGTTTGCGCCATTCTCCCGCCTCAGCCTCCCGAGTAGCTGGGACTACAGGCGCCCGCCACCTCGCCCGGCTAGTTTTTGTATTTTTAGTAGAGACGGGGTTTCACTGTGTTAGCCAGGATGGTCTCGATCTCCTGACCTCGTGATCCGCCCGTCTCGGCCTCCCAAAGTGCTGGGATTACAGGCTTGAGCCACCGCGCCCGGCCTGAATACTTTTTCATCCCTGTCTTCTTCCTTTTGTCCTCCAGGACTCAAGTAACAGGAATATTTGGTCATTTTTTATAGCCCTCACAGGTCTCCAAGTGCCTGTGAAATATTTTTCAATCTAGTTCCCCTCATATTGTTCAGATTGAGTAATTTCTATACTCTGTCTTCATATTTACTTATTCATTCTTCTCCCCCCCATATTTCTATTGAGCCCATCCATTGCGTTTTTTACTTTAATTAATTAATTTATTTATTTTCATACAAATGGGGTCTCATTATGTTGTCTAGGCTGGTCTCAAACTCCTGGTCTCAAGTGATCCTCTTGCCTTGGTCTCTCAAAGCATTAGGATTGTAGATATAAGCCACTGTACCTGGCCTCAGTTTTATTTTGTTTTGTTTTGTTTGATGGAGTCTCACTCTGTAGCCCAGGCTGGAGTTCTGTGGTGTGATCTTGGCTCACTGCCATCTCAGCCTCCGGATTCAAGTGATTCTCCTGCCTCAGCCTCCCAAGTGTCTGAGACTACAGGTGTGTGCCACCATGCCCGGCTAATTTTTGTATTTTTAGTAGAGATGAAGTTTTACTATGTTGGCCAGGCTGTCTCGAACTCCTGACTTCAAGTGATCCATCTGCCTTGGCCTACCAAAGTGGCAGGATTACAGGCGTGAGCCACCATGCCTGGCTGCCTCAGTTTATTTTTAATTCTAGAATCTCCATTTAGTTGTTTATATCTTCTGTTTCTTTACTGAGAGTTTTTATTTTTCATTTTTTAAAAGTGGCTGGGTATGGTGACTCACCCCTGTAATCCCAGCCCTTTGAGAGGCTGAGGTGGGAGGATCACATGAACCTGAGAGTTCAAGACCAGCCTGAGCAACATAGCGAGACCCTGTGTCTAAAAAAAAAAAAAAAAAAAATGTAGTGATGTGTGCCTATATTCCCAGCTATTCAGCATGCTGAGGTGGAAGGATTGCTTGAGCCCTGGAGATTGAGGCTGCAGTGAGCCATGATTGCACTGCTGCATTCTAGCCTGGGAAGCAGTTTATAATTGCCCATTGAAGCATTTTTATGGTGGCTGTTTTAAACTCTTTGTAGATAATTCTAATATCTCTGTCATCTTGATGTTGGCATCAGTTAATGTCTCTTCTCATTGAAGGTGAGATTTTTCTGGTTCTTAGTATAGCCAGTGATTTTCTATTGAAACTTACATTTTGGATATTATGAGATCTGAATCTTACTAAAATCTTCTGTTTTAGCTGGTCTTTCTTGATACCACTCCAGCAGGGGGAGTGAGGGACTGTCTTATTACTGCCCGATGGACGTAGAAGTCCAGGTTCCCTACATGGCCTCTGTTGACACCCTAGGGGAAAGGGACTGCTCATCATTGCTGGGGAGAGATAGGAATTCTGTCTGCCGAGTGACGTGGTGGGAGAGAATGGCTCATTACTGCCCTCTAACCTGCTACTTGGCCTTCTCTAATGCTACCCCGGCAGGATGGGAGGTGGAGAATGGGGCATCTTGTTACTGCAGGACAGTGGTGGAAGTCTAGGCTGTTCACTTGGCCTTCGTTGGCAGGTGTGTGGTGGCTACAGTTTTTTTTTTTTTTTTTTTTTTTTTTTTTGTGATGTTTGGCTGGAGTAGAGCAGTTTTTTTATCTAAAAGTTTTTTGTTTTGTTATGCTTTACCTTTTCTAGTTTTTTTGACTGGAGAGAACAAAGTTTTTTTGACTTTTTTTTTTTTGTTGTTCGGTCTGTACCCATTGGCATTTCTTGCTAGCTTCTCCAACACCCAGTCTGTGATATGTGAGACAAACAAACAAATAAGAAAAAACAAACTCAGCAGACTCACAGATGTGTCATTCCTTAAATCCCAAGGTCCCTAGCCAGTCTTCTTCTTCACCTTTCAGAATTTTTATTTTTATTTTTGAAACAGGGTCTCACTCTGTCACCTAGGTTGGAGTACAGTGGCACAATCTCGACTTACTGCAACCTCTCCCTCCTGGGTTCAAGTGATTCTCGTGCCTCAGCCTCCTGAGTAGCTGGGATTACAGGTGTGTGCCACCACACCTGGCTAATTTTTGTATTTTTAGTAGAGACAGGGTTTTGCCTTGCTGGCCAGGCTGGTCAGAATTTTTGAATGTTTATTTTATATGTAATGTCCAGGGTATATCATGGGAGAAGCAGGGAAAAGTAATTCTACTTCATCTTTCCAGAAACAGAAGTTCATTCTGTTTTGAGCAGTGGTCATATCTCTTATTTGAGTACAGGCTGTCTCATAATAGCTCATAACCTGAATTCACAAATATCAAATCCCTGTAAAGATAAGCCCCTTCCTTTTTGTATTATTTTTTTTCCCGTCTTTTGGAATATAACGTATATTTTTACAAAGGAAAACAATGTCAAGGATGTTGTCTTCATTCTTAGACTCTTCTGTGGCAGCCTATAAAATCTTTTAACCCTTCAAGCAGCTGCCATCCTGTACATTCACATACACTCGCAAATACGCACAAACAAGTTAGTATCACAGTGTCACCTTCATTAAACCATCACAAATATTTTTAAAAGACTTTTAAAAAATAGATGGCGGTTTCACTAGTTTGCAGTACTAGTAACTTGATAGAACTGGAAAACAGAAGGGGTATTTATTTATCTTGAATACTAATGTTTGAGGAAAAGCAAGTTTGATCACCAAAGGATAGGATGGAGAAGTAGAGAACCTGGAGGGGACATTTGGGTCCTTTAGAGAGTGGTAAAACTAGTTCTCCTGATTACCATCGCTTGGAAATGTCACCCTTTTCTTTTTTATTAGCTTAAGACAATACCTGGCGTAAGGTAGATGCTCCGTAAAGACAGAACTACAGAGGATGTTTTGGAATTGACATTTGGAGTCAGTGCACACTGCTTTCCTTTAGAGGAGCACACAGTTTACTCGTCTCCCAAAAAAGTACCTTTCTTATTTTACTTTGGGGTGTTTCTGTCCTGTCTCTAACTGTTTTGGTATCTCATTGACTGTCTCTTTTTGGCCTCAATGTCTTCATATCTTGGCTTATGGTTCTCGTGGAGTTATTGTTAAGAGCCTAAGCCCTGGTCTCAAATTGATCTTGTAGCCTTTCCCTATGTCTGTCAGGGCTTTGTGCCCTATAAATCTTTTTAAAAAAATGTTTTAAAATTAAATATTTCAAATACTTACAAAAATATAGAAGATAGAACAATTAACCTGTCTACATTTGTTCCCTGATTCCCTTTGTGGTGCTTGTGGTCTCATCATTGGCCAGGCGTCTGCTGTAGAACCCATAGTGTCTTCTGGCAGTTGACCTGACCCTGCCATTGGTGCTGGGAACATAGTAGCTTTTCTGTGTGTGTGTACTTTTCCAGGGGCTTTCCACATTTTTACTCCCCAATGGAAGGTGTGGAGAAATGGGTCAAATGGACTGTGTAGTATCTGTTGGCTGGTAGCCTAATTTTTCTTTTTGCCTCCTTTGTGTTTTTATATCACTGCAGTTTCTACATATATATTGTGGTGATAATTATTCATTCATTCATCCATTCCAGACATGGTCTTTATTCTTAGAACTTTTATTTAGGTAGTGGAAATGCAAAATCAGTAAAATAGAGAACAAAGAGGTAGGTTTCCTAAGAATTTAAAAGAGGGAGAAAGTACTTCCAGCTGGACAAGTCTGAGAAGGTGGATTTGAGACAGTCTTTGATTTGGATTTGGATGTGGGGAGATCAGAGGAGTGACACTGCAGACACAAGTGAAGAATGCATAGAGGTACAGAGATAAAGAGTAGTGTGCATCCTGGGAGTCTGAGATGAAGAACTGAGATGCCAAATAAGGTTGCATCCCTAGAGTTCTTTGGAAAAGAGGTGCATTGGTATCCTGTTATCATCCTATCAAGTAAAGGGCCTGGTAGTAGAGGATCCTGTCAAGTAGAGGATTTGTGAAATAGGATGTGTGGACACATCCTGTTGGAAAGACTCATCTGAGCTGCAATGGCCACCTCACTAATCCCTAATTGCAGGGTTGCCACTCACAGATGTACAAGTTATGCCCTGAACAAGCACCCTGCAGAGTTACAGATAGGGCTAATACAGCCAGACTCTGCCAGCAGAACTGGTGCAGGCCTGTTTCCACCAAGAGAGACATCCTTTTCCAATTTGCCCAAGGCACCATGAGGGTTCAGATCTGTTTCTTTCTGTTTCTTAATGGTATTCACATATCATGGCCAAATATTTAGAATCTTACTCTAATACAATTTGCTAAATGATTGCCTTTAGCCATCTGTAGGGACTGTCATCACTTTGAAGACTGGCTCTATGTCAGACATTTGCAGAAATTCAGAAGGACATGATCTGGAGGTTTCATTTTTGCCTTCTGCTCTCCTTGTCACCAGCATTAGGTTAGATGCTCAGAATCTCTCCACCTTCTTCTATCTCCTCGCAAGTGAGGATATGGCAACTAAACTGCTTAGTGCCTATCTCCGTGGGTGACCTGAAGTGCACAGGTCACTGGACCTCAATCCTTGCCGCTTCAGTGTCTGGTGCTTCTTGTCTCTTTAGGACTGTCTTGCTGTGTCTAGTCCTGCTACCTGCCATTACTACTGTTGCTCCTGAGCCATCTGGTCCTGCTTCCGTTCTGTATTCCTTTCCCCATCATCCCAGTTGGCTTAATTCTGGAAAAGGAGAGACTCATTAGAGAAAAAGAAAAAGAGAATTACAAGTGCAGAAAAGGCAGGGAGGATGATAAAGGGAGGAAAATTGGGAGTGATGTAGCAGTAGAGGCCAGGGAAATAATAATAAAAGCAACATTTGCAATTATAGTGGGAATGAGGGTGAAAATCCCTAAAGTGGGCATTTCATGGGTGGGGGTATTTCTGGCACTGTCATTTGAGCCTCAGTAACAAGGTGATCTTGCTTTCTTCAGGTGTCCTCATGACTCCTCTTGTAGACCATGTCCATGATCTTTTTTGCCTGCGTGGTACGGGTAAGGGATGGACTGCCCCTCTCGGCCTCTACTGATTTTTACCACACCCAAGATTTTTTGGAATGGAGGAGACGGCTCAAGAGTTTAGCCTTGCGACTAGCCCAATATCCAGGTCGAGGTTCTGCAGAAGGCCGTGACTTTAGTATACAGTAAGTGAGCATATTCACTTTTTCAGAATATTAGCAAAATTTGGATTATTTTTAACTACATGTAGTGGTAATCTTACGCTGATCACATTGTGTATTAAAAGTAGATCTAGCATCAGTGGTCTGAGGTCATGTGTGTCTGCAACAGAATCATGAAAGAAATGGGTTTTCTTAGAGCCTCAGGGATGGTTGCTCCAGCTTTTTTTTTTCTTTTGAGATAGAGTTTCGCTGTGTCACCCAGGCTGGAGTGCAATGGCACCATCTTGGCTCACTGCAACCTCCGCCTCCTGGGTTCAAGCAATTCTCGTGCCTTGGCCTCCTGAGTAGCTGGGATTATAGGTGCATGCCACAATGCCCAGCTAATTTTTATATTTTTAGTAGAGATGGGGTTTCACCATGTTGCCCAGGCTGATCTCGAATTCCTGATCTCAGGTGATCCACCCGCCTTAGCCTCTCAGAGTACTGGGTTTACAAGTGTGAGCCACTGGGCCCAGCCATGGCTGCTCCAGCTCTTAACTTCTGTTAGTGGAGTGCCCATGCGCATTGGGAGACCTAGGTTCATGTCTTTAGTTTTGTAGTTTTTTTTACTCAGATGCAGGGGAAGAGAAAAGGTAAGGGGGGAGGAGATACTGGATTATAATGTTGGGGAGGGAAAATAATGAGAGTTAGAAAGCCAAGAAAATAAGAAAAAAATTTCATTTATACTTTATACCTTTGCTTTTTAATTTTTTCACTTTTTATGTTTTGATTTTTCACTTTTTAATTTTTATTTATTTTTTTGAGACAGTTTCGCTCTTGTGGCCCAGGCTGGAGTGCAGTGGTGCACTCTCTGCTCACTGCAACCTCTGCCTCCTGGGTTCAAGTGATTCTTCTGCTTCAGCCTCCTGAGTAGCTGGGATTATAGGCGCCTACCACCAGGCCCGGCTAATTTTTGAATTTTTTAGTAGAGACAAGGTTTCACCATGTTGGCCAGGCTGCTCTCGAACTCCTGACCTCAGATGATCTGCCCACCTTGGCCTCCCAAAGTGCTGGGATTATAGGCGTGAGCCACTGTACCCAGTCATTTTTAAATTTTTATTACATGACAGGAGCAGGGGAGTGAAAAATAAGTGAGAGGAGGTCTCTCTTCTCAAGGAACTTAAAGTCTAACGAGTTAACAAGAGAAATATATAACTAACTACAATACAGTGGGGAAAATGCTCCATTGGAAGTAGGAATCAAGTGATTACAATAATCCTGGTTACAATAACTGATATTATTGAGTGTTTTCTATATGCCAGGCACTATTCTGTGTTTTATGTGGCTAATGATGTAGGTAATAGTGTTACACCTGTTTTGCAGAGGAGGAAACTGATGTAAAAAAACTTAACTAAGGTTACACTGTTAGTAACTGGTCAGCCCAGGATTTGAATGAAGGCAGTTAGGCACCAAAGTCTGCTTCTTATGGGTTATAAAATTTCCTGTTCTAGGACTCAGAGCAAGAAGCAAGTCATTCTATGGAGGCATCAGGGGCAAGGCAGATTTTAGAATATGAAAATGGCTTGTTAGAGTTTATGTCTATTTTCTTTTGTATCTAGACCTTTACTTAGCAAGTCCCTTTTGCTCTCCTTATATTTTTATTTTTTATTTTATTTTTAGAGACAAGATCTCAGCTGGGTGCAGTGGCTCATGCCTGTACTCCCAGCACTTTGGGAGGCTAAGGTGGGAGGATCGCTTGAGTCCAGGAGTTCAAGACCAGCCTGGGCAACAGGATGAGACCCCATCTCTACAAAAAAATTAAAAATAACCCAGATGTGGTAGAGTGCATCTGTAGTTCCAGCTTACTTGGGAGGCTGAGGTGGGAGGATTGCTCAAGCCCAGGAGGTCAAGGCTGCAGTGAGCCATGTCCACACCTTAGCCGCCCAAGTAGCTGAAACTCTGTCCCCCAAACTGGGAGGGACAGAGACCTTGTCTCTAGATAGACAGGTAGATTAGATAGATAGATTGATTGATAGATAGCCTCCCAAGTAGCTGAGTCTACACACCACTACCCCCAGCTAATTTATTTTTATTTTTTAGAGACAGGGTCTTGCCATGTTGCCCAGGCTGGTCTTGAACTCCTAGGCTCAAGTGATCCTCCTGCCTTGGCCTTCCAAAGGCCTGGGATTATAGGTATGAGCCACCTTACCTGGCCCCCTTTTGTTCTCCTTGAATAGTGAATTTTTAGTTGACCTGCTAAGCTGAGGTCCTTTTAGGGGAATTCAGTCTCAGAATTGTAAAAACAAAAGGAAAAGTCCAGCCCTGACACCAGGCTAAGTGGTAATGTCAGGCTAGAAGGGCCATGTCCTGAAGGGGGTGACAAATAATAGGCACATGCAGCTGTCACCTGGTGATGTGGGCTTTGGATGTTCAGGAGCAAACACTGAGTTGCACCTGCCCACATGTGCAGCCCCTTTCTCTGGGGGCCTGAACATGCTGTCCTTGATGGTCTCTCCTTTACTATACTGTGATTAGCTGATTTGTACTGTACTTCAAATAGGAAAGCTTTTCTCTGTTAAAAGCTATTTTTCACAGAAAAAAGAAGTCTAAGACTTCAGATTTAAATCCTGGATACTTCAGTAGTATTTTGGAAAAAGGAATAAAAAATGTTCTACTCATTTGTAATTTTGAATTAAATATTTACCATTATTTTCGCAGAGGAAACAGACTTTCTTTTCTTACAGGTGAGCAGTACCATAGCTTTTAATAGTTAAGGAGTGTGTTAGTTCCCTACGACTGTCATAACAAATTACCACAAATTGGCTTCAAACAACAGAATTCATTCTCTCACAGGTATCACAGGACCATGTTCCCTCTACAAACTTTAAGGAAGAATCCTTCCCTAACCTCTGCTACTTTCTGGCAGTCATTGGCAATCCTTGGTTTTCCTTGGCTTGTAGATGCCTTACTGCAGTCTCTGTCTCCATGGTTACATGGTCTTCTTCCCTATGTCTCTGTGTCCAAATTTCCTTTTGTATAAGGATACTGATCATTAGATGAGGGCCCACCCTAATCCAGTATGACTTCATTTTATCTTGGTTACATCTTCAAAGACTCTATTTCTTTGAGTTAAGACATCAGTAAATCTTTTTGGGGGGACACACTCAACCCACAACAGGGGTCCTCTTTCAAATAGAGACACATCCATCCTAGAGTGGCTAGACCCTGTTGAAGGATTTCTCCCATAAAGAGGAGAGTTGTCCTTTTTTTTAGATTGGAAAAGCTTTTATGTAGGGAGTTACAGTTTCAAAAAGATGGTAGAACAACATAACCTTAGAACCCTCCTACTGAAAACACCCAGAAATGAGGGTAAATACATGTCAACAATTACTTTAAATATGTAGTTAATCTTGAAAGAAAGAAATCCTAAGATGCTAGAAATGAAAGGGGGGCAAAATATTAAGGTAGTAAGTGTGTGAGCAGACACTGAGGCTCCTGGCATTCAGTCACCGTAAAATTGGGGCTTGGTTTGGGCTTACATAGGATGGAGTGTCAGAACAAGACCCTTGTGGCTGGGTGCCATGGCTCACACCTGTAATCCCAGCACTTTGGGAGGTTGAGGCAGGGAGATTGCTTGAGCCCAGTGGTTCGAGACCAGCCAGGGAAACATGGAGAGACCCCATCTCTACAAAAACACAAAAAATTAGCCAAGTGTGATGGCATACAACTGTAGTCCCAGCTACTTGGGAGGCTGAGGCGGGAGGATGGCTTAAGCCTGGGAGGTTGAGGCTGCAGTGAGCTGAGATTGTGCCATTGCACTCTAGCATGGATGACAGAGTGAGACCCTGTGTCAAAAAAACAAAACAAAAACTCTTGCATAAAGGAAAGTTCTTGTCAGGCCACAACCTAATGAAATGGTGATAGGTGAGGGAAATAGTTTTCCCATTGATACAGGGTAACTCACCTCTACTTGGCTTTGTATGGGAAGGAAAAATAAATTTCACCTAAGAAATTGAAATGTTATTCTTGTGCCTTGTAAAAGATTGAAGTTGGAGTGTACACTCCTCAAAGTCTGGGGAACTCCTAAGCCAAGGTTGAAACATTGGTATTGGTCCCAGAGTGATGACATTGCTATGGTAGGCAGCCAGAGCAAATGCAGAACCACACTGGAAGAAGTGTGTCACAACTCGGGCCTCAGGGGATTCTTACAAAAAATGTCCCATAGGGATGAGCTCTCAGCACAAAATGACAAAACACAAGAGGAGACATTCCACAGTGAGTGGGAGTCAGTAGACACACAGATAGGTGATCTAGAGACCCCGTACCCTGAACTTGAAATGATAGCCTGACAGCCCAAAAGGGAGTAGAAAAAGAAAAACTCTGTATTTATTTTATGAGACCAGAATAACCTAAATACCATAATCAGATGAAGACAGTATAAGAAAGGAAAATTATAGGCCAGTCTTATTTACATAGACACAAAAGTCCCAATTAAAATGTTAGCAAACTGAATCCAGCAGTTGATGAATATGTAGGAACTTAGATCCAACAAGGGTTTATTTTAGGATGCCAGGATGATTTAACATTAGGAAATCTGTTGATGTAGATTAAAGAAGAAAAACGTTTTCTCAGTATATGTGGAGAAGTCTGAGGCTTATTCCGCCTAATAGAATATGCATCCCTCATGCATGAATAAATAAGAGTGATCACAGGCTGTCATTGGCTAAGACTGCTACACATTTTAAAGGAAGTAGCAGAAAGACAGTGTCAGGAATAGGTCAAACTGAAGAGACAATATACCTGCAACAAACAGCTACAGGACTGTTTAAAGCCAAGCAAGTGCAGAATTGAGGTAAGGTTGTGTCTGGGTGTGGGATGGGAATACATGGGGCTGTTTCCTGGTAATACACATGTTGCCCTTTTGTTTCAGTTTTTCTTCTTTCGGGGACGTGGCCTGCATGGCTATCTGCTCCTGCCAGTGTCCAGCAACCATGGCCTTCTGCTTCCTGGAGACCCTGTGGTGGGAATTCACGGCTTCCTATGACACCACCTGCATTGGCCTAGCCTCCAGGCCATACGCTTTTCTTGAGTTTGGTTTGTAACCCTGTTTCATATTTATTGTTCTCTTCCATGGTGTTATATGTGTAGAATTTACAGTTTAGGTTTGGCTTTGACCATCAAGGAAAACCACTGGAGATGCAAAAACATGTCACTGAAGAACAGACTTGTACCATGAGATTTCATAGCAATTGAAGTGGCCCGGAAAGTGTCAAGGTTTCATACTCTGGCTTTTCATCTCCACAGAGCCTGGGGGCAGGGTGGAGGAAGGGTGAAACATGTAAGTTGTAACCCACAGCTCTCTGAAGCTGGGGTCAGCAAACAATGGCCCATAGGCCAGCCGCCTGTTTTGTAAATGAAGCAGAACTCGGCCATGCTCATTCTTTTACATGTTGTCTGTGGCTGCTTTTGCCCTACAACAGCGGAGTTGAGTTGTGACAGAGACCATGTAGCCACCATCCTAAAATATTTACTAACTGGCACTGTACGAAACTTTTGTTGACCCCTGCCCCAGAGCATTACTACTGAAAGGGTGTTTATACCATCAGGAGGTACGCACAGAAAGTGAGAACTGGTGTTTAGAAATTCTTATGGTAATTTGACATTCCTGTGATTATTTTTTATTGCTTTTTTTTAAATCAAAATATCAGTCTGTGATGGTTTGGAAGAAAAAAACAGTTCCTTGACCCAAAAGTTTGCTCTGGAAAATGATACTTCTTTTGTAGGCTCTGCCAGAAAGGCCTTGTCGAGGCTTAGAGACTGGAACACAGCGTGATAATCATAGTATGTGCCCTATTTTGGTCAGGTGTGGGTCATTTTGAGCTCTTGGACGAAGAGGAATGGAGGTGGGAGTTGGGGGACATTCTGTGCTCTCCGTGTAAACAGCTGCTGACTCTGTGATGTTCTTAAACAAAGGTGTGGCAACATTTGTTATAAATGGTCAGGGACAGAACCAGCACCTGGAAGTGTTGCCACTTAGGCTTTCTGGCTAATCCTGCCATAGCCCTCACATTCCTTCATGTGTTCACTGGCTAGCCCATCAGGAATGGGGCTAGCACCCTCTTTTGGTGTCACCCTGCTAGGCAGGCTCCAGCCTGGTAGACCAGTGATAGACTGAGGGTTCTGCCCTTGAGTCTCCCTGTGAGGTCTTAGTCAAGCTTGTGCTCTGAGCCGCACTTCTTTCTCTGAAGAGGGCTGCTAGTTCAAAACAGACCATAGCTGCGGCATCCCTGGGCTGTGAGTTGATTTGGAGCTGGGTAGACCTGTGTTCTTCTCTCCCCTCATCTCTGGATGTGCCTTCCTTCTAAAGCCGTTTGCTTGATCTGATGGGAGCCCCTTCCCCAGCATCATGTTTGCTCATTGTTGAGTGGGAGTAGAATGAGTCAAAGTACACTGAGAGTAGAATTATACATGATTTTGCTTTGCCAGTATGTATAAAACTTCATTTCAAGAACTGTTCAGATTCGATAATGGATTAATCCTAACATAAGTTTAAGAATTAAAATGAATACTTTTCAAATATATAATCCTAGTTTGCACAACATATTCATTTGTAATTTTTTTCAAACAAGCCTTTTTTTGAGTTAATCAGATCAGGAGTAACTGTCTCCGTTTTTCAAGCTTAGAAATATTCTGTAAATTGCCTAGGGTTGTACTGTACTATGAGAAGTGGTAAGGGGCTAAGACGCATGCCCCTTTCCCCTGACTCATTGCTGAGGTTCTGTGATGCATTATTGCCTTTTTAGTCAATCACATTTTAACTATCCTGCTTTGAAGAGATTGATCAGACAGTGTTCATATTAGCAATCATTTGACCTTTATGTTTAACTTGACACTTTTCAGAATCTGGCTGATTTATTAGCTCTTAGAAATGTGAACTTCACCTGGGTGCAATGGTTCACGCCTATTATCCCAGCAGTTTGGGAGGCTGAGGCAGGAGAATCTCTTGAGCTCAGGAGTTTGAGACCAACCTGGGCAATACAGTGAGACCTTGTCTTTACAGAAAAACAATTTAAAAATGAAAAAAATTAGCCAGGTGTGGTGGCACACATCTGTGGTCTCAGCTACTTGGGAGGCTTAGGTGGGAGAATCACTTGAGCTCGGGAGGTCAAGGCTGCTGTAAGTTGTGATGGCACCACTGCACTGCATTCCAGAGTGGGTGACAGTGAGACCCTATCTTCAAAAAAAGAAATGTGAACTTCATTTTGTACATATTATCTTATAATATCTATTCTGATGAAAATGTTTAACTTGTGTTGCTCTCTTTTTGCAGACAACATCATTCAGAAAGTGAAGTGGCATTTTAACTATGTAAGTTCCTCTCAGATGGAGAGCAGCTTGGAAAAAATTCAGGAGGAGCTCAAGTTGCAGCCTCCAGTGGTTCTCACTCTGGAGGACACAGATGTGGCAAATGGGGTGATGAATGGTCACGCACCGATGCACTTGGAGCCTGGTAAGTGGCTAGTAGTTCCCTCATGTTGATGAAGTGATACTGTGTATTTCAAATGGACATTGATTTTTTTTCTCACTAGAAAGCTATTTTTTGGGGAGAAGGAGTGGTATAAAATACGCTGAGAAAAATATGGACCAATCCTGTTTCTTGGTGGCTGTTACAAAACTTTGACTACAGGCAGGCGTGGAGGCTCATGTCCGTAATCTCAACACTTTGGGAGGCCAAGTCAGGTGGATCACCTGAGTCCAGGAGTTTGAGACCAGCCTGGGCAACATGGCAAAACCCCATCTCTATCAAAAATACAAAAAATTAGCCAGAGGTGGTGGCTCGTGCCTGTAGTCCCAGCTGCTGCAGAGACTAAGGTGGGAGAATCACCTGAGCCCGGGAGGTCGAGGCTGCAGTGAGCCGTGATTGTGAGCCACTGTACTCTAACCTGGCTGACAGAATGAGACCCTGTCTTAAAAAAGAAAAAAATTGACTATTATGACAGTGGATTGGTTTGAGGGGAGGCTATTGTGATGCAATTCAGGAGTTGAAGAATGACTTGGCAGGTTATTTTCTTTTTTCTTTTCCTTCTTCTTCTTCTTCTTTTTTTTTTTAATAGAGACAAGTTTTCTCCATGTTACAGCCCAGGCTGGTCTTGAACTCCTGGGCTTAAGCCATCATCCTCCTGCTTCGGCCTTTCAGAGTGCTGGGATTACAGGTGTGAGCTACCATGCTCAGCTGGCAGGTTATTTTCTTAATTAGGGTGAAGTCTACAAGTTTATTATTTTTAAATTTTATGTATTCATTTATTTAAGTTCAAGTTGTTCTGACAGAACTACAAGTTTAAATGTTGTTATAAAGAAGATTCATTCTCTTTTTCTGTAAGTTACTTATTGAACTGTATAGATTTACATAATATATATTATATATAATATATACTATATATATAATGATATTATATATATAGAGAGAGAGAATCCTTATCATATTATTTACTGAAATGTTGTAAAACTGAAACCCCCACTCTTCTTGTTGGAGGGAGGATAATGGGGATGAGAGCGTTGGGCAGTGGATTGGAGCCAGGGCTTCTAATGTTCTCACTGTCTGGCTCTCTCTGAGACCTGGGATCTCCCTCTATCCCTGTGGATTTCAGGGACCTCATCTGAAGAAAGAGGTCTTAATGAACGTGATTACAGTGCCCTGACATTCCATGACTTTGTCATTAACGTCATTAGCCACTCAATGCTTAGCACATAACAAAGCATGATTTTTTGCATTCTTGTTTATATTACATACAATTAAACTAATATTTAATTAAATTGGATATTTACATTCTAAGAATTCTATAATGGCATAAGAGCTGAATCCTTTGCTAAAAGAACTGTCTACACTATAATAGTCTTAATTATTTTGTTTAACTGTTTTATGCTAAACTCATTTCTTGAATTTTAAAAGTGATGTATTATGTTCATGGTTTTGACTTAACTTTGTGTTTTAGTTTAATGTGTTTCAACCAATACTTGAATTAGCTCTCATTCTGGTCAGTAAGTGGTTCTAGTTTATATTGAGAATAAACTTAATTTTTGTAAAAGGAAGACTGGGTAATTGAGCTCCAAGCTTCTCACTTAGTGTATATGAATGCAGGCATATCTTTGTAATGTATGTTTTGTTTTTTAAACACTTAGACAAGAGAAGCAAATCCAGAAAGTGTCACCTTGCCCGTCTTTCTAGAACATTTTACTGTGATTTGATTTACCCTATTGTCCTGAGGCTAGAATCTTTACAGGTAGCATATTCTGTTCTAACAGTAACTTTTAATTGCTCAGTGGAAACTCTAACACACTAACAATAGGCATAAATTGGATTGTGGCTAGGTATTTGTGTGTGTGTGAAATATAAGGGTAAGAAAGGAGTATAGCGAGAGAATGGGAGGGACACCATTTAATTGTGTGAACCAAAATCAATTTCAGTGGTTATCTTTACAGAGAAAATGAGCATTTGTTCTCATTATAGTTCTAGAAACAGCTTGTAACCTGAATAATCAATGTTTCCCTCTTTCCAGTTATTTTAGGATTTTAAAAATTGCATTTGCTGTGAATTGCTCTAGAAACGCACATGACATCACATATTATTATTGTCAGAGAAAGAGGACAAGTTGAATGTTGAGGCATATGATAGAAATGCTTTAAACATTTGACAACCAATTACAAATAAAGCCTTGGTTCTCTTTGGTAGTATAAGAAACTGTTTTATTTACTTATTTATATAATTGTTTTTTGAGACAGGGTCTTACTCTGTTGTCCAGGCTAAAGTACCGTGGTGGGATCTTGGTTTACTGCAACCTCCACCTCCAGGGCTCAAGCTATCCTCCCACCTTAGCTTCCTGAGTACCTGGGACTACAGACACACACCACCACACCTAGCTAATTTTTGTATTTTTTTTTTTTTTTTTATAGAGATGGGGTTTTCACCATGTTGCCCAGGCTGGTCTTGAACTCCTGAGTTCAAGTGATCCTCTCACCTTAGCCTCACAAAGTGCTGGGATTACAGGCATGAGCCACCATGCCTGAACTCTTTTTTTTTTTGAGACAAGGTCGCTCTGTTGCCTAGGCTTGTGTGCAGGGGTGCAATCATGGCTTACTGCAACCTCAGCCTCCCAGGCTCAGCCTCCTCCCACCTCAGCCTCCCTGGATGACAGAGTAAGATAAGACCCTGTCTCAAAAAACAATTAAATAAATAAGTAAATAAAACAGTTTCTTATACTACCAAAGAGAACCAAGGCTTTATTTGTAATTGGTTGTCAAATGTTTAAAGCATTTCTATCATATGCCTCAACATTCAGCTTGTCCTCTTTCTCTGACAATAATAATATGCGATGTCATGTGCGTTTCTAGAGCAATTCACAGCAAATGCAATTTTTAAAATCCTAAAATAACTGGAAAGAGGGAAACATTGATTATTCAGGTTACCAGGCTCCCAGGTAGCTGAGACTACAGGTATGTGTCACCATGCCTGGATAATTTTTTGTATTTTTTTTTTGTAGAGACAGAGTCTCACTATGTTGCCCAGGCTGGTTTTGAACTACTGGGCTCAAGTGATCTGCCGCCTGCCTCAGCCTCCCAGAGTGCTGGCATTACAGGTGTGTGCCACCGTGCCTGGCCCAGAAATTGTTTTAGGATTTTTCAACCTAATCCCTATTGACATTTTTGCATCAGATAATTCTTTATTATGGAGGCTGTCCTGTGCATTCATTGTAGGATGTTTAGAAGCATTCCTGGCCTGTATCCACTAGATGCCAGTAGCAGCCTGTCTCTAGTTGTGACAACCAGAAATGATTCCAGACATTGCCAGATATCCACCGGGGGGCAGATTGGCCCTGGTTGAGAAACACTGCTTTAGATAGAAAGGAAATTAAGCACTTGAAAAACCTGTACTTGCCTGGAAAAGAGCCTTTTTCTGGAAGAAACTTTACTCAAATACCCACATCCATTCTGTCCATCGTTTCTTGCCTTTTTTCCCTCTAACTTCTGCTGCTTTTACAATTAATATGTTTGTAATTCTGTGTTTAACATAGTGAACCTATCATTAGTGTAGGTCTAGTTAATGTCTTTGTTTATTTTTCTTTCATATAGAAATTACTTTCACTAAACACTTGTTTTTTTTCATTGTGAAGCTCCTAATTTCCGAATGGAACCAGTGACAGCCCTGGGTATCCTCTCCCTCATTCTCAACATCATGTGTGCTGCCCTGAATCTCATTCGTGGAGTTCACCTTGCAGAACATTCTTTACAGGTAACTTTCTTTTTTTAACAGTTTAAATTGAAGGACATATGATAGAAGAAAGTGATAGGTATACATTTTATCTATAAAATTGAGGTTTTATAATTTTTCAAAACTAATACGAATTTTATTCTAAATTTTATTCTTTGTAGTAAGTTGAATGAATATGAAAGTTGCTCTTTTATGTCGATTGTCCTAAGAGGCCAGAGGGGCCTGCCAAGATATTGGTAAGAAATGGAGAATTTGCTACAAGGACATTAGACCACCCTGTGGCTCAGGAGTCACTCCAGGGACTGGATTATTTACCCAGGACAAAAGTTTCATTCTCTGATTTTAAGGTTCAGGCTCTTTTTCCCCTGAGAAAAAGTTGTCCTGTAATCTGATTTATATAATGCAGATGCCACCTTCCTTGTGTCTTTGTCGAATAATTATATATCACTAGGAAGTTCCTACACTGGTCTGCTCATTTCAAAGGAACTTACTATTTCAGTGCTTTTTAAAAATAGTTTTAAAATTTTGAAGTATTTTAAGAAGTATTTTAAGAAGGTATAGTCTGGGTGTGGTGGCTCACACCCGTAATCCCAGCACTTCTGGGAGGTTGAGGTGGGTGGATCACTTGAGGTCAGGAGTTTGAGACCAGCCTGGTCAATATGGTGAAACCCTATCTCTACTGAAAATACAAAATTACCTGGGCGTGTTGGTGCATGCCTGTAATCCCAGCTACTCAGGAGGCTGAGGTGGGAGAGTCGCTTGAAACCAGGAGGCAGAGGTTGCAGTGAGCCAAAATTGCGCCACTGCACTCTAGCCTGGGTGACAAAAGTAAAACTCCGTCTCAAAAAAAAAAAAAAAAAAAAAAAAGAGAAGGTATAGAACCATTATTAGCATCAACAAATAGATATTACTTTTAAAGATAGAGCCACCATACTCACACCCATGAATTTAGTGTGTAAAGTCTGACACATGACTGATGTTGAACCTCAGGAGACTGATGTAGACTGACCTCTTTGGCGAATAGCAGCAGGCCTGTGTTATGAGTGGTAACTGGCTGTTACCACATCCTGTCTTTGATCAATGTGTGTTATGGTTTCTACTCTTATTGTTTATGATTGCTCTTAGCCAGATACTTACCAACTGTCTGCTTGTTTGTATACATTAGAATAAGTACCTGGCGAGCAAGATGGTTAAGACATAGTCCCTGCCTTGGGGGCTGTCATGGCCCAAAACCGTGTGTGATGGCAACCCTAAGGAGGCGGCAGTGCCTGGAGATGGGAGGAATTAGAGAAAGCTAGGGCTTAACAGATGCTTAGGTTTCTGAGAGGTGGAGGGATTGGCGGCTCATTCCAGGTTGAAGACTTAGCACAATCACATGGGGACAGGAGGCACATGCTGTGACCAGGCTGTTGAAAACAGTTGTACGCTAACCCTGATCTGGTGCATAAACCGGAACTTGTGTCTCACCCAGCCAGGGATTTTGTACTGTCAACCATACCAGACTGAAGGCAGAGTAAAGTGCTTTATGGTGCTGTGTTTCCTTTCATCTAAATATCCCTTTCCTTGTGTTCCTTGTATTTGTTTTAGGTTGCCCATGAGGAAATTGGAAACGTTCTGGCTTTTCTTGTTCCTTTTGTAGCCTGCATTTTCCAGGTGGGTGAAATGATATTTTGGTGAGTGGATTAAATCCATGACCTTATTTTGTTCTTCTGTTCATCTATCAGCAAGTTTCTAGATGTGATTTTTGTTCCACCAAGGTCATGGTTCAAATCATGGACAATACCAAGCCCTTAGTGGAGGACCTTAGGCCCATTCTGCACAGTCCTCTCATTTTACAGAGGAAGAACTTTGTGCTCAGAAAGGGAAAGCCCCTTGTTCAAGGCCAAGGGGCTACTGACAGCAACAGAACAGAAACCAGCAGTTTGGATTTGACTTCCCAGAAGGGAGGGATGAAATTACATGGGGATTGGATTAGGCCTGACTAGTGGGTGGCAAGATACTGCCTTATTGCCTTGTGCTTATTATTAGGACAGTCCAAGCACAGGAATGTCCTTCTATAAAACTAGCATCTGTGTACATGTAGTTTTTAATATATAGGACTAGGCCAGGCATGGTAGCTCACACTTGTAATCCCAGTACTTTTCAAGACCAAGGTGGGAGGATGGCTTTAGGCCTAGAGTTTGAGACCAGCGGTGGCAACACAGCAAGACCCCATCTCTGAACTTTTTTGTTTGTTTGTTTTTGAGACAGAGTCTTGCACTGTCACCCAGGCTGGAGTGCAGTGGCACAATCTTGGCTCACTGCAAGCTCTGCCTCCCGGGTTCACACCATTCTCCTGCGTCAGCCTCCTGAGTAGCTGGGACTATAGGTGCCCACCACCACACCTGGCTAATTTTTTTTGTACTTTTAGTAGAGACAGGGTTTCACTGTGTTAGCCAGGATGGTCTTGATCTCCTGACCATGTGATCTGCCTGCCTCAGCCTCCCAAAGTGCTGGGGTTACAGGCGTGAGCCACCGCGCCTGGCCTCCGCAAAAAATTTTTAAAATATATATGTACATATATAGGACTAGGTCAAAGAACTGCTGTTTTTTGTTGTTGTTATTGTTTTAATAATAATACTTTCTGACTCAAACCTATTCTTTAGCAACTGAAGCAAACATTAGAAAATTAACTAGAGGGTTTTGATTAGTTATTTTCAAATAAGCTGTGTACTAAGGGGTGGCATAAAGAGGCACTTTTGAGTCCCTCATAGGCAGAGTTAATTCCAGTGAAAGCCTGGCTCTAATTCTCCTTCCTTGTCCTCCATATGGACTAGGATTTTAGCACTCTCTCTGAATACATATTTTTTTCTCCCTTTTTTTTTAAATTAAAATTTCTGTTCTTAGGACACTTTCCTTCTCTTCCACATGCATTCTAGAATGGTTTATTCTTAAGAATTACCCAGGCCAGGTGCGATGACTCATGCCTGTAATCCTAGCACTTTGGGAGGCCAAGATATGTGGATCACTTGAGGCCAGGAGTTTAAGACCAGCCTGGGGAACTTGGTGAAACCCTGTCTCTATTATAATAAAAATACAAAAATCAGCCAAGTGTGGTGGTGCATACCTGTAGTCCCAGCTACTTGGGAGGCTGAGGCATGAGAATTGCTTGAACCCTGGAGGTGGAGGTTGCAGTGACAGATCATGCGACTACATTCCAGCCTGGGCAACAGAGAAAAACATTGCCCAGAAATGCAAAAAAAGACAAAGCATTACCTGATGGTGCAAAAAGAAATTTTCAACCCATGAAAATACACTCACTTTTTAGAAAACAAGTCTCCAAGACCTTGGACATAGCCAGTGGCAGTTTCCTAGAGCTATGTTTTAGGACTGCAGGGATTGTACAGTTCCACCACATTCCTTCAACTGTGTTCCTAGTTGGATAGCTCACTCCCTCCCTCTGTAGGTTGAACCTTTGTTGTATTGATCCATGTTCAGTGATGTCCTTTTTTAAAAACAAAACAAAACAAAACAAAAAACAAGAAAGCATTGAACCAAAATGCTGTTTCTACCTTTTGCAGAACAAGAATGGCCCCTTTTATGTGTGATAATCATACACAAAATACCAGTCACTCTCCCTGCTGTGAGACCTTTGCCAGACTCAGAGATGCTTTGGAAGACATGATAAGGAGGGTGCCCAAGGGAAGAGTGGTACTCAATGTAGTCGTGGCTCAGGAGAAACCAAAATAGTAAAAGCATGGCTTCCTCTCACCAGCTTGCTTGCCTGTCATGGCTCCCTGAAGGAAAACTTCACTGGGGGACCAGTCAGTCACGTTAGGGTCCCCTGGTCTGGCTGTCTACAGCTTACCTGCAGCTCTTCTTTCTCTACTGCCAACAGTCTGGGCATTTCTGTCTATTTCTTGAACTTCTCTCAGATGTGCCATGCACTAATTCTTCCTGTGACATCTATTTCACTTTCCTTTAATCTTCCAAATCCTCACTTTTATCCAATAATTAACAGCAGCCTAACCATTGGTTCCCACTTTACTGTAATGAATTCAGTTTAATCAGCTAATGTGAGGGAAATGACACTCTTCTTAGAAGCTGTGGGAGGTGAATTCTGGATATGATCTAGTAGCCATTTTATCTCTGATTGAAATTCCTCTTCTGGTCTCATTTCAGTGTTATTTGTACCTGTTCTACAGTCCAGCCAGGACTATGAAGGTGGTGCTGATGCTGCTCTTTATTTGCCTGGGCAACATGTACCTGCACGGGCTGAGGAACCTCTGGCAAATCCTTTTCCACATAGGAGTGGCTTTTCTGTCTTCATATCAGATACTAACAAGGCAGCTTCAGGAGAAGCAGTCTGACTATGGAGTATGAGGATGACACTGATGAATGGATTCTTTGATTTTCTTTTGAGGATCAGTCTATGTTTCTCTTTCTGCTTCTCTACTTTACACTCCAGTTTCCATCCTTTTCAGCCAACTGGCCTGAAAAACCAGGAATTGGGGATGTTAAACAGTTGCAGTGGAAGTCATGAAGTTGCTTGATACCCAGCCTTGGTTCTGTGCCGAGCATTATTGCAGGATCTCCAGTTCAGCACGTTTACTTAGGACAGCTGGATTTGGGGGCTTATCCAGAAAGAGCTTTATTGGGAGAGAGAAAGGAAATATTTTGGTCTTTTAAGTTCAATGATACAGTAAACCACTTGATTCAGTAACACTGGTTTTAGTAATTGGCAGTTGTCTCCAAGGAACCACTTTAAAATCCAAATCAGCTTTCAGTCTAAATATAACTTGGTTGGTTTTTTTTTTTTTTTCTAGTGGGTCAGTACAGGATGAATTAAAAACCTAAAAATATGGTTCTTAAATATAAGCTAGATAAATTTTGTTTACATTTTTTCAGTATCTTAGGTTCGATATACCTTTGGAATATTTAAATATATTTTGGATATAAATTGGACTTCATTTAGGGTGAGGGCAAACTTAAGCTGAGAAAATGGTTAAGAAATCTGAGTTAATTTATATGTAACCTTTTATGGTGGTGGCACTGTGTGGGTACAGAAATGTTTTATTTATTTGCGGGGTATATCCGAATATTTTAAAAATTAATTGAATAACCGGTACTACTAGATGATAAGTTTATCAGCATGAGCAGAAATGAGAATTTCAGGATTACTTACAATTGACCACAACCTGGAGTAGGTAAATGAACATGGATTCAATGGCACCTTACAGATCCACTTGGGAGAGGCTGCTGTCATCAGCCTTTTCAGTAGAGCTGAGTGCCTGTTATTTTAATGATGATGACTACTGTACCCTGTGTACCTGTTTGCAGAGCACCTCCAAAATTAATTCCTCCTCTGTACCTTTCCCAGTCATCTTAATTTGCTTGAGGGCCTAATTTTTTATGAACAAGAGTTAAGTAGCTGTTAACTTTTTAAAGCTTGATAGAGATATAATTAACACATACTCTGGAAAGTTACTGTCTTTCATTGTCAAAAAATTGCTTGATCACAGTTTTCCAGAATATGGTTCTGGACAAGATCCCTTAGGTCTCCCAAAATTTCAGCCTGGCTTGTTTAGTACCACTCAGGAGGCCATTTTGGGAGTTTGTTTTTTGGATTGTTCTTGGTAGAAGTCTGCAATCTGAATAGTTCAACCACAGTGGCACGGAACGCTTTGAGTGTTCAACTGCATTATGTGGTCTTGATAAATTTTTTAAAATCCTATTTTGATAGTTTTTAAAAGTGGAAAACCATTACAAGAGTTGAGTAGATAGGGAATGTAAGAATGTAGTTTTAGAAAATTCAATTATATTTGGTTATCATTGGTATTATATTGTTACTGAGCTACCTTGTTATCATTTTAAGAAAGATAAGTTTATATACTGGGAACTATGTTGGGAAAATGTTGCCATAGTAACTTTATTTTTTATAATAGAATTTTCTATTTTTGACCAAACATAAAATATCTGGATATGGGCCAGGCATGATGGCTCACACCTGTATTCCCAGCACTTTGGAAAGCTAAAACAGGAGAATCGGTTGAGGCCAGTAGTTTGAGACCAGCCTGGACAACATAGTAAGATTCGTCTCTACAAAAAAAGGACAAAAAAAACTTGCCAGATGTGATGGCACATGCCTGTAATCCCAGCACTTTGGGAGGCTGAGGCAGGAGGATCCCTTGAGTCCAGGAGTTTGAGGCTTCAATGAGCTATAATCATACCACTGCACCCCAGCCTGCATGACAGAGTGAAACCCTGTCTCTAAAAAATCTGAATATGAAAATTATATTGGCAACATACTCAGACATAAACTCCAAAGTTGTCTCTCCGCTGATTTCACATCTGCATAATTTTCTGCTTACCCAGCAGGTGAATTTTCAGTTTTTCTGGGAGACAATTTTGAAGAGATGGTGAAATAGAATGGGAATTTAAGGAGGGGAGGTAAATTGTTTTAAATGAGAAGAACAAAAACGTTTTAAAAGTCAATAAGAACACTTTGGGAGGCCGAGGTGGGCGGATCACAAGGTCAAGAGATCGAGACCATCCTGGCCAACATGGTGAAACCCCAGTCTCTACTAAAAATACAAAAATTAGCTAGGCACGGTGACGTGCGCCTGTAGCCCCAGCTACTCAGGAGGCTGAGGCAGGAGAATCTCTTGAACCCAGGAGGTGGAGGTTGCAGTGAGCCAAGATCGAGCCACTGCACTCCAGCCTGGCGACAAAGCAAGACTCCGTCTCAAAAAAAAAAAAGTCGGTGAGAACAGCTTGAAAATGGACTGTTTTCTTTTTAAGCCTGTGTGGCATTGGGTTGCCGTGTAGACCTGTACCCCGGGTGCTTTGGGCATCTGAGCCTATGATCCATATTCAGTAGGCAGTAAAGAAACGGTCCTTGAAGATGAGTCCTTCCTGGTAATGCTTCCTGACCACCAAAGCACTACCAAAGATGTTACCCACACCAGGTTGAATGTGTGGATATCAGTTAACATCCACATGGAGTGAGATTGACTTTTGCAAACAAAAGGGAAAAGATGCAGTAGAAAAACAGTACAAGTAATGACCACAAAAACATTGACTGAAATCCAGCTAGCTAAAAGAATCCTCAGCTCACTGAAGGAAGAGACTGATAATAGGAAAGAAGTTCTGGTGATTTCATCCAAGGGAAATCCCCAGGCTTAGGTTTGACTTGGTTCAGGGTTGGAGGTTTATATAGCCTCTTGTGTGATCCTTGATACCAGCAAACTGGTTCCAAATCCCAGGAATTATCCTCACTCCACCATGGACTCACTGTTGTTGTAGCACTTTTGTTTTCCCAGTAGTTAAATGCTACCTGTGCAGCTGATCTTACTGGGCTAGATCTGGGAATAGATGAAATAATGTTGAAAACAAAACTTTAGAGGTGCCTTCTGGTATCAGATGCTGCAAGGCCTTGAGCATCAAAGTGTGTTAAGTCCCATCTACTGTATCAGGGCCAGAGTGTGGCTCAGTGCTCTTAGGAAGGGTTTCTCGACCAAGGGGCCAGAGCCCAAAAGGTTTCCCCTTCCCTAATATCCTAATGAAGGAAACATGTAAATCTGTTTTCCCATGTTAGGCTAGCCTTATTGTGATGAGGACTGTACCTGGCTTTCCTTTTCCTGGGTGGAGACAGCTGGGGCATATTCAGGTGGCATTCCCTCTCAGTACCAGAGGTCCCACTGCCTGCAGCTGGAGGCATGTGACCATAAGCTCCTGGTTTTGCTTTTTGGCCTTGCATCCCTCTTTTCTGTGAACTCGAGAATGCTGGAATTAAAACATGTAAGCATTTTGATTAAATGAGCTTGAGCTCCTCTGTTCTTTTCTGGGTGCTCTTGTTCTCCAACTCTCCTGCCTCTTTCTACCTCTGCCCTATACACTCCAGCTCTGGAGACAGAGGCTGAAACGAGTCTCTGGAGGGATGAGAAAACCACCTTTAATTGTAACGAATGGGGTGGGTAGACGAGCTTCAGAGTGGGAGCAGATTGCACTGAGGTTCAACTCTCCCACCCATGCCTGGGAGTCAAGTCTTGGAGAGGAGTAACACTCTTGGTGGTCAGCACAGCTCAGAGTCAAAGACAACAGCCAGCAGGCCAGCAGCAAGGCTGGCTGTGTGAGGCACAGGAAGCAGGGCATAGATAGGGAGCAGAGCTAGGGGTTCTCTCTTTGCTGGAAGATAGCAGCTGCCCCTTGGCATATGGGGGTTGCACACTGCACCTTGCAGCCAGGGCTGCCATTTGCTGTTCTGTGAAGGAGTTGGCCACTCATTGTAACATGCAGGACAATGGCCTTCTGAGAACCTACTGCTTGCTTGCACAGTGCAGCACAAGTGAGGACAGGCACGGGTGGGAGCATTTGTGGTAATCAGATGTGCCTGGCAAGCCCCTGTTCAAACATTGCTCACATTCCAAATGGTTTTGTGTAGAATGTTGCACAAGTCTGGGGACGCTCTACCTGTGCACTGTGAGTGTTAATGATGGTGGAGAAAGTGAGTGTAGCTGTGCCCTTGAGAGATAAGGTGAGGGAAAGAGTGCACCAGTTAGCTAACCATCAGTTTGCTAGGCTCTTCACTGAGTCCTATGTCACAGTGCACAAATCATTGCCCATCAGGCCTCAGTTTCCTCATCTGGTAAATGGTGATAACATCAGTCTGCTCCCTCAGGGTGCTGTTATGAGGGTCAAAAGTGATAGTGGAGGGGAATAGTGGGTGAATCCACCATGTATGGGAGGAGAAAGGCTTTACATTCATCTGGTACATGAAGGTTTTTCTGCTTCAGGCAGCACAGCACAGCCATTTCTTCTGGCCTTTACAAAAAGGCATTTTGTTATACTATAGTGTAAACAACCTCAATTTTTCACTTCAAAAGGTAGCAGCCCCTTTTCTTCCCACCCTGGACCTGCCTTTCACCCCCTGGGCACAGAGCGCATGGTACTATTGGTGTTTGGTTTATTCCAGGATCCAGGGAACTGGTTCTGCTGGTTGGACCAAACCTCATGAGCCAGCCACCCCTGACCCAAATGAGGAGAGCTCTGATTCTCCCATCTGGGAGCAGTGATGTCAAACTTCTGTTGCTGGGGAAATCTCATCAGCAGGGAACCTGTGGAAAAGGGCTTGTCAGTAAAATCTGGGAATGGCTGGATATGGAAACATCTGCCCATGTGTGCTGATGGCAGAGCTGTTGCCCACAAGCGCGTTTTGTTTAGGGTAAAATTAACAAGCCCATTCTGTTCCTCCGACCCATGCTTGGTACATATAACCTTCTTTAACCCTTACATTTATATGATTCTGGGGTTGCTTCAGAAGTATTATTTCATGAATCATTCATATGATTTGATCCCCCAGGATTCTATTTTGTTTAATGGGCTTTTCTATTAAGAGCATAAAATACTGAGGCTGATTTAGTCAGGGCAAAACCATTTACATATTCATTTTAAATACTTGCTGTTCATGTTACACAAGCTTCTTACGGTTTTCTTGTAACAATATTTTGAGTAAATGGTACATTTTAACAAACTCATAGTAGTACAACCTAAACTTGTATGAAAGTATGTAAAAATGTTGTATAGCCATTTATATCCTATGTGTACATAAATGAGGTGGCTTCAGAAATGGCAGAATAAATCTAAAGTGTTTATTAACATGTGTCTTTGCACTTGTGTGAAAAATTCTGAGTTATGGATCCTTTCCTAGACAGTGTGATGCGGGCGTGACGTAATGGGAGGGGGTTGTTGAGAGAAGTGAAAGGTCATGTCCAGTGAGGTCTAGACAGGTGCAAGGGCTCAAATAGTCTTTAGCACTAATTCCCAACCAAAATAGCAGTCACAACAATGCTCTGGGGGCTGGGAGGCCTCCCCACTTCGCAGGCTCTGCCCCTGTCCTGCTGTGTGCAGCAGGCACTTTCCCTGCTCTGTGTTTTGGGCTCTTGTCTACTGGGAAGGTGAAGTTTCATCTCCCAGGACCAGCCTGACCACAGAATGGCCACCAGGGGGCACAGCTGCTGGCCACCTCCTCAGGTTTCCAGACAAGGGAAGGTGGCCTTTTGCAAAGGCTGTTCCTATAGCAGCTAATAAAATTCCCAGAAAGGAAGCAAATGCACTATCCTCTCCTGACCATCCTCTAAACACATTGGGGAATTCACTCTCCAAGAGTCTCTGCACCATCTGTCCTGAGTCAGAATCTTTTGGAGGAAGGCAGTGACTGCCAAAATAAACATCTGAGTTATTGGGTGCTGGGATTTGGAAGTTGGTAGTTTTCAGACACCATCTGCTTCAACCACGTTTTTGCTCAGGTTGGGAAGCTGAGGCTTGTTCTAGGGAGCCAGTGACAGTAAAGTTCGGAGCTCTGTTTCCACTGAGCAGGAAACAAGTGTCTGTCCCCCACTTGGCAGTACCCACAAAGAATAGAAGGAGATTCTGGCCCATGAAAGTGTTCCTTCTATGCTAGGAGGACTGGATGAGAAGTTCTAGCTGGTGAGTTGCCTTCTTTTTTCTTGGGGCCTACCCCTTGAAGGGTGCCAGGTAGCAGAAGTGCTACCTGACAGCTGCCAAGCATCTTTGGGCAGTGCTAGTAGAGGAGAGGCTCTAAGGAGCCCACTTGGCTCTGCTGAGTCAGCACAAAGATGTTGCTGGGATCAAATGTGGTCAGCAAATTCTGTGGAATACATTGAAGAACTTGAAGATTATCTTTGTGGCTTGTGGCGGAAAAGGACTTCTTAAGTCAAATGTGGACAGCAAAATCTATGGAATACGTTGAAGAACTTGAAGATTATCTTTGTGGCTTGTGGTGGAAAAGGACTGCCTTAAAGCAAAAATGATTGATGAATTTGACTATACACAAATAAGGATTCCATGGGCAAAGTTAAAAGAATGGGAGGAGATATTTATGATGCCAGAAACCACTAAGGGATTAATAACACAGAAGAAATTCCTGTAAATCAGCAAGAAACAGCAATCCCAATAGAAAATGTGCAGACAATTAACAGAAGATAAAACCTAAAGAGCTAATAAGCATATGAAGAGATTTTAAATCATTAATACACATTGAAGCAATAATAAGACATCACCTCACACCTATGAGTTTGGCAAATCTTGCAGAGCTGGATGGCACCAAGTGCAGAAGGGAATATGGAGATACAGGACTTCGTGCGAGGTGGCAGTGAGTAGAGAGGCACAACTGATCTGCAGAGCCATGCCACTGTTAACAGCTGAATTCTGTTTCCCCGAAATTCACATGTTGAAGTCCCAACCCATGAGAAAATAAATGTCTGCTTAAACCACCCAGACTGTGGTACTTCGTTAGGGCCGCCTTAACAAACTAATACAGCCTACTTACCCAAGTTAAGAGTGCACACCTTGTGAAGTGGAAATTTGACTTCTGGTTATTTGTCCCAGGAAAATTCTTATACAGATCCTTAAGGGGACACATTCATTGAAGACTTACTGGTGTTGGTGGAAAGCAATCTATGTATCCATCATGGAAAGAAAGTGTGCAGGCATACCACGGAGCATCACGATGCAGGCAGATGTACCAGATTTAGATGCAACGTCATATGGATGAATCCTGAAAACTTAGAGCTGAGTGAAAAATGACTGTTATATAAGAAATATATGCATACAAGACGATAAAATATTTTGTGAGGATACATGCAAAAAGATACATGTTAAATACACTTGAATGGCTTCTTAAAAGGGACTAGGAGCTTGGGAGTTAGGTATAGGGATAATAAGGAATTGTTTTAAAAAGAGGGTTGCTTGAGTCAGCAGTCAGTTCTGAGAGCTCTGGGAGAATGGGGTGGGCCTGCATGCCCCCTGGGAGATCTTGTCCTGGCCGTGCCCAGCCCTGCAGTTGACAAGACGAGGTTGAGAAGGCTGACCTTTGGGGGCTCTAAAGCCCCATATGCTGCCAGAGTGTTTGAGCCTCCAGGGCTGCAGTGGTGGGAAGTGGGGGCGGGGAAACTGAAGCCTGGGGTTATATTGGTCCGGGAGGGCTCTGGAAGCCATGAGGAGCTTGGAGCAGAGAGGAGAGACTCCAGAGGGGAAAGTGGGCAGGGGGAGCTGGCTCTGACCGCCAAGCCACTAGGGACTCTCCTCCCCATATTTGAGCCGTCTGACCAGCAGTTTCCTGGCCAAGACTTTCCCATATGAGGCACTCAGCTGAAGGGCTCTCATGAGGACAAGGAACACAGCCGCAGGGGGACAGAGGTGCCCTCAAGGCAGTTTCTTCCTCCTACCCCAGAAATAGCCTGTTCTGGCCACAGAGCCCAGAGTGTGGGCCTGGGGAAGTGAAGCCAGAGGCGGGTGGGGGTGGGAGGAATAAAGGTGACCAGGACCACCACTGCCCTGGGGGTTATTCCGGGCGCATTTCCTGAGGCCCCAGGGATCAGAGCAAGGGCCAGGGCCAGGAACACAGGGCCAGCAATGGAATGAACTTTCTCACAGAGCTGTCCAGCAGGGGCTGGAGAGGCAATGAGCTCTCCACTGTGAGGTGTGCAGGCAGAAATGAGATGCGTCTGATGGAACCTTGGAACATGCTGTCCCCATCTCACAGACATCGTCTCATCCAGAATGCTGGCGTCCGAGGGGACATTTGCCTATCTCCCGGAGTGCCTCCTGTTGTGTCCATCCCACAGGGCGAGTCAGACGCCAGTTGCAGGAAACAGCCTGTGCCAGCTCCCGTTTGAAGAGTAAATATTAGTCTTTTCAAGAGCTGCTTGTTCTGTGTCACTTGGCACCGAGGACATTGAACTGGGGGCGGGGTGGGGGGGATCTCCACGTCCAGATGGAGTCTGTGGGCCTGGGTCACTGCTGCAATGAGGGACCTAAGAAACAAGCCTCACCATGTCCAGCCAGGCATCCTCTACTTACTGCTTGGCCAGTCCTTGAGCCCCTGCCTAGGGGAGTTCAGACCCTGCTGAGGCCCCAGGCCGCCTGGCTCTCCTCAGCTACTGTCCAGGCTGCTTCTGCAGAGGCAGGGAACTGGATGTTTCGACCTGGACTGCAAGATCTCCGAGCCCCAGCTCTGATGCATATGGTTTTAAATTCCTCTGATCATCAGGGAGGGGAATGGCCTGCTCTTGCCCCACTGTAAGCCTCTCTGGCCACCCCAACTAACAGAGCACCCCCTCACTCTAACCCTCATCCTGCCTTCTTTTTCTGTAACTTTTCTCATTTACTATCTGTCTCCACCATTAGAAAGTCAGTTCCATGAGGGCAAGGGCTCTGCCATGTTCACCACTGCGTCCTCGGTGTCTAGAACTGTGCACACAGTAATTATTTGCTGAATGAAAATATGACGGTAATATTTTGAAAACATTAAACAGATACCATTCTCATTACCTGGCCCCTGAGATTATATCCCTCTGAAGCCCTCCACCATTATGACCTGGGGAAAGGTGGATGGAGGGGTATATTATCTCTGCAAGGAGGAAGTGAGGATGGAAGGAAGGGAGGAAAGCCCCCCTGGTCTCATTACCTAGGAAATATTGAGGGGACACATTGTAACCTGAAAACAGAGGGTGTTTTTGTCCCACTCTGTTAGGAAGTCAGTCCTCCAAGCAACCTGTGCCCCTTAAGTGGCCCTCCTAGATAAAATGGTGGAGCTACAGATTTAACGCCAAGTAGATCTGAGTGAACACCACCAAGCTACCCTCAGCTCCCAGAGGCCTGGAAGGGACTCAGAAGTTCCTGCACACTCCCTGGGGCATGAGGAAGCTGGAGGAGTTGGAACTGGTGGGTCTGTCATGGTGCTACCATGGTGAATGGTGAAGTGAGTCTGCCACAGAGGCCATGGAGCGGGGAAGCTCACATCCAAGGCTGGATGATGGCATGGCTGAGCCTGGAGGGGTGTGAGGGGCCAGAGTGAGTCTCAGTGGGGCTAAGTCAGCTGGAGTAGACCCTGGGGCTGCAGCCAAGAGAGCAGCTATGAGTACCCCAGCCAAATACCTTAGCAGCAGGGCCAGTGAGTGTCCATGCAGACCTTAGTGCACAAGGACCTTTGCGTGGGGCTCCTGTTCTCTGCCCCAGGAGGCCACCAGTGTTGGGTCCTCTGCTTCATTCCCTATTGGCCACCTTGGCCAGCTTCCTGGCAGAGGCGGGGGATCTGACAGCTCCTCACCCCATCTCTACCACATAGCTGGCCCTTTCTGCCCTGGATCTTCTCTGATTATGTGATGGAATGCCTGCAGGAACCTGCTTCTTGTTCATGCCTGTCAAGCCTGGAAGAGTGAGGGATTGACGTGGGCAAACCTTGAGCAACAGATACTGGGAGCCAGTAGTTAATGCTTTCCTTCTCTGTCCCTCAGGAGGACAATTCTGGGCATGTTCTGCCAGCCTTGCAGAGGGTCCCACTGAATTGAGTCCTGTTGCCCCAGTAGTGGCCAGTGCTCACCTTTTTCATCAGACAGGGTCTTGGTCTGTCACCAGACTGGGGTGCGGTGGCATTATCATGGCTCCCTACAGCCTCAACTTCCTGGGCTCAAGTGTTCCTCTCACTGCAGCCTCCCAAGTAGCTAGGACTACAGGCGTGCACCACCACACCCGGCTAATTTTTTATTTTTTAATGTTTTTGCAGAGATGGGGTCTCACCGTGTTGCCCGGGCTGGTAACTCACCTTTATATTGGCTTTCCTTACTTCCCTGTTTCACTCTTCTGTTTCCTGGTCATAGGCCCTTGTCTCAGGCTCTGCTTTCTGGGGACTTGGGCTACAATGCCACCTGAGCTGCTGTGCTAGAAATTATCTATGGCATTCAGCCTCTTCTCTAGCCCCTTCCATGTTCCCCTGCTTTGTTGGGGTTGGAAGGCTCAAGGCTCCCTTTCCAGAATTCCCTCACTGCTCGGAATTTGATGCAGCGTAGGCTCTGCCAGAGGGAAGCACCACCAAGGCAGCTGGGAAGCAGAGAGAAGTAAAGGCCATGTTCCCTGCAGCGTGGTGGTTGATGGGTGGGCTATGGCAGACCTGAGTTTTCTACAGCAACAGGACACTATGTTCCTTCTGCTTTCTTGTCACTAGCTTTAATGAATGTGCAACTGAGATATTGGCAGTAATGTTCGGCAAGGTGGCAGCTGCAATGGTGTGACCATGGATAGATGTGCACCCAGACTTCCAGCCCTCCAAGCCTTCCTATATTTAATTCCCTACACTCAATCTCTTTCTGTATAAAACATGCAGAATGTTTTCTGTCTCTTACACTGAAGCATGACTGATTTGGATCTTTCACCTCCCCCATATACTGCACCACCAGGCTCAGGTGGAGGAATATGAAAGATCACACATTTATCCCAAGAAACATCCAAAAAGAGACTGAGAATCAGACTCTGTTGGTTACCTACTCAGTAGCCATCCCCATTTATTTCTCAGCAGATCAGCTTCCCTTATAGAACCCTCACCAATCTTTGCAGCTGTGGTTTGGGTGTGTGACCTAATCCTGGCCTGAAGAGAGTGTGCGAAAGGTGGGTCCTGGGGTAGATGATCGTCCCTGATAAAAGGAGACTTATAGAGGAAATTCTCCTCTCTGCCGGTGGATGGGGTTCTTTGGGAACATGATGCTTGGGCAGCGATAGCCATCGTGCAGTCATGAGGGGATAAGTCTGAGGATGAAAGTCCACATACTGAGATGGAAGAGTGGACAGACAGAAAATACCTAGATCTGCGGCGACATTGCTGAGCCACTGAATTTGCTCTGGAGCTGCCTCCTTCTAGTAGACATCACCCTGACAGGATCCTTTCCCTCTGAGCCACATAAAGATCAGTCTGGAGCTCTCCAGAGTTTCTTCCATGCTGACATCCCGGGACACGGGGATGCTGGGAACCCAGGAGCTGGGCTGGGATTAGAGTGAGGCAAGCAAGGTACTTGCTTCAGGTGCAAAATTGAAAGTGATGGCAAAAATCCTCAGTGATCAAGATAATATTTTAATCTAGTATTTTTTAAATATAATAATGCAAAACATAATAATGAGCAAAATATCAAGATTTTAAATAAAGAGTCAGCGTCACCATTAGGCCTGCTCTTCAAGTGTTTCCACACAGGGCACCCCAAATGGTCTCAGCTATGATGATGTGTATAATGGAAGAGGCAGGGCTCTGGGGTTTAGAGAACCGGGTTCAAGGCCAGGCTCTATCAGTGACTTTCCTGGTGACTCAAGCATGTCCTTTCCCTTCTATGGCCTTTGGTTACCCCGTCTGTCCTGTGTAGAGTCTGGGGCATTGCCAGGGTGGCCTTCTGACCTATCTTCCTCATCCCCATAGCCTGTTGGGGTTACTGTCCCTCTTCCTAGGAGGCTATGTCTCCAGGGTCACTGGCTCCTGCCTATTAATATCTTGGCCATCCCTGGCCTGATTGGGGTGTTTAATGACTGCCAGCTGTGGCTCCGGCCCCCTCCCCCGGGAGAGATAAGAGCAGTTCCTGTTCCCACATTGGGGGAGGCTGGGTCATTGTTCATTAAAATAGGCCCTGGGCGAGTGGTGAGAATGGAGGGGCTGATTCTGACTCTTCACCCCACCCCTGCCAGCAGAGCAGATGGGGGTCCCTGGGGATATATACTCCCCCCACACCCCTCCCCAAGGGGGCTGCCCTGCGTCCCCACCTGCCACCTGAGCTCTGTTTCACTTTAGGTCCTGATTCCAATAGCCTTGGAGCTTCTTCCCAGATGTCCTGCAGACATTACATTCAGCATGTCCCAAACCAGGTCATCATTTCCCCGGCCCTCCTCCTCCTCACCTGGATGGGGAACTGACAGCTTTTCCCAGCTTGCCCCTTGGGCTCTTCTCAGTAGCCAGAGTGGCCTGCCCCAAACCCTCCATCATCCCCTCGGCCTCACTTAGGAAACCTCCACTGTGCTCCTGCTGGAAAGGACCCCTATGCCTGCCCTCTAGGATTCAGGTATCCCTGGCACCCATCATGTTCCCTTGGGACCCAGAGACCCGTACCTAGCCCTCAGAGACCACCTCGATGTTGCCTCACCTGAGACACTGTCCCCTATCCATCCTGCTGGCAAACTGGCCACCCTCCTTGGGCAGCCTGTGCCCTGGAGTGGCAGGAATCACCCAGATGGTGGCCTCTGCTGTGGAGGGGATGGTGGCTCTCTGCATGGAGATGGTGGGGTGCTCCTTGTCCTTGTCTTTCCAGGAGGTACCCACATGAGTCAACTGGGCTTTGCTCTCAGGGACTGGGCTTAGGGCTCAGTCAGTGGCTAGGGTCCAGCCTATGGCCAGTCAGAGGTGGGGCTCTACCAGGGGTTACAGCTGGGTCTGCGGCAGGGTTTGTATGCAGCAGAGGTCAGTGGCCTGGGTCTAAGGGCCAGGCCCTGGGTCACCTTAATTTCAGACTAAAGCTTGAGAATCAGTCCTGTGGCCTCACCGCCTCACTGCCTCCTCCCTCTTGTATCTCACTCTGCGTGGCACTCAGGAGAGAGGCCCTCCCTCTGGGTCACCTGGCCTCCTAGGAATGGGCCTCCACCCAGGTGTTTGGGCACTAAGCCTAACCTTAGTGAAGTCCTTAAAGCATCCACCAGGGGGCGATAGAGATGAGTTGGCCTGGCCCGACAGGTACCTGGCCAGGGACCTGGGAGCGGGCGGGGCAGGGGGAGAAGCAGGGGACCAGGAAAAGTCCTGCTTGTGGCCAACCCCATTACTCCACGGTTGTTCCTGCCTGGGAGACTGTGTTTCGGCTGTTCACCATACTTAAGTGCTCATCACTAAGCTTTGCCCTTCCCAATAGCCTCTCTGAGCAGGGCCCCACCTACGTCCTCCCTTTTGTTGCCCACATCTTGGCTCTCTGCTTCATTCACTCTCCACCCTCTTGGCTGACAACTGGTCCCCTACCCAGGCTGTCTGCCTTACCCCAAAGCCATGACACACAAATACGGGGGATATCAGGGACTGTGGTGGTTGGGACAGGTACAGTGTGGTGTGGGGGCCCCTCTCAGCCTTCACACAGTGCAGGCAGTCTATAGGGTCCTAACCTGGAAGGCAAGGTGCTGCCCTTTCCTCTGCATTTCTGTCCCCCCTCTCCCTTCTCCTTTCTTCTACCGGCCTGAGTTCATCTCTCAAGGAGTCCTGCCAGGTCTCTGACCTTGTTTTCTGCACAGCCTCCATCCGCTGTGTATGCCTCAGCCCCCAACTGCTTGGGGCTCCTCCCACCAGCTGCTGTCCTCCCTCTGAGCCCAAGGGGGCAGAGTGGGTGGCAGAAGGCTCTGGGCAGCCCCTCCTCATTAGCCACCTGTGCCTTAGCCAGGGGCTAAGCAAAGTCATCTAGAACCCTCCCTGTTGTGCAGGTGGATTGAGAGATTCATACTCAGGAGACCTGCCCATGATCTCTGAGAAAGTCTGAAGCAGAATTGGGATTAAATGACAAGGGCTGGGTCTTCTGGACCTTATTGAGAAGTATGGGGTGGACAAGGTCTCTGGAAGCAGTTCAGAGAGGCACCAAGTAGGGAGTGGGAGGAGGGAATCCAGAGAGACAGAGAGAGACAGAGAGAGAGAGAGACACACACAGAGAGAGAGAGACATGCCCCAGTTGGGTGAGGGGAACATGGACAGGTTGTCCCCTATCTCTCAACTCCTATGCCTTGGAGTGGCTGGAATGCAAGATGCTCAGGGTCAGCAGCCTGGGTGCAGTGGCTCACACCTGTAATTCCAGCACTTTGGGAGGCTGACGTGGGCGCATCACCTGAGGTCCGGAGTTCAAGACCAGCCTGGCCAACGTGGCAAAACCTTGTCTCTACTAAAAATACAAAAATGAGCCAGGTGTGATGGTGTAGTCCCAGCTACTCAGGAGGCTGAGGCAGGAGAATTGCTTGAACTGGAGAGGTGGAGGTTGCAATGAGCCAAGATTACACCACTGCACTCCAGCCTGGGCGACAGAGTGAGACTCCATCTCAAAAAAAAAAAAAAAAAAAGAAGAAGAAGAAGAAGATGCTCAGGGAAGAATGGAACAAGTTCTAGATGTCCCAGCTCAGCTTTCTACCACCAGTACCTCATAGGTGGTCACCACTGCTGGTCTGGGCAGGGGTGGGGGCTACTGAGAATGTTCTCTCTAGCAGTTCTGGGGATACCTGAGGTCAAGGTTAGGGACAATGCCTCCTTCTCAGTCTTATGACTGACTATGCACAGGGCAGGGCATGGAGTGTGAATCTAGATGGAGAGACCGTGCCACTCCTGGATATGCTGGGCAACTGATCAAAGAGCATTTCCCTGGAGGTGCCTCTGCCCATGGCTCACAGTCACTTCTATTCCGACCTGAACACCCCTGACTCTGGCCTCTGAGGATGCTGGTTGGAACTGTCATTGATGATGGGTCCTGGGATGGTACTGGGTCAGACAAGGCATTGAAGAAGCTGGGCAGGCAGATCTGAGCCTTCACCAGCCCATTCTGACCACATTTTACCAGCTTGACATCCCTCTCCTGCTCCTCTAGCAAGTTTGCAGGAGGTGGGACCCAAGGAGGTCAGCATGGGCGACGGCTTTGGAGACATCTCTTGCTGACTGATGTTATTTGCCATACTGCCTCTGTGTCTAAACCTTTTTATTAGTGGCATATTGTCTCTGCTCACTCGACTTGTGTTGATGACATTTGTTTTGTCCACTACCTAGCTCCTCTTGGCTGAGCCCTGGGTAATCGCAACATGGTCATCCTAGACCCTTGTTTGCAGGAATGACTGCGGCCTGTGAAACACTCACACTCAACAATTTCTGGGACTCTGGGCAGCTCTGCCAGCTGCTTTGTATGATCTGAGATTATAATGGTCTTTTTTGGCTGGATTTAAGGAGTGGGGGGCCACAATGGGGACCTGGTCTTACTTCATCACACGCAGAGGAGAGAGGATACCACTCAAAAAGATGGGAGCTGAAGGCCCTTAGAACTGTGAATGCCTCATATGAAAATATGGATTTCTGTCAAAAGCCAAAAGAGTGGAGGCATCTGGTTTCAGTAATGTATTAGATCACCCATCCTTTGGGTGGGGGAATATGGCTCCAAGTTGGAAGCTGGTCCCATTTTAGGCCATATGAGAACATCAACCACCAGGGGAACCAAGCCAGACCAAGCCAACATTTATTGTTGCACAAGCCTGTTGCAGTCCTGAGGGGATCTTCTGAGGGAGGTGTGGGTAGGAAACCGAGTGGCCACCAGGGTGAAGGGCAGACAGAGGAGGCTGTGACCAGCAGGCTCCTGTCCAGATGATACGTGGGCTGGAGGCCTCCTCAGCCACACTCCAGGGAGGGTGGGGTGGGAAGGGAGATTTAGGGATAATGGTATTAATAATATAAGTGGTAAACAAATAACCAAGAGGATCCGGCTGGTTACAATACACAAAAGTTAGCAGTAAGAGTCTGTGCTTTCACTTTCCTATCAGCCAGATCTGAGTTCAAATCCTGTATGTGTAGCAGGGTGAGGTATTTGCTCTCTGTCAGAGCCCATGGGTGCACATCTCCAAGCCTAGTTACAACAGTTGGCACATAGGTTGGTGGACAAGGAGGGCAGCTCTTGATTCCTGTTGCTTCCACAGCACAGAGGGATGGGTATGGCTGGTGTGACAGATCCCACTTGACAGATGAAGCCACTGAGACTTGCAGAGCAGGTAGGCTTAGTCTGAGACCTCGCATTCGCTGGTGGCTGCCTCCTCATTTCCCAGAGGCTTCAGAGTCCCTCAGTCCTTGGGTTGCATCGTCCTCCCACCAGACTGACCCTGGGGCCACTCCACTTCGGTAGGGAACCACTAAGACAACTGTGGTCCCCAAACGAAAACTCCAGAATAACCCACTTTGAGGAGCTGATAGTTAAGCGTAAGAGAGAATGGGGGTAGTGAGCTGCATCTTTAGTGAAATGCCTGAATGGTAATGCTTAACCCAAAGGAACTTGACAGCAATGGTGAAATTTCAGGCACTGCCGTGGTGTTGGTGCTGGTGACCTTCCGGGGCAGAACCTTTCTGCCCTCAGATCACACCGGTGTTGTTTGAGGATCACAGGTTGCTTTCCTTCGATTGGGCAGAAGAGCTAGCAGGGGGCGAAGTCAGGATGAAAGTATGTAGACTTTTTGCCCTTGATTGGCGCAGGGGGCTTTTGGAGGAGTCTGATGACTGAGTTCCACCTGCAATCTTCCAGGAGAGGCGCTCCCATCTCTCTTACTTGCCAGAAACGCTCCAGGCAGGCGCTAGGGCTGCGTGCTCTAGGAGTGTCCGGACCAGAGACCAGGGGGCCGGGGGGCAGCCTCCGAGCCCGGGGCCGGGGCTGGCCGCGCCCGGGCAGGCCTCTGTCCCCGGCGTCTGCCGGGGTGAGTGGGAAGGGGTGGGAGGGGCCGCCTTGGGCCCCTGGGATACTGGTGGTCAGACCAGGGAGACTTCGGCTTGGAAGCTGGAGGAGCGGCGAGCACCGGGGCTGACGCGGGTCAGCATGGAGACCTGCGTGCTGCACGTGGCGCTGTTGCTGCCTCCCGACGGGTGCCGGTATTTGGGGTTCCAGCCCAGGACGCCCTGCAGGTGCCAGCGACGCCATTTCCGCCTCAGCTCCGCCTGCACCTAAGAGAGGGGAAGGTGGTCAGGTCCGCTGCTGTGGAGCCTCTTCCACTGCTGATTGGGCTGCCCTGGACTTAGGGTTCTGAACTAGCCAGTCTTATCCTCTTCAGGAAATCAAAATGGAGAGACCCCGATGCTGCCTTGGGCGGTGCACACTTGGGACTGGGTTGAGGCCAGGTTCAAAATGAGGCCTTGGAATGGTAGGAGGTGAGAGGCAGAGAGGATCCGAGAATACAGTCCAGGGAGAGAGAGGGATATGCTGCCTAGGGGTGCCTGTACCCCAATTCTTCCCATGCTGGGTCTCCAGCTCACTTGAGTGGGTTTTTGTGTATAGTAACCAGAGCTCCACAGCAACTCTACCTTCATTGGAAGCCTTACCCCTCCCCAATCATTGCACACAGCCACTTAACTAGGTGTTTCTCAAACTCTGTTGTGCACAGGAATCCCCCTGGGGTTTAGTAAAAACCTGTCTGTTTGTTTTTTTAAATAATTATTAAAATGCAGATTCTAAGCTAGCAGGTCTGGGGTGGTCCCAGAGATGTGCATTTTTAACAAGGGCCTAGGTGACACCAGTGCTACTAGTTTGAGGACCATACTTGTAGTAGCAAGGTTTAACCCGTCCTTGCTCTGCACATATCCCACCAGTGTTTCTGGACCCTGGTCCTGGGAGTTCCATTGCCTGAGCACCAAGGACTGGGAGGGGCTTACCTCACCATTGAGGAAGCAGTAGAGGATAGCCACCACAAAACCCTGAGAAGGAAGAGTGCAGGAGAGGTGAGGTAGACAGACAGGAAGCCCCCAGCCCTGCCCCTCCCCTGGCTCCAGCCCCTGTGTTCCCCTGGTTAAGGAAAGAGCTAAGCACAAAGTAGGTGCTTATCTAATACTTACTACAGTAAAAAGATTGGAATCCAGTGGCAAGGGCCAAGACTCCAGGTTGAATTCCCTTAAAAGCCAGGGAAGAATACAGCCTTAAGTCAACAGCCCATACCTGGAAAGACCCCACGACGAGCTCAAAGACCATCTTCACTTCAGGCTTAAAATTGTCAGGAAAGAAGGCGAACATGATGTAGTGCACTCCAAACAGGGGGATCAGCAGGAGTGTGGACCTGGCCAGCCTCCTGGAGACAGGGGAGGGACAGGCCATGGGTCTATGTGTCCACACATGTGGATTTGATAGGGCATGGCATGGGGGCAGCTGGAGGCACAAAAGATGGAGACAATGACCAGGATGTGTGAGGATGGACTGTAGGTTCCTCTAAATATTATGCCTTTCTCTGTTCCTGTTCCACAGCTGCAGTGCCTCTGCCCTTCTGCCCCCAGCACTTCTGGCCTGGAGGGAAGCATGAGAGAGAAAGAAACCCCCTCTATTTTCACCCTTCTGGAGGAGAGAGGGTAAGAAGTAAAGGAGAGTCCAGTGAGAATGATGCTAACAGAGACATGTTAGCTGAAATCCACTATTGGGAGTTCTGTTGCCAGGGCCCCCTGGTCTGGGAGAGGCTTACCTCATCATTGCAGTAGAGGATGCTCTCAGCCATCAAGAGCAGTAGAAAATCTCTTAGGCAACAAGAGATTCTGGTTCTTCCTCTCCTGGTCTCAGTTTTTCCAGTTTGTATAACGCAGTAAGTGTATGCTTGACATAGTCAAATTATAGAAACAGGGGCTCACTATGAACTTGGAAGTGTTTTGGGTACTATGAAGCACAGTGCATCCATGAGAGACCATGAGAGAAGACGTACTAGGAAGCAAGTCTTTCTAACTGGGGTGCTGACCACATAAGCCCAGGGCCACTTGGGAGGGTGATGGGGACCCAAGTTCATGCTTGATCACCAGGGACAACCCAGCATTAATCAGTATCACCCTCTGTCTGTGTTTTTTCTGCTGTGTCTGCTTCTCCAGAAGTTGCCAGCTTCTCTGGGATTGCATATACTCCCAGCATGCTCTGAAGGACCAGATTCTCCTTCACAGCCTTGTATGGTCAGTAGGGTCAGTATTCATTCTAAATGCTCACCCCCCTCCCATGGTCCAGGGCTCTTCCTGGTTCAGGCCTCCCAGCCACCTGACCTCATAGCTGATTCAGGCAGTGTGAGCCCATAGATCCCTGGCTAGGAGAGGTGGGATGTGGATAGGGAGGGTCTCTGACTCTGTCTCTCCTGTCTTAGCAGTCAGTCCAAGGAAGCCTAGTCCAAAGCCTGAGGTCCCACAGCAAGCTGGGGGCAGAGGAGCTGGCTTGCCCATCCCACCCCTTCCTGGACCTGGTTCTTAGCGATGCCAAGATCCTGAGCACTGCCCACGCCTCTTTGGCTGCAAAACTCTCCCACGCACCCGAGGCTAACAGATGGAGGCTTTCTTTAAATCAAAGGCTTATGGGGAGGTGGAGAGTGGGAGCTGACAGCCTCTCCTTGAGGAGCTTCATCTCCGACTGCCCCCACCCCTTCTGCCTGCTGACAACTGTTTCCTTTCTGTCTCACCACACAGACCTGGCCCTGACCATGGCCAGCTCTGCTTGCCTCAGATTCAGGCCCTTTTGTACCATTGTAAGTTGGGGGAAATAAGGTCCCATCGGCAAAGGAGAGGATGAGGGTGCACAGGCTCAATGTGCTGCCCCTTAGATTGCAGACCCCCACTGAGCCTTTCCTTCTCAGACAGGAAGGGAAGCTCCGCCCACACACCTGGCAGGAGAGAATGCGGTCACACCAGGAATGTGAGTCTTAGTCTCATCAGGGAGAATCACAGGATTCCAGAATAGAATCCTAAATCCAGCAGCATGTGACATTCTAGCCAGGAATCTTAGAACCACGGCACAGACTCTTCAAAGAGAAGGCAGGCCGAGAAGAATCCCAGGGCTGGAAGGCCTTGTGGGACGTCCCGGGTTTGTCTTGTGTGAGTAGCACTGATACTCAATCTCCTACTCCCATCTGTGGGCATGCAGACCCTACCTGCCTTCCCACAGCCTTGCTTTTCACATGTTTCATGTTTCTTTAGCTCTGTCTTCAAGCCTTGTTGCTCCCTCAAAAAACCTGCCTCTTCCTCCAGTGTTCCTAAGCAGGGGGAACAGTATTGACACCTTTCCAAGCCCTGGTCCGTGGACACTGTGCCCCCTTCTCCCTGCCCATGGTGACAAGCTCCAAAACCCTCGAGGAGAAGGGAGTGTATGTCAGTTTCCTCTCTGTAAAATAAGGATAATTTTACAGGGCACTGTGTGGATGAAATGACATGATGCATGGAAATCCCTTAGCATGTGCCTGGCATGTAAACTGCAGGAGTCATCATTATTACTGAGGAATACTGAGTCCTGAACATGGCTGTCTCATTGGCAGACTGGGGTCTCCCCGAGGGCATGCATCTACTATGTGTTGATTGCACCCCTTTTCCATGCAAGGCACATGCCAGGGACTGGGCACATGGTATGAACAAGACATCGGTGTCCTCTTGAGCTCCCTGGATTGGCAGCAGATGCATACCTGGGAAGGATGCTAGGTGAGTGTGGGCAGGAGATGCATGTGTGGGGCTCTGAGTGCAGCCTGGTGAGAGTGGGGCTGGAGCAGGGGACGGTGGTGGGCTGAGCCAGGCCATGGTGGAGTGGGCAAGAACAATATGGCTCTTTGGTGACTCTGGATGTTTGGGGTGGGAGGACTTCAAGGAGATGCGGGATGATTTGAGGACTGGGGATGGAGGTTCTGGGGGCTGAGGCACTAGGCCCACACTCACGAGTATGGACTGCTGTCACTCTTCCTGATATCTGGGGGCCGCAGTTTCTGAAGCAGGATTCGGATGATGCAAATAAACAGGATGAAGTTCACCTAGTGGGTGAGGACCCAAGTTTGGGCAGTCAGAGTGGGAAGGCTGAGGTGTCCAGGCCCCTCGGCTGCTGGCCTGTCTTCTTTCCCAGGGTCTTGCTGCCCCTCTCTCTATCTTACCTCTCCTCTGGCGCTTCCCCTTTGGGCAGGCCATCCAGGAACTCTACCTCCTTCACATCCCTAAGGACTGTGCTCCCAATCCGCTTACACTCAAGGAAGAACTGGTGGGACGGGGGTGGGGATGATCCTGCATTGGGCATTAGGAAGCTACGTTTCAGTTCTGACCTAGATACTAATTTCCTCTGTGACCTTGGGCTAAGTTGCCTGCCCTTTGGGCCTATTTTCCCATCTCCAGGTGGTGGGAGGGTATCTTACCAAGATGGAGGTGAGGATGGGGCCCTTTATGATCCACCACAGTGAGGAGTTGATGGTGTCCCAGCACCTGAGCAGAGTGTGGGGAGGAATGAGAGGAATGAGAGGGTCTGTCCTCTCAGAGAGAGAGTCAGCAGCACCTCCCCCAGTTGTCCTCAGCTCTGCTCCTGAGCCCTTTAGCGACCCCGGGCCCAGAGTCTGTTGCTCCCCAGGTCCTCCTCCAGCCTCCCCTCTGGCCTGAGAGCTGTGGTTTTTGTCCACTCACCAAGGCCACATGGCATTATCATCCCACCCAGGGGCCTGCCCAAGTGATGGCGGCTGGGGGAATGTGTGGGGCAGCAGCTCACCCATAATCCTCAAAATGGATCCTGGCGATAGTCCACACTATGGTGAATGTGCTGGGTACCCCTGTCAGGCCCAGGGAGAGTGATAGAGCAGAGAGGGCACAGGAAGCAGGGGTAGAGGGCATGAAGGAGAGATTTCGGAGAAAAGCAGAGAGAGGGAGGGAGAGAGAAAAGGGTGGGTTGTCAGGCTGTTGTCTTTGGTTGCATAGGTTGTTCACCGCGGAGGGATTCTCCACTGAGGGGGTGAAGCTGTATGCCTGAAGGGCTCTGTCTACCTAGATGGACATTCTCTTTCCAATTGTGACAGAGGCCCTCTATAGATTAGCAGTGGCCCTGTGTATTTCAGGGGCTAAAGGGAAATGGAAAGATGTTCACAAAATCTGTCCCACAGGTCAGCCCTAGGTGCAGCTGCAGCCTGAGGGACTTGTCCTGGGCTCAGACATTTTGAGGACTTTCTTGACACTTGGCTGATATTCTTGCAGGCAGGACCTGCAGCTAAGCAAGACGTAGGACTGCAAGCCAGCTTGGCACCCTTCCCCTAGGGAGTTTTCCAGGCCTTGCCCCCTCTGTCCCCAGCCTGGAAGCCCTCCCTGGTACCATACCCCAGCCGATGAGTATGTACCCCCAGAAGTACTTCCGCTCGGAGAAGAAGGAGACGGCAAGCAGGGTGTACAGATAGAGGCCCTCCACCAGCAGCCAGAAGAAATTGGCCATGATGCAATATTGGAAAAAGACCATGGCTGCCTTACAGCCCACCTGCAGGGGGAGGAGAAAAGACAAGGTTCACTGGGGCTGTCAAGGGTCCTTGACTGCCAACACCCATGTCTGGGGGGACAAACACAGTTGCAGTGCAGCCAGTTTAATTTCTTTGTTGTTTTGCATTATCACCTTAAAAATGTACTCATTGGTTTTCCCATTTTCCCTAATTTTAGATCCTCTGATACTTTGGGATAAACTGGTGATTTTAATTATCCATCCATCAATTCATCTATTCATCTTCCCATCTATATATCTACCCATAAGCTCATTCAATCATCCACCCACCTATCCACGTATCCATTTATTTACCTACTCACCCACTGGACATTCACTATCAACTCATCAATTTATCCATCTTTTATCCATGTATCCATCCATCATCTATCATCTTCCCATCTATCAATCCATCCACCTACTCACCTATCTCTCCGTTCATCTACCAACTCACTCAGTCATCTTCCCATCCATTCATCTCTGCACCCACCCATCAATCCACTCGTGCATCCACCCACCTATCTACCTACCTGCCCCTCTGCCCATCATCTGTCCAATCTTCCTTACTTTACCCATTTATCCTGCTGCCTACTTAGCCATCCACCAACCTGCCCATCCACACCCCCACCCCACCCACTCATTCATCTAATGCCAATTTGTATTGAAGGTAGCTGGAAGGTATGAGGGAGAACTCTTGCCTGAGTTTGCAAGAGTCTGCTGAGTGTGGTGGGGTGGAGGGCTGTGGACTGTGGAGTGGGGCCCAGATGGAAGTGTGGAGGGAGACTGGGACTGAGAAGAGGGTAGGAGATGAGGAAGTAGAAATGAAGAAGAAGAGAAGAGGGAGGGTTGGCCATTCCTCCTGGGGTTCAGAGGACCTAGTGGAAGAATGGTTTTCTCAGGCAGACGAGGACCATGAAGGAGTCAGGGAGACCCATGAGTAGGGCAATCACGGACCTCTGGGTGGCCCTCTTGGCATGACTGGAAGGTATTCTGGGCCTTCTGTCCCCTCCCAGAAAGTCCCCCATTTCAGATCAAGCCTAGATGTCTGTGAGCCAGGGCTTAAAGCCACCCTCCACCAGGAAACTGTCTGGCTTCCACTTCCTCCTGTACCCAGAACATTGGTTCCCACCCTTCCTTCCTGTACCCTTGGTTTGAGAGATCCTCAGAGAGAAGCCTCCCCTCCCCTAATGCCTGCACCACTCCCTTCGGTTGGAAAGTCCTTCCTCAGGTCTCACTTCAGTCCCTCCAGTTACAGGAGTTCTTGCCTTCCCATCTTCCCCCCATTTGCTTTTGGAGAATAACTCAGCTCTTTTTTTTTTTTTTTTTTTTTTGAGATGGAGTCTTGCTCTGTCGCCCAGGCTGGAGTGCAATGACGTGATCTCGGCTCATTGCAATCTCGGCTAATTTTTTTGTATTTTTAGTAGAGACAGGCTTTCACCATGTTGGTCAGGCTGGTCTTGAACTCCTGACCTCGTGATCTGCCTGCCTCAGCCTCCAGAAGTGCTGGGATTACAGGCATGAGCCACCACGCCCGGCCATAGCTCAGCTCTTTACCAGGACAGTTATCTGTGCTTCCTTCTAGTCTTAGAAAAGCTTTGCAGTAATGAATCAGGAAGCCAGTCTCCGTAATTATCCTTAACATGTGCACAGGAGGCAGCAGGTTCCTCCTCAGGTCCTGTGGCTTGCACTGCTCATGTCTGACTTGGCTTCTGGGACAGAACCTCTGAGAAGCTCTGGGAATGGCCAAGGTGGGTCCCCTAGATTTTCTCTCCCCCTTGTTGAAATGCCTGAGATTTCAGTATGATCGTTTCACTCTTTGGGGAGAAGGTACTGCTGACCCCTGATATAATGCACTGCCTCTGGGGTTATGCATGAAGCAAGGAGATACTGACCACAAGGAATGAGTGGGGGCTGGGCTGGTCTCAAGCTCTCTGTCAAAGCTTGAGGTACTCAGAGAGGGTCCCTCAGAATCCCTTGGAGATGGCTCCCTTAGTGACTGGCAATGAATTCCTTAGATGCTCCCTTTACCTCTCTTCCTTAGGAAGGCCCAGAACCAGCTTGATGTCAGGATCAGAACAAAAGAGGAGGAATGCATATGTTTGGACCTACTCCAGATGGCACGGGGATGGGGGGAGTAGGAAAAATGGCATGGTGAACAGAGCCCTTGCTATGCAGGTGACAGAGGGCAGAGTTGGAAGGAATGGAAGTCCTTGCATGGATGGGGACACTGAGGCTGTAAGTTCCCCAAGGCCACATAGGAAGTTAGCAACAGGTGGTACAGGGGCTCTGGGCTATGGCCATGAAGTGTCCCATTTCCCATCTGCTTTTCTCACTGGCGGGGGCAGGTCCGTGAGCTCCCAGATGGGTGAGCAACATCTTCTGTTGCCAGAGGGGAGTGTGATTTGAGGAGGCGCCAGGTGGGGTTGGGTGGGGGTTGGGCCATCCTTGGATTGAGGGGTGGGATGGGAGGGAAGAGGGAGGAGGGAGAGGGAGAAAGAGGGGAAGAAGAGGAGATTGCAGTGGCTAAAGATAAGGGCGAAACTGAGGGAGGTGGGCCAGGGCCAGGGTTCTCACCGAGCCCTCGGAGCACCGGTCTGACTCCCCGCTGTCGAAGAGGGCCAAGTCTTTGATGAAGACAGCAGCAGCTCTCAGGATGAAGGATATGAAGAGGTGCATGTGGATGTAGTTCCGCGTGCAGTGGAGCTTCCTGCGTGGGGTGGGCAGATCTGGGAGGCCAAAGGGGCCTTGGATCCCCACCCCAGTCAATGCTGTCCTATGCTCTGAGCAAGGGTGGGGCAGGGGAGCATGTGTTCTCCAGAGGGCAGGCCCTGCCTTGAAGGGGGTCCCATCCCGAACTACGAGCTCCACCCCCAGGTACCCCATCTTCCTGTGCAGCTGGGCTCCCAAGTGCCTCAGCCTCGTGTGTGACCCCAGAAAGCTCATTCCTGTGTGCAGACCCCACCCTCTGGTGCCCTGTCCCCAAGTGCAGGGCCATCCTAGGGGAGACTAGGTTGCAACACATGGAACAGCTCGGTCATCTGCCTTTCCCAAGGGAAGCTGGCCTGGCAGGAGCTGGGGACTGTGTGCTGCTGGGGGGCGACAGTGGAGGGGTCAGGGCATGCCTGCGCCACGCTGGGCTCCACTGTGGGAGGGACACTTGCCAGGTTTCCTTTGAGGCCTGTCACTTGGGCTGGGCCTCACCTGAACAGGCTCAGGATAGCTGTGGCGACCAGAAGGGTGGCGAGGGACAGGCCATAACCGATGGTGTAGCCGGTCTTCACAGAACCGTAGAACATGGTCTGCTGCTGTTGGAGGGACAGGGAGAGGCTCTTGGGTGGTGGGGTGGGAGGCTCATCTAGGGGGTATTGGCAGGGGTGGGGTGCCCTACACACTCTGCCTGCCCACCCCTGCCTCAGCAAATGAGCAGGCTGAGGTCTGGGGCTCCCAAGAGCAGCTGAGCAGAGCTCTTCAATCCCCTGACCCCTGGTGCCCTGGTTTCCACAGACAGGGCAGGACTGTGTCTTAGGGTGGGGTGGGGGTTGAATGTACTCCCTCTCTTTGCATCTTTACGAGGGACAAGTTGGTGAGGGAGAGAATGAAGACCTTGCACGTCCCTTTTGTTAATTTCATGTCTCCAGCCATGTGCCTGGGTTCCCTTCTGTGCCAGCTCTGAGCTGGGTACCCTAGGGGCCAGGTCTGCTTGCCCTTCAGACACCCCTTGAGGCCCTGTCTCTGTGCAGGGAGGAGAGGCATGCAGAGGTTGCAGGATGTCAAAGAAGACACTGGCACTAATGTCCCATTTTGGGCTCTTGGGAGTTGGGGTCGGTGGGATGAGGGCAGTCTAGCCTTTCTTGGGAAGGAGGGCAAAGCTAGACCCCGAGGGTGTCTTGCTTGGTCCCCTCTCCTGATGCCCTCCCCATGGACACAGGTGCAGTGCAGCACAACAGCCACTAGGCAAGTCCCTCCTTCCTCTCCGCCTCCCACGCCTGCCTGAGAAGAGTCAAGTGGTTAAGAGGGAATGAGGGCCTATGGCTCCAGTGGGCTTCAAAGGGCTCTGAAGAAATTGCTGCCCTTGGGGGTGGGTGGAGTGAAAGCCCGTCTGAGAAGGGCGCCTGAGGGTGGGGCAGATGTCATCGCAGACAGACACACATACATGCATTTGCACCCTAAAGCAGTGAGGGGCTCCTAGCTGAGGACTCCAGCCTCCCCATCAATGTCCTTACCAGGTTCCCCAGTCTTTACAGAGGCCACCTACATTTTAACTGCTCTGGGACAGATATCTGTCCTGGAACTGAGGACAACAGGCTCTGTCCCTGTTCCTGACTGGCTATTTGGTAGCCAAGGCTGGTTCCTTCCAGGAACCCCTCTGTTTCCTCTCTGGATGAGATGGGGTGTGGTGTCTGCATGCCCTGCCAACTCCCGGGCTGAAGTGAGACTCCCATGAGGCAGTGGGGCGGCCCAGCCTGGGGATGCTGCTTCAGCTTTCACTGCTCTGGGGGCCCCTCCTGTGGGAAAGCCTCCTTCCATACCCTGTCAGGGGGAGCCAAGGGTTGGGACCCCAGAAAGGCAGGCCCGGAGGAGGCTAGAGGAGGGCAGACTCCAGGAGTCCTGCTCCCACACAGACAGCAACTGCACCCCTTGGTGGGAGAGATCAAAGTCGCCTAGGTGGGCCCCGGAACTCTGCAGGTGGGGTGGTGGTGCTGTGAGGCCCACCTCGTCCAGACTCGCTGCCTTGTCATCCAAACCACAGGCAATGGGGTATGGGCCAGGCTCCAGGTGTGTCCAGCCTTCGTCGGTGCAGCTGCGGCTCACGTTGCGGCCTGGGTGGAGGGCAGGGGCAAGGACAAAGGCTGAGTCTGGGAGCACGGGGACCTGGCTGTCTCTGCTTGGAACAGGGCAGAGAATTCAGCCCTACTCCCACCAACCCTGGTGCTGTCAGGCTCCAGCTGCCCTGACCCAGTTACCCAGGGCACTGTGGGGGCACCCGGGGCAGGGAGAAGCCTCTTCAGGGCTCCTGCACCGATGACAAAATCAGAGCAGACATTCTTGGGCTCAGTCCTTTTGTTATGGTCTGAACCTGACCCCAAGTACAACATACACTCTGATCCTTGTCACAGACCCTGCCTGGATCCTTGTCACAGAATGATTCCTGACCCTTGCCGTGAGCAGAATGCTGACTCTTGTCACAAGGCCACGGCTAGGGGAGGGGGGCCCAGGCCTGCCCAGGCCTCCCCAGTCAGCCTGCCTGGGCCTGTGGGGCTGGGTTTCCTCTCACACCTGGAAGGGCTCAGATGTGCTGCTGGACGGGGAGCAAGGGTGTGGGGATGAGGAGGGGTTGGGTTTGGGAACAACTGATAAGCATGCAGATCTGAAATCCTCATGAATGGAGAAGCCAGGAGCTCCTGGCAGGGGAACCTGTGCAGGCAAAGGCATGTGAGGGGGAATCAGGCAGCACAGCATGGCAGGGGCTTGGGGCTGAAACAAGCAGAGGCTGAGGCTCCAGGGAAGCTGCACTGTCCACTGTCCTCAGAGGCTCGAAGCTGCAGCAAAGGGGCAGGACCGCTTCAGGGCTATGTGAGGTGAGGGGTACCACTGAGGGTCCCCACTCTCCAGCACTGGGGAGGTATCCTCTCCCCAGAGAGGGAGAGAATGGGGTGAATAGAAATTAGATGAGCCAGAGAAGAATCTCGCTTCCCCATCTTCGTACCCGTTCATCACCGCCACCGCCACCGCCACCGCCATCGTCACCATCAGCAGCATCACGATTATCAGCCTCATCACAACAACAAGTTTTGAATACTTTTCAAATATCAGCGCTGGTCAGAGCACTTTAGGCACATCCTGTTTAATTTCCTCAATCATCCAATGAGGAAGGTAACTCAATTTCACAGTTGAGAAGTGGAGGCCCCAAGAAGTTGGTTACTCGCCCAAGGCCACACAGAGAGGACAGAATAGAGCTGATCTGGTCTCCAGAGTCTTCCCAGATAAGCTTGGTTCTCACTTTCATGGAGGTGACCTGAGGACTTACTGTGGTGACCAGATAAAGAGTTGCAGGAGGGTCAAGCTGTCCTGTGAGCTCAGGAAGGGTCACTGGGCACGTGTGTTTATTTCCAAACTTTGCTGTGTGCGCGGAATATACCAGATGATTCCATATTTGCCATTTCTGTGAATCTTCCTGGCAACCCTTGGAAAGAGGTCTTGTCACCCTACTTCATGGATGAAGAACTGAGGGACAGCTGGGGGTGGGGATGGGACAGCCAGGAAAGAGCAGCTGTGGGCTGGGTCTGTTTCCATTGCGTGGCCCAGGGAGGGCAGGAAGGATTTGGCTGAAGAGGAGGCATTGGACTGGGCCAGTTTCCTGCCTTGGCATCCCCTTTTCTGCCCTGGGCTCCCAACCTCACTGCTGCAAGAGACTCCTAGGAAAGGAGAAAAACTTTCAGCTGTCCCTCTGCGCCCCTGTCAGCTTCCCATCATTTCAGTCAGAGGTGGGCCTGGCCCAGAGCCTTCAGCCCAGCCCCTCATCAAAGGGCAAGCCCTTCCTCAGCTCCAGTTCCAGGGAGCTAACTGCAGGCCCTGAGGCCCTGGCTCCCACCCACAATCTGATTCTTTTGAGGACTTCCCCCTAGGAGACCTGGGCAGGTAGAAAAGAGGGTTAAGGGCTGCTTGTGTTGGTGCATGCCTGTAGTCCCAACTACTCAGGAGGCTGAGGCAGGAGAATCGCTTGAACCCAGGAGATGGAGGTTGCAGTGAGCCGAGATCACACCACTGCACTCCAGCCTGGGTGACAGACAGAGTGAGACTCCAACTCAGGAAAAAAAAATGAGGACTAAGGCCAAAATCACCCAGCCTTGAAGCTGGGACACTGGAGCGTTGGACTCCCTACTCACCAGAGGGACCAGGGCTTGAGGAGGCCAGGCTCAATGACATAGCAAGCATCTGGTATCACAAATTATGCCAGCAAACCTGGGTGACTCTGGCATGTACACAGCAGCTTCCCATGCTGCTGTATTTGTGTGTGTGTGTGTGTGTGTGTGTGTGTGTGTATAGTGGCAGCGGTGTTAGGGTAAACATTAATGTGTTAAGGCTAGGAATCGGTAGTTTTTATTATCCCACCAAAATATGGGGATTCCAGGGTTAAGAGAGGTTAAGTGATTTGCCCATGGTCACACAGCAAGGGAGCGGCAGGTCTGAGATGCAGACCAAGGTCCGCCTGACTCCAGATCTTTCTGGGCTCCCAGCAGTGGACAAAGAGACACTCTGTTTTCTGGAGCCCTGGCTGCCATAGATGGTGGAGGAGAGGAAGGGAGGGGACAATGGGTCATCTTTGGGGCTAGGTGGCCTCTTTGAAGAGCGCTGGGACTGTGGTCAAGGCCTCATAGCAAGTTGCTCTCAAGGAGATCAAAATGGCAGTCACCATGGGATCCCAAGCAGCAGCCAAGAGTCTCCCTCCAGTCTGGGCCTGGAAACCAGCAGGCCCTATATCTGGAGAGGGGGCATGAAGGGCAGGAGGGAGGTAGCAAGGGACTTTAACCCTGTGCTGGGAGGGACATCCCACTGGAGGGGTCAGGGCATGCAACAGTGGGGGGGGTCAGGGCATGCCTGGGCCAGGCTGGGCTCCACCATGGGAGGGACACTTGCCAGGTCTGCTTTGAGGCCTGTTACTTGGGCTGGGCCTTACCTAAACAAGCTCAGGATAGCTGTGACAACCAGAGGGGTGGCAAGAGCCACCTTTCTCCCAGTCTCCTCCCACTCACTATGTCTCAAAAAGCAGTCATGGCCCCCGCTTGTGCCTAGGATCCTCCACTCAGTGCCTGGAGCCAAGAATTGAGGAATGATCCTCTCCCTCCTCTCCCCCATCAGTCACCAGCCCTTTCTCAGCTTCTTCTTCCCCAGCACCACAACCACCTCATCTCCCCTGGATTAAGTAGGAGCCCCCTGCTTTCCTGTCAGCTCCACAGCCTGAGACAGCTGGAAGGATCATGCTAACACCCAGACCTGACCGTGGAACTCTCCTGATTCCCTGCCGTGGAACTCTCCTGATTCCTTGCTGTGGAACTCTCCTGATTCCCTGCCATAGTGCCCCATTCCAGCCAGCAAGGATGAGCTTCCTAGGCTGGCAGCAATGTTTTCTTATTTATAGCATCATGATGCAGGTGGTGGGGGAAGGGAGGCATCCCATAGACCCCACAGACAAGGTTAACATAGACTGTACATCGAATTTTCTCAGCCAGAATGGCTCTCCCATATTTATTTTTTAAAAAATCTCCTCAAATATTTGAAGGTAGAGGCCAGGCATGGTGGTTCACGCTTATAATCCCAGCACTTTGGGAGGCCGAGGCGGGAGGATCACGAGGTCAGGAGATCAAGACCATCCTGGTTAACACGGTGAAACCCCGTCTCTACTAAAAATACAAAAAATTAGCCAGGCGTGGTGGCAGGTGCCTGTAGTCCCAGCTACTGGGATGGCTGAGGCAGGAGAATGGCATGAACCCGCGAGGCAGAGGTTGCAGTGAGCCAAGATTGCGCCACTGCACTGCAGCCTGGGTGACAGAGCGAGACTCTATCCCAAAACATCAATATAATAAAATAAAAGTAAGGAAGTGAGCCACCGTGAACATTTTGGTGCCTTAATGAGCTATTCCTCACCTGGCCAAACTCCCTCCTTCAGGTATTTTATCCAGCCTACGTAGATGACTTTTTTTTAACTCTCCACAATTTTTATCTTCTATAAGCTTTCTTTTAGCTTTTCCTGTAGAACCAGGTCCCTTCCTGTGGATAAACTTCTTCCCAGGTCTGTTATCTAAAAGGGTGTGAGTTGGTGTTGCCATCATCCCTACCCTACTTGTAAACTTCCTTCTTTGGAATTTCAGGTCGGTTGCCCACACCTTAATCTACTTGCTCAGGAGAACACCGTCTTTTTTCTGTTTTCAGTCCCTAATTGCAGTCTCCTATTTCTCTCCACCATTTTCAGAGACCAGGCCCACAGAGTGTGGCTGTGTAAGTTGTTCACTGTACAAGGGCACCTGGCTGATAGGCATATACTGCTTGCCACTAGGTGGGCTCTAGTGAGAGGTCATCTCTGCCTGAGGAAGGACTGACTTTTTCTTGTCAGTCCAAAGGCACCGTATGGGCCCCATTGATGCCGGCAGCCTCAGGGTTAGCTAGATGGTGGGCTGGAGTTCAGGTTCTCAAGGGCAGGAGCTGCCTTGACACATTCCAGCAGGGACAGAAGGAAGAGCCACGGGGAGAAATGCAGTTAGCAGAGTCTCAGGGAGAAAGGCAATTAGCAGGTGCTTCTGGATCAGAGAGAAGGCTGGTTTCCAGGCTCAGTGATGGCGTGCACTGTGAAACCTGCCAGAGGAGCTCATTGTTATCTGCCCAGGCACTGGGTGTCCCTGGAGGAGGTGGCCAGGCCAGGTGGGCATTGGCCTGGAATATGGCATGGCTGTGACCTTCCCAGACTCCTCAGGAGGGCTTTAAGGTCTTTCACCACTGAGGTCACAGCAGCAGGCACTTGGGGGCAAATCGGCTTATCCCAAAGAGACCCTGGGATCTACCACACATCCCCACTTTACAAGCAGGGAAACCGGGGTCCAGGGAGGAAAAGGCCACCTGGAGTGAGAGACGCATGAGTTCTGTTCGCTCTCTGAATAATTATCTAGGTTCTGCTCCTCATGAGTCCTCCCCACCCCAGGCCTGCCCCTCCCTCCATGCTCCCCACCCAGTCCTGCTCCCTCTTCCCCAAGGCTCATTAAACCTAAGCCTAGGGTGGGGCCTGCTTGATTCCTCCCTGCCTCAGTCACGCCCATTCCCTCCATAAAGTCTCCCACTTCTCTCCTGCACTGAGCTCACTACCTGAATTCAATCCATCATCATTTCCTGCCTGCCTTGTGATTGGCTTTTCCTGTTTATACTCTTAGAATACTTCCTTCTCACAGAAACCAGTTAGAAATAAAAACCTGAATTGGACTTTGTCAGTTCCCCGCTTAAAACCTCCCACTTCTCACTGGACTTAGGAAAAAGCTCAAGTCTTCGCCTCTGTCCTCAAGGCCCTGTGTGGTCTGGCCTTGGCCCGCCTGTCCCTCTCCTTCCTCCCCCACCCCGGCACTCTCCCTGCTCCAGCCACACTGGCCTTCACAGAGCTTCCTTGGATGCTTATTCCACGGGCTGTTGATTCTCTCTCTCAATTGTTTGCCTGGTGGCTCTTTCTCACCTCCAGGTCTTCAGATGGCAGCTGAAGTGTCACCTCCTCAGAGAGGGACTGTTTGTGAACCTCTGTCTTAAGTTGGTCCCCACTCTCCTTGCTCTCTCGTCCAGCACTTTTTATTATTGATGATACATCTGTTTATTTCCTTACGAAATGTCTCTCCAATGAGAACGCTAGCTCTGGAAGAGCAGCCCTGGGGGCTGCTTTATCCTCTCCCCACTGTGTTTGTCCAGCTCAGCGCCTGGCACACGGGTGGGTGCTTCATTCACTGCACAGAAGAATGACTGAATCTATATTGTAAACTTCTTTAATGACTCACTAGCAAGAAAGCCACATCCTAAAGGGGCTCCCCCTTTTCTTTTCTGCCTCATTCTGTGGACATTCTGTGGACATTCATTTAAGTGGAACATGACAAGGTGTGTAAGCAAAGTCATGTGGTGGCTTCATGGAGCCCAAGAGGTCATAGGCTCCAGGCATCAAAAGACTGAATCATGACCAGCCCAAGACAACAGGACTATGGGAGCCATAACTTAATCAAGTACCTGTCAGTCAATCAGTCATCAATTGTTGAGCAAATATTTAGTGAGCCTTTCCCATATGCTTATCTTTATGTGAAGAGCTAATCAAATCCCGTGAGTTCTTTAAAGACCCAGCACCATTGCCTCTTCTGCCAGGGAGTCCCTCGGATTGCTCCAGCCTCTTTGACCACTTTTCTTTGGCTTTCCACTTCCTTGAGAGGTGAGTCCCACGCCAGCCGGCACCACTCACCTCACCTTTTCAACCCAGGGGTCTTACCTTGAATGGGGGAGAAGAGCTTGAAGATGAGGGGACAGGCCAGGACAACAACCTGGCCCCGAGGGGTGGCTGGCCAGCAGGTGAGGTTGTCCCACATCTTGCTGCAGCCTATGGGGTAAGGCAGAGGACACATGGGTCAGCACAGTGCGGGTGCCTCCAGCCCTGGGGCCTGAGGCCATAGGCATCCACTCTCTTCCTCCCTCTGCCAGGCTCCCACCTCAAGGAGCCTCCAGTCTGAGAGGGAAGGCACAGGCCTGCCCAGGCTGCATGGGGCCTGTCCTGACTGGGAGGCAGGGAGGAGGCCTGACTACAGTTCCTTGGTCCTTAGTGAGGGATAGAGCGCCCCCTGGGGATGTTTCCAATGGCAGTGGTGGTTTTGATTGTTACAGCAATGGGGGAGGCCTCACTGGCATTTGATGGGCAGCCACCAGGGATGCCAGACAGGCAACTCCTGCACAATGATGAATTGTCTCACATTCTGCATGGCTTCCAGATGAGCCACTGGCCATATGTATAGGTGAAAACCTTTTGTAATGAACAGAGCCTAGACTCTTACACCATTTTACATATAAACACAAGCCATTTACTTTATTATTTATTTACTTATTTTTTGAGACGGAGTCTCGCTCTGTCACCCACGATAGAGTGCAGTGGTGCAACCTTGGCAACCTCTGCCTCCTGGGTTCAAGCAATTCTCCTGCCTCAGCCTCCCGAGTAGCTGGGACTATAGGCCTGTGCCACCACGCCTGGCTAATTTTTGTGTTTTTAGTAGAGACAGGGTTTCACCACGTTGGCCAGGCTGATCTCCAACTCCTGACCTCAAGTGATCCTCCCACCTTGGCCTCCCAAAGTGCTGGGATTACAGGTGTGAGCCACTGTGCCCGGCCAACACAAGCTATTTATTGCACAAGTTTAACATACATGGAGTTTTCCAGGAATGCAGCCACTGAGAAAAGGGAGGGAAGATTGTATTTTGTTTTGTTCTGAACTTCACTAAGAGTTGTTCAATGTTTTGGAAAACCATGATACCCATAGCAGTACTGCCTGTGATACTTGAGTCACTGATGCAACTACCTGTGTCCATCAGTCTGCATTTGTAGGCCTTGCATTCTCAGGGTTTATATTTGTAGGTACAACCTTCAGACTACATCTAGTGTGATTATGCTTGAATATGTACATGGTACTTTATTATAAATTACTTTCCTTTTAATATTTATCTTACAGTATAACTAGAACTTTATTTTTAATAAAGTGGACGGGCGTGTGTCCTGAATTTCATATTATGATAATAAAGGAGGCATTAGAAAATGTTTTGAGACTCTGTCTCCAAAAAAAAAGAATTACGTGCACCCCAGTATACTCATCACCCCATCATAGTCTCGCTCTGTCACCCAGGCTGGAGTGCAATGGTGTGATCTTGGCTCACTGCAACTTCCACCTCCCGGGTTAAAGTGATTCTTCTGCCTCAGCCTTCTGAGTAGCTGGGATTACAGGTGCCCTCCGTGACACCCGGCTAATTTTTATAATTTTAGTAGAGACGGGGTTCTGTCATGTTGGCCAGGCTGGTCTCGTACTCCTGACCCCAGGTGATTCACACCTGCCTCGCAGCCTCCCAGAGTGCTGGGATTACAGGCGTGAGCCACTGTGCGCAGCCCACACCTAGTTCTTGAACAACACAGATTCCCCCAATGTGGTCGGATTGTGAATTGTGATGGAGGGGAATAGTTAGGGAACAAATTCAGCAAAAACCCAATGGAGGCCGCATTCTCCGCCACAGCTATCAGCCTTGCAGAGCCTGGCCAGTGAAAGATGCACAGTGGGGTCTCCAGGGGTCTGCTTTAATAGGCACATGCAAATGCCATCATTTAGTCTGTTCAGGAGCTGCATGCCGCTGAGGGACTAGGACTGCTCTGGACCGTCCCATGCAGGAGGCTTAATTGTCTCTTTGCAATCCTGCCAGTCCCATAGATTTGCTCAGAAAACTCAACCCCTGAGCCAAAGTCAACGCCAGCTTGGCCAAGCCCAGCCCAGCCCAGCTCAGGTCCAAAGGTTCACAAGTTCCCAAGAAGGGGGTCTGGGAAGAGGAGGTGGAGGGACATCCTTACTTGGGGAAGAGGCTCGGGACTCTGTGTGTTGGAGTGGGCTGGCAGCAGCAAGGGGCACCTTCTGGGGCTGCAGCAGTCAGGCCACACCTATAGCTGAAGCCTGAGGAGGACCCCTGGATCCCCAGGGCTTGACCAGAGATTGCAGCCTCCCTTAGTCATGGACCCTGACCACTTTTCCCTGTCTTGAGGGCTCTTGTGGCCTCATGCTGGCTGCCAGTCCCTCTTCCATTCTGGGCCAGCCCCTCTGAAAGCTGAGTAGGGGCACTTCAGGTCAGTCAAACCCTGCTGGGGGTTCAAGACCTTGTTAAGAATACCAGCAAACACTCATATAACCTTTGCATGTGCCAGGCACTGTTCTAACCTCTTTGGATGAATGACTTATTTAACGCTTCCATTTTACAGATGAGGAAACAGAGGCACAGAGTGATTAGACAGGCAGCTCAAGGTCATGTTGCTGGTAAGCGGTACAGTATATTCACATGTTCCCACTCCTCTTGGTTGGAAGGGCTGTCATTTCTCTGGGAATTTTGCTGCTGCTGGACTTTGTTTACCCCTCTCTGACAGCACTGGGCATGCCCTGTTATGCAGACCGGCTATTGTGTCTGGGTGCCAGCTTGGGGTAAGGGTTGGTGAGGCAAGGTGAGGCGGGGCCTCTGCTGTGTCATTCTGTAGACTTGTGTGCACACAGAGATACACACACTGACATTTGTGCTGGTGGCCAGCACAGGCTGGGGAGTGAATCCGGGGCTGGGTCTCTGGCCCTGAGTTCTGCTTCACTGTGGTGGGACGGAAGAGAGGAAACCAGGCCCTGCCCTTGGGAGGCCACACTTGGCCTCAAGGAATCTTAGCACAACCAAGGCTGGGCTGTGAACTAGTGCTGGGGTGAGGGCAGCCAGCAGGGCAAGGGAGCAGGACGAGAGGCCAATATGAGGGACATGGTCTCGGAAGCAGGGGACGGGGTGACAGCCATGAACATACTTGGTACCTGGAATGGCCTGTTGTCCTGGGCTAGGCAATGGGAATATTTCCTGTGTACCTGCCCTAATGAGGCTCCGCAGGTCCCATCACACATGTCACCGGGCCTATAGAAATACAGGGCCCAGGCTGGCTGTGTGTGCCCACAGGTGGGGGTGTGCCCCCACCAGGAAAGCCCAACCCAGAGCTTGGGGTAAGGGTTGGTGAGGCAAGGTGAGGTGGGGCCTCTGCTGTGTCATTCTGTAGACTTATGTGCACACAGAGATACACACACTGACATTTACGTGCCAGTACACAGAACACCAGGCACACATGCAAACATGCACACATGTACACTTACCTGAACACAGGCAACAGACACAAGCAAATGGGCACAGAGAGACACACAACTCACAGAGACATACATTCAGAGAGACAGACATGTCTGGGTATACCACTGACACTCACACTGATAGACATGCAAGCCAACACACAGAGACACAGCACACTGGGCAGACACACCTAGGCATGTCCAGAGATGGCATGTGCCCGTGCTTAAATAGACACATACTTCTGACTCACAAAGATACTCAGAGTCAGACACAGAGCTATAGACCCCAGAGACACAGACGCAGCTCCAGACAGACATGGGCCAGGAGTGCATACTTAGATGTGCATGAACATGCACAGAGCCCTACACAAGGCCACGGACAGACTCATGGCCACAACCTATGCCTGCCCTTCTCTGCATCCTAGCCTGGCTGCTGGTGACAGGGTGTTGGCACCCAACGGGAATGCTGTGCCAGCAGTGACCTCATCGGAATCACGAGGCTGGCCTGCCCCTCGGCGTGGGAGGTGCGCAGTGGAGTCTAGAGTCTGGGCCGCTCGGGGCTGCCTATGATCCCACCGTTGGGGCCTGCCAAAGCCTGTCTGCACCTGGTCCTGGCTCCCTGCACTGGTGGAGTGGGGTGGGGCCTGTAGGTAGTGGGCAGGCCCAGCCACCCCTGGACCCATGCCTCAGTCTCTGGGCCGTAGAGTCAAGGGGTTGTCCTGCTTTGAGATCAGGGTAGGCAAAGCCCATCTGTGAGGCTACACTTACTCACTTACAGAGCAGGAGGCAGACAGCCTGGGCACCAGGGCCAAGAAGAGGGACCCGGAAGGGGCTACATAACTGTCAGCTTTAGAAGGTGGAAGGGGAACTAGGGAGCCAGGAAGAGGTAAAGATGCTCCCTGCTCCTGAGCAAGGCTGTTACATAAGTGTAAGCTCAGCCTCAGGGAGATAGCCTGGGATGGAGGCCCAGAATGAGCCCAGCCATCTCACTGCCTCCAGCCCAGACGTGCCAAGCTGCTGTCCCTGGCAGTAAGACTTGAACCTGCCAACCATGCCCCATTTCCCATGGGAAGTCTACCTCAGTGCCTCCCACCTTTCTAGACTCTCTGTTTCTCCAAACCTGCTCACCCCTCCAAGTCTGGTTCAAGTGGTACCAAATAATACCACCCGTTCTTACCTGGAGCTGCTGAGCCAGAAAGAGGGTGCTGTCATCTGTCCTGATAGCCCTGCTGTCCAGTCTAGGTAGCTGGGCACCACCCTTCACACTGCCAGGTGGAGCTCTCCCAGCCCCCTGAGGAGGAATGGCTGGGGCCCTCATGTGCTTAGCCTCTGGGGCTGACCTTGACTGGTCTCATCAACTGAATAGTGAGCTGATGGTTCATCTGGCCACTAAGGGTGGGTTGGGATGGAGAAGCCAGTGTTTGTGCCTGTATGTGTATGCTTAGGGGCTGGGCATGTGTGTGTGTGTGTGTGTGTGTGTGTGTGTGTGTGTATGTGTGTGGTGTCACTATCGGTCCTCTTGGTGTGACAGAGGCAGAGCCTGGGGTTGAGAGGGAGGGGTGAGCCTAAGTTTCCAGGCTGAGTATTGGCTGTGGTGAGTATTCCACATCTGTCCAGATAAAACTTGTGCCCTTTCTTGCTCTGGACCACTAAGATGGCTTTGAGCTTCCATGCGGTCCCTGTGGGGGTCACATATTGTGACTGAATGTCCCTCTTCTTCCTTTGAGATGCTAACAGTACAATGTTATAATCTTGGAGTATGGTATTATGGGGCTAGTTCTCCCTATGTCAGCTCCTGACAGCCTACCCTCATTGGTCACAGGTCGCCCACCACGCAGCATGCTGGGCCTTGTGTCCTGGGTGGGCTGGCCGCCATGGAGATCTTCACTTTTCCTGGAGAAGAGGGATAGGGAGCCCCAGAGGCAGAGCTGGCTCCATGTACCTTTCAGAACCCCGATTTAGTATGTCCTCCTCAGCTGCGGCTGGGAGCTCCCCAGACCTGGGGTGGGAATGTGGAAGCCTGTTAGCCCCTTTCTTCTTCCATCTGGCTCCCCAGCCGCTCCTCACCATCATCCAACAAATGTGGAACGAACGTGACTTGGATCTCAGCTCGAGACATGAGGAATCATGGGCTCCCTGGGGGCATGTAGCCCCCCCCCCTCTGCCCATGGGGGCCTCACCTGTTGTCTCATTCTCCAGCTGGGCCTCCTCCAGGCACTGCTTGTGCTGCACCTCGATCATCTGCACATAGTCACACTCCTCCTGCAGACTGGCTGCCTGGCCACCCTGGGGACAAAGACAGGGAGGGCCCATCAGCCTCGTTCATAGACTCAGGAGCACCAGGCCCAGTCTCTGGATGCACCTGCCCTCTCCCTGGAAGAGATCCAAGTTCCATATGGAACCCAATACCAACCCCAGACTGAAACCTGAACCTGACTCCAACCTGTTGTCCATTGCCCCCAAACCTGGGTCGGCCCTGAGGACCCTGCCACAGCTTCTTGATGGCTCCCGCAATAGTGCTGCAGCTATAACTGCTTTGTCTCTTTGTGGGTGGCACAACTCCAGATGGCGGCAAGAGGGCCTCCCCTTAGAGGCCTGAGCTGGCCCTCTGGACTCTGCCACTCTCCAGCTTGGCTTAAGAGTCTGTCCCTGTCTCGGTCTCCCTGATGAGTGGGGCCAGCTCATGCTACTACTCTGTTATGTGGAGTTGGATCCTGGTCTCTGGTTTCCAGCGCCAGCCCCAGGAAGAATCTAGGAGTTTAGCTGTATTTTCCAGCTGCTGTCATTCCGGGATTCTGTGCTCAGTCCCCTGGGCCACCAGGCTAGGAAGGGGACTCTGGCCTTCCTTGCCCAGATCTCACCTGTCTCCTTTTTAGTTTCTAAATAATTCAAGCTATACCAGATCTACTGAGGGTAGGGAGGTTTAAGGAAGTAAGAGAGCACCTCTAGGATACCACCAGGCCTCCCCTGTCTCTGGAAAGTGAAGAGAAGGGATGGAAAAGCCCAAGCTTCTCCCCTGCTCCTCCCTGTACCCTGGCCAGGGATCAGGGGTGGGTCAGACCAGGGTGACTGGGGACACTGACCTTGTGGAAGACATGTGAGTGGGGGTGATGGCTGTCTGGGAACAGCCAGAAAAAAGTAGGTCTTGGGAGCTCTTAGATGGGTTAGGGTGGGTGAAGGCCTCCATGGAGGAAGCGTTGGGCTGGCAGCAGCTTCTGCGTCTTTAGAAAAGTGGCTGCTGGTCCTGGCAACCCCACACCAGTTTCCTTATCTCTGCCTGGGGAGAATGTTGGTTTCCACCAGGGCCATAGGAGAGAGTCCAGCAAGACCACTCCAGAGTCAGACATTCTCACTGTCTCCTCCAACTTGTCCTTCCCACCCTGCGACAGGATCCTTACCTCCCTGGGCCTCAGTTTCTCTGTAGGCTACATGGGCCTCAACCACCTCCCCTGCTGACTTAGAGATTTCTTGAAGTGGGTCTGTGGGAAGAACATAGGTGGGGGACCTTCCTTTAAGGAGGGCCCTCTTGGCCTGTAGGGACCAAAGTGCTTAGTACTTTGACCATTGTTTTAAGTAAATCAGCTCCATTTACTGGGATGTGCATCCCAGCTGGCAACCAGCAATCCATTGCTGTGGTGGGAGAGGGGTCCGAGCTGAAGCTGAACAACTCAGTGCCTAAGAGGCTGCACAGCCAAGTCCCTTCCACCCCAAACAGCTCTCTCATTCCTGTTGAGGGCTCTCTGGTCGAGCTTCTGTCTCACAGGTCACCTGAAGGCCAACACTCCCAGAAGCAGTTAGCACCATGGTTGACCTCGTCCAGGTCCAGGTCCAGGGAAGGCCTCCCTCTCTAAGACTCCTTTAGATTTCCCCAGAATCCAGACCTCACCTGTGTTGCCCTGAAAGCTGCACAGTGAACATGAGCTCCATCTTGCACCTTTACCAGCCAACCGGGGTAAAGACATTAGCTGGTAAGTCATTTAAAACATATTGAAAGTAACACAGTTGTGTGATGGAGCATGATACAGTTATTCGTGTAACTGTTAAAAGATAGGAGGCTTCAAGGAAACTGTGTCTGTGGTTCCTCTTTGGGGTCACGTGCTTCCTCTCTTTTCCATAAGGGTTACTCAGCCTGAAATGCTCAAGACACTCTGTCTCAAGGGATTTGTGGGTGGTTCATCCTCAGGTATAGGGGGAAGAGTGGCCAGGTAGATCTCAGAGGTGGCTTCTGGAAGAGGAACCTGGGTACTGGCCACCCTGCCTTGTATCCCATCATTGGTCTGTCTTGCCTGTCTTGGAGCACGTTTCTCACCAAGGTACCATCCCAACCCCATTTCCCACCAGCAATAGGGTTCATTCTACTTTCTGGCCCCTTTCCAGCCTCTCCTGATTCTCCTGTCCATTCTCACCTCTCATGACACTGTAACCTGAAAACAGGATGGATATTAGTGGATATTTATTGTTTCTGCCTTCCACCATCCTTTACTCTCTTCTGGTGCCATGTTCTCCTCTGTATCTAGGAAACAACCTCCTTCCCTACCTCCAGTTCATGGAGTGCTGATGAACCCTCTTCCAGGGGATTGACATGTGACCAAGGCTTAAGTCAATCAGAGCATTCCTGGCCACAGTGCCTGACACATAGCCCGAGTCAGGCTACTCAGAGCCAGGAGGCTCACTCCTGGGACTTTGGATTAAGTGATTAAGCAAGTGAATTTGCTTTTTCCCACTGGACTGGAAACCTTAAAGGAAGCAAGGGCTCAAACTTCTGCTGTCTTCTTCTTGACAAGTGGAACACAGGAATGAAAACTACACAGCTGAAGGCAGAATAGAGAGATGGAGAAAAATCAGGTTCTCTTAATATTGTCTGGGTCTGTGAATGCAGCCATACCTGAAACCAGCCCTACTGCTAGCAACATGAGCTGATGCCTTGCCTTTATAGCTTGGCTCAGTTGAGTTTTCTGTTGGTCGCTGTAAACAAAAGTGTCCAGCCTTGCCCTCTGAGGACAGGACAATGGACGCCCTCACTTTCTGGGCCATCTTAAGCCAGGACTGTGGCCATGTAGTTTGCCAAGAAATATTTGTTTCCCAATCACCATGGGTACCTAGGATTTCTGGCAGCTTTGGCTTACAACTCTCTGAGGGTAGAAGAGTGTTGGGTCAACTTCTCCAGCCAACTCTGCTCCCTCAGCTGCACAGACACAGAGCCTTTCCTTAGAGGCAGTTTGGAGAGAAAGGAGGTTTGGGTACTGAAGCCTGTGGTGTTTATGAAAAAGTGGGTGTGGTCTGGAAGATGAGCTCTCTCTTTGTCACAATTTAGTTTAGTGTTGAGCCCTATCTGGGGAGGGGTAGAGGAAATGGAGAACCAAAGAGGGACCTGAGCTGACCCCGCAAATGCACATTCCCAGATGGGACCTAAGTCCCTGACCGCTGGTCTGGACTGCATCAGTCCTCCACAGCCTCGCCTTGGGTCCTCTGGTCAACCATTGCCCTTTGAGGGACTGGGCCAGGGCAGCTCCCTCTAGTCCTTATCACTGAGGAATTCAGTCAGACTTTGGACTTCCTCTCCCACTTATTTATTTCCCTATTCTAAACATCCTCATTATCCCTCTGGACTTCAGGCACACAGAGAAAGCTTGAAAAATTCCCTGGCTGAATATAGCCAAGCCTACTGATCTTGGGGAAGTGTTCCAGGGTGGGATATAGCTAGCGTCTGGGCTTCCTACAGAATGGGTATGCTGTACTCATTCTGTAGAGGTAGGTCATGGAGGATGTGCGAGTTAGACAATTAGAAGTGGAGTAAGAGCACCCCAGAAAGTAGAGCAGCGTGTGCGCAAGCATGGAGGCGTGAAAATGCCTAATGCATGCAAGGTTGTGAGAAGCCTGGTGTAGCTGCAGCAAGGAGTTCCAGGGGCATCGGGAGACAAGTTGAGAGATGTAGACTGGGGTAGGATTGGGAAGGGCCTGGAATGCCAGTTTTCAATGTGAACTTTCACTCCTGGGCCATGGGGGCCAACAGAGACTTGAACCAGGAGACTGAGGATGGGGGATGCACATTTTACAAAGATCCCTCAGGTTGCAGGTGGTGGGGCTGAAAGCTATTGCACCAGTCTAGGCAGGAACTACTGAAGCCTGGGCAGGACAGTGGATACAGAGAAGAGGGGGCATAGAGAGGAGGGGGCAGGTGGAATGAACAAGACTTGGTTAGTTCCTGTCTCCAACTAGACTCAGGATTCTCCTGCCAACTCCCTGTCGTTCACCTCCCACATCCAGCTAACACCATGGCAGAGGACAGAAGAAGATCAGGATGGAGGAGATGCTGTGGACTTCTTCAGTCTTGCCTGGGTCCCTTCTGGGCTTAGGAACTCCTGTCCTAAAGAAGGTGCTGAGAGCCCAGCCTGGCCCAAAACTCTCCAGCCTCAGCTCAACTGCAGGGTCAGGCTGTCTTTAAGCTTACTTTTTGGAGCTCAGTCTGGCACAGGAATTGGTGAGGGGCTAGAGAGAAAGCCCTGCTTTTGCCTCTCCATGTGGGGTTCTCTGAGATCTGGAGCAAAAGCTAGGTGTGGTGATGGGGGTATGGGTGAAGATGCTGGGAGTTGTAGCTGTTAGATGCAAGGGGCTCTGAAAGACAGAGTGGGCCATGCTCAGGTTCGTAGGCCATGTTCAATCTCCTCAAGGGAAGCCTGAGACCACAGCTACTGCCTCGAACCAGAAGCCCCAGCCTCATCATCTGGGGCCAGGGAACTAGGGCAGGAGGAGCCAAGTAGCGCAGCAGGAAGCATGAGTCCCTCTGAGGAGCAGCTGGTCTCTGAGAGGAGCACAAAATGCAGCAGACTGGATAAGGTGAGGCAGGAGAAAAAACTGTCTGCAAATTACCAAGCATGCGGAGCCTCCATGGATGATTTGTGCTTCCGAGGTTTGTCAAGAGGGCTATTTTACTTTTTTCCTGCCTGCGACTGTTAATGAAGGCAGGGGAATGGGAATTAGAGGACAGGGGGCTCAGGAGTGGTTCCATTTACCCTCTCCCCCATGACCCCAGCCCTTTGCAGAAACCATCTCATATCTCATGACTTATTTGCTCTACTCGGCCAGCCCCCTGCTGAAATCATGGGGTAAAAAAGAGACACGGGGGAATGGAGGAGCCAGAGAGAAAGCAGTGTGATCACAGGCACACAGGACAGCAGCCCAGCTTCCCATCCTTACTGGCTTTTGCATGTGAGTGGGCGAGGACGTGCAGACCTTGTAGTTGGGAGGCAAGAAGGGAGAGAGGAGAGAAAAAGTGGGAGGAGGGAAGGGCAGGAAAGGAGCAGGTAAAGAACATACGAAGGTAAGTTGGATCACGGGATCCAGGAGTCACAAAAGAAAGGAGAAACATGCTCCCAGCTTTGCAGAAAGCACTAAAGGAAGTCAAACTAAGACTTCCCCTCACTGGAGCAGCCTGCTAGGGTGATGGGAGTGTGTAATAGTTTGACCTCGGCAGTGGTGACACAGGTGTACACATATGTCACAATTCACTGAGCTGTCAATTCAGATTTGTGCATTTTACTAATTTTAAAAATATCTAAAGTCCCAGCACAGCATGGACACGCCATAGCCCACCCTGGAAGTAGTAGTCCCCTCTTCATGAGGTGGCAGAGCCTAGTTCAGACCACAGTTTCCAGAATGAGACTGTCTGCCACTTCCTGGCTGGATGACTTGGGCGATTTATTCAACCTCATCTATAAAATGGGGACAACAACAATACCACCTACTTCTAGAATTGGGGTTGAGGGTCACATGTAAAAGACACCAGCCAGGCACCAGGAGCATTAGCAGTGACTGTCAAAGCTCTAGTCGTCCTCATGCCAGGCTGCCCCTGCCGTCCACACCCAAGCCTAGCCACAGCTGTAGTGCCTTGCATAACCCCAGGCAGGCTGAAGTTCCTACCTACTGATAAGTGCCAGCCGTACCCACCAGAGGTCTCGAGTCTGCCAGTTAGCTTCGCCCTGTACTGCTTTCTCTTCTCTTCCTTGTTTCTTTACATCCCTTTGCCAACAGCCCAAAGCTTCCCTGCTGCAAATTCTTTTTTTTTTTTTTTTTTTTTTTTTTTTGCCAGCCTCACTTCCTCTTGGGGAAGGCTGAACTCTGGTAGAAGAGGAGAATGAGAACTGTTGTGTGAGGGTTGATGGGGTTGGGGAGGAAGAGGGGGAGACAGAGGGATACAGGATTGTGCTTGGGAGAAGAAGAACTTTCCACATCTCAGATTGATATCAAGACAAGGGCTCTCATAATTAGCAGAACCCGAGCGCAGACATTCAGCTTGCTCTCATCTAAGGGTTCTTCTTGGAAGGTTTCTTTCAGGGGCGTGAAGCCTTTATTTGCAGAAGAACACAGGCTAAGCATTTAGTTTAAATCCTTTGTTGCTTGTTTGTGATCCTGGCCACACCTAGGAAACTGAGTTTGCAGGACTCAGCTTATAAACACAGTGCCTGTGGGTGACATTGGTGTTGGAGCCACCTGCAGAGGGCTGGACTCCAGCACAGGTAGCCACAAGGCTATGAGTCCTTAGTACATGGAGGCTGGTTGGTGACCTCTTCCCCCTCCTCTGGTGACCTGCTGTGCAGGAAGAACTTGTTCTGAAGTTAGGTAGTAGGAGGCATTTCCTGAGAGATAATGGGCAGCATGAGATGGGCTGCATGAAAAGACTAGGTCCTGCCCAGTGGAGCCCAGCCTGACTCTCACTGCCAAGACACCTGGCTTTCTCCCTTCCAGCTCGCTGGACAGTCCTGTCAGACACAGACATGAAACTCCTGCGAGAAGACCAAGCCCTGGATAATATCACCACTCATCCTGTGGCGCTTCATTACATTCCAACTGGGGATATTTGAAAGATATTAAGCAATTCCTGTCAATTTTGTTAGGTGTAATGACAGTATCATAGTTATATAGAAGAGTGTCCTTTGGTTTCAGAGATGCATTCTGAAATGATTTGGGGTAAAAGGTCAGGAAGTTTATAATTTACTTTAAAATACTTCAGCCCAAAAGCAAATGAAGCATATATTAATTGTTAGATGTTAACAATTGTCAAACCTCGGAATTGGGTATTTGCGCGTTCAGTATAATATTCTCTCTGCTTGTTTATACATTTTCACCAAAAAATTAAAAATTTGAAACACTATACATGTGGTGGAGAGATTAAACTGCTTTTTCTTCTTCAGAAATAATTCTAAGGGGCCAGGTGCGGTGGCTCAGGCCTGTAATTCCTAGAACTTTGGGAGGCTGAGGCAGGTAGATCACCTGAAGCCAGGAGTTCGAGAGCAGCCTGGCCAACATGGCGAAACCCTGTCTCTACTAAAAATACAAAAATTAGCCAGGCATGGTGGTGGGAGCCTGTAATCTCATCTCCTAGGGAGGTTGAGGCAGGAGAATCGCTTAAACCCGGAAGCTGGAGGTTACAGTGAGCCAAGATCACACCACCACACTCCAGCCTGGGTGACAGAGCAAGACTCCATCTCAAAAAGAAAAAAAAAAAAAGAAAAGAAATACTTCTAAGTTATGTGAGAGAGTTTGTACATACTGACATTTTCAATAGGTACAATAAAAATCATTTTGTATTGGGAAGTCAAATAGGGTAAGGCAGAATCTGGGTAAGGCAGAAGCGGTTAAGAAAGGGACTAGGCTTTGCATAGTCCCCAGGCCCCATTCCCTGCTCCATGGCCAAAGGGGCCACAGTGAAGGGTCCAGCAATGGCGGAGTTGTGGCAGGTAGAGGTTAGCGCCCCTACCCTTGTCTCATGGCCCATGATGGATTTCCACTGAGGCTGCCCACGGTGTGAAGGCCCATCTGCTCTGAGAGGCCCCATTGCCTACCTAGGCCTGGAGTCTTACCCCCAAAATGTTTTGGCCACCTCATGAAGACACCTCCCCTAAGCCCACGACTCCTGCCTGCCCTGGGAACCCCTGGGCAGATGAGGGCCAGAAATAGCTGTGTAAGGTTCCACAGGGCTCCCAAGCCGGGGACGGAGGAGAAGGGATGACGGTCACACAGTTCATATAGCCACCTTCACAGCCTTTACCTCCTTGAAAGTTCACAGAAGTCCTGCCTGAAAGACAAACTCCATTTCACAGAGTTTGTCTGGTGCTCCAGGGGTAGATTATGTCCCACTCAGGAGGCGGAGTTGGCTCCAGCCCAGCCCTCTCCTCTCGCTTCTCCTGCACACTGGGCCGAGGCCTCTCACCTTCCCTTTTGTGGTGAGGAACCCGAGGCCCCTCCACAGAGGTTAAAGACGTTCCCAAGGTCAAGCCATTGCCATGGAGTGGAGTGAGGACCAGCTCTCCTGTCCCCAGCCTGGGCTCCCCAGGGATGCCCTACAAACCTCAGAGAAGGCCTAGTCTTAGTGCACCAGGATGGGAGGGTGGAAACTTCCAAAGGGGCTTGCTTTTCCAGCATGGTACCCTGGGAGCCCTGGCCAGGCCTCACGGAGGTGGTAACCTCACTTGAGGAGGAGCCTGACCCAGATGCAGCCATGTTTTCCAGAGCTCATAGGGTGGCCTGCTGGGGGCCAAGAGGGCCTGGGCAGCTGTGGTCAGCCTCTGGAGAGGGTAGAGTCAGGTGGCAGGGGCAGCAGGATGCCGGTGGCAGGGTGAGGCCTTCAGGAGCTGGTGGCCACTAATCAACCTCAGAGTGGGGGAGAAGCCAAGCCTCTCCCAGCTCCTGGGACTTCTCCTTCTGGGGCCAGGCCCATTGGTCCTGTCAACAGAGGCTGTTTTATGGTTTAGGGTGAAAGATTGGCTCATCTGGTCAAACTCTTCAGAGAACCGTCCTGCTTCTTCCAGGGAGCCTCCACTGACTATTCCTCTCAGCAACCCCTCCCCCGGTTCTAGGAGACTGTACCCCACATCCATCTGGGCCCTTCCTCCTAAGTCACTGGGTCTAGTCTCCCATACCAGATAGAGAATTTTCCCAGGAGGAGGCCTGTGACTCTCCTCCCCCAGCCTCGTGCTGGGCATTGCCCTGAGCAGCTCTGCTTCTGGATGAGGAGTCCCTGTGGCTGCTGTCTGGGGGGCAGGGGCAGTGGAAGGCTTGACAGGTGACCTTGGGGCAGACTTCCTCCTCTGAGACACTAGAGGTTTTCTTTCCTTTTTTTGCCTCCCTGTTCAGAGATTTCCCCTTTCCAGGCTGAAGTCACGGCATCATAAACAAGAGTGATAAGGCCTTGGGCCTTCAACCTGAACTTTGCAGCTGCCATTTTATGACTCTGATAACTCCTGGCACCCCCCCCCCCCCCGCAACCCCCACTGTCACACCAAGTCCAGCTAGAGCAGCATTGCCTGGTGTCCATTCCATGAGGGAGTGATTGGTAGCTGGCGGGTAGGAAGGAGAAGCAGGGAGGGAAACAGGGACCCCTCACTTCAGCCTGCCCTCACCCAGTCCTGGTTGAGTCCCTTCTCCTCTCTCTGTGGACCCAGCTCCTGCACTGGACTGTAAGGAATATGGGAATATAGAGACCCCAGCCCCTGACCTCATAGGATGGCCAGAATAGCCCAGCCTGGGAGGTGGGTAGGGCTGAAGGGTGGAGTTAGAGGGGGAAGGGTCGAGTTGGTTGGAGCAATCAGGGAAGGCTGTCTGGAGGAGGAGATAGAGTTGGGCACTAAACGAATAAGATGTGGAAAGACGGGGGAGGGTAGGCATTAGAGGGAGGAGACAGATTTGGGCTGTCTCTGAAGTGTGAAGCAGAAGTGGCCTGATGTGAAAGGAGGCCTTTCTGAATCCACTCTGCCCCTGAGCTCAGAAGCCTCTCGGGATGGAGGAATGGGGTGTCAGCAGTGGTTCCAAGATCCCTGGCTCATCCAAGAAGAGTTTGAGTGTCTTGAACCCGGGGTTGGGAGGGCCAGAGGGTTGTTGGAGAGGCCCGGAGGCTTCATGCAAGTTGTGCCAGAGCTGTGGGCTCTGGGACAGAGTTTGGTGAGACTTTGAGTGCTCGAGAGGTTGGTCTCATGGCTGTCATGGGTGGAGGTGAGGCTCCTGCCAATTGTCAGAGGTCTGCTCCTAGGACAGGCAATGAGCTTCCCGTGCCCAGGGTGCTCAAGACATCTGCTAGATGGAAACACAGAGATTCCTGCTCCGGTGGAGGTGATGGTGAGGGAAATGATCACGGGAGAGAATGAACTAGATAATGAAGATTCCTCACCCTCGCCCAGCCAAATTGGAGTGGGCATTTAAGGCCCTACCTAAGCAGCAACTCTAGATTATTCAAGGTCTGGGGTAGGGAGAAAATCAACCTCTGTCTAGGTCTAACTGGTGGCAGACAGATGTGGCTCTTGTGTCTCTGGACCTCACTTTGCACCATCTGTAAAGTGGGCTTCAGCAGACTCAATGAGTGCTGAGGTCTTCCCTGTTCTAGAGTGAGATGATCCATGCATCTCCTGCCTCAATCTGCCTCATGGCCCAGGTAAGCCATCCACAGATACACACATCACACCCACACGTGGGGCACACGAGTACACATGTATCCAGAGCATACACATACCCATGTTGAGAGGAAGCAGAAGTGGGAGGAAGAGGGAGGCCACTGCTTGTTGGCATTGGCTTCCTGCTCAGCTCTCTCCGTGCACAGGCCTGGCCCCTCCTGTTAACCACCACCTTTAGCCCCTCACTGCTCACCAGCTTCCACCTTGGGCTCTGGTACCTTTTTGCTCTGCTCAGTGGGAGGGCACAGGGAGGGATGTGCCTGTCACTCACCTGATCCCAAGAACCCCTTCTCAAATCCTGGGGCCCCCAGCACTGGTTCTGCTGCTGACACCTCCAGACAGTCACAGCACACAAGGACGGCCCTCACATCCTCCCTCTCACCTGCGGTGTACCAAACCTTCCATCTCAATCGGCCGCAGTACCTGACCCTGCTCCCACTGACCGCCCCACCCCACTGCTCACCGGCAACCACCACAAGAAAGGCAAGTCTGGGGCCCACTCTTCCCCACTGCCCCTCCACTGATGCTGTGCCTGCTCCGGGCTGCTCTGGGAGGGACTGGGCACCACCAATATCCCAGCCCTCGCGTCTAGGTTCGGTCTGGAGCGGTGGGAGGAGGCGAGACGAGGTGCTTGATGTCCCCTATTCCTCCTACACAGACACTCGCACTGATGGCCCGGCTCCCGCCGTCCCCCACCTCCCCCACCTCCCGCAACTCCCAGGCTGCCGGGACTCAGGGCGGCCGGGCGAACACTCACCGCTGGCCCAAGGGCGCAGGCGAGGGCGCCTGCCAGCACGCATAGCCAGCGGGCGGGCAGCGGACTTGGCGGGCGCATGGTCTGCCCTGAGCCCGCGGCGGGCGGCCCCGCGCGGGCAAAGAGCTGGCGAGCGGCGCACCAGGCGGGCGATGGCCGGGAGCCTGGCAGAGTGGCGCTGGCGCGGTGGCCCCAGAGCTAAGAAGCGCAGCTCAGGGCTGGGGGCGGGCCCCGGGGGCTCGTCTGACGGGCGGCGGGTCTAGCCAATGAATGGGTGGAGGCGGGGCCGCCGCGCAGGTATGGGGCGGGGCTGGGGCCCCCCTGCGAGTGAGGAAGCTCTGCTCTCCCTTTGCCAATCCCACACCTCGGTCTTCCGTCGTGAGACATTCATAGGCCTTCGCCCCTTAAGGCTCATCACCTGGGAATCTCGAGACCCGAACACGTCCCATCCTTCCATGCTCCCACCTCCGTACGCCCCCTCAGCCCCACCCCAGGGCGCTCCTCACGTCTGCCCTCGGAGCCACCTCCTCCAGGAGGCCTCCCAGCCAGCCTCCCCATTTCCCACCTGTGCGCTTCGGAGGGCTCCTGCGCGCAAACCCGATTACGAGACATGAAGTGCCACTTATCTTCCCAGGCTGCGAGCTGAGGCCCAGCACGTGACCTGGGGCTGAGAGAGATCGGGTTGTTTGATCCATTTTCAACAGCCCGGATTCATCCTTCGCGCCGAAGAAGCCGGGCGAGAGGAAGCGAGGGCTCGAAAGAGGCCCGACTCTGGATTCCTTGGTGTTCCCTACTCTCGGGTGACCTGACCGAGCGCGTTCAGTACCTGCTGGGTGCCCTGGCCCTTCAAGCCTCGGGGGACCTGCTCCAGGGAGGATGGGTTGTCCGCACCCTCGCAGGTCTCGACCAGGGCACCTCCCCAGGGAGGCTGGGCTGCAGCGCCCTCGCGTGGGGAGCGAGGTCTGCTCCCAGCCCGCGGGCCGACTCCGCAGCTGACCTAAAACGAACCACAGACCTCCTCCTCCTCCTGAATTTTATATTTTACAGCTGGGGATACTGGGGTGCAGAGAGGGGCCAGGACCCTGGCCACCTGCCTCTGGTGCTGAGCTTCCAACGCGCGGCGCCTCGGCCTCCGGGTGACACCGGGCCAGCCCCTTCTCTCGTTTATTCTTCCCTGGAACAGGGAGCGGGGTCACCAGCTCTGCGCCCTGGGAGCGCGTCTTCTTGTGGACCAAGAGCAGGTGGCTGCTGGCCCTCTTTCTACGGGCTCGAGCCTGCACAATCGAGGCTGGAGGTCTGGTCGCGGCGGCAGGATAGGGTGGCTGGCGGAGCAGTGTGATAAAAGGCGGGGCGGAGTTCGGTGGAGAGGCGGAGAGGGCAGCGGGTCCCAGCGCCCTGAGCAGAATGTGCCGCTACCTGAAGGAGGTCCCGCGCTAGGCTTTGGCTGAACAGCAGGCGCGCAGGAGCTCCCTGAGGACCCACCAGGGCTTCCCTCCCTACAGCGAGGGAACGTCGGGATGCTGCCATGGGTTGGACTTGAGGGGAGTCGGGGGAAAGCCGGGAAGGGATGAGTGCCCTGGCCCTTTCTTCAGGGCGTGCTTATACTTTTTTCTACTCTCTCTTCTTTCTCCCCTTTCTTCCTCCCTTCCAGCATTCCAGCCCCTGCACTTGCTCTTTTTCCCTTCCCCCCTCCCCCTTCCCTTCATGCCTACCTCCCTCCTTTCTTCCACGCACATTTATTAATCGCTTTCTGTGTGCCAGGGCCTGTGCTGTGCCCTGGGGGCACAGAGGTGGATGGGCGGCATCCCCTTGCCATGAGGGGATCTTGGGGAGCTACTCTGCTCCCTACAATTTCTACCTCCTTCCCGATATAATCAGTGAGCCTGGACACAGGTCCTTCCTTAGATTTGGGAGCTGTAGAGATGCCTCTGTCCTAGCCTTTCTTGAGTTTGTACTCACTCTCCCAGTGGTGGGAGGGTTTGAATGATCCTCAGCCCTCTCCTCAGCTATCCACACCCCTGACGGCTGCTGTTAGCTCAGAAATCAGGGGTCTTTGTCTCTCCTTATGACCCTGTGTACCCCGTCTCAGGTCTCAGTTCCCTGGCAGGACAGTGGAATTGTGTCTTTTTCCTGCGAAGTTACTTCTGCTGGCATGGTGTCCTAGGAGCCCTAGATGTGAAGAGCACATCTGTGGGTTTGGGGTGTTGTGAATCCTCAGCCCCCACTCCTCAACACACACATACACACACAGCACCTAGCCAGCTGCAGGATGCTGAAATCCTACCATTAATGTGTCATCCCCCCCGGGTTGTTGAAGTTCTCCTGCTCTCCTAGAGGACAAGGTTTTGGACACTTGAGGGTGTCTGATGGGTGTGAGGACTGGAGAGGCAGACCTCACTTTGCCATGTGACCCCCAGTGGATGGCTGGTGTGCAGGATAAGGAGGGAGGGAGAGGGACTGGCTACCAGTGGGGATGGACTGCCTTCCCCTGGCTCTGGAGCGGGGCCCACACTACCCCTCCTCTGTTGGAGGGCTGGATGGCCAGGCTGGAGGCAGTGAGTGGCCAGTAAGGCATCTGATGCCTTTGCAGGCCTTGCTCCCCGGAAGGGAGCAGGTGAATCAGAAATATTTGTTTCCTTGCAGATTCTTTGGGATAAACATCACTTCTTTGTTCTTTCGGAATTGTTCTCCTGGGGTATCCACCCTTCCTTACCTATCAAAGGGCACAAAACATTCAGAAATGAAAAGAGCAGAAAGAAAAGCAAAACCAAACAAAAGCCTAAAAAATTCAACCAACATTAAATGTGACCATGTTTCAACTAATTGCTCCCAAATGTCCTGTCCTGTGTTCTGAGGCACTGGGGTGAGGGGGGTCAACCATGGGCCCACTCTTGGGGAGTCCTGTAGAATCTGCTGAGGGAGCCATCCTTTTGTGCACCCAGTTGATCTGGGAAGGCTTCTTGGAGGAAGAGGGATGTCAGAAGCAGAGGTGGGGCCGACGGACAACCTGAGGGAGTAGGAAGCCTGTGGTCCCAATCTCCCCACCCTGTCCAAAGCCTAAGCCCCTCTGGAGTCTACCTTGCCTTCCCAGTCCAGGTTTGAGGAGAGCCATCGTTGCCTCCTACTCTCTGTTCCTCCATGTCCTTCTTGCTTGGATTCCTCCCTGGGGTGGTCTGTTCTGAAGTCTTCCCTCTGGGATCCCTAAAACCTGTCCCTAGTCTCCAGCCCCATCTCATATTCCTTCTGGATGTCAGAATCACATGGGTGCCAAGGACACGGGAGGTGGCGGGAAAGAGAGAGAAGTGGAGTCACTTGCCATCCCCCGTGACAACAGGCATGGCACAAAGAGAATCTGCAGTTACTCATTCTGAGCTTGCCTGGCTTCCTGCCTGTCTCTTCCATGCGGTGTGTGCCGCCCTCGCCTCCTCTCAGAATCGTGCACTCAATGACTTCAAGACTCCCACCTCAGGGGCTCCATGGTGGAGTGGGAAGGGGGCTGGGGAGCCACAGAGTGGCCTTGACCTGTATGGTGGAGGCCAGTCCAGGAGATGGTGAGGAAACCACCTGGCTGGGGGAGTCACTGCTCTAGGATTCCCCTGACAGAGCCACCCACATTGCTGTGTGGATGCCAGCAACATTTGCTTTCTCTGGGCTTCTAAGTTGAAGGGACCTACACTTTTGGTCTTTATCCATAGAGTGGGGCTGGCAGCTCCAGGAATATGGAGTGATCACCACCTCCCCAGGGTGCACCTTCTTTTGGGACCAGTTCTTCCTGTGAGAAGATGCACCTTAACTCCAAGCTGTAATTTGGTGGAGGGCAGGAGAGGCCTGGGCAGGCATTTAAAGAATAAATACTCCCTTCATCCCTTCCGTAACAGCATGCAGTGAATATCATTCATTCACCCTTCACATCTCACCACCTACACTCATCTGGGGGTTGGGGATGTGACTGTGACTTAGACATGGACTGTCCTCTTCAGGGAAGCCTAGCACTGCTTGGCTGTGGGGTTGTGGGGGATCTTCTGGTGGTGCTACAACTGCATCTAGGAAGAAAACCAAGTTCACAGGAGAGCAGGTGATGGAGAAAGAATCATCCTGACTTAATAGATTTGGAAATGAAGCCCAGGGACAAGTTCTGAAATGGCCATCCCTGGTCCTGGAGGCTGAGGCTTAGAGCTCTGTTGGGGGAAGGGTGGTGCTAACAACAGGTGTGTCAGTTCAGGTCCTCTAGTGAGCAAATGCTAAGGTGGAGTTAGGAGTGTGAACGTTTATTGGATGACAGGGGAACCTGTGAGAGACAAAAGAGGAGAAAGTAGGATTGGGCAAAGAGAAACTCCAACTGTGATGCAGATCTGAAAAAGTCTCCACCAATTTGATAGCAAGTTCCAGGGCAAATGCTGGAATAGAAGCCTTAGTAACCCTACTGTGCTTGATCAATGTCTGGGGCTGTCTGGGAAGAGTATTGACAGGCCCAGTCATAGACCTATTCACCAGAGCCTGAAGGCAATGTGGCTAGAGGCTCCAGCTCATTGCCCTCCTCACAGTTGAGTGGCAAGCTCTTTCTAAAGGGGGATCCAAGTGATGCCCCTTTACAACTGCCACAGAGGGGAAACTGAGGCATGGAGAATGAAGTGTGTGAGAGAACTCCTGCTCCAGGGGATAGAGGAAGAGGAGACCTAGGTCCTAGCCTTGGAGCTCCTGGTCTGGGCACAGAGAGGAAAAGCCTGAGACCTCCTTCCCTCAAAACCCCAGGGCTCGGTTTGGTCCAGGGGGTCAGCAGTCTGTCACCAGACAGCTTAGCAAGGGGGTTGTATTAGTCTGTTTGCACACTGATGATAAGGACATACCTGAGACTGTGAAATTTATAAAGAAAAAGAGGTTTAAGGGACTCATAGTTCCATGTGGCTGGAGAGGCCTCACAATCATGGCAGAAGGCAAAAGGCAGAAGGCAGGCAAAAAGGGCTTGTGCAAAGGAACTCCCATTTATAAAACCATCAGATCTCATGAGAGTTATTCGCCACCACAAGACCAGTACGGGGGAAACCGCCCCCATGATTCAATGATCTCCCACCAGGTCCCTCCCACAACACATGGGAATTATGAGAGCTACAATTCAAGATGACATTTGGGTGGGGACACAGCCAAACCATATCAGGGGTCATGGTGTTGGGAGTGTGGGAGACTCTAAAGGGGAGTACTGCTCCACCCTGTTTTCAAAAGCAGCCACAGCTTCTGGTCAAATGCTTGCTGCAGCGTGTGTGTGTCCGTGTGTAAGAGAATGTGAGTGTGTGCCCTTGTGTGTGGGCATGAGTTCATACAGACACATCTACTTCCAGCCAGGGGTCTGAGAGCAAGGCTTGACCAGTGTGTGCAGGGAGGAAGTAGAGAGTTAGGGGCAAGGTTCAAGGTAGGTAGGGCAGAGAGGGGCTGAGTTTCAGAGGGTGCCCATGACCACGGACAGCACTGCATCATCTCCCAGAGCTCATTTCCGAGGCAGTGAATTCCTGAGGGGGGTGAGGCCACTTCTCAGCCCAGGGAGAGCTCAGACTAACTCCACAGGGGATCTCAAAGTTTTCACGCTCACCTCCCCCTTCCAGCCAGTCCTGCATTCCTGTGTGTAGCTGACCTTCGGCAGAGATTCCGGAAAAGCGAGATAATGTAGGCAGGACAAAACAGACATGGAGTTTAACACAATTGATGCCACCAGAGATTAGTGTGTGTGTTAAAAATGTGAGGGTATCCACTGGGGAAAAAAAGAAAGTATGTAACTCCCAGATAACCAGAAAAAAAGAAAAATGAAACTAAGAAAACTCCACGTATCCAATAAAAGATTGTTTGGGAGGATTAAAAATAAAGATTGTTTGTTTGGGAAGATTAAAAATAAAGACTGTTCGTATGAGAGGATTAAAAATAAAGATATATGACAAATAGAAGGATCAAATCATGTATCAGAAATAATTACAAACATGAATCATCATAGTCAGTGGGAATGAGTGAGAATTTAAGATAGAAAACAAAAGGCACAAAGAGGATAGTTCATATTGACAGACCACTCAATCTCTCAAGAATATATAAAAATGCCAAGCATCTATGCATCTAATGCTATATCCTCAAGTTATGTAAAAAAGAGAGAGACTGTCAAATCTACAGTCATAATGGAAGAGTTTAACACCCTTCTCTCAGGAATTCTTTTCAGCTCTCAGAATAAGGACAGCCACATCTCCCTGTATGTGTATATGTAACTAAAAATATGGTGTCCAGCAACCAAAGCAAGTTGCAGAATGATATGTATGGTACAATGTTACTTTTATAGAGTTAACAATACTATCTGCAAATAATACTATGTAACTTTTATGGATACTAAGTATGCAGTAAAAGTGTAAATCATGTCCAGGAATGATACACACAAAGGCATGTTGTTAGTTACCTCTGCAGAGAGAGGCAGGGAAGTGGAATAAGGGAGATGTATTCGTTTTTTTTTTTTTTTTTGAGACAGAGTCTTGCCCCCGGCTGGAGTGCAATGGCAACATCTCGGCTCACTGCAACCTCCAACTCCCAGGTTTAAGTCATTCTCCTGCCTCAGCCTCCCAAGTAGCCAGGATTACTGGCACACACCACCACACCCGGCTAAGTTTTGTATTTTTAGGAGAGACGGGGTTTCGCCACGTTGGCCAGGCTGGTCTCTAACTCCTACCACAAATGTGGCTGCTTGAAACAGTACTCATAATTTTTTTTTTTTTTTTTTTTTTTTTTTTTTTTGAGACAGAGTCTCGCTCTGTCGCCCAGGCTGGAGTGCGGTGGCGTAATCTCGGCTCACTGCAATCTCCCCTTCCCAGGTTTACGCCATTCTCCTGCCTCAGCCTCCCGAGTAGCTGGGACTACAGGCGCCCGCCACCTCGCCTGGCTAGTTTTTTGTATTTTTTTTTTTAGTAGAGACGGGGTTTCACCATGTTAGCCAGGATGGTCTTGATCTCCTGACCTCGTGATCCACCCGTCTCGGCCTCCCAAAGTGCTGGGATTACAGGCTTGAGCCACCGCGCCCGGCCGAAACAGCACTCATTATTATCTCACATTTTCTAGAATCAGAAGTCCATATAAGGGTAAGCTGGGTCCTCTGCTTGAAATCAGGGTGTCAGCCAGGACTGTGTTTTCATATGAAGCTCAGGGTCTTCTTCCAAGTTCATTCAGGTTGTTCAGTTTTCATTGTTATTCCAAGTTCTTTCAGGTTGCTCAATTTTTTGCAGCTATAAGATTCGCTATTTTTTTATTGGCCACTGACTTGGGTGTCATTCTCAGCTTCTAGAGGTTGACCTCAGGTTCTAGCCATGTGACTCTCTCTGTAGGCAGTTCACAACATAGAGGTTTGCTTTTTTTGACAGGCCAGCAAGAGAGTATCTGCTGCAGCTTTGAAGCTGCCTGACTTATGTCTCTGAACTCTAGAACCTCCTTTTAAAGGGCTCACCTGATTATGTCAGGCCCACCCACACTCACAGGGAGGGGATTATACAAAGTGTGCACACCAGGAGGCTGGAATCTTGGGTGCCGTCTTAGAAATCTGCCAACCGTAGGAGGGATACGCAGGGGATTCTGAACTGCACTGAATATTTTATTTCTTTAAAAAATACCTACAGCAGGCCAGGCCTGGTGGCTCATGCCTATAATCTCAGTACTTTGGGAGGCCAAGGAGGGCAGATCACAAGGTCAGGAGATCGAAACCATCCTGGCTAACATGGTGAAACCCCATCTCTACTAAAAATACAAAAAGCCGTGCATGTTGGCAGGTGCCTATAGTCCCAGCTACTTGGGAGGCTGAGGCAGGAGAATCGCTTGAACTCGGGAGGCAGAGGTTGCAGTGAGCTGAGATTGTGCCACTGCACTCCAGCCTGGGTGACAGAGCGAAACTCTGTCTCAAAAAATAAAAATAAAAAAATATATATAAAAGATAAAATCTACAGCAAATATGACATTATATTATAGTCTAATAAAACTGGGTGACAGACACTTTGGGTTTGATTTTCTTATTCTTTTCTCCCATATGTTTGGAAATATTCCACACATAGATAATTAATAAATTTTAAAACACCAGAAATCACCCTTCTAAGCAATTATTATGGTAAGGAAGTAAAAATTGGAATTATACATTATTTAGAAATGAATAACCATGAATATTAAAATAAGAGATATGAACATTCTAGTAACTGGAGGAAAATTTGTAGCCTTAATTACATTGATAATAAGCAAGAAAGACAAAATTAGTGAAACAAGTTAACAGCTAAATATACTAGAAAAAACAATAAATTAAATCCAGAGAAAGAAGGAATTAGTAACTATAAAAACAGAAAACAATGAAATAAAAATAAAATATTGAATTGATTAAAGTAAATTTTCCTCTTGAGTAGACCAGTAAATAGACAAAGGTTTAGCATGGCTGATCACAAATGAAAGTGGAAATACACAAGAGAAAGGACATACTTCCAAGAATACAGTATATTTGAAAGCTATGAGGGAATATTATCTTAATGCCAATGTATTTGAACATGTAGGTGAAATGGGTGCTTTTCGAGAGAAATATAAACTATTAAATTTACCCATAAAAAATGCCAAGCTCAGTTTTATAAGAGAATTATATAAACCTTTAAGGCACAGATAATTCCTATGTAATCAAACTGTTTGAAAGCAGTGAAGAAGATGAAATGTTTTCCAACATATTCTATGAAGTATCGTAATTCTGATACTAAAACAAAGCAAATATATGGTAAGTAAAGAAAATTGTATTTCCATTTTATAATTTCATGGATATCAATAAATATAGACATCTATGAATTAATTTAATACATATTTAATGTCTAATGCTTAATTAATGTTCATACATGAATATAGAAGCAAAAATTAAACAACAGGGTCAATAAAGTACAAAGTTGTCTTAGTTCCTGAGCTGAGACAAGGGAGACAAACCACTGCTGCCCCACTGGGGAAGGTTTGAGGCAGGTCTGTTGTCAGCTGCTGTGCCTTAGGCAGGGCGCTGCTGGCCACTGCCTGGTGAGGTGAGGGGACCTGGGCCCAGGGCAGGTGTGGGCAGAGGCAGCCTCAACTGCCAGGTGGGAGTTGAGACTGGAGGAGAGGACCCTGGCTGGTCATAGAGTGGTTGCCCTCAACAAACCAGATGTTTCCAGAAAGGGATGGGCCCAGAGTCTGGGCTCCCATGGACTGAGAAGTTACAGCACAGCCCAGGTCTGTGCCACTCTGATGAGGACCTTGGGACCCTGAAGAAACGCCCAGAGAAATCCAGGTACAGCCATATCCTGATCCTTGCAGAGCAGGGGTGGGAGTATCTATTTAACTTTCTTTTGACCCATCAGCCAGACCTGGGTTCTGACCTGGGGCCTTTGCAACAGCCACTGCGTCATTCCCCCGATTAAAGGATGGGTTCTAGGACTGGGGCCAAGCTTGTGGCGAAGACCAGGCAGAGAGAGCAAGAGATCTGAGCTAGGTTGGGGAAGCTCAGCTCTAATCCCTCCTCTGTCCCCCATTGCAGCCACAGGTGTCCAGCGTAAAGTCCTCTAGGGACCCTAGGCCCCACTGTGCCCACAGGCAAGCAGTCATGCTCACTAAATGCTGCTTCTTATCATCTTTATTACTCTGATGATTACCAGAGTGCCGGCCCCATTTTCGGCCCTGGGAGTGTGTGTCTACTCTCCCTGGGGAGACATGGCTAGTTTAGGGTCCCAAGGCCCTCTTGAGAGTGGCACAGTCCCTGATGGCTGCCTACAGTGGCCAGGTAGGCTGGTGCCCTGCCACTGGACAGGGACTGTGGCCTGCAATCTGGGGTCTGCAGCAGATAGCCTCATATCTCACTGGAGCCAGAAGCCCCCCGGCTCCCTCCTCGCCTTTCCTTCATTTGGGTGGAATCTCAGTCCATTGACTCAGGTTCAGGAAATATGGCTTGTCTTTATTTTCCACAATTCAAGTTAATTTTGACTTTATACTCTCATTACACCGGATTGGCAAAAAATAGAACTTCAGCCTTTCTTGGGTTCCTGCGTGGTTTGTTCTGGGAAAATGTTAGAGTTCTCCTTCCTTCTCGCCCTCCACTGGTTGCTGGTTCTGCCAAGACCCACAGTAGCCCAGCCTGCATGGTTCTGGCAAGTCCAGGGCCTGGGGCTTTGGGGACTGAGGATTTGGTGTGGCTGGAGCCTGGTGTCCAGGGCCCAGCCTCCTGTGTACCCTGCAGTCCCCTTCCTGAGGTGGGAGCAGGCAAAGAACAGGTGGGGAGCAGGTATTGAGTCTAGTGCTGCTCAAGGGAGACAGTTTGGAGGAAGCCCAAGGAAGTCCTCCCCTTTTCCTCCTGGGTCCCCAGGCTTGCCACTTGAAAGCAAATGCCTGGACAGGAAGTGTCTTGAGGTCACTTCTGCTTTTCTTGCAGCCTCCACCCTCCTCTGCAGTGAGACAAATCATTTCTGGGAGAAGAACAGCAAAGACCATCTCATGCTCTCATTGCCAAGTTGGGTCCCTAACACTTTTCCCAGGTCCTCACCTCCATTCCCTTCCAAGTGGGGCTGGGACAACCTCAGGCTGTGGTGGTGCTTGCTCTGCGGAGGGAGGAGAGGCCCCAGTAGCACCGTCTTTTCTCCTTTCGAGGAAACTTGATGAAGGCAGCACTCAGCAAGGAGAGCAGGCCCGGGAAGCTGGGGGTGGTGGTGACCAGGGGAATCAAACTGGGGCTGCCTGACAACCTAGCTGCAGAGAAAAACCAGCTGGGTAGGACCACCTGTGCAGGACTGGGAAGGAAGCCAGGAAGATGTTTGCTGAAGATAAAGAGGCGGGAGGAAGAGAAAAGAGGAAGGAGAGATAGGGGAGGAGGGATGAGGAAGGAAGGAAGGATGAGGAGGGTGGGCAGAGGATGGAAAGTTAGGAGAGAAGAAAATAATGAGAGGGGAGGAGGGAGTGGGGAGGGAAGGAGAAGCCAAATGCCGGAGCCAGGGGAGGAAGGGGAAGTCTTTTCTTCCAAGTGCATCCCTGACTTCTCTCTCTCATCCATTGCTTCCAGTCTCAAGTCATCTTTAACTCATCCCTCACCTGCTTACCTGTTCACCTGCTCACTACAATCGCTTCCTCAGAATCTCTGGCACCCCACTCTCCAATCTCAGTATCTGGATTGAGTGTTATTATTGTTTGTTAAGAAGAGCTTCAGGCCGGGTGCGGTGGCTCACACCTATAATCCCAGCACTTTGGGAGGTCGAGGACAGTGGGTCACTTGAGGTCAGGAGTTCGAGACCAGCCTGGCCAACATGGTGAAACCCCAGCTCTACTACAAATACAAAAATTAGCCAGGCATGGTGGTGCACTCCTGTAGTCCCAGCTACTTGGGAGGCTGAGGCAGGAGAATCGTTTGAACCCAAGAGGTGGAGGTTTCAGTGAGCTGAGATCACGCCACTGCACTCCAGCCTGGGTGATACAGTGAGACTCCATGTCAAACAAATAAACAAAAAAACAAAAACGAACAAACAAACAAAAAGAAAGCTTCAAAATACATGAAGTGAATAAAGTATTATAATGATCTTCCATGCACCCATCACTTAATTTGTTTCCTCTGTCCTTCTACCTCAACCACGATCATTTTGGATCCAACTACAGATCTATCATTTTATCTGTAAATATTTCAGTGTGTACCTCTAAAGGATAAGGACTTTAAAAAATAACCACAATACCATTACACACAACACCATTTTCACTCCTAAGAAATATGAACATTCCTTAATAGCATTAAATATCCAATCATTATTTAATTTTCATTCCTTGCCTATAAGTGCTTTGATTGATTATTTATTTATGTATTTTTACCAATTGTTTGCTTAAATCTGATTCACACATTCAGATTTCACACAGAGACTCCTCTCAATCTCTCTGCCTGTGCTTCTCTTTTCCTTGCAGGCTCTCTTTTGAGGAAACTGTGTTGTGGGTTCTGCACATGAGCATCCTCCTGTCAAAGTCTGTGGCTTATGTCCCTGTGGTGTTATTTAATACATTTCTCTCAGACTGACTATTGTGGAACACATTTTAAAACATCAGCGAGATCCTGTGGCTCCTTAGTTCTCAGGCCCTGAGTGACTCCTCCATCACGTCCCTTCACCTCTCTTCTTGTCTTCTGCTCTCCCTGAAGCCATACCAGCCTCCCTGCTATTTTGAAAATTTATTCCTAGACCCCTCTTGTTTTTTGGTCTGTACTGGCGGCTCCCTCTGCTTGGAATGCTCTTCCCCAGTATTCCCATGGCTCCCCACCTCTCTTCTTAATGCCAGTCCCCCTCCTTAATACTGCAGACGGATCCCTTCCCCCTAATTCCTAAACCTCTTTACTCTCTACTCTGTTTCATAGCACTTATCGCCTTCCAAGGTGTTGCGTCTCTAGGGTACCTGGAGGCAGTTCTTACATCTGCCCTTTTTCTACCCACCCACTCCTCCCCTCTGGCTCCCAACCCAGTGGGCACTGCCTACTTGGTAAGGGACTTCCAGGCCAGGTGCCAAGGGAGGGGAGGAACTGGCCAGACCAGCTCACGCCTCTGTTTGCACAGGTCTGGGTAAAAATAGCCTCAGCTGTGCACGCCTCTCTCGCTTCCTCTTTATTCTGGATCCTGCCCAGGCCTGAGTCACTTGCCAGCTGTGCTTGCCCCTAGGCCTATTCTTGCTTGAGATGGGACAGGACCCAGAGGGACAAGGACAGGGACCCTGACAGCTTAGCAGCTCTGCTGCAGCCCATGTGAACCTTGATGCCTGCTGCCACTCCAGGAAGCCACCCTGAATTGACTGCTGACTTCTTTTGCTTTGTGATGACCCTAGCTTTCAGATTATTTAACCCCTTCTTTGGGGGTAGGCCTGTCTGTCCTCTGTCTTGCATGAGGAGGAACTGGGGTGGGAAAAGAGTAAGGAGGAAGCTGGACTCCTGTCCTGGGAGCTCCCAGGCTAAGTGGGGAGACCAGAGTCTCTTGTAGGAATGAGGCAGGGTGTGAGTGGAGACTGCAGGCAGAGCTTAGCCTCTCTGGGTGGTGCAGATCAGAGGAAGGGCTTCGTGGGAACTGTGCTGTCAAGGAAATGGAGGGTCGGGGGAGAGGTCTTGGACTGGTTGTAGAAGAATGCATGTGGGTGTAACCTATGGTGGGAGAGTGGAGAGAAGGTAGAAGGCAGAAGGCTTGCTGGAGCTAAGAACATGTTTGAAGGTAACTGGGCACCAGCAGAGGGCCATACTGTGGAGTAAGAAAGTACGGAACTGTGCATAGTAAAGAAATGTCTTACTCCTGGTCTGGAGGAGTGCCAATGCATGGGGAAACCTGGGGCTGAGGAGCCCTTAGTCTGAGGCCAGACTAGGGCTGGGTCTTATCCTCCCGTCCACATGGTGGGGCTGGATGCTTTGCCATAGTCAGGCTGCTCTAGCCTGGCACATGCCGGCCACTCAGCTGAGGGAGTCACTCACTTCCTTATCCTCCTGATGTCAGTGTGAAGACACATCACACAGAGTTAATCCATCATCCAGTGCCCTTCTGATGGGGTGGAAGCCACAGCCCCTTTACTCTTGACCCACATGGTTCAGTGATTGGGTGGGGCTCATCCTCCGCTCTGGCTCCAGTAGTGAGCACCTGCCTCAGGCCTGGCCAATGGGAGTCATGCCAATGGTCACATGCCCCAATCTGGGCCAACGAGCATCAGCCCTGGGGCTTTTGCTGGAACTGTGGGATAGAAGCTTGCTTTTCTGCTAGTAAGCTGGGAAAATGCAAGCTTGCTGCTGCTGTGGCATATTTACCTTCCTGAAATCAGGAAACACAAGGAAATCAGATCCAAGCGATAGAGACAGACAGATTTCTGATGACATTGTTTGAGTTCCTGAATCCAGTTGCACTTGAAGCCCTGTGAACTTTTCTGTTTCTGATATATAAATCTCTTCTTTGCTTAGGCCAGTATATGCTGGCTTCAGGTTAAGTGAAACAGAAAGAGTTCTAATACTGCAAGGTCCCACTCCAACTCCCCAGCCCTCAAGTTGTTCAGGGACAGCAGAATGGAAGAGGCTACCTTGGGGAGGAGTGGGAATGTACGTGTGGTTTGTTTTAGCTCAGGACAGAAAGAAGCACTTCTTTTGAATCTTTGTGTTGGCCTCTGATCCTGCCCTGGGCAGTCTCTCCTGGACCTGGTGCCCTTTTTTTTTTCCTTAGAGAGATGTTCTGCTCTGTCTCCATATAGTGAGCAGAGCCAGTGTGGTTTCCCCAGACCTCCCCCTCAGTCCTGCCAGGATGTGCTGCTCCTTCACAGTAAAGGCTTCCTGCATCCCCTTCCACCCAACCCCACTGCTTTCCATCTGGAAGAAACATTCAGTGTCAGTGTGCGAAAGGAAGACAGTCTTTACAATCTTGATGACAGTGTTGATCTCCATTTATTTCTTTATTCTGGGGATTCATTTCCATGTGAAATCTGTCAGGAAAGCACATGTCGAGAGGAAGTTTTAGATGCTGAATTTGTGAGGATATAGCTTCAGCTACGTGGGCTAGAGATGGGAAGAACAGTGGCTTAATTAAGAAAGGGATTTATTTCTTTTTCATAGAGAAGCCAGAGTTGGTGTGGAGGCTCTTGCTGTGACATGAAAGGTCCAGAATTCTTCAGTCTTTCTGCTCCACTATCCCTTGGATGTTGTCTGTATCAGTTATTGTACTGGTTTGCTCTGGCTGCCATAGCCAAGTATCATAAGCATGGGGGCTTAAACAACAGAAACTTATTTTCTTGCAGTTCTGGAGGTCAGAAGTCCAAGGATAGGGTGTTAGTAGGATTCGTTTCTAAGGACTGTGAGAATCCCATGACTCTCATCCAGCTTCTGGTAGTTGCTGGCAATCTTTGGCATTCCTTGGCTCGAAGAAGCATCATCCCAATCTCTGCTTTCATCTTCACGTGGCATTCTCCCTGTGTGGCATGCATCTCCAAATTTCCCCTTTTTATAAGGATATCAGTCATATTGGTCTAGGGCCTGCTCTAATAAGTTTATTTTAACTGGATTACCTCTGTAAAGACATTTACTTCAAATAATGTTACATTTTGAGGCCCTAGGGGTTAGGACTTCAACATATAAATTTTTGACAGGAGAGCCAAAATACAATCCATAGTAGTTATTTAGTATTATATAACAAATTAACCTAAAACTTAGTGGCTTAAATAAATTATTTATTAAGTCTTATGGTTTTTGTCGATCAGGAATTTGTAAGAAACTTGGTTGGACAGGTTTGGCTTGAGACCTGTCATGAGTTTGCAGTCAGATGTCAGCTAGGGCTGTAGTCACCAAAAGGTTTATTTGGGGTACGATCCATTTCCAACCATTTTCTCTCTCACATGGCTATTGGAAGGAGGGCTTGGTTCCTCCTCACCTAGACCTTTCCACAGGGCTACTTGAGTGTCCTTATGTCATGGTGGCTGGTTCTCCAGAGTAAAGGACCCAAGGGACTGAAGTGGATGATAGAGTGCCTTTTATGACTGTCTGTGGGAGTCATACACTGTAACTTCTGCCATATTCTATTGATCACAGAGGCCATTCTTGGTTGAATGTGGGAGGAGGCTACACAAGGGTGTGAATATTAGGAGGTAAAGACCTTTGTCCACACGGCCCAGGTTGCGCACTGCTGCTTCTGCTTTCCAGGCAGTGGGAAGAGGCAAAAGGGAAGAAGATGGCATGCCCCTTCCTAACAACTGAGTGATTTGGAAGTTGCACAGTCACCTCTTCTCACATCCCATTGGCCAAAACTTAATCACTATGGCCACCCATGTTAAAATACACAGCTGAGCAATATAGCCTTTATAAGAGGCAGTCGTGTGCCCAGCTTAAAAACTCTATTACTATGTGTCTCAGTTTGGGTCTCCCTGGAAGCAGAACCTGGAGCAAATTACTTGGGTTCAGGTAGTTTTTTTGGGAAGTGACCCTAGCAGTCTGCAGGAAGGGAGCAGGGAGTGTGCCCTCAAGGTCTCTGCTTCAGAAGATGGGGGCCTGACTCAGCGAGAACCTCAGAAGCCTCCCAGAGTGAGTGGGAAGCTGGGCCATTTATCTATGGGTCCCACTCTGGAGAATTAACTCCCCTGCACTTCCTGGCTGCATCTCCCACTCATCCCCCAGCTGACTCTGTGGCTTTTAAAAATAGCCCTGAGACAGGCAAAAGGAGAGACCTATGACTGTTGAGGTGGGATGTTGAGGACTGGTATAGAGCTGGCCCCTGCAACTGCCGCTGTAATCAGAGGAGGGGTCCCAAACATCTGCTACACTCTGGAAGAAGCAGAGGTCAGACTGGGGAACCATCCTAGCATCTTTCATATAGTTTGCCAATTTTGCCTGCCTTGCCCCCTACCCAAAGTTTCTAAGGACAGGGGTCCAGGTTGTGCAGCTTAAAGACCTCCTGTCAGCCACTGACTCCCAAGGGCAAGTGCTGTGGGCTCACTTTAGTTTGTGCCTGGGAGTTCACTTCTCAGCCCTGCTGTACCAGGCTTCAGTGACAGCCCAAAATGGTCTATCTCCAGGAAAGTCCTGGAATGTGGACTCTATCACTCCCAGACCCCCTACTTGGAAACTGAGGGCTGACCTATCGGTCCTCGGCCACCACCTAAAATCCCAATTCAAGGGGCTAAGTCTGGTGCCTGTCAGGCTCTTTTTTCTATTCCACCCTGCCAGGAACCCTCCCCTGCTAAGCTCCTTGCTGGGCACAGTGGAAAAGTTCAGAAGTTGAATCCATAAATACAAGCTAAAACAATAAGTAGAAAGAAGACAAGATGGAGTAAAGTCCTTTTCTGGGCAGTCTGGCTGCCAGCCCCTGCCCTAGAACATTGATTTCTAAGATTTCCTGGCCCATCTCTCCCAGGCCTCCCAACTAGAGGTCACCGCTTACCTCTTTCACGGGAGTCTATCCACAGCAGAGGTTTGAACCTTCTTACTGCCATGGACCTTCTTTTGAAGCCTGTGGACCCTCATTAGGACAATGTTTTAGTTATTTATTTTTTCAATAATTTTGGGGAATAGGTGGTTTTTTGTTACATGGATAAGTTTTTTAGTGGTAATTTCTGAGATTTTGGTGCATCTGTCACCTGAACAGGTGTCTTTTTCATATAATGACCTTTTTTCCTTTGGGTAGATACCCAGTAGTGGAATTGATGGATCAAATGGTAGTTCTAGTTTTAGTTCTTTAAGGAATCTTCATACTGTTTTCCATAATGGTTGTACTAGCTTACGTTCCCTCCAACAGTGTAAAAGTGTTCTCTTTCACCACATCCACTCCAATATCTATTTTTTTATTTTTTAATTATGGTTATTCTTGCAGGAGTAAGGTGGTATCGCATTGTGATTTTGATTTGCATTTCCCTGATCATTAGTGATGTTGAGCATTTTTTCCATATATTTGTTGGCCATTTGTGTATCTTCTTTTGAGAGTTGTCTATACATGTCCTTTGTCCATTTTTTGATGGGATTATTTGTTTATTTTCTGCTGATTTGTTTGGGTTCTTTGTAGATTCTGGATATTAGTCTTTTGTTGGATGCATAGTTTGTGAATATTTTCTCCCACTCTGTGGGTTGTCTGTTTACACAGCTGATTATTTCTTTTGTTGTGCAGAAGCTTTTTGGTTTAATTAGGTTCCATCTATTTGCTTTTGTTTCTGTTGCATTTGCTTTTGGGTTCTTGGTCATGAACTCTTTGCCTAAGCCAACATTTAAAAGCGTTTTTCTGATGTTATCTTCTAGAATTTTTAGGTTTCAGGTCTAAGATTTAAGACTTTGATCCATCTTGAGCTGATTTTCATATAATGTGAGAGATGAGGATCCAGTTTCATTCTTCTACATGTGGCTTGTCAATTATCCCATCAGATCATTCAAGAGAGGATCGTTTAATTTCCATGTATTTGTATAGTTTTGAGTGTTCCTTTTGCAGTTAATTTACAGTCTGGATTCAGTTAGTTAGTATTTTGCCGAGAATTTTTGCATATATGTTAATCAGGGATATTGGTCTGTAGTTTTCTTTTTTTGCTGTGTCTTTTCCTTGTTTTATTATTAGGTGATACTGGCTTCACAGATTGATTTAGGGAGGATTTCCTCTTTTTCTGTCTTTTGGAATAGTTTCAGTCATTGGTACCAATTCTTCTTTGAATGTCTGATAGAATTCAGCTGTGAGTCCATATGGTCCTGGATTTTTTTTTGTTGTTGTTGTTAAAAATTTTTTAAATTACTGTTTCAATCTCGCTACTTGTTATTGGTCTATTCAGAGTTTCTACTTCTTCCTGATTTAATCTAGGAGGGTTGTATGTTTCCAGGAATTTATCCATCTCCTCTAAATTTTCTAGTTTGTGTGCATAAAGGTGTTCATTGTAGGTTTGAATGATCTGTCATATTTCTGTGGTATCTGCTGAAATATCTCCTGTTTCATATCTAACTGAGCTTATTTGGATCTTCTCTCTTCTTTTCTTGGCTAATCTCACTAATGGTCTATCAATTTTGTTTCTCTTTTCAAAGAACCAGCTTTTTGTTTCATTTATCTTTTGGGTTTTTTGTTTGTTTCAATTTTGTTTAGTTCTGTTCTGATCTCTGTTATTTCTTTTCTTCTGCTGAGTTGGTTTGGTTTGTTCCCGTTTCTCTAGTTCCTTGAGTTGTGACCTTAGATTGTCTATTTGCACTCTCTCAGTCTTTTTGATGTAGGCATTTAATGCTATAAACGTTCTTCTCAGCACTGCTTTTGCTGTATCCCGGAGGTTTTTTTTTTGTTTTTGTTTTTTTTTTTTGAGATGGAGTTTCACTCTGTTGCCCAGCCTGGAATGCAGTGGCACAATCTCGGCTCACTGTAACCTCTGTCTCCCAGGTTCAAGTGATTCTCCTGCCTCAGTCCCTGAGTAGCTGGGATTACAGGTGCACGTCACTATGCCTTGTTAATTTTTGTAGTTTTAGTAGAGACGGGGTTTCATCATGTTGGCCAGGCTGGTCTTGAACTCCTGACCTCAAGTGATTTGCCTGCCTTGGTCTCCCAAAGTGTTGGAGTTACAGGTGTGAGCCACCCCACCCAGCCTCAGAGGTTTTCCTAAGTTGTGTCACTATTATTGTTCAGCGCAAAGAATTTTAAAATTTTCTTTGTGATTTCATTGTTAACCTAAAGATCATTCAAGAGCAGATCATTTAATTTCCATGTATTTGTATAGTTTTGAGTGTTCCTTTTGGAGTTAATTTTGTTTTATTCCACTGTGATCTGAAAGGATACTTGATATAATTTTGATTGTCTTAAATTTATTGAGACTTGTTTTGTGACCTAGCATATGATCTATCTTGGAGAATGTACCATGTGCTGAAGAAAAGAATGTATATTCTTCAGTTGTTGGGTAGAATATTCTGTAAATATCCATTAAATCCATTTGTTCTAGGGTATAGTTTAATTCCATTGTTTCTTTGTTGTCTTTCTGTCTTTATGACCTATATAGTGCTGTCAGTGGAGTATTGAAGTACTCCTACTATTATTGTGTTGTTGTCTACCTCATTTCTTAGGTCTAGTAGTAATTGTTTTATAAATTTGGAAACTCCAGTGTTAGGTGCATAAATATTTAGGATTGTGATATTTTCCTGTTGGACTCAGCCTTTTATTATTATATAATGTCCATCTTTATCTTTTTTTTTTTTTTTTGAGACGGAGTCTCGCTCTGTCACCCAGGCTGGAGTGCAGTGGTGTGATCTCGGCTTACTGCAAGCTCCGCCTCCCGGGTTCATGCCATTCTCCTGCCTCAGTCTCCCAAGTAGCCGGGACTACAGGCACCTGCCACCACGCTCGGCTAATTTTTTTTTTGTATTTTTTAGTAGAGATGAGGTTTCACCATGTTAGCCAGGATGGTCTCGATCTCCTGACCTCGTGATCTGCCCACCTCGGCCTCCCAAAGTGCTGGGATTACAGGTGTGAGCCACCGTGCCCAGCCTATCTTTTTTTTTTTTTTTTTTTTTTTTTTTTTTTTACTGTTGATGTCTTAAAGTCTGTTTTGTCTGATATAAGAATAGCTACTCCTGCTCATTTTTGTTTCCATTTGCATGGAATATCTGTTTTCACCCCGTTACCGTAAGTTTATGTGAGTTCTTATGTGTTAGATGAGTGTCTTGAAGACAGCAGATACTTGGTTGGTGGATTTTTATTCATTTGCTATTTCATATCTTTTAAGAGCAGTATTTAGGCCATTTACATTCAACGTTAGTATTGAGATGTGAGGTACTGTTCTATTCATCATGTTTGTTGTTGCCTTAATGCCTTGTTTTTTGGTGTGTGATTGTTTTATAGGACCTGTGAAATTTACGCTTTAAGGATATTCTATTTTGGTGATTTTCAAGGTTTTGTTTCAAGATTTAGAACTCTTTTTAGCATTTCTTCCAGGGCTGGCTTATTAGTGGTGAATTCTCTCAGCATTTGTTTGTCTGAAAAATACTTAGTTTTGCTGGATACAAAATTCTTTGGCTGACAATTATTTTTGTTTCAGGAGGCTAAAGATGGGTCCCCAATCCCTTCTGGCTTATAAAGTTTCTGCTGAGAAATCTGCTGTTGACCTTGATAGGTTTTCCTTTACAGGTTTTCTGGTGCTTTTGTCTCACAGCTCTTAAGATTCTTTCCTTCATCTTGACTTTAGATAATGTGATGACTGTGTGCCTAGGTGATGATCTTTTTTTGCAATGAATTTCCCAGGTGTTCTTTGAGCTTCCTGTATTTTTAGAAATTCTTTTTTCTTTGTCTTTGTTAGATTGGGTTAACTTGAAAGCCTTGTCTTCAAGCTCTGAAGTTCTTTCTTCTACTTGTTCTAATTTATTGTTGAAACTTTCCATGGCATTTTGTATTTTTCTAAGTGTGTCTTTCATTTCCAGAAGTTATGATTATTTTTCTTTATGATGTCTATGACTCTGGGTATTTTTTCATCCATATCCTGTATTTTTAAAAAATTTCTTTAAATTGGTTTTCACCTTTCTCTGGTATCTCCTTGAGTAGCTTAATAAACAACCTTCTGAATTCTTTATCTGGCAATTCAGAGCTTTCTTCTTGGTTTGGATCCATCGCTGGGGAGCTCATGTGATCTTTTGGGAGTGTTATAGAACCCTGTTTTGTCATATTACCAGAATGACTTTTCTGGGTCCTTCTCATTTGGGTAGACTATTTCAGTGGAGAGGTCTGAAACTCAAGGCCTGCTGTTCAGATTCTCTTGTCTCATGGGGTGATCTCTTGATGTGGTGCTCTCCTTCTTCCCTAGGGATGGGGCTTCCTGAGAGCCAGACTGCAGTGATTGTTACTGCTCTTCTGGGTCTAGCCACCCAATGGGCTACTGGGCTCCAGGCTTGTGCTACAGTATGTCTACAAATAGTCCTGTGATGTAATCTGTTTTCAGGTCTCCTAACCATGGATACCAGCACCTGCTCTGGTAGAGGTGACAGGGAAATGAAGTAGACTCTGTGAGAGTCCTTTGTTATAGATATGTTTAGTGTACTGGCTTTCTTGAATGCTGGTTATGCTAACAGTGAAGTTGTCACGTGGACACACTCAGGATTTCTCACTAGCCAGGATGTTGCAGGCAGTGGAATTAGGTGTTTTCTTCTCCTTCCTGGGATCAGGGTTGTTCTGTCATGAGTTGCTATAATGGCCTGAATTGGTTGACCTCCAGCCAGGAGGTGGCACTTTCGAGAGAGCACCAGCTCTCTTGTAGTAGTAGTAGGGGGATCCAAGCTTGCCCTAAATTGGCCAAGGTAAGTATTTCAATTTCTCAGGTGATTGATGGGACCATAAAGCTCCCAAGACTTTCTGTCTTTTGTGTTTGGCTACCAGGATGGGTAGAGAAATACCCATCAGGTGGGGGCAGGATCAGGCAGCTCAGACTCTTCTTGGGCAGCACTTGCTGTGGCCACTGTGGAGGACGAGGGGTGTTTCTCAGGCCTATGGAGCTATGTTCCAGAGGGGATCTTGGACACCTCTGCTGTGTCATATAGTTCGCCAGGGAAGTGGGAGATAGCTGGTAGCAAGAGGCCTCACTCCGCTCCCATGCAGCTGGCGAGGCCTATCTCACTCTTGCAATGCTCCCACTCAGATCTTGCCCCAGGCTGTGAGCTACCCTGCTGAGAAAGCAGGCTTTCAGACCTCACCCCTCCTCATCTGCCCACTCCATAGGTATCTCCTGTGCTCCTGCACTCAAATCTGTAGCAGCTCCTGCTTGTCCCCTGGACTCTGCTCAAGAAAATTTGTGCCCAGTCGAAACCACTACCCATTTCAACTGGGAGTTTTCTTCACCCTGCAATCCCTCCCCAATTCTTCTGGCTGCCTTCTCCAAGGGCCCCTGTGAGATATAGTCAGAGATGGCTTCCCTGGGCTCAACCTGGAGACTGGGAGTGCCTATAAGGCACATCCCACTGCTACCTCTACTTTGTATATTTCACACAACTTCCTAATTCTGTCTCAGCTCTAGGCAAGGCTAAATCTTCCTCTTATGATCTGAATTTTCAGATTCCCCAGTGGGGATGTGTGTTCAGAGGTAGATATCCTGCCCCTCACACTTTGGGGACTCAGTTTTTTGCCTGTTTCACAGAATTTGCAGCAGCATGCCACTTCTTTCAAAGGATCTGTGAATTCTTTTGGTTTTCCTTGCACATTCCTGCAGTGGTTCTTGGAGCAAAAGATCATGGTGTTCTGTCTGTCCATGTGGGAGCTGCACGTTAGCCCTGTCTCCCATCTACCGTCTTCTCCAGATAATGTTTTAAAATGCATAAGAAACAAAACATAGAATTACAAAGGAAATCAATTGAAATGCAGTTATCAAAATATTAAAAACACATTTTGGTCACAGTAATACATGTGTTTCTTTATTAATGTATCAAATAACAAGATCTAGTGGCAGGCTGAGTAACCCCAGTGATTTTAAAGTAGTGATGGTAGTGATGAGAATAAATGACATTTTGAGACATCTCCACTAATGGTAACGTGACATGAAAGTAGCTGGGATTTCTATTGGTGATAAAGTCACAGCTCCTGCTGCTACCACTGTGCTATGTTGTCTACTTTCATCATGGAAAAGAATGCCAACCTTCAGTTAAAATGGAATAAAGTAGCCATGTTTTGCCACCCAAGTATTTGGACTCCGTAAATTTCTATTCATGCATTTCTTGGATGTCACTGGACTCAGGGCTAAGATTACCTATTCTATGGGAAGCCTTAACTGACATCTGTTGCATTCTCAGGCCTCATGGCCCCAGCTGGACACTCTCCCTACCTGGCTGGTTTTGACTGAGCCAACAAGGGCAGGGACCCTGCCAGCATATGTGGGCTATGTAGATGTTCTGCATCCAGACCTTGGGACCAGGAGGGTAACTCCAGCCTCAAGTCATGACCACCATGGCTTCCAGGTGAGGCTGGGGTAGAGGTGGAAGGAGGGTGGGACTGGAAGGTATTGGCCATTTCCTGAGGAGGGACGGGGGAACACTCTCCCAACTCTGTCCTCAAAAAAGGCATTTCTACAGATGGATGGAGAGGGCTAGCCCCTGACCACTTCCTGGCAGGGCCTGGCCCTGGATAGCTTGGGCTTGGTGCTGGGGAAACTATGAGTCCTACAAGATTCCCAGAGAGAGTGGAGAAGTGTGGAAGGTGCCTCATTGAACTCCAGAGCTCTTCCCACGCATTAGGGGTGGGGGCTTCCAAGAAAGTGGTCCTGGAACTAATGCAGGGCTTTGTCGCTAGAGCTTACCCTGCAGCATCCTGAGTTGTCCTAGACAGCCAGGTATGAACCAGGAAGAGGGAAAGAGGAAGGAATGCTAGTTCAGCAGCTACTGCTGCATCCTTAAACTCAGGTGTGTAAGAAACTGCTTTATGTTCCATAATCCAAAGTATTTCTGATTCTGGGCTCCTACTCTACTATAATGATAGAAAATTAAATCCCAATGATTTTCTAGGCTTGTTGCCTTTCTGGTGGTTGAGTCAAAGCTCTGGGGGATGATGTAAGTACAGCTATTAAGGGGTTTCCATAATGGTTCTGGAGGTTCTCTGTTATTTTCCTGCTGTGCCTGTGGGATCAGAAAACTAAGGCTTCTGGCTATGCCTGGGGAGCCGGCTCTCCAGAAGACAGAGAAAGTCTCTTCTGGGCTACTCCACATGCCCATTTCCTCTTTGGGTTCTTACTGCCCCTGCTGAGCCTCTGTCTGGGGAGTGGGCCCAGGGAGCTTTGCTCTTGAGTTTCAAGAACTTTTCCTGCTGTCAACACATCTGATCAGTTTTGAGACTTTTTCCTCAGAGACCTCTGGGATCATCTATGAGCCAGGGGGACTCATAGGTGTTCCTTGTCTCCTTTCGGATTCCTTTAGAAATAGACTCCAAGAGCAGAATTCGAGCACAGGCAATTTATTTGGAGGTGATCCTAGGAAGCACTCAAGGGAAATGAGGAAGTGGGACAGAAAAGAGAAGGCAGCCAATGCAGGGTGGGTAACGACCAGATCACCGCCATGGGTGCCTGGAACTCCAGCTCTGGGAGGCTGCATGGAACATACCTCAGAGTCGTGCTATCCCCATCGGTAGGTGGAGGAAGCTGGGGCATCTCTCCATCAACTCCCATAGGTTGTGGGTCCTTTCATGTCCTGTGGCCAAAAAAGCCCTCAATAGGGAACTGTGGGTGCCTGCAGTAAAAAGTTACAGGTGTCTTTTGCTAGGGGAGGTGAATGCAGAGGGGATACAGGCAGGGCACCATCCACTCCACCCTCTCTTCCCTGGGTGATGTATCCAGGTCCACAGGTTGTTTGAGGGGAAGGAGAGAAAACCTCTGCTAACTTGTTAAAAATATCCTCCTGTGCACTGGCTTCCTTCAAGGCTGCTTTCCCCACCAGTAGTGCTCTCATGCCTGTTTTAGGGAGTCTCCTGGATAGAGCTCTGTAGGCTGGATGGGGAACAGTGCAAAGACCAACTGGACTGAGCCTCAGCTCTACATGACTCAGACAAGGAAGAAATAAGACTACATTAAGATAGTACTTTTATGTGAAGCAAAATGTCAGCGGGGAGCAAGACAGCTGGGGACCCTCAGAGAACGGAGGCAGCATCTCTGCTGGGATTCTGGAAAGTGTCAGGGAGATGCTGGCTTGTGAAAGTGAGGTGGGATTTGCAAGGTGGTGGAGGAGAGTGAGGGCATCCTGGCAGGAGGCACAGGAAAAGCGAAGGAGCTGCTGCTTGAGAGTCAGGGAGGACAGGACTGCAGGGAGAGAGGCCTGACCAGGACTAGGAGAGGAGCCTTCAACAGGCAGGCAGGCTGGGCCTAGCTCCACCCTACTGAGACCTCAGGCACTTCCTCCTGTGGAGGCCACCAGGAGAGCCGGTCTAGCCACCAGTGCGGTCTTGGCTTCAGAGCAGCTCAACCCAGCAGTGCCAGCTGCCAGGAGCTCCAGTTAGAAGCCACTACCCTCATTAGCTAGCATGGGATCAGCTGCTTTGAGTCTCAGAGCTCCGGATGTCTTAGAGGTTTGTAAATCACCAGATTAAAAAACTAATTGCAGTATTTACCCTAAGCCTGGCTCATTCCTGTCAATGACTGGTTTTGTTTCATTTCTGGTGGGGGCTGCGGAAACTGCAGAGAGGGGCTCAATAGAATCCTGGGCAAACCTGAGCCTCGAGACGTGGTGGGTGCTCTGCCCTGGGAGACCCAGGCTCTGACTTCCATGGTGGCTTCAGCTGTGTCTGCCTGGCCTTTGAGTGCCAGGCAATAACATTTACCCTCAAGTGCACTTTCCAGGAGCCTTTGGAGAAGGAGGGAAGAGCATTCAGGGGGGCCAGTCAATTGGTTAGGGCCTGACTGGGGCACAGCTTCCCTCAACCCTACCACACCCTGGGAGGAGGAGGAACAGGCTACAGGGTTGCTGAACAGAAGTGGTGAAGTGGCAAGGCTCAGAGGCCACTAGCTCACTTTAATCCAGCCCTGACCCTGGAGATGCTTACTGACCTAGGTGGCTTTTGATCAGCATCTCAGCTCTGCCTCGTGGTCTTCTACTCCCTCCAGCCCATCCCCACATGCTTCACTCTGGGTCTCCCTCCTGACTTCTCCATCCTGTGCAAACTCCTACAGCCTCCAAGTCTCCCCACAGCCTGGCTCCCTGCCTTTCTTGCTGCCCTGCCAAAAAGGGCTTTCCAAAACACACATTGGCTGTGCCACTCTCATTGGCTGTGCCCACTTTCAAGGGCTCCCATTGGCTGAAGAACAAAATTTCTCAGACTGACATCCCAGCTCCCCCACTCTTGAAGGGTTATGGCAAAGTTACTTTTGGTGTGAGTTCTGGCTCTACTACTCATCAGCTGTGTGACCTTGGGCAAGGTATTTAACTTCTCTGCACCTCAATTTCCTTGTCTGTAAAATGTGGATTTAGTCTCTAAATCCTGGTGAGGATTAAATGAGTTAGCACACGGAAAGCATTTAGCACAGCGCATGGCACATAGTAAGTGCTCAGTAAAATGTAGCTGGTATCTATTTCACACTACTCTGCCACAACGGCTGCCTAATATTTTGACCACCCTTAACTATCTCAATGGCCTGAAGTTCTGTCAAGACTTCCCAGTACAGCTCTTAGTTATCTATTGTGTAGCAAATGACCACAAACTTAGCATCTTAAAACAATGAATACTTATTATCTCACAGTTTCCATGATCAGGAATCTGAGCGTGGTTCAACGGGTTCCTGTAATTCAGTCTCACAAGGCTGCAATGCAGGTATCAGTCAAGGCTGTGGTTTTACCTGAGGCTCAGCTGGGGCAGGATCTGCTTCCAAGCTCATGTAGTTTTGACAGAACTGTTTCTTATGGCTGTAGGACCAAGGACCTCACTTTCTTGCTGGCTGCTGGAGGTCCTTGCAGGCTGTTAGCTGGAGGCTACCTGTGGTTCTCCAGGCTGCCTTAGTTCCTTGCCATGTGAGGTTCCCCAACATGGTTGCTTGCTTCCTCAAAGCCAGTAAGGGAGACAGAAGCTCTAGTAACAGTGTTACAGTATTGTGTAGATACTTCGGTCTCACTGGGTTCAGACTCCTTTTGAAGTCCCAGCCTCTCCAAGGTGAGGGTTGAGTGTGGGTCAGGGTCAGGGTGTGATCTCAGGTCAGGCATGAGAACAGAGCTCCAGGGACATGCTAGAAAGGGACTGGGCTTTTGTTAGATTGGTAATGAGAACCAATCAGTCAGTTTTCAGAAGCCAGCACAGGCCTTTCCAGGAGCCACAGTGAGCCCAAAGCTATCAAGATCCTGGGTTCTTCTCATGAAATAAGGTAACTAACTACACTTGGGGATGGAGATAATAGCATGAAGGGGACCCAGAGATTGTTTCTTATACTCAGCAAAGCCACTCTGCTTATCTGGAGTAAAGGCAGAAATTGCTATTTATTCAGGTGCTACTTAATCCTACTCCTCTTTTTGGCTCAGAGAAAGGAATGCACGATTCCTGCTGGACCAGGCCTTCATAAATGAAGGCTATGTCTGGGCTTGATCACCACTCTGAATGATGCGATTGCAGAATTTCCCTATGAGAAGGGGGTGGCTGGTCCAGTTTTCCCTGTGGCATGAAAAGAAACACAGGGTGGGCAGAGCAATGACCTGTTGGGCAGGGAGCAGAACTGAGTAAGTATTAAGGAGAGTCTGGGCCACATCTTGGACTCTGTTGGGGTGTATGTGTGTGCCCATTATATTGTTGAAGAAATTGAAGCTGCGAGAGGCTAAGGGACCTGGGGAAGCTCACATAGTGAATCAGGAAGGACTGTTCCTACAGCTCCTGTCCTGCCTCACTCCTGTGCTCTGATGTCATAGTCTTTAGGTCCTATATGTGTACTTTACCTTTTTGTACCATATGTGTGAGGTGAGATTTGGCTGGGAGATCTGTGTGGCCCCAGGACTGAGGAGCATATTCTCCTTCCAGAATTGCAAGATATCTACTCTTTGGGGGAAGGGCTGGAAGCTTCAGGCCCCTGGTGGTTTGGAGGATGGTTTAATGTCCCAGCCCTTATTCTATGCAGGTAGAGGACAGAGCAGGATAGGTTTTGGAGAGCCAATAGATGACACACCTGTTAGAAACAAGAGATAGTCCCTAAGCTGGACAGTCTGAGAGATTGCTCATCTCTGAGGAAGCTGAAACCCAAAGAGCCCCAAGTCACACACCACACAGAGTGGGGCTGGGCTGGAGCTTGAGGTTCTCTTTCCACTTCTGATGGTCTCTGAGGAGGTCTGGGAACCCAGGAGCACCCCCACATCCCTGACTTCCACAGAAGGCTGTCCCTGTTGGCTGCTGAAGCCAAGGGAGAGCGTGCTCTGGGTAACACAAGGTCTGGTTAACAGAGAACTGTTGCTTAAGTCACAGATGAATTTAGAGCCCCACAAAAATCCTGCTTCCCTGGAAGATAGTTAAACTCTGTGTAAGTGTCAGGGGCTCCTCATCACTTAGAATGCCACCATCTGTGCCCTGGTGAGGCATGCAGTGCAGTGAGGTTTGGAAAGGAGCCAGCTTCCGTCTTCCTCTCAGGGCTACAGGCTGGGGTCTGGGTTATCTGCACTGGACAATGGGCACACATTCCATCTTGAAGGACAGACTGTCCTTACCAGCACCAGCCCCTTCACATGCACACAAAGCCTGAAGCTGCATAATGGCTTTTCCGTGGAGCCAGAGGGAACTGGCTGGAAGCAGCGGGGGTGATTTAGGTGTGTCACAGGAGGAGTTGCTTCTTTTTGTCAAAGACCCATCGGGAAGGGAGGAGAGGCAAACCCAACTTCCCAGGAGCCTAGTTCCCAAGGGCTGGGTGCTCTTTACTGCCAGGGAGGAGTCAACAGCCTCTTTGTCTTCCAGAGTGGGAGAGGGAGTTTGCCAAGGAGGGATGAGTTGCCTTTCAGACGCCTCTAACCAGGCTCCTGGAGGAGGAAACAGGATGAGATGAATTGTCCAGGAACAGGGAGGGTGGAGACTCTGCTTTGAGGGTTGGGGTGTGGATTGGTGACCAGAGCAGTTGTTTGAGAGCACTTCACCCCTGGGCACAGGGTGGTGCGCTGCAGGTTGCAGGGGGCAGGGAACCACGGGCCGTGCCATGCAGCCCTTCCTGGAAGCCCAGTCAAGAGCTGCATCGGCTGAGTCCTGATGGGCACAGTGGCTTGCTCCAGGCTGGAACGAGCAGCCTGTTGAAAGCCAGGGCAGGTGAATCCTGAGCCAAGATTCCTGCCTCCTACCCCATTGCAGGGCTCTCCTGAAACCAGGATAGGTTGAGTCCTGGCTCTGTGGTGATCTTGACCATGCCATTAGTTCAGCCTCTGCCCCTTCTGGACCTCAGTGTTCTCACCCATGGAATGAAGGTGTTTAAGGGAAGAAGGAGAGAGGGAGGGCAGGGGGAAGAGAGAAAGGAGGTGGGTGATGAGTCTCCTTAGAAGAACCCAAATCTCTCCAGATATTTGTTGGTTCTGGTCTTTTGCCTGTTGGCAGCTTGGGGTGGGAGGGCATACCCTTGCTTGTTAATGGAGTGTATCTGTTTTGGGACCCAGGGCTCTGAGTTGAGCATATGGGAGAAGGGGTGGTGGGTGGAGGGTGACTGAAAGTAGGGCTGAAGGCTGCCCTGGAGCCATCCCTATCATCTCTGCCTGAATGTCTGACTTCAACAACCTCAAGGGCAATTTTGCAATGAATTCTCAGGCACATGGTCTCAAGTGTCCAAATGTAGACACTTTAAGAGAGTACCAGGACATGTTTTAAATTATGTATATTACAAAAATATCTACATATTAATTAACAAACTTTTATTTTATTGGTGGGCTTATGCAACATTTTCTATTAAGAATTCAAGCTGGGTACGGCAGCTGACACCTGTAATTCCCACAGTTTTGGAGGCTGAGATGGGGAAATTGCTTGAGGCCAGGAGTTCAAGACTAGCCTAGGCAATATGGCAAGATCCTGTCTCTGCAAAAAAATTTTTTTTTAAAATTAGCCAGGCACAGTGGCACACACCTATATTCATAGCTACTTAAGAGGCTGAGGTAGGAGGACTGCTGAGTCTGCAGTGAGCTATGATTGCACCACTGCACTCTAGCCTAGTCAGCAGAGCAAGATCCCATTAAAAAAAAATTGTTTCAAATATAACATTCTTCCTAATTCATAATAGTAACATATATCCATGCACACTAAAACAAAAACCATTATACGGATTATTTGGACATTGAAAATAGCATAAGCAGGCCGAGCATGGTGTCTCATGCTTGTAATCCCAGCACTTTGGGAGGCTGAGGCAGGCAGATCGCTTGAGACCAGCCTGGGCAACATGGTGAAACCCCAATCTCTACAAAAAATACAAAAATTAATTGGGTGTGGTGGTGTATGCCTGTAGTTCCAGCTACTTGGGGGGCTGAGGTGGGAAGATTGCTTGCTTGCTCTCAGGAGGTCAAGGCTGCAGTGAGTCAGGACTGTCCCATTACTGGTAATACTAACTTCGATCACTTGGCTAAGGTAGTATCTCCCAGATTTTTTTCACTTTAAAAGTATATTTTCTTCCCTTTGTTATTTGTGGGGGGATTTTGGTTTGTTTTTTGTTTGTTCAAGAAAGGGTCTCACTCTGTTGCCCAGACGGTTCCTATCGGAAATGACACAACTGTCATTTCCAGCTATAATGTCATTACACAACTGTAATCCCAGCACTTTGGGAGGCCGAGGCGGGCGGATCACAAGGTCAAGAGATCGAGACCATCCTGGCCAACATTGTGAAACCCCGTCCCTATTAAAAATACAAAAATTAGCTGGGCGTGGTGGCACGCACCTGTAGTCCCAGCTACTCGGGAGGCTGAGGCAGGAGAATCGCTTGAACCTGGGAGGCAGAGGTCGCAGTGAGCAGAGAATCATACCACTGCACTCCAGCCTGGGCGACAGTGCGAGACTCTGTCTCAAAAAAAATTTTTTTTAGTTGATTTTTGTTCGTTGATCTTGTGTCTGCTACCTTGCTAGACTCACTTCTTATTTGGAAGATTTTTTAAAAAGATTGCTTGTGATTTTCTACATAGACAGTTGTATCATTTCTGATAGTAACAGTTTGATTTTTCCCTTCTCAATCTATTTGCTTTTATTTATTTTTCTTCTTTTATTGCAGTGGTTAGAAATTCCAGCACTATAGTTATTTATCTATTTATTTTTGAGACATAGTCTCACTCTGTCACCCAGGCTAGAGTGTAGTGGCACAGTCCACTGTAATCCCAGCACTTTGGGAGGCTGAGATGGGCAGATCGCTTGAGACCAGCCTTGGCAACATTTTATTTATTTTTCTTCTTTTATTGCAGTGGTTAGAAATTCTAGTACTCTCTCTCTCTCTCTCTATATATATATATATACACACATATATATTTTTTTATGTGGTGTTTATATGGTGAATTATATTGATTGTTCTTTAAATATTGAACCAGTCTTGTATACTTGGAATAAATCACCTTGGTCATGTTGCATAATTATTTTTATACATTGCTGTACTCAGTTTACTAATTTTTGTTGAGGATTTTGGTGTCTAAGTTCATGGGAGATGTTGATTTGTAGTTTTCTTTTCTTGTAATATTGCAGTCTGTTGTTGTTGTTGTTCTTGTTGTTGTTGTTGAGACAGTCTCACTCTGTCGCCCAGGCTGGAATGCAGTGAAATGATCTCAACTCACTGCAACCTCTGCCTCCTGGGTTCAAGCAATTCTCATGCCTCAGCTGGGATTACAGATGTGCCAGTAGCTGGGATTACAGATATGCACCATTACACCTGGCTAATTCTTGTATTTTTAGTAGAGACAGGGTTTTGCCATGCTGGACAGGCTGGTCTCGAATTCTTGGTCTTAAGTGATCCGCCTGCGTCAGCCTCCCAACGTGCTGGGATTATAGGCGTGAGCCACTGTGCCCAGCCTGCTGTCTGGTTTTTATATCAGGGTAATGCCAGTCTCATAAAGTGAGTTGGAAAGTATTCCCTCCCCTTCTATTATTCTGGAGGATGTTGTGTAAAGTTGGTGTTAAGTTAAAAAGAAAAATTTGGTAGAATTCTCCATTGAAACTACGTACGCCTGGATATTTCTTTTTTAGGAGTTTTAAAATTACGAATTCAATTTCTTCAATGGTTATAGGACTATTCAGATTACCCATTACATCTTGATTAAGTTTTAGTAGTTTATGATTTTGGAGGAATTGGTCCATTTCTTCAAGGGAGTACTTTTTTTTTTTTTTAAATACACTTTTATTTATTGACTTTTCTTTAGTTTAAATCCTTGAGGGGTGCAGCATCACTCGGATTCCATGTCCAATAGCCTTAGCAGGAAGATTGTTTCGGAATTTGGCACGAACCATGCCACTGTTTCCATGGGCCTTTTTGTCCAAATAGAATTCTGTTTCATCTCTGGCATAAACAGCTTCAATTTTAAGAAGAGCTGTGTGTTCCCTTTGGTTCCGGAGACCCCGTTTATAGCCAGCAAAAATGGCCTTGGACCACAGCCTTCCAGACATATTTCCTTTTGTAAGTCCTGTTACCAGCAAGCCTCCACAGGAGCCAAGATGGCGGGAAGAGCAAGTGAGTCAAATTTATCAGCATAAAATTGTGGTATTTCATTTATGATACTGGTGATTCGTGTTTTCTCTTTTTACCTTTGTGAGTCTTGTTAGGGGTTTATTGTCTTTTTAAAATTTTTCAAACAAGCAGGCTGTGTTTCGTTGATTTTTCTCTATTATTTTTTAATTTTTTAATTTCACTGATTTCTAATCTTATCTTTATTATTTCCTCCCTTCTGCCTGCTTGGGGTTTATTTTTCTTTTCTTTTTCTAAAGTTTCTTCAGATGGATGCTTACATTATTGATTCGAGACTTCTTCTCTTTTCTAATGTGAGCCTTTAGTGTTATACTTCCTTCTCAACCATTTACCTGTATCCCACATATTTTGATATATTATACTTTCATTTTAATTTAGTTCTATACATATATATGTGTGTGTATATGTGTGTATCTGTATGTGTGTAAAGATATGTATGTGTGTGTGTATATATATAATATATATATTTAAAATATATATAAAAAATATATATATATATTTAAGACAGGGTCTCACGCTCTCACCCTATTACCCAGGCTGGAGTACAGTGGTGCAATCTTGGCTCACTGCAACTTGCACCTCCCGGGCTCAAGTGATCCTCCCACCTCAGCCTACTGATTAGCTGGGACTATAGGCATGTGCCACCACACCTGGTTACTTTTTGTACTTTTTCACCACACCTGGTTACTTTTTGTACTTTTTTTACATGCAACCCAGGATGGCTTTGAATGTGGCCCAATACAGATTCATAAACTTTCTTAAGACATTATGAGATTTTCTTGTGATTTTTTTTTTTTAAAGCTCATCAGCTATCATTAGTGCTAGTGTATTTTATGTGTGGCCCAAGATAATTATTCTTCTTCCAATGTGGCCCATGGAAGCCAAAAAATTAGACACCCCTGGATACGGTCTGTCTTAGTGCATGTACCATGAACACTTACAAATAATATATATTCTGCTTTTGTTAGGTGGAGTGTTCTATATATGTCAGTTTGATTCTGTTGGTTGGTTGTGTGGTTCAGCTCTTTTATATTCTTGCTAATTTTTTTTCCTAGTAGTTCTAACAAATGCTGAGAGTAGGGTGCTAAGGTTCCCAACTCCAATTGTGGGTTTTTCAATTTCTCCTTTCAGATCACTTATGTATTTTGAGGCTCTGTTATTTGGTATTTACACATTGAACATTGCCATATCTTTCTAGTGGACTGATTCTTTTATCATTATGTAATGGCCCTCTTTGCATCTAGTAATTTTCTTTGCTTTGAAGTCTACCTTATCTGACATTAATATACTTTTTATTGGGCTCAAAGTTTGCATGGTGTATTTTTTCCACCTTTATACTTTCAACGGATCTGTGTCTTTATATTTGAAGTGAATTTCTTGTATATAGTATATTGTTGTGTCATCTTTAAAATCTACTCTGCCAATATCTGTTGCTTTATTGGTATATTTATATTTATTGATGATTTGCCATTTTCTCTTTGTTTCATTTATTTATCTGTATTAGTTCATTCTCACACTGACGTAAAGAACTATCTGAGATTGGGTAATTTATGAAGAAAAGAGGTTTAATTGACTCACAGATCCACAGTCTGTACAGGAAGAATGGCTGGGATGCTTCAGGAAACTGACAATCATGGCAGAAGGCAGAAGGCGAAGGGGAAGCAAGCAAGTCTTACCACAGTGGAGCAGGAGAGAGAGAGTGAAGGGGAAGTGCTACACACTCTTAAACAACCAGATCTCAGGAGAACTCAATCACTATCATGAGAACAGCAAGGAGGAAATCCACCCCCATGATCCAATCACCTCCCATCAGGTCCCTGCCCCAATATTGGGAATTACAAAATTCGACATGAGATTTGGGTAGGGACACAGAGCCAAACCATATCATTCTCATTCTGTATTTCTCTTTTCTTTTTGTTTATTTGTATAAATTTATGGGGTATAAGTGCAGTTTTGTTACATGCATAGATTGCATAGCAGTCAAGTCAGGGCTTTTAGGGTAGCCATTAGGGTAACCATAACTCAAATAACATACATTGCACCAATTAAGTAATCTCTCATCATCAATCCCCCTCCTACTCCTTCACTCTTCTGACTCTCCATAATCTATCATTCTCCTCTCTACATCCATATGTACACATATTTTGCTCCCACTGCTGAGTGAAAACATGCAATATTTGTTTTTCTATGTCTGACTTGTTTCGCTTAAGATAATGACCTCCAGTTCCATCCATGTTACTGCAAAAGACATGGTTTTATTCTTTTTTAAACAGTGAATAGTATTCTGTTGTGTATATACACCACATTTTCTTTATCCAGTCATCTGTTGATGGATATTTTGGTTGATTCCATACTTGCTATTGTGAATAGTGCTGCAATAAATATATGAGTGCAGGTATCTTTTTGATGTATTGATTCCTATTTTTTTCTTTTTAAGACAGGATCTTGCTCTGTTGCCCAGGCTGGAGTATGGTAGCTTGATCATAGCTCTCTGCAGCCTCAACCTCCCAAGCTCAAGAGCGCCTCCTGCTTCAGCCTCCCAAGTAGCTGGGACTACAGGTGCATACTACCATACCTGGCAAATTTTTTAATTTTTTTAATTTTTATTTTTAATAGAGACAAGGTCTAACTATGTTGCCCAGGTTGGTCTCAAACTCCTGGGCTCAAGCAATCCTCTGACTTCGGCCTCCTGAAGTGCTAACATTATAGGCATGAGTCACTGTGGCAGGCCTGACGGGTTGATTTCTTTTCCTTTGGGTAGATACCAGTAGTGGGATTGCTGGATCAGATGGTAGTTCTATTTTCAGTTTTTTGGGAAATCTCTATACTGTTTTCTACACAGATTGTACTAATTTTCATTCCCACCAACAGCATATAAGAGTTCCCTTTTCTCTGCATCCTTGACAACATCTGTTATTTTTTGACTTTTTACTAATAGTGATTCTGACTGAGGTAAGTTGATATCCCATTGTGGTTTTAATTTGTATTTCTCTGATGATTAGTGATGTTGAGCATTTTTTCACACACCTGCTGGCCTTTTGTATGTCTTCTTTTAAAAAATGAATTTTCATGGGGCTGGGCGCGGTGGCTCATGCCTGTAATCCCAGCACTTTCGGAGGCCGAGGTGGACAGATCATGGTGTCAGGAGATCGAGACCATCCTGGCTAACATGATGAAACCCCATCTGTACTAAAAATACAAAAAATTAGCTGGGCATGGTGGCAGATGCCTGTAGTCTCAGTTACTTGGGAGGCTGAGACAGGAGAATGGCATGAAACTGGAAGGCAGAGCTTACAGTGAGCTGAGATCACATCACTGCATTTCAGCCTGGGTGACAGAGTGAGACTCCATCTCAAAAAAAAAAAAAAAAGACTATTCATATCCTTTGCACACTTTTGGGGGGTACACAGTAGGAGTATATATTTATGGGATACATGAGATGTTTTGATACAGGCATACAGTGCATAATAATCATATCATATAAAATGGGATACCCATTCCCTTAAGCATTTGTCCTTTGTGTTATAAACAATCCAATTATACTCTTTTAGTTATTTTAAAATGTACAATTATTATTGACTATAGTCACCCTGTTATGCTATCAAATACTAGGTCTTATTCATTATTTCTAACTATGATTTTTGTATGCATTAACCATCCCCACTTCTTCTCCCTACCCTCCACTATTCTTCCCAACCTCTGGTAACCATGCTTCTGCTCTCTATCTCCAAGAGTTCAATTGTTTTGATTTTTAGGTCCCACAAGTAAGTGAGAACATGTGATGTTTGTCTTTCTTGGCTTGGGTTATTTCACTTAGCGTAATGACCCTCAGTTCCATCCATGTTGCTGCAAATGACAAGATCTCGTTCTTTTTTATGGCTGAATAGTACTCCATTGTGCATAAGTACCGCATTTTCTTTATCCATTCATCTGTTGATGGATATTTTGGTTGCTTATGAATCTTGGCTATTGTGAACAGAGCTGCAACAAACTTGGGAGTGCAGATGTTTCTTTGATATACTGATTTCCTTTCTATTGGGTATGTACGCAGCAGTGAGATTGCTGGATCATATGGTATCTTTATTTGTAGTTTTTTGTGGAACCTCCAAACTGTTCTCCATAGTGGTTGTACTAATTTACATTCCTACCTACAGTATATGAGAGATTTGTGTACCTTAAAAAAACTTTTTTTTTGTTTTGAAACAGTTTTTCTTTGTTGCCCAGGCTGGAGTACAGTGGCATGATCTCAACTCTGCAACCTCCGCCTGCTAGGTTCAAGCAATTCTTGTGCTTCAGCCTCCCAAGAAGCTGGGATTACAGGCATGCACCACCACATCCAGCTAATTTTCGTATTTTTTTAGTAGAGAGAGGGTTTCACCATGTTGGCCGGGCTGGCCTTGAACTCCCGGCTTTAAGCAATCCACCCAGTTTGGCCTCCCAAAATGCTGGGATTACAAGCATGAACCACTGCTCCCAGTGAAAAATATTTTTTTTTTTTGAGACAAGATCTCGCTCGTCAGAGACTAGAGCACAGTGGCATGATCACGGCTCACTGCAGCCTTGACCTCCTGAGCTCAAGCAATCCTGTCTCAGCCTCTGAAGTAACTGGGGCTATAGGCATATACCACCATGCTCAGCTAATGTTTAAATTTTTTGTTGAAACAGGTTCTCACTGTGTTGCCTAGGCTGGTGTCAAACTCCTGAGCTCAAGCAATCCTCCTGCCTCAGACTCCCAAGTAGCCAAGACTAAAGGAATGCATCACCACACCTGTCTGTGTATTATCTTTTTGATGTGCTATTGGATTCAGTTGGCTAGTGTTTTCTTGAGGACTTTTACATCTATGTTCATTAGGGATATTGATCTGTGTAGTTTTCTTTTCTGTTGTTTCTGTTGTGTCCTTGTCTGGATTTGGTATCAGGGAGATACTGGCCTCATACAATGAGTTAGGAAGAATTCCCTCCTTCTCAGTTTTTGGGAACAGTTTCTAGAAGATTGATATTAGTTCTTTGTACGTTTGGGAGAATTTGGCTGTTAATCCATCTGGTCCTGGGCTTTTCTTTGTTGGAAGATTTTTTAAATTACTGATTCAATCTTGCTACTTGTTATTGGTCTGTTCAAGGTTTCTATTTCTCCTAGTTCAATCAGGAAGACTGTATGTTTCCAGGAATTTATCCATACCCTATAGATTTTCTAGTTAGTGAGCATATAATTGTTCATAATAGTCTGTGATTTTTTGTATTTCTGTGGTATCAGTTGTAATATTTCCTTTCTCAGTTCTGATCTTGTTTATTTGAATTTTTTCTCTTCTTTTCTTTTTCTTCATTAGCCTGGCTGGCAGTTTATTCATTTTGTTTATCTTTCTGAAGAACCAACTGTTTTTTTTTTTTTTTTTTTTTTTTTAAATACAGATGGGATTTTGCTATGTTGGCCAGGCTGGTCTCTCAAACTCTTGGCCTCAAGCAATCCTCTTTCCTTGGCCTTCCAAAGTTCTAAGATTACAGGCATGAGCTACCATGCCCAGTCCAAAGTCTTCTTATGCTTATGTTGTTTTGTGTCCAGAGATTTTTAGTTGTAAGACAGAGGACCAGGGAGAATTGGACAACTCATTTGGGTGGAACTGGGAAACTGTATAGTTGTTTTAAAATGAAGCATTATTGGTGTAAACAAGTCTCAAACACTCTTCTCCAAAGTAACTTGTTGCTTGGTAAAATGATCTGTAAGGTACTTAAACATTACCTGAGCAAAATCTGAAAAGCACACATTCCTCTCAGCAGATTCAATTCTGGTGACACGAATCTTAGTAGAATAAGCAAAAATGAGCTAACTATAACACATAACTCTAAAAAGGAACTTCTTATTTTCAGTTAGACAAAAGGTGAATCCATGCAGTATTTGTGAAAACTAGATCCAAGTCACAGTGTTCTTAAAAGTTACTATTGTAAGTTAAAGCAGATTAAAACAAATCCAAACAGTATTTGTCCAAGTTAAGATGAATCTAACCAGTTTTTGGTACCTGGATCTTGAACCTGGACCTTGGAACTGGACTTAGACTTTGGGCATTGTCCTAGTCCTTATGAATCTTGGATCTGGATTCAGATATTTTCTTTGGACTTAGAAATTGGATCAGTATCTTTAATTTTGAAGCTAGGGATCTTGGACCTAGACCTCTGATCTGATCATGACCTGAATTTGGTTCTGTACCTTGAAACTGGACATGAGCTCTTGACTTGTCCTTGAACTTCAATCTCTAAACTCAAAGTTGAACCTTAGGCCTAAACATCAGACCTAAACCTGGGCATGACTATCGATATGGATATTGGACCTGGACTTTGTACCTCTGCAATGGACCCTGACTTTGGATCAGTAACCGAGTCCTGGACCTGAACTTTGTCCTGGAAATATGGACCTAGGTCTCAGACCTAGACATTGGTCTTAGGCCAGCATCTTGAATCAGGACCTGATTGTTAGATCTGGATCTTGTATCTGGACTTCAGACTTTGAACTGGTCCCAAACCTTAGGCCTTGGCCTAGACTATGTATATGGTTTTAGACCTTGGACTGAACATAAGCTCTCAACTTAGATTTGAATTTTTCTATGAGCTGGGACTTGATTTTAGATCTCATTCTTGGTCATGAACCTGGATTTGGGACTTGAATCTTGGACACTGACATTTGACCTTGGGATCTTTGAGCTCAGACATGAACATGATCTTGCTTAAAACTTGGTGCTAGAACTTGATCTTCAACCAAGACTGTGGACCTGAGGCTTAGACCTGGACTTAGACCCTGACTTTGATCTGGTCTCAGATGTTGAACGAACTTGGATTTATAATGTGGATTTGAACTGGACCTGGGTCTTAGATTAAGACTGGGAACCTAGAGCTGTATCTTGGATCTTAGATCTGGACTTCTAACCTTGGATTTGGACCTCAGATCTGAAATTCTGACCTGGACCTGGAACTGACCTAGGATATGAATTTTGGATTTGGAATTTAGTCATGGATTTTTTTCAGGTCCTTGGATTTGCCAGTAGACCTGAATCTTGGACCTGAGTCTAGATCTAACATTTACATATTAATTTAAACCTAGACCAAGACCTGAGGTTTAGACCTTGTCCTTGCCCTTCTACAGTAAACCTGCATTTGGATCTGGACCTTAGATGTGGAACTGGACTTGGATCTTGGAAATCAGTCTTGGGCCTTGACCAGAACCTCAGACCCGAACCTTGAACCTTGGTTTTGAACTTAGACCTTGGATCTAAAGTTTGGACCTTGACCTCAGACTTTGACGTTTATTTGCTTCTTTGTCCTGAACTTATATCTGGAAATTAGACTTGGATATAGACCTTTGGTCTGGATCTTGGACCTTGTTTTGATCTAGACATTGGACCTGGGTTTAAACATGGAAACTGGACTTGCACATGGATGATGGGCCTGTACATGTATCTGGGCCTTATACCAGGACATGAACGTTGGACCCCTGCATTAAGCCTGCATTTGAATCTGGACCTCCAACTTGGGACTGGACTTGAGCTTAGGACTTCAAAGTCAACCTTGAAACTTGGACCTAAACTCAGCTCTGGACCTTAGAATAGGACCTTGACCAGAACCTGACATGGCTCTGGATATGGCTTACAGAACTTCAGTGTGGACCTTGGACTTGGACCTCACACCTAGAACTTCAACTTGGATCTAGACTGTGAGCCAGGACTTTGAACTCCGGATGTGGCTTTGCATTGGACATTAGGCCAGACCTTATACACGAGAAACTGGACATGGATCTAGACCTTTTATTTTGACTCTGGACCATGACTTTGATGTTGGAGCTAAAGTTTGAACTTTGATTCTGATTCTGAACTTGTGTTCTTTTTTATTGAGCAAGTACGCCTGATTTTATTTAATTTTCAGTAAGAACATACTTTTGAGAAGAATGTATGAGACTGGGCTTGTTTATACATTTGGGGAAACTGCTTGTTTTCACACTTACCTGATTCATCTTAATTGGCTCTAATTTGAATAAGAAAGTACTTTTGATAATAATATTAATATGTGGTAATAGACTTTTTCACACAAGTATTGTTTAGATTCACTTTAACTCACTCTAACTTGCAATAGGAACTTTTGTGCACTCTATGTGATTATTAGCTGATTTTCACAAATGCTGCTAGAATTCAACAGTGTAATTGAGAGGAATGAGTTTTTTAAATTTTAGATTTTTTGCTTAGAAGTGCTTATGTTCATTATTATTTTTTCTACAAAGCAATAGGGAAGTCCATGTTTTGAGGTCTAGGTTAAAGGTCCAAAATCCATTTCTAAAGTCCAAAACCTAGATCCAATACCCTGGATCCAATGGTCTAGATCCACATCCAAAGTTCAGGTTCCAGGCCCAAGATTAGGTCTAATATGAGTTCAAAGAAACGTCCAAGATCCAGGTCCAAAATTCTTACCCAGGTTTGAGGTCCGGGTGTAAGTTCTAGGTGCAATGTCCAGGTCCAATGCCGAAGTCTAGGTCCAGGTCCAAAATTCAGTATCATGGTCTAAGTTAAGAGCAAAGTTTCATGCCTTAGGTCAGGTCCTAAGTGCATTCCAAAGCAAGGTCCAAGATCCAGATCCAAGATTCATATTCAGGCCTGAGATCCAGGTTTAAGTTCCAGTTTTCAAAGTCCAGGCCTATGGTCAGGTCCAATGATCTGGCCAAATCCCAGTCTAAAGTGAAAGTATAAAGTCCAGATATCAAGTACAAGTCTATGTCTGAGGTTCAGGTCAAGACTTATAGTACAGGTTCAAATTCCAAGTCAATTGTTTCAGGTCTAACACCCAGGTCTAGGTCTAAAGTCAGGTTTGAGGTCCTGGATAAATCTAAGCATAGCTTGAGGTCCAACATCCAAGTCAAGTGTCTTGGTGGTTGGAGATTTTGTGTTCACTTCCAAGGCCTTCATTAAAGGTCAGTTCAGGTTTATGTCCAAGGTCCAGATTTGATGCTATAGTCCAATTTTTAGGTAAAATGTTCACAGTTTATCCTTGGGGTCCAGGTTCAATGTTTATGTTTGAGGTCCGTATCCAAGATTTAAAGTCCAGGACCATGTCCTAATTCTAGTTTCAAAGTTTTATTTCAAGGTTCACTACTAGTATGTAGATAGTCACCTATTTTATCATTTACTACAGTAAAATATGCACAAATCTATTTAAAAAAGTTAAAATTTATCAAAACTTACACACACAGACTGCACATGTTGCTATTCACAGTAAAGATAAATTCAAATGTAAAGATGCAATATTAAATCATAACTGCATAAAACTAACTGTGATACATACTGTACTACTGTAATAATTTTGTAACCATCTCTTGTTGCTGTTGCAGTGAGCTCAAGTGTTGTGAGTATCTGCTTAAAACACTGTGTGATGCTAAGCCTCTAACACGAAGAATTCAACCCTCCAGTAAATTGCATTTCGCAGTAAAAAGTGATTGCAGTTCTCCTGTATTTTTCATCGTGTTTAGTGCAACATCGTAAAGTTTGAATAACACCATGGGAAACATACAAAGTACCACTAATGATGCTGGAAGTGCTCCTAAAAAGCAGAGAAAAGGCATGACATTACAAGAAAAAGTTGAATTGAAAAAGTTGAAAAACATGTACCATGGATTGAGGTCTGCAGTGGTGGTTGCCCACCATTTTAAAATAAATGAATACAGTGTAAGGACTATTGTAAAAATAGTGAAGTCATCGTGCTAGCTGTGCCAACAGGTGTGAAAACCTTGGACTTACTGTGAAATAGGTTTTTATCTCATGTTGAAAACGCAGCTCTTATGTAGGTACAGGATTGCTGTAAAAAGGCATGTCCTATAGACTCTAATATGATTCAAGAAAAAGCAAAGTCATTATATGACAACTTAAAGCAAAAGGAAGGATCTCAAGCCTGAGAATTTAATGACAGAAAAGGATGATTTGATAATTTTAGAAAGAGATTTGGCCTTAAAAATGTCAAAATAACAGGAGAAGCAGCTTTTGCCAACTTAGAGGCAGCAGAGAACTTCCCAGGCACCATCAAGAAAAGCACTGAGGAGAAAGGATATCTGCCTGAATAGGTTTTTATGCAGATGAAAGTACTCTATTCTGTAAAAACAAAAAATGCTACAAGGGACATTTATTAGTAAGAAAGAGAAGTGAGCACCAGGATTTAGGGCAGGAAGGGATAGACTAATGCTACTGTTTTGTCCAAATGCAGTCGGGTTTATGATTAGGTGTGCCCTTATCTATAAAGCTGCTAACCCTAGAGCTTTGAAGGGAAGAGATAAACTCCAACTGCCAGGTTTTTCTTGTACAACAAGAAGACCTGGACAATGAGAACACTTTTTCTGGATTGATTCCATTGATGCTTTGTCCCTGAAAGTCGGGAAGTTCCTTGCCATTAAGAGACTGCATTTTAAAGTTATTTCACTATCAGACAATGCTCCTTGGCCACCTCTGGGTGAACCCATGAGTTCAACAGTGAAGATATCAAAGTGGTCTACTTGCCCCCAAACACATTGTCTCAAATTCAGCTTCTAGATGAGATGAGCATAAAGACAACTAAGTTGCATTACATATAGTATTCTATGGGAAGGATTGTCAATGCTGTGGAAGAGAACTTCAAGAAAATCTGGACAGACTAATTACACCATTGAAGACGTCATTGTTGTTATAGTAAAAGCTGTGAAAGCTATCAAGCCCAAAACAATAAATTCCTGCTACAGAAATCTATGTCAGATGTGCATGACTTCACAGAATTTATGACAAAGTCAATCAAGGAAATCATTAAAGAGACTGTGGATATGGCAAGAAAGTGGAGGATGAAGAGTTTAAAGATATGGATGTTGGAGAAATTCAAGAGCTAACAGACACTACACTGCAGGAATCAACAGAAGACGACTAATGAAGATGAATGCTTCTGAACCAGTGTCAGCTGATGAGGAAGAAGACATAGAAGAAGCAGTGCCAGAAAACAAATTGACATTAGACTATCTGACAGAAGGATTTTGATTAAACAAGATGGCATTTGACTTATTTGATGACATAGATCCTTCTATGATGGGGCACTAAAACCAAAGCAAATGATGGAAGCAGAATTGGTACCATATAGAAACATCTTTAGAGAAATGAAAAAGCAAAAATGTTGGACAGAAATTCTGATGTATTTCCATAAAGTTACACCAAGTGTGCTTGTCTTCACCATCTCCCCTTCCACCTCCTCCACCCCTGCTACCCTTGAGACAGCAAGACCAACCCCTCCTCTTCCTCCTCCTTCTCAGCCTCCTCAACCTGAAGACGACAAGGATGAAGATCTTCCTGATGATCCACTTCCACTTAATGAATATTAAATATATTTTCTCTTCCTTGTGATTTTCTTAATAACGTTTTCCTCTAGCTTACTGTATTATAAAAATACAGTATATAATACATGTAACATACAGAATATGTGTTAATCAACTGTTTATATTATTGGTAAGTCTTCCAGTCAACAGTAGGCTATTAGTAGCTAAGTTTTGGGGCAGTCAAAAGTTATACATGGAGTTTCAACTATGCAGGTGGTTGGCGTCCCTAACCTCCACATTGTTCAAGGGTCACCTGTATGCCGCTCCAAAGAAGGCTTAACCTAGTGTTTTATCAGTAACTGCATCCCTTCAAAATCCTGAATCTCTGCATGATGGATGTTTGTTCTTGTAGTTCTGTCATTGTTTTGTTTCAATATTCCACAACCTAAGGTCTGAATTGTAGGATTATCTACAACCATCAAACTATGTACAACAGTGATGTAAAGGAAGAGGGGATGAGGAAAATAAACTGTATCATTATATATTAATACATGGCTCCCTAGGAAGAAAATGTGGTAGGTTCAGTGTCTGTTTCTGTAATGGCCATAGTTTTCATTTACGGATTTCTTCTTCTAGCACCCATTTCATGTTCTTATGGCCTTAGCCAGTCTTTTACATGGATTTTGACCTGTGGGGTAGTTCAGCCTTCGTCCTGAGGGAGCTGAACCCTTACTGCGTTGCTTGTATAGAGTGACTGTAGTCTTCTCTGAACTTTTACACTGTACATGGTGGCCCTGAAGGGTCCATAGGAATTACCTGGGTTTTAGGAATAGCCTCTTCCCCCATTGTGCAGCATAAACCTTATTTACTGTATTACATTATTTACGATGCTTCCATTGATTTTGTTAAATAAATGTTTCTCAATTTGTTGTAAGCCCTTTGGCCACTCTTCAGAGACTTTGAATGATTATATTTGGTAATCTTGACCAATCTAATGGATGTTTCTCTGTGGGAGTGGTTTTCCAAGTTCCTCAGACTGGCATTCTATTGTAAGGTTCTATACTGCATGCTAAGTGGTATAATATGTACTGTGATAAATTAAATATACTATAAACCACAAAGCGTACATAAAATAATACGACAATGAGCTAACCAAGGAGATAACGATTGAACCATAAAAATGCTTCATCTAAAAATGTAGAAAAAGAAGAAAAGAGAAACAAGGCACAGATGAAACAAATAGAAGCCCAACTATGGAATCACATTAAATGTAAATTATCTAAGCAGCTCAGTTAGAAGGCAGAGATTGCCCAGCTGGATTAATTAAAAAAAAATCTACCTACAAAAGACTTCTTTAAATGTAAAGACAAAAATAGGTTTAAAGTTAAAAGATGGAAAAAGATACACCATGCTAAATGACTGAAGTCGTATCAGATGAATTTGAGTTCAAAGCAAAGACTAATAGCAGGAATAAGGAAGATCTTTTTTTTAATGACAAAGAGGTCAAATGATTCTAAGTATTTATACTCATAATAATAGAGCTGCAAAATGAATGAAGCAAAAACTGAGACAACTGCAAAGAGAAACAGACAAATCCACAATAGAGATTGTAACTGTATTAGTTTTCTATTGCTGCAGAAACAAATTGCCACAAACTTAGTGGTTTAAAACAACATATATTTACTGATCTTATAACGTTCTTTAAGTCAGAAGTATGATACAGGTCTCTTTGGGTTAAAATGAAAGTTTTCTGGGCCTCATTACCTTCTGGAGACTCTGGGGGAGAATCTATTTCCTTGTCTTTCCCAGTTTATAGAGGCCGTTAGTATTCCTTGGCTCATGCTCCACCTCGTCCATCTTCAAAGCCAGCAATGGTGCATTTCTCTGACCTTTTCCTCTGACCACATCTGAGAAGGGTTCTTCTCAGACCTCACGTGATTATACTGGTCCCACCTGGATAATCCAGGATAATCTCCCTATCTCAAGGTCTGTAATCTTAATGACATCTGCAAAGTCACTTTTGCCATGTAAAGTAATACATTCAAAAGTTCTGAGAAGCAGGGCATGGGCATGTTTGGAGGCTATTATTCCGTTCTATCACAGCATTCTTCTCTCAATAAAAGAAATGAACAGGGATATGGAAGACTTGAAAAACATTGTCAAACAAATTGATGTAATTAATATTAATAGAGCATTCCACCCCCAAACATTAGAAATACATATTTTTTACTAGTGCACATGAAATATTTACCAAGATCTACCACACTATGCTATAAAACAAGTCCAGACAAATTCAGAATAATTTAAATCATACAAAGTATATTCTTTGACCACATTGGAATTAAATTTAAAATAAATAACAAAAAGATGTCTTAAAAATACCAAATATTTGGAACCTAAATAGACCATGGGAAAAGAAAAAATCATAAAGAAAATTATAATATAGTTTGAACTAAATGAAAATGAAAGCACAATATATCAAAATGTGTCAGATACAGCTAAAGCAGTATTTAGGGAGAAATTTATATCACTAAAATACCTAAATTCATTAATTTTAAAGTCTCAAATTAATGACTTGAGATATCATATTAACAACCTAAAAGAAGAAAAAAAATTAAACTTTAAGCAGAAAAAAAGAAAATAATAAATGTCTGAGAAGAAACAAATGAAATAAATATAAGTCAGGAAATAAGTAATGAAAATCAATAAAACCAAAAGCTGGTTCTTTGAGAAGATCAAAATTAATAATTTTTTAACCAGATTTAAAAAGTTAGCAGATAACAAATTACCAATATCAGGAATAAAAGAAGTGACATTGCTGCAAATTCTACTGATCAATGTAATTCAGCTTATTAGCAGACTAGCCAAAAGCAAACATATGATCACTTCAATTAATTCAGAAAATAAACTATATTAGTTTCCTAGTGCTGTTGTAACAAAGTTCCATAAACTGAGTGGCTTAAATTTATTGTGTTATAGTTCTGGAAGGTGGAATTCTGAAATCAAGGTGTCAGCAGGGCCATTCTTTCTTTGAAGGCTCTTGGTAAGAATTTATTCCATTCCTTTTTCTGGACTTCTGATGATGTCCACAATCCTTGACATTTCTTGGCTTGTAGATGCATCACCTCAATCTCTGCCTCTGTAGTCATATGGTTTGTGTTTCTCTTCTTTCTTTTCAAGATCTAAAATTTATTTTAGATTCATGGGGTGTATGTGCATGTTTGTTACATGGATATCTTGTGTAATAATGGGATTGGGCTCCTAGTGTACCTATTACCTAAATATTGACCATTGTACCCAATATATTATTTTTCAACCCTCATCCCCCTCTTAACTTCCCCCATTTGGAGTCCCCAAAAGGGGACTATTTAGTCTTTTACTCTAGAATCTATTTGTAAAGTCTATTCTCTTCATGTGCACCCATTGTTTAATTCTCACTTATAACTGAGAACATGCAATATTTGATTTTCTGTTCCAGAGTCAGTTCACTTAGGATAATGGCATTCAGCTCCGTTTATATTGCTACAAAGGACATGATTTTATTCTTTTTTATGGCTGCACAGTATTCTGTGATGTATCTACACCAAATTTTCTTTATCCAATAAACTGTTGACGGACACTTAGGTTGGTTCTATGACTTTGCTATCGCGAATAGTGCTGTGATAAACATTTTATAAGGACATGAGTCATACCTGACTAGGGTCCACCCTCACTAGTATGATCATATCTTAACTTCATTACATCTTCAAATACCCTATTTCCAAATAAGATCTCTTTCACGGGTATTGGGTGTTAGCACTTCAACATATCTTTCTGGGGAACACAATTTAATCCACAAAAAAAGCATATGACAAAATTCAACATTCAAGCCTTCTAAAAATTATCAGGCAACTAAGAATAGAAGGGAAGTTCCTCAATCTGATGAAAAGCATCACATATATCCCATATCTAACCTTATACTTAATGATGAAAGGCTGAATGCTTTCCTTTAAGATTAGGAAGAAGGTGATGATGTATTCTCTCACCACTTCTATTCAACATTGTATTGGGGAACCCAGCCAGTGCCATAAGATGAGAAAAAATAAAATAAAAGAAGTCTAGATTGGAAAGAAAAAAATTAAGCTGTTTTTATTTGTCTATAAAGAAAATACTACAGAATCTACTTAAGAAGCTATAAGAGTTAATTAACGAGACTTATAAACTTGTAGGATAGAAATAATTATACAAAGCAATATTTCTACATACCAGTATATAATATTATTATATACTAGTAATGAACAATTGGAGATTAAAATATAAAAAAGACTGAGAATAGCTAAAACAACCTTGAAAAAGAGTAACAAAGTTGGAGGATTAACACTACCTACTCTCAAGACTTCTTCTAAGTTATAGTAATCAAAACAGTGTAGTATAGAAAAAGAGTTGAATACATCAGCAGGAGAGAATAGAGTGTCCAGAAATAGGCACACATAGTCAATTTTTGACAAAGAAACAAGGAAATGGAGAAAGGGTAGCCTTTTAAACAAATATTGCTGGCAAAATTGAACATCTATATGCGATCAAAAAATAGAAGAAAACCTACCATCTATTTCCCCCATCTTATTAAAAAATTAACTCAAAATGGATCATAGACTTAAAATGTAAAATATAGAGCTATAACATTTAGATGAAAATATAGGAGAAAATCTGGTAACCTTGGGCAAGTTGCTTAGTCAACACCAAAGTATCATCTGTAAAAGAAAAAATTAATAAATTGGACTTCAGCAAAATTAGGAACTTACATTCTTCTAAAGATACTGTAAACAGAATGAAAATCAAGTCAAAGACTTACAGAAAATATTTGCAAATCACATATCTATTAAAGGACTTGTATCCAGGATTCATAAAGAACTCTTAAAACTCAGAAAACAAACAACCCAATAAAAATGACAAAATATTGGAATAGGTACTTTACCAAATAACGTATACACATTAAGCATGAAGAGATGCTGATATGATTTGGCTCTGTGCCCCTACCCACCCCATGCTGTTCTTATGACAGTGAGTGAGTTCTCACAAGATCTGATGATTTCATAAGGGGCTCTTACCCCTACATATGCTCTCTCTTGCCTGCTGCCATGTAAAACACACCTGTCACCCCTTCCACCACGATTGTAAGTTTCCTGAGGCCTCCTCAGCCATGCAGACATGTGAGTCAATTAACCCTCTTCCCTTTATAAATTTCCTCAGTCTCAGGTAGTACTGCAGTGTGAGAACAGACTAATATAGTAAATTGCTGGCACAGAGAGTGGAGTACTACTTTAAAGTTACTTGAAAAGTTAGCAGTGACTTTGGAACTATGGAATAGGCAGAGGTAGGAAGAGTTTGAAGGGCTCAGAAAAAGACAGAGAGATATGGGGAAGTTTGGAACTTCCTAGAGACTTACGATTTTTGGCCAAAATGCTGATAGTGATATGGACTATGAAGTCCAGGCTGAGGTAGCATCAGATGGAGATGAGGAACTTATTGGGAACTGGAGCAAAGGTCACTCTTGCTATGCTTTAGCAGAGACTGACAGCATTTTGCTCCTGCCCTGGAGATCTGTAGAACTTTGAACTTTAAAGAGATTATCTGAAATTGGAACTTGTGTTTAAAAGGGATAGAGAACATAAAATTGGAAAATTTGCAGCCTGACAATGCAAAAGAAAAGAAAAATCCATTTACTGGGGAGAAATTCAAGCTGGCTGCAGAAATTTGAGTAAGTGATGAGAAGCCAAATGTTAATCACCAAGACAATGGAGAAAATGTCTCCAGGGTATGTCAGAGATCTTGACATCAGCCCCTCCCATAACAGGCCCAGAGGCCTAGGAGAAAAAATTGATTTCATGGACAGGGCCCGGGGCCCCCCTGCTCTGCGTCGCCTCAAGACTTGGTGCCCTGTGTGCCAGCTACTCAAGCTCCAGCTGTTACTAAAAGGGGTCAATGTATGGCTTGGGCCATTGCTTCAGAGGGTGCAAGCCCCAAGCCTTGGTGGCTTCCATGTAGTCTTGGGTCTGTGGGTGCACAGAAGTCAAGAACTGAGGTTTGGGAACCTCTGCCTAGATTTCAGAGGATGTACAGAAGTGTGTGGATGTCCAGGCAGAAGTTTGCTGCAGTGGTGGAACCCTCATGGAGGACCTCTGCTAGAGTAGTGTGGAAGGGAAATGTGGGGTTGGAGCCCCCAAACAGAGTCCCCCTGGGGCACTGCCTAGTGGGGCTGTGAGAAGAGTGCCACAGTCCTCCAGCCCCCAGAATGGTAGATCCACTGACAGCTTGCAATGTGTGCCCAGAAGAGCCACAGGCACTCAATGCCAGCCTGCAAAGGAGTTGCTGAAGGCCACGGGAGCCTACCCCTTGCATCAGTGTTCCCTGGATGTGATACATGAAGACAAAAAGATCCTTTTGGTGCTTTAAGATTTAAGGACTGCCCTGCTGGATTTGGGGCTTGCATGGAGCCTGTAACCCCTTTGCTTTGGCCAATTTCTTTCATTTGGAATGGGTGTACCTACCCAATGCCTTTACCCCCATTGTATCTTGGAAGGAACGAAATTGTTTTTGATTTTGCAGGCTTGTAGCCTTGCCTCAGATGAGACTTTGGACTGTGGACCTTTGAGTTAATGCTGAAATGAGTTAAGACTTTGGGGGGGAAGGCATGATTGGGTTTGAAATGTGCAAAGATATGGGACAAGGGGGGCAGTGTTGGAATGATATGGTTTGACTCTGTGTCCCTGCCCAAATCTCATCTCAAATTTTAATCCTCACATGTTGAGGGAGGGACCATGTGTTGAGGGAGAGAGGTGATTGGATCATGGGGGCAGTTTTCTCTATGTTGTTCTCATGACAATGAGTGAATTCTCATGAGATCTGATGGTTTTATAAGGGGCTTTTCCCCTTACACATGCTCTCTCTTGCCTGCTACCTTGTGGAGAAGGTGCTTGCTTCTCCTTTGCCTTTCACCATGATTGTAAGTTTCCTGAGGCCTCCCTAGCCATGCAGAACTCTGAGTCAATTAAATTTCTTTCCTTTATAAATTACCCAATCTTGGGTAGTATCTTTATAGCAATGTGAAAATGGACTAATATAGATGCTTGATATTATCAGCCCATGGCTCAAGTCCATGACCAGTGTCCAGGTCTAAGGTCATGTTTAAGGTTCTGGCCCAATCCAGGCCCAAGGATGAGGTTCAAGGAGCAGAACTAAGATCCAAATTCACATCCAAGGTTTAGTTGTAGGTCCAAGTTCCAGCTCTAAGGCTATGTCAAAGGAATTGGATAAATCAAGGTCCAGGGTCCAGGTTCAATGTCTATGTCCAAAGTAAAGCGTGAGTGCCAGCCAAGAATTTTATATACCACCAAACTAAGCTTCACAAACAAAAAAGAAATAAAGTATTTCCCAGACAAGCAACTGTTGATTGAATTAATCACCACCAGACCAGCCCTACAAGAGATGCATAAGGGAGTTCTAAACAAGGAAACAAAAGAATGATACACACTACCACAAAAGCACACATAAGCATATATCCCATGAACCCTATAAAGCAACTATAAAGCAACTACACAATCAATACTACAAAGCAACCAGCTAACTACACTATGAGAGGAATAAAAGCTCATATATTAATATTAACATTGAATGTAAGTGGCGTAAATGTTCCACTTAAAAGACATAGAGTAGCAAATTGGATTAAAAAAAGATCCTTCCTTCTGCTGTCTTCAAGAGACCTATCTTGCATGTAATAACATGCATAGGCTCAAAGTAAAGAGGTAGAGAAGGAATTGTCACGCAAATGGAAAACAAAAAAGAGCAAGGGTCACTATTTTTATATCAGATAAAAGAGGCTTTAAACTAACAACAGTAGAAAAGGATAAAAAAGGGTGTTACATAATGATAAAGTGTTCAATTCAACAAGAACATATAATGCTCAGAAATGGTATACCTTGGTTTTGACCAGTCGAAACCAGGCTAAACTGGTTGTAGCCACTGACAGGTAGTTAAAACCTCTTTTTTAAAAAATTGCCAATGAAACCAGTCTAAAGTCTTAGGAACCAATCATGACCAGTGTGAAGCAACATAAAACAATTGTGACCAGTCAAAACTGATCAAAACTGGTGCTCAAGATAGTACCATGGGATAGTGAGAAAAAATTCTAAGGTCAAAGAGAAAATGTAGAAGGTCCTCTTTAATCTCAATTAGTGATCCTTCCCCCAAATAATTCTGAATGTTTCTTGCTTGTGTTCAGGTTCTAAGCCTACTGATATGCCTCATTTGCAAAGAAGGTTCTCAAAAAAAAAAAAAAAAATCTGACAAGCTTAAATGAGAAGGTAGCTTCCATTTAAAAAGTGACCAAAACAGATTGAGAGCAGCCATACCAGGACAAAACCACTTACAGCTATTGTAAAAGGGTCCTAACTGGTCAAAACTGGTCATGACCAGTCAAAATCAGATTAAATCAATTGTAGCTAATCAAAAACAGTGTAAGCCAGTAGAGGAAAGTCACAGCCAGTCTAAACAGGTTGTGTCCTACTGAGACATGTCTAAACCAGTTGGAACTGGCCATAACTGTTCAGAACTGGCATAAACTGGTTGTGGCCAGTCACAACCTGTCCAAATGAGTTGTGGCCAGCTTAAACCAATCTAAAAATGATGGAAAACCTGTGAGAACCTTGGTGTCACCCTGACCTTCCTTTATGGAGCTACCTAACTCAATGGTGAGTTTGTGCTAAGATCCAACAAATTGTGCTTGTTTTCATAGTTGATGACCATTTTCAGATCTGATGGCCATTTCCTTGTCTGTAATATAAAATTAAATGTCTTTGTCTTTCAAATTTTAGAAGCGGAGACATTTTGGTCCTATAGGTCACAATTGTCTATCAGTTAGAGGATGGCAAGTGTCGCACTTTGAGAGTCACTCTAAATCATTCTTGTCTGGGCACCAAAAACTGTCACTTGGCTGAGAGCCTGGCAAGACCTGGATAGCTACCAGTCTTTCAGTCTAGAGCCTTGAGGCCTAGATCACAGTTCTGGCTCTGACATCTGTTTGTCAGAAGTTCAGAAGGCCTGGTAAGGCAAATAGAGTAATTGACTCACAGGTGTCAGCACTTGCTTTTGACTGATGTTTTAAAAGACAGATTTCAGTTCTCTGTGTCTATAAAAGAGAACAACTTCTCCTTCCTCTGTGTGTGAGGGTAGATGTTGTATCTGTGGCCACCTCTCTTTTGGGGGAATAATTTTAGAGATTAATTTGTCATGGGAATTTGTCATTTGTTTGCAGCATAGGTATGCCTAATTCATAAAGCCAACCTGCCACCAAAGGAAGGAAATATATACAAAGAGTTAAAAAAGTGAAATTGTTTTTATAAGGTGTAGAGAACAGCAGTCTATAGCTCCTAAGCAATATTAACTGATCTGTATAAGAATTTTATAAATGACCCTAGAGTATGTATTTAAAAATTCAAATCACAGCTAGAATAGAAATGCAAAAAAATAGATCAGTGCATTTGGCTTGTCTAGAACTTCATGGTCACCCTCCACCCCAAATACTAAGGTTCTAAATACATCATTTTCCCCCTCTCTTTTCTCTTGAATATGAAAAGTTTTCTGAGCAAATGAAGTGGTATATCCTTATCTCCTTCCAGAGGGAATTAATAAGTGAGATTATAAAGTCTCTTAAATTTAAAAGTTCATTGATACTAATAAGTGATTGTTTAAATCCATCGTTTATTCCTATTACCCAAACAACAAAGGAAACACTCAGGCTGTGGGGCCTCAACAGATGATATAACAAACTCTCAATATTCATTGGCTAGACTGGGCACAGTGGCTCATGCCTGTAATCCCAGCACTTTGGGAGGCCAAGGTGGGCAGATTGCTTGAGGTCAGGAGTTCAAGACCAGACTGATGAAACATGGTGAAACCCCGTCTCTACAAAAAATGCAAAAATTAGCCAGGACTGGTGGCACATGTCTGTAGTCCCAGGTACTCATGAGGCTGAGGTAAGACGATTGCTTGAGTCTGTGAAGTTGAGGCTGAAATGAGTTGAGACCACACCACTGCCCTCCACCCTGGGCGACAGAGCAAGACCCTGTCTCAAAAAAAGAAAAAAAAAAAAAGTCATTTGCTAAAACAGTCCTAGTAATAGGGCTATTTTCTAGACTGTTCTCTAGCCAGCCAAAGGAAAGCGTGTACAATAGCTAATGCAATTGGTAACTCTTGGGTGATCACTAAAGGGGGGAAAACAACCAGTCAGTTGAAAGAAAAAGGCACTTGGTTATTGAAGTGTCCTTTTGGCTAAACTGGTCTGTGGGATTTATTCTTTTGATGGGAGTAGTGCTGAAGAGGAAACTGGATATAAAGTGGATGTTCTTTGTTTTTCATGCATTTACCAGTATATATTTTCTTTGCCTTACTTTGCTGTTTAATCTCTTGAGGCTTAAATGTTTTTATATAACGTTATCTCAAACTGACATCCAGCTGGTGGTACCATATCAAAAGGAAACCTTTGGCCGGGTGTAGTGGCTCTCACCTGTAATTCTAGCACTTTGGAAGGCTGAGGCAGGCAGATCGCTTGAGTCCAAGAGTTCGAGACTATCCTGGGCAACATGGTGAAACCTCATCTCTACAAAAAATAAAAAATTAGCCAAACATGGTAGTGTGCGTGCCTATAGTCCCAGCCATCTGAGAGACTGAGGTGGAAGAATTGCTTGAGCCTGGGAGGTTGAGGCTGCAGTGAGCAAAGATTGTGCCATTGCACTCCAGCCTAGGTGCTGGGTGATAGAGTTGTTTCAAAAAAAAAGAAAACATTTTTATAGATTTGTTGTTTTTTTTAGGGGACTCAGGTTGACCAAATGAAAGACTGAGAAGCCGTAATGAGGGACATGGAGGGAGGGCTTGACTTAACTCAGATGAAGACACCAGAAGGAAGACACTGGCCACCATGATAGAGGCAGGTGCACCATGGACATTGCAGCAGTACCCTTTTCTGGTACTAATTTTCTACATTAAGACTGGCTGGGGGTTATGCTGTGGTAACAAAAATCCCTCAAATATTGGTGATTTAACCCAACAAAAGTCTACTGCCAATTGGCACCCCGTCTGACAATATGCAGTGGCAGGTGCAATGTCGGCAGTAACTGCTACACAGTCACTCAGGAACTGAGGCTAACTGAGGCACTATCATTTTTTGGTTACTGTATCTGGGCCTGGTGGTCAATGGCCAAGAAAAGAGAGACTGGAAAATTGTGCATGGAACTTTAATTGTCTCAGCCCAGAAACGTTACATGTCAGTTCTACTCATATTTCACACTATTCATATTTAACCAGTCAGAACTAGTCATATGACCCCAAAACAATTACAAGGAGTCTGAGGAATGCAGTCTCCTCTGAGTGGGAATGGTGGCTCACACCTGTAATCCCAGCACTTAGGGAGGCCAAGGTAGGCAGATCACTTGAGGTCAGGAGTTTGAGACTAGCTTCACCAACATGGTGAAACCCCATGTCTACTAAAAATACAAAAATTAGCCAGGCATAGTGGTATGCACCTGCAATCCCAGCTACTTGGGAGGCTGAGGCCAGAGAATTACTTAAACCTGGGAGGCGGATGTTGCAGTGAACTGAGATTGCTCTGTCGCAAAAAAAAAAAAAAAAAAGAAAGAAAGAAAGAAAGAACGAAATTCAGTCTTCTCTAGACATCATCTACCTTGTTGCATTCCAGAGAGTCGCCTTTCAGTCTACCTTCAACACAGGATTTGGTTTTTGTTTGTTTTCTCTTTTGTTTATACCCCCAATGCCTGGCAAGTGCTTAATAAATATTTAGTGAATGAATGACTAAACAGGTAAAGGTTTTCTAGCTGAATGTAAAGGAAGACAAGAAAAGAAAAAACACTGAGTCCTAGCATCCACAGCCACAGTGGTGAACTGGAGTTGAAGGTGCATGACCCCCAGGAGGTGGGTGGAAGTGCACTGAATACCTACCTCAGTGGCTAGGGTGCATAATCTTTTTCCAGGGAAGGGTCCCAGGGCTTTCCCTGGGTATTGAGACAGCCAAGTGCAAAGGGGTTCCCAGAAAAACTCCAACCAGCCTGCTCACTAGAAGGAGTGTGCACTGGGGTGGAGCCATAGAAGCTCCCAGTGTTTGCAGCGGGGAGGAGCCTGGTCTCCCCTCTTCCTGGATGGAACCTGGGATTCAATCTGCCAGGCAGGAAGCATACTACCAGAACTCTGGTTTAGTGGACAGTCCCTGTTTCCCTTTCTTTTCCTTTCAAAATCCAATAAAACCCTGCCCTCCTCACCCTTCAAACTGTCTGCAAGCCTGATTTTTCATGGCTGTGTGATAAGGACCCCTGTCTTTAGCTGAACTAAGAGTCCTACAACAGCATGTCAGGGTGTCAGACTTACAGCTGGGATGCTGCTGTCTTGTCTGAGATGCCCTAAACAGAATGGTATCTCAGCCTGCCAGCCTAGGATCCTGTCCAAAAATGGTCCCTGGGTGGAAACTGAGTCTTCCATGAGTCACTGGGCCAGGGCTGCTGGTGTGTATTGGGCCCAAATTACTAATTTCACCCATCATCTGGGATCCCTGAGCCATGAAACCAATTTAAAAACTGATTCTGAGAAGACTTGTATGTGAATGTTCTTAGCATCTTTATTTGTGAACCCCAAACTGGAAATAACAAATATTCATAACAGGAAAATGGATAAACGATTTGTGGTATACATTCATACAATGGGATCCTACTCAGTGATTAAAAAAAGAAAAAAACTACTGATACCTATGAAAACATGCACAAATTTCAAAAGCATTATTTAAGTGAAAGAATCCAGGCATTTAAAAACTGCACACACTATGGTTTCATTTAAGTGAAGTGAACAGGTAAACCTAGTTGACAACTGCTTGGTGGTGGTTGTGGAGATTGGTAGAGAAGTTGCCCAGGGCACTTCCTAGAGGGATGTGAATGCTCCATGTTGCAGTTGGTGTGGTGGTTACATGGGTGTATCTGGGTCAAAACTGTTTGAATTATGCACCTAAAATAGATACATCTTATTGACGTAATTGACATGTCTATAAAACGTTATGACAAAAGATAATGTAACAAGGCAAAAATAAAATGAATTCTAAGCTGGTGAACCCAGTGGGGCTTGGGAAGATTCTCATTCTGCAAACTGCCTCATGTAGACGCTGTGAACCCACCTGTTTGTTCAGACCCCTCTCAAAGATTTGACCCAGTGCCAACTCCATGAATGACCCTAATGGTCTAAACTTTGTCTCATTCACCTGTGGTGATTGGTTCACAGAAAGACATGTGACACAAATTTGGGCCAGAGAGAAATGAGGAGTCTATTGGGCATTCCTCTTGGTACAAATTGCATACTTCTGTAAGAGGAAAGTAAATGAGGTTGTTTTTCTGTCTCAGTTCTGTCTGAAGACCCCAAGAGTTCAAATTCTCACTGTCATCTGCCAGCTATGTGCCTCAGCTTCCTCATCTTTCAAATGGGGATGACAATAGCAGCTTTGCCTGACATAGTTGAGAAGATCTCCTCATTTAGTTACCAGTAGGTTTTTGAGCACTTGCTCTATGCCAGGGACAGCTGGAGGGGCTGAAGAATATACTAGTGAACAAAACTGGTGACATCTCCACTATAATGGGATGAGGAAAGTAAAACTCATCACTCAGCATCCAGTTCATGGTAGCTTTTATTATGACAATTGAAACCAGAGGCCCCAATATTCTGTGAAAGGGTCATTTTCAAAGATTGGTTAAAAAAGAAAGACTCTTACACAGATATAAAAATGAACACATCTTAAAGATTTTACTTAGCTAATTAATGAGAAAACTGTAAAACTGTCAACCAGTTAAAAGGAGAACAGATACATTTTTAGATAGTTTGGAAATACTGAAATGAATGTTCAAACTGATGCAAAACTGGCTTTTCCATAGAGGGGAGGGTCATCTCTCCTCTGCACAGAATTTATTTACATGTCTCTGAGCAAGAATGATTTTGCATTGCTCTCAGTTGTATACAAGATACAGAGCTGCAAATTATCTTCCATAGAATCAGAATTAGATAACCCAGACCAGTGCGTTCTAAGCAATGCATAGTTTTTCATCAAAGCACGCATTTTTCAGTTCTATTGGCCGAGTGGGTTTTCTGTATCATCTAAAAGAAATTCTGTCATTGTAAACCAAAAAGTACACAACAGTGCTAGTGGGGCTCTGGTGTGATGGAGGCACATGCCAGGAGCTGCACAGCAGGTTATCAGGGCAGGCTTCAAGGAGGAGTTGATGCTGGAGCTGTGTTGAAAGACCTTAAGTATAAACCAGGCAGACAGCAGGGAGCAGAGAGGCACACCAGGAGGAGGGAAGGTATTAGTAAAATCTGAATTAGTTACAAGTAATAGAAAGTGACATGAGTTTGCCTAAGCAAGAAATGGGGGATTTATTACATGGTCACAAAGCGTCTGATGGGGCTTAAAGGCAGGGATGAAAGAGTGCCTTGGAATGACCAAGAAGCAGGGAAATGTTATTCCCCATTTCCCACCTTTACTCCTCATTGCATAGCCGTTTCTTTCTCTTGTCAAAGCACTGCATTAGTTAGAGTGGTAAGAATAGACTTTATTCAGTAATAACCACTGCAATAGGGAAGAGGGTCCAAGTGAACTGAACTCAGCTTTGACTTGTGCAGAGATGCCTGGGCATTTTAAAGGGAGAGTGAGGGAGTAGAGGGGAAACAAGCAGGGGCTAGAGCAGAGACTGGGTTTGTTAATCTCATGTGTACCTCCTACAGGCCATAGCAGTGCGAGTTAGAGCCAGGTGCCCCCAGAGTTGGGAGAGGGAGAGCGCTGAGATTTGCATTTCAAAGAGATGGCTCTCATGTCTTTGGGAAGACAGTTCTGGGTGGTGGAAGATCTACATTTTAAAGGGGAAGAGAAAGGATTCATACTTGTAAGCAGCCTTCTAAAGTAACTGCTCAGAGGAGGTGGGGAGAGGTTCAGGGGCCTGTTACTAGGTTTTGTCTGGAGCAAACAGTAAATTCTCCTGGCAGCATTGAGGTTTCTGAGGTGAGCACACTAAGAGGTCTAGGGTCATCTTATGGATGTGGCCTTGAGCTATTAGAAACTATATTAGTGTTTTTGCACATCTTACAGTGTGCAGGTGGATGAAAGTATTTGTGTTGAGAGTGTGCAGTTTTTCATAGGCCAAACTTGAAGTCTTGTTGAAAAGAGGGCTCAGAGGAGCCTGTCTAAAGTTTGGTCAGGAAGAGACTCCCAGCCAGGTGCGGTGGCTCACGCCTATAATCCCAGCACTTTGGGAGGCCGAGGTGGGAGGACCTCCTTGAGTTCAGAAGTTTGAGACCAGCCCGAGCAACAGAGTGAGTCCTCATCTCTACAAAATAAAAAATAAAAAAATTAGCCAGGCGTGGTGGTGTGCACCTGTGATCCCAGCTACTAAGCAGGCTGAAACAGGAGTATTGCTTAAACCCAGGAGGTTGCGATTGCAGTGAGCTGTGATCACACCACTGCAGCCCAGCCTGGGGACAGAGCAAGAAATTGTCTCAAAAAAATAAATAAGTATATAAAAATAAAAAAGAAGAGAGACCTTGTCACTCTCTCCCCACAGGCTAGCTTCCTTTGTTTATAGTTCATGTGATAGACTATGTCTGCCTTGGGTGAATTCCCTAGAGGTAGAGCCTAACACAGAGATTTGGGTCATCTGTTGGGGTAGTGTGTTTAGGAGAAGCCTGTAATGGAGGGAAGAAGCAGGATAGAGAATGAGCGGAGCAAGGATGTGGCCTGATCCAGGTGGGGGGTACTTTGGGATGTAAATTTGCTGCAGAGTTGTCCTGCCTTGAGGGCTGCCCTTGTGCACCTCTGAGGCTATTGACTTGGGGTGGGGTGGGCTCTGTGCAGTTGAAGATTTTCCAAAGCAGGGGCAGCTTTGACATGCTAGCAGCCAATAAGCACCTGGGGGATGGATGTACCACTCTGAAAAGATGGTACTGGCTAGGGCACTCACAACATACAGTTTGGGGCTGCCACCGACACCTCCTTTATTTGAGATTCCAATCAATCTGAGCTTGGAATCTCTTACATCAGTTTCATATTTTGAGGGTGAGAGCACTCTGATCAGCCCACTTGATTTCAGCTCACACTGAACCAGTCATCTATGTATGGTCTGGAGGCCAGGTCCACATGTCCACTCATGTGAATGGTAGTGGTAGTAGTAGACATTTTGCCAAGTTGCACAAGCCCCAGAGGCACCATTCCTGTTGTAGTCTAAGGGGTTGTGATCCGGGGATGCCACTCACATAAGATGCCATTCACATGGGATACAAAGTGTAAGGTTCTTTGGAGTGACTATAGGGGCCTTAGTAGTGGGGGTGAAGGGCATTTCCCAGAAAACGAATTTGAAAAAGTAGTCCAGGTCACAACTATCCACCCAAAGTGCAGAACTGTCCTAGAGCGTGAGGGGGTGCTGGGAGGAATGAGGCTGGACACATCAGCAAGGTCCAAAGCACAGAGGGCTTTGTCTGTCTCATTCAGAGTTTTTCCCCATTCTTTCACCCAAGTGGGGAAGTTGGCAGAGAAAGGCAACATTATAAAAGGGGATTTGCTTCAGGGCCCCCATCCAAAGCTGACCTCCTGGGTGAGGCCCTGCACTTTGAGCCCTGCTGAACTGTGTCATCCTCATCAAAACTTACCTGTCCCATGTTCCAACTCCTTGACCTTTCTCTTGCACAAGAGCTGGGTAATCTGGTAAATAGCTAACACGTTGATGTTGTAAACCAAAATTAAAATTCTAAGCCCCACAATGGACTGAATGGACTCCTTCTTGGCCAAGGGGATCTCAAAGAAACCTGAAACCCTGATTCAGGTCATGATGAGAATGTAGGGTCAAACATGCCTCATTATAACCTCCTCCCTTTGGAATTTAGGCACAACTGACCAGAATTAACATTAAAGCAGAGATCTTAATAATGGCAAAACAGATTCTTTGTTTCAGTGAGATACCGCATTGCAATATGACTCTGGTGTAGTAACACATGACAGATAGTAGGCAAAGAAAGATGTATTTCTTTGATATGTTTTAAAATGTCCCTGCTGAGCAGTCTCTTGTGGGGGAAATTTGCATTCTGTAGAGAATCTCTTTCCCTTACCAGGTCTTTTCTAGAGTCTGACACCTTTTAAGGTCTGATAAGAGACATTTGCTATCTATTCTCTCTGAAGTCTGCTACCTGGTAGCATCATCTACATGACAAGAACCTTGGTTTTCACAATCTCCCTCATCTAAACTCAAGAAAGCTTCAAATTCACCTATGACCTGGAAGCCCCCTGCTTCAAAATGTCTGGTTTCCTGGGCTGAACCAAAGTATACTTTCCATGTTTTGATTTATGCCATTGCTTGTAATTTCTGTCTCCCCAAAATGTAATAAAACCAAATTGTAACCCAATCACCTTGGGCACATGTTCTCAGGACCTTCTGAGGTTGTGCCATGGACCATGGTCCTTAACCTTGGCGAAGTAAACTCTAAATTGATTGAGACCTGTCTCAGATACTATATGAGTCCATTTTCACACTGCTGTTAAAAACTGCCTGAGACTGGGTAACTTGTAAGTAAAAGAGGTTTAATTGACTCACAGTTCCACATGGCTGGGGAAGCCTCAGGAAACTTACAATCATGGCAGAAGGCAAAGGAGAAACAGGCACCTTCTTCACAAGACAGCAGGAGAGAGGGAGAAGTGGGAGGTGGCACACTTTTAAACAATCAGATCTTGTGAGAACTCACTCACTGTCACAAGAACAGCATGCAGAAAATATGTCCCCATGATCCAATCACCTCCCACCAGGTCCCTCCCCTGACACATGGGGCTTACAATTTGAGATGAGATTTGGGTGGGGATACAGAGCCAAACCATATCATTCTGCCCATGGTCCTTCCCCCGTCTTACATCCCTCTCACATTTCAAAACCAATCATGCCTTCCCAATAGTCCCCCAAAGTCTTAACTCATTCCAGCACTAACTCAAAAGTTCAAGTCCAAAGTCTCATCTGAGACAAAGTAAGTCCCTTCTGCTTGTGAGCCTATAGAATAAAAACCAAGTTAGTTACTTCCAAGATACAATGGGGGTATAGGTATCAGGTGAATGTTCCTGTTCCAAATGGAATAAATTGGCCAAAACTAAGGGACCACAGACCTCTTGCAAGTCTAAAACCTGGCAAGGCACCTCATTAAATCTTCGTGTGTGTGTGTGTGTGAGAGAGAGAGAGAGAGAGAGAGAGAGAAAGACAGAGGGACAGTCTCACACTGTCACCCAAGCTGGAATTCAGTAACATGATCTTGGCTTATTGCAACCTCTGCCTCCCAGATTCTCATGCCTCAGTCCCCCACTCGAGTATTTGGGATTACAGGTGGGCACCACCACACCGGCTAAGTTTTGTATTTTTAGTAGAGACGGGTATCTCCATGTTGGCCAGGCTGGTTTTGAACTCCTGGCCCTAAGCAGTCTACCCACCTCAGACTCCCAAAGTGTTGGGATTACAGACGTGAGCCACTGCACTGGCCTCATTAAATCTTAACACTCCAAAATAATCTCCTTTGACTCCATGTTCCACATTCAGGACACGCTGATGCAAGGGGTGGGCTCCCAAGGTTTTGGACAGCTCTGCCCCTGCAGCTCTGCAGGGTACAGTCCCTGTGGCTGCTTTCATGGGCTGGTGTTGAGTGCCTGTGGCTTTTCCAAGGGCATGGTCCAAGCTGTTGGTGGATCTACCATCCTGGGGCCTGGAAGACGGTGGCCCTCTTCTCACAGTTCCACTGGGCAGTGCCCCAGTGAGGGCTTTGTGTGTGGGCTCCAATCCCACTTCTGGGGCCAATTTTCTGTATTAGTTTGTTTTCATGCTGCTGTAAAGGACTACCTGAGACTGGGTAATTCATAAATAAAAGAGGTTTAATTGACTCACAGTTCCTCATGGCTGAGGATGCCTCAAGAAACTCGTAATCATGGTAGAAGAAGGAGAAGCAAGCACCTTCTTCACAAGGTGGCAAGAGAGAGAAAAGTGGGGCGTACCACAGTTTTAAACCATTAGACCTCATGAGAACTCACTCACTATCACGAGAACGGCATGGGGAAAATCTGTTGCCATGATCCAGTCGCTTCCCACCAGGTCCCTCCCTTGACATGCAGTGATTACAGTTAGAGATGAGATTTGGGTGAGGATACAGAGCCAAGTCATATTAGATATTTTTTGATTTACAATGTGTTAGCAACACATGCAAACCTTGGCCAGCATTGATCTCAAAGTGTCTTTCTTTGAAGGAGAGATTGAACCCACAATCAGATTCAGATCAGAATACAAGCCCTCTGGGGACAAGGTTTCCAGAGAGCCTTTGGGACCCTGTCGCATTCCACTGATCAGGCTGCCCTGTGGCGGTCCTCTGTTCTGAGCACACCATCTCCATCTCTGTCCCGTTGGCTTCAGGGAGAGCTCCAGCCATGGGCCATGTGGCAGCATCACCAGCAGGTGGCAGTGGCGCCACGTTCCTAAGGCTTTAGGAAATCTGTAATAAAAGGAGAGGGGCATGAGGAATGCAGCCCAAGCTTTGGAGCTACCCAATAAAATGGGAATTCCTGCTTTGTCACTTAATGGCTGTAGGCCTTGGGTAAGGGGCTGGATTTGTGCCTCCGATTCTTCCTCTATACTGATAAATTTGTGTAGTTGTCAGAACTGTGTCATTGTAGCAGCTTTCAAGCTAAGCTTCAGTCTTCCAGAGTCATAATTTACTGAGGCTTGTTATGTTTAGGTTTAGGCTTGCTGTGAGATCTTTGCATCTATTAATTCATTTATTCCTCAGAAAAGCCTGTGAAACACACCGTTATCCTCATTTTCTAGGTGGGGAGACTGAGGCATAGAGAGGCTCAGCAACTTGTCCAACATCATGCATATAATGTAAGGCAGAGCTGGGATGTGAACCCAGGAAGGCTGCTTCAGAGCTCCCTAGTATAACTGCTTGGCTATACCACATCTAACACCAGTGGGTGTTTTGGTCGGCTCCCACGTTGCTGTCACTAGCTACAGCCCATGGCAGAGTACGTGTTTTCTGATGAAGAAGGAAGACAGCAAAATCAGAAAAAAATACAAAAAGAGATGCTTCTTCATCACGCCACCCCAAAGCCTTGTCAACTTTCCAGACTTTGTGACCCATGGACCTAAGACTCTGCTGAAAGAGTCTTCCACAAGACGTTAATATTTTCTGCAACTAGGAGAAACAGCTCCCACCACTTCTGCAAATTACTTCCACTCCAGATGAGGAGCCTGGCTGCTTAGAATATGTGGGGATTGGTGAGGGAGGCATTGCTGGCACTCTTCTGGGGCCATTACTTCCCTTTGGTGCCCATCTTGAGTGTCCAAAATGCATCGCCTAATCCCCCTTCACACATCTTGGTGTGTTCCTGCATTCCTGGCAGATGACTGCTGACGTGAAGGATGGCAGGAGACTCCTGAGCACCGTCTGTGGTGGGCTCACCATCTCCATGGTACTGGCAATGTCTTTGCCTTGCACTGCCCTCACATCACAGGGCTGCTACAGCTAGCTCCTGCTCTGGGATCCCTCAGCCCATGCATTGCTGTGGTTGCCCTGCAGGAGACGCTGCCACAGCCTCCCAGGCTGGAGCTCCATGTGCTGACCTAGCCAGGACCAATCCCTCAAGGCCCAGGTGAGGATATGGTGCTAGCCCTTGGGACTTCTCTGAGAACTCACCATGTGGAGCAACTGGAACACTCATAAACCGCCTGGAGGAGTGTGAAATGCTACAACCACTTCAGAAAATCACTTGACAGTTACATAAAAAGTTAAGTGTTTACCTGCCTTATAACTTAGGTCCATCTGTCCTATAATTCTCCTCCTAGGCATTTAATCAACAGCAGTGAAAAGCAATGTCTGCATCAAATATTGTGCAACAATATTCATGAGGCTTTTATTCATAAAAGTTCAAGACTGGAAACACACTAGGTGTCCCTCAACAGATGAATGGACAAATTATGGTGTATTCCTGTAATGGAGCACTTCACAGCAATAAGAAGAAATGAATGACTGATGCACCCCACAGGAATGAATCTCACAGACGGAATGCTGAATGAGAGAACCCAGACACAAAAGAGGTTATGCTCTATGATTCCACTTATATGAAGCTCTAGAAAATGCAAACTAACCTATTGTGATAGAAATCAGAACAGTGATTTTCTTCAAAGTGGGAGGTAGAGGAATGGGAGCAGATTCCTGGGAACTTCTGTGTATCTCAGTCTCCAGCCTCCTCAGCTCCTTGCAGATACCTTGAGAGGCCGCACCCCCTACTTTGTTGGCTCCATCCATGATAAGCTGGGGGAGAGATTTGGGCAGCAGTAAAATCTACTACAGGCCTATAATTCCAGGGACTTTAAAATTCCAGAGGCAGTGTAACAGAGAATGCTACCAATTCTCAACAGTCATTTTCTCCTTTTATTCCTGATTGTAGCCAGGCACACTGCCAATCAGTCAAGTGATTACTTACTCCAGCTTCTCTTGCAGCAAGATGAGACTGTGTGACTAAGAGATGGCATATGTGACTTTCTGGAAGAGGGAGAGAGCCACTCTTTTTCCTCCTTCCTCCCTCTTGCTGCTTGGGACACACATGTAATGGCTGAGGCTCCAGCAGCCCTCTTGGACCACAGGTTTAAAAGTCACCTGTAGTGAACGCAGAGGGAATTCTGGAAGGAGCTTTGTGGCGCTGTTACAACAGTCCTGACCTGCCCGCCTCTGGAGTTTTGTTGTTGTTGTTTAACAAAATAAAATAAAATTCTGTGTTTCAGCCACTGTGAATTGGGGTTTTTGATAACTTGTGGTCACACTCAACTCCAAGTGATACAGATTGCAGAGTATGGAAGTTAAGAATACAGATTCAGGAACCAAACTGCTGGGTTCACACCCCAGTTTTGCCACCTGCCAACTAGTTATTTGGGATACTCAAATAACTCTTTGCTTCTGTTCCCTCATGAGGAAAATGGAGATAAAAATGCCTACCTCATAGGACTGTTGCAAGGATTAGAGGAGTTGACAGAAGAAAATATAATCCAATTAGAAAATAGTAAGCATCAAGTTCTGTGAAGAGTTCCTGGGTTAGCAAGTGCTCAGTAAGTATGAACTTTTAATTGCTTTTGCGTGCAGGCACATGGTGTGTGTGTGCATGCATGTGCAATCTGGTCTGCATGACCCTATCAATCCCTACTGGTGTTGTCTGAGGAGACTGTCAACCCTCTGCCTCTCACGGAATGCTCCCTGCAGGTGGCAGCTGCGTCCTCCTCATTTTGACTTCTAAGTCCTCACCCGGAAGTGGAGTCTCGGGCTTCCTCAGAGGCAGAGCTTTTCCTTCTCCTGCTGCAGGCTCCACTAGGCATCCCATGGCCCCTCTCCCCAGCATCCCTTCTTTGTCTTTGTCTTCCTCACCTGCTGGGGTGAGGAGGCTCTTTAGGTTTCCCCTAGAAAGGAGGTGCAAATAGAGATGCCAGATTTAGCAAATAAAAATACATATTACCCAGTTAAATTTGAATTTCAGGTAAATGATGAGTAGTGTTTTATTGTAAGTATGTCCCAAATATTGCTTTTTTTTTTTTTTTTTTTTTGAGATGGAGTTTCGCTCTGTCACCCAGGCTGGAGTGCAGTGGCGAAATCTTGGCAAACTGAAACCTCCACCTCCCAGGTTCAAGTGATCCTCCTGCCTCAGCCTCCCAAGTAGTTGGGATTACAAGCAGGCACCACAATGCCCAGCTAATTTTTGTATTCTCAGTAGAGGCAGGGTTTCACCATGTTGGCCAGGCTGGTCTGAAGCTCCTGACCTCAAGTGATCCACCTGCCTCGGCCTCCCAAACTGCTGGGATTACATATGTGAGTCATCGTGCCCAGCCCCAGACATTGCATTTTATCTGGTGTCTCTAGGCATGGTCCCTAGGACCCCCCAACCCCACCTCGCACCCATCTGAGGTCTCTTTTGTATTCTTCATCCCCTGTACGTGACAGGTGGGTGGGTTGGGGAGCAGGGCCATTTTCAGGGAAGCTTCTATTGTCTTCCTCTCTTGCTGCCCCTTATCATTCTCTCCCCACCTCTGCCCTGGGAAACTTCCTCTCTTCTGAAGCAGGCAAAACTAGCCCTGATCTATATCTCAGGCCTTGGAAGTTTCTAGGTTACCTGTAAATTTCCTTTGGGTTCTTACAACTCAAAGTTGACTTTCCAAATTCAAAAGCCAAGCCAAGATTTTGACTCCCTTCTTTTCCCATCCCTGCTGTATCAACCCTTCCCTGCTGGAGGTCTTTGCTGTTGGGGCTGAGGAAGAACTGGGATGCATGAGGAAATGCAGCAAACATTTCCAAGTATCTTCCGGCAACACACAGAGGGTCTCATTGAAATCTCCCCACAGTTCCATTCTTATTCGTGTCCCAACCCTTTGTTTCCATGGCCACTAGGGTGTTTTCTGTCACCGTTATCAGTCTGTTAAAGGACAAGCGCACCTGGTTTATTCACATCTTTCTCCCCTATTATCTGTCAGAAAATACAACTATCAACTCTTTATGTTGCTTCCCAGAGGGCACTGCCATTGTGTCTGCTCTGTCAGCCAATGCCAAATGCATCACAGCAGAGAAGCCCAGCCCATCCATCTGCTGTGTGATCAGGACTGAAATGAGAAGACAGAGGAGGCTGCAGGGACTGTTGGAAATTGAGAACTGCTTTCTTGCAGCCAAGCACAACTTCTGGCAGATGTTGCTGCAATGTCCCTGCATCTTCCTAATGGAGCATCTGCCCAGTAAGTTTAGAACATGCATCTTGGTCTCTGCAGACGTGTTCAGAAGACTGAGGAGACCTGGGCATGACGTTACCTACATGGCACAGTGCACCTGCGAGACAGAGGGACACGGACAGCTAATTCTGGCGAGTGTTCCTCCTCAGCCATCAGGCTAAAAATGTACCCATTTGTGTAAGACATAGGCCTTAGTCACTGAAGAAAGTGAATATGTGACGAAGAGAAGCATCCTACACTTGGCAAACTTGCTGAGAATTCACACTTTCTGAATCAAAGTCACTGACATTTTTGGAAGATCCAAATTTAATCAAGGCATTTTCAAAAGATTTAAACTGAATCAGAAAGACATGAGGCCCCATTAGCCGCATGAATCTCTATGTCTAGTTGGAATTGCATTTGCTAGGAAGCATCACTTTCACTGAAGGTGACAGAAAATTCAGTTTCTTAGGATTTGGGAGGGTGGCCTGTTTGAAGTTACATCGTTAGGATCAACTAGAAAAGAACAGTTACGCCTGAGATACCGTGTATATCCCAACGTGGAGTTTGCAATGTCTTGGGAATACGGTGGGCAGAGGTTTTGAAACGCACTGTTTAAGCCTTGAGGATTGTAGGTTCAAACAAAACCTTATTTAAAAGCCAAACATGGACAATATGAAAGTGAGCTGCTTTGAGGAGCAGGCCTGGAGGTGGCTGTCTGTCCCTATCTGATATTTGCCATGTCTGCCTGTTTGTTAACTATTCCTCCCCCTACTAGAGTGTCAGTTTCATACCAGCAAGACTTTGACTTAGACTTTGACTTGTGCACTTTGAGTAGTGTCAGACACAAGGAGGGCCTTGTACTTGTTGAATGGATGAGTGAATGGAAAGCTTTCCGAGGGTGTATAAGACACATCCACTTTTATTAGCATTACTATTAGCATCCAAGGCCGAGTGTCTTTCCTGTGTGCTAATAAACTTATTAAGCAGTTCACACACATGATCTTATTCAACAACCGTATACAGTAGGTATGTAGATCCCTAGTTTATAGAAAAGGACATAGAGCCTTAGAGAAGTTCTATGTCCCAAACCTCAGGGCCAGTAAATGGTAAAACTGGTATTCAACACAGGCCTGCATGGCTCAAAGACTGGGAAGTACCTTGCTTCTCTCTCTCTCAATTAAATTGATATATAATTTATACATCATACAATTCAGTGGTTTTTAGGATAGTCATAGAGTTGTGCAACCATCATCACAATTAATTTTAAAACATTTTCTTCATCCCCCACAAACCTCCTTACCATTATCAGTCACTCCTCATCCCCCCAGCAAGTTCCCCAATCCCTGGGTGCTCACTAAACTAATCTACTTTCTGCCTCTATAGATTCTCCTACTCTGGACTTTTTTTTTTTTTTTGGGATGGAGTCTTGCTCTGTTGCCCAGGCTGGAGTGCAGTGGCGCGATCTTGGCTCACTGCAAGCTCCGCCTACTGGGTTCACGCCATTCTCCTGCCTCAGCCTCCTGAGTAGCTGGGACTATAGGTGCCCGCCACCATGCCCAGCTAATGTTTTGTATTTTTGGTAGAGACGGGGTTTCACCGTGTTAGCCAGGATGGTCTCAATCTCCTGACCTCGTGATCTGCCCGCCTCGGCCTCCCAAAGTGCTTACAGGCTCCCACCAGGCCCAGTTAATTTTTGCATTTTTAGTAGAGATGGGGTTTCACCATGTTGGCCAGGCTGATCTTGAATTCCTGACCTCAAGTGATCCACCTGCCTCAGCCTTCCAAAATGCTGGGATTACAGGCATGTGCTGCTGCACTTAGCCTTTTTTTTTTTTTTTTTTTTTTTTGAGACAGGGTTTTGCTCTGTCATCCAGGCTGGAGTACAGTGGCAACTTCTCTGCTCATTGCAACCTCCGCTTCCTCAACTTAAGCGATCCTCCTACCTCAGCCTCCCGAGTAGCTGGGACTACAGGTGTCTTCCACCACACTAGGGTAATTTTTGCATTTTTTTGTAGTGATGAGGTTTTGCCATGTTGCCCAGGCTGGTCTTGAACCCCTGGGCTTCAGTGAGCTGCCTGCTTTGGCCTCCCAAAGCATTGGGAATAGAGTGGGCAGAGGTTTGAAGCACAGTATTTAAGCAAGTGACAGTGACAGTGAGCCACTGCTCCTGGCTTATTCTGGACATTTTATATAAATGGAAATATACATACAGTCTTTTATGACTGGCTTCTTTCTCTTAGCATATTTTCAAGGTTCATCTCTGTAGCATGTATCAGTGCTTTGTTCCTTTGTATTGCTGAATAACATTCCATCGTACAGAATGTTTTTGGTCTCAGATGGTCCCTTTAAGTTTTTCTCAGATGAGAAAATTTCCCCAGCCCCTGAACAGAAACATGAATAATTTGTTTCCCATGCAGTCTTATGTTGTATGGTCGTTTTGGATTAGTAATGAGAATGCATCCAGTTGAGTGTATTAATCAACACTTCAGTCTTGTTTTAAAGTGTAGGTATACTATTATTTAGGTATAGTGAGGCCAACAGATCACATGACTGTCATTGAAAAGACAGTTTGTTACTCACAGTTTCCAAGAGGAGGGTGCATCCCACTGTCATGCAGGGCCACACAGGGAAGCACCAAGGTGAGTCAGGAGGCAGAGCAAGCAGAGAGGAATGTGGGCAAGAGGCTTTATTGTAGTTGATGCTGGAAGGAATGGATGAAGCCAGGTAAATAGGTTTAGGGTTGGCTAAATTGTGTAATTTCAGGAGGTCCTGGGGAATAGGGGTTATCCCTAGTTACCTGGTACCTGGTCCTTGGGTCACTAGTGGCCCACAGCGTAAAAGCCTGATAAAGGAGGTGGCTAGGGAAATGGGCTGTGGATGGGTTTGTTTGCATATGACAGGCACACTCAAAGGTGAGTGGAACTATTTTTTTTTTTTTTTGAAATGGAGTCTTGCTCTTGCTCTGTCGCCCAGGTTGGAGTGCAGTGGCACAATCTCGGCTTACTGCAACTTCTGCTTCCCAAGCTCAAGCTATTCTCGTGCCTCAGCCTCCCAAGTAGCTGGGATTATAGGTGTGCAACACCACACCTGGTTAATTTTTGTATTTTTAGTAGAAATGGGGTTTTGCCATGTTGGCCAGGCCTCACGTGATCCACCTATCTCAGCCTCTTAAAGTGCTGGGATTACAGGTGTCAGGTGTGAGCCACCCAACTTGGCCTTTATTTTATTTTTTTAACTATCTCTAGGAATTGGCTATCCTTGGGAGGGACAATCACTTCAAAGTCAGCAAGACTCCAAGAAGTCAAAGCACCAAAAATACAGACTAAAAAGACATGATTACTCTATCACTCGAAGGTAAGACTGCTCTCCATGATAAGGCCTATATTTGGCAGCCATCTTCCTCAAGGAAGGAGGGATGACTTCTGCTTCTTCCATACCCACCTCTCCCCCACTTGCAAGCTGTTGCTGGAGACCCCCACCAGGGTTAGGTGGATGAAGACAGGATAGTAGGTGCAGACCTGTGTAGTGGTGTGTAGTACCTGTAGTAGAATGGTACTGTCAGTGTGCCCCACGATCCTGGGCTGGCCCTAGTGGCCCACTTTTTATGACCTTTACTCTCCTAGCTGTCTCCATGAGCAGAACTCAATGTGGCCCACATCTGGTCCACAAGAGACACAAACATGCCCCTGATATCCTGGATAAGAGTGAAACTCTAGGCCATGGTGCCTCCCAACTCAGAGAACCTGAAGAAGCTCTCTGCATGTTCCCATTGAGGCCCACTCTCTCCAGACCAGAAGCAGTGGAGGTACACCCCATACAAGCTCTTGAGGCTTCAGCACAGTTTCCTCCAAAGGATTTCCCCTCAAGTCCTACCTCATTCCCCACTCCAATCTAGTTCTACATCCAGATCCAGCTGAGGGCTGCTACTTCCTTAGTAGGTCTGTATATGGAGAAGCTGTGAGTCAAACATACTTGGCTGCCTAAGGGTTATCATGGTGAAGCATCCTCAGACATCGAGGCCTGAGGAGGTCTGTTTTAACAACCTACTAAATAGGCATCACGATCATGCAACTGCTCAGGGTTTTTTCTTTTCCTACTGCTTGGATATTAGGAGCTTCATGATTCATAGAGCTGAGGTCCACTTTTCAGAGTAGAATTCACAAGCTAGCAAGATAACATTTTCCATGAATTTATGGATGGAGAGATGTTAACTTCCAGGTTAACACCTTTGCCCATCCAGAGCTACCTGGAGGTGGCCAGAGCTTCTCAGACGGTGATTGCCTCCACTGACTTCCTTCTCTCTCAAGTTATTTACTAAAAATACTTTATACATTTAAGGAAAGCCCCAGGGGCTGGAGGCAGTGGTGTGGTGGAGGGCAGGTGGTTTGGAGGGGTCTCTGGGATCATGAATCCTGGGTGAATTGAATTTATTAACCTGGGATTTTATCTGTGTATCCCCAAGAATCACTAATACCCATATGACTGCAGCCTGGATTGGAAGCCTGGGCTTAATTTCACAAAAGCAGACCTTCCTGTGCCTTTCCAGCACACGGAGCAGTTGAAGGGAGGCAAACTAAGTGTGGATTTAGCATAAAAGCTTCAAAGATTTGCAGTCCCTGAGAAGATATTTTTCCAAATAGTCAGTCCTTCACTTTTTCAAAGATTTTATGACTTTTCTTATCCAAAACAGTAAAATAAAATGCAAGCATTTGATGTTTCTGAAAACCAGCTCCAGGCAGAACCTTGAACGCATCTCAAGTTGTGATCACAGAAGCAATAAGCTCCTGCTGGGGCTGAGGTTCTGAAGGGTATTTCATGATAAATTTATCAAAGCCACAGGAGCCAAATCTTTATAAATAATTCTAGCATCCTTCATTACTCATTATTTGCCATCAGCCCATTGAGGGCAATTAGTTTTCACAGAAAGGAGAGGCTTCCTGTTTACAGAGTTGCATTCACAGCACTTTTTTTTTTTTTTAATGAACATTTCATTTCCTCAATCTCCAGATTAATTTTTGCAATGTTGGATATTTTTATTTATGAAAATCCTGTAAAACAGCAGTGTTGCAACTGAATCTAAGGATTTATCCATTCATTTCGGGGTCCTCTTCTAATGAAATGAGCCCCCACTTTTTGCTGGGTGGTGTGTTAGGAAGAGGATGTGAAATCCATGCAGACATGTCTGGAGAAATTCACATGAGCTGGAGAAATTCACAGAGGTGAAAACAATTAGAGTTCAATGGGAGAATGCCATCACAGAGGCCATGAAAAGCAGATAAAGAGTAAAAGAAAAGACAGCTGGGTTTTGGAGGATGTATAGCAGTTAGACAAATGAAGGAGGAAGGCAGGTTCTTTCAGGCAGATGAAACAGGGTGTATGGACTGCATGGAGGTCTGAATCAGTGTGCAGGACTGAGAGCAAAGAGGATCTTTCCCACTACTACTGGATACTGAGGAGGCAGCAAGATCTAAGAGACAGGAGGATTGTACAGTGAGTCTAGGCAGAACAGGCTCACTCCCTGCTGTTTTGAGAGTAGAAATATACAGTCCCTGGTGTGTCTGCCATTTAGAAAATACAAAACGCTTAAAATGCGTTTTTGCAAATTATAGAATAATATTAATAAAATTAAAATTTATAAAGAAGAAAAGGAGATTGATTTTGAGGAAAACAAAAAAGAAAACTTTGTTGTGCTGGGTGCACCTGTAGTCCCAGCTACTCAGGAGCCCAGGAGTTTGAGTCCAGCCTGAGCAGCATAGCAAGACCCCATCTCTTAAAACAAACAAATTTTATTACAGAGTAAAAGAAAAGTAGGCAAAAGAATAATGTCTTGAGTTTGTCTTGGAAACTTTAATATGTATATATATACACATATGTGTATATATGGTGTGTGTGTCTGTGTGTGTATATATATATATGAACAAACTAGTTTGTGTTTTTAAAATTGAGGTATAAGTCACATACAGTAAAATTTACAAATCTTAAGCTTGATGAATTCTCACATATGCATACGCCAAGACACAGAACATTTCTATCATGTGAGAATGTTCCCTCATGCCCCTTTCCAGGCAATCCTTCTAGTCCAGAGGTAACCACTATTCTGACTTCTATCCCCAAAGATTACTTTTACCTGTCCTTGAACTCCCTCTAAGTGGAATTATTCAATATGTGTTCTTTTGTGTGTATTTTCTTTTGCCTAGCACAATGCTTGTGAGACTCAATTATCTTTCTGCATACTCAGTAGTTTGGCCTTTTTTATTGCTGTATGTAGTATTCCACAGTATAAATATGGCCCAGTCTGTTTATCCATTCTCCTGTTGATGGACATTTGGGTTGTTTACAGTTTTTGGCTATTGAGAATAAGTTTGTTATGAACATTTTTTTACTTTTTTTGGACATGCACTCATTTCTCTGAGATATCTGCCTGCTTGTGGAGTGGCAGACTAAAGTCATTGTACCAGTTTATACTTCCACTGGCAGTGTATGAGAGTAAATTCTATTTTTAGGAAAAATAATTCAGCATCAAGTAAGTATGCCTGGATGTCTGCATTTTTGGAAGACTTACCAAATGAACAGAGGGCTGAAAGTCAGAATCCCTGAGTTTAAAGTTTAAGCCCTGCCTCCCAGCCCTGAATGTTGTGCTGATAACCTAATTTTCCCATGTCCTGGTTTTTCCCTGTGGCTTGGATCTGATCTCTAAAGTTAGCAAAATTCTGTGGGTGGCAGGATGATAGCTAAATGTTATCTCATGTTTCCTCTGTATTTCCTTTCATGATCTCTGACTCCCACACCCAGGTTGGCCAGCAAGACCGTACATCATCCCTTGCCTCAGGGAAGGGAAGACACAACAAAAAGTAGGTAAGACAGACTCCTGGCTTTTGAGTTCCAAAAGCCCAACCTTTGGCAGGGAGTGGGAAGAACACAGGGCTGAGTAATTTGAAAGACTACAGGATGAATAAAAGTAAAGATTCCATTTTCCTGCTCTGTCCAACCTTGCCCCTCAACCTGAAAAGATTCACGGAATGGGGTATGAATAGAGATGGAGAGGAAGAAAGGAGGCAGTGATGTCCCTGAGAAAGGGTGGCAGCAGCTGAAAATGACCACCATTTTATTATGTTTCACAATTTTGTAGGGCTTAGCTGGGTGATTTTTCTGTTCTGTGTGGCATTAACTGGGGCTACTCAGCAGTATTCAGCTGGGGAGGATGGCTCATCCAAGGTGGCTTCTCTCACATAGCAGTGTGGCTGGAAGGCTCAGATGCAGACTCATGACTGGTGTCCCTAAAAATGGCTTCTCCATTAGAGGGGAACTCAGGGTGGTTGGGCTTCTTATATGGTGGCTCAATGCTTCCACAGGGACTGTTTCAAGAGTCAGGAAACTGCTAGATTCTTAAGACCTGGGTCAGGCAATAGATCCAACATCACAGTCACAGTGTTCCTTTTGCTGTGTTCTATTGTTCGAAGCAGTCATAAAGCCCACCCACATTAAAAGGGAGGAGACATAAATCTTACCTCTTGAGAGGAGGAATGTAAAAAAAATTATAGATAATAGCGACTCTTGACACAGGGGAAAATGGGTAACTATGTGAGATGATGAACATGTTAATTTGTTCCAATATAGTAAACATTATACTACCTATGTATCTAATAACATCATGTTGTATACCTTAAGTATGCACAATAAAATGTACTTATAAAAAGAATTTGTAGCCATGATCATCTACCACAAGGGGTAGAAGCTCTGTTCCCTGCCCTCTTCCCCAGACCAAGCCCTGGTGAGGAGGAAGAACAAAAGACACCCTAAATTAGCTTGTAAGGTATAAGAGCAGATGGGTACCACTTCTGGGGTTGTGCCTGGGGAAACAGACTCTGAGAAGAGATGGCTGTGCGATGTGCACAGAAAAATGGAGCTTTGTCTAACAGAGTTCCCTGAGTCCCAGCATGGTGCGGGAATGGGGGAATTAATCCCATATGTTCAGGAGCATGGAAGACACACACAAAGAGTTGGTCTCAAAAGGCTGGCAGAGAGTGTCAGATGGGATGTTGGGAATGTCAGTCATGCCCTTGTAGATGGATGACAGCGAGAAATTACATCATTACTCCCCTCACCTCCCACCATCACACCCTCACCTTGATGCCTTGGGTTTATGAAGGGCCTGGGAAATTAGGCAGAGCCCAAGAGAGCAGAATGGAACCTTTTGTAGGTTGGGTTCCTTGGGCAGCAGATTCTGAGATAGAGATTAGCCTGCAGGATGTTAGTTACGGTGTGCTCTTGGGATAAACTCTTGTGAAGGGGAGGAAACAGAAGCAAGACTGAGCAGAGGGAGAAGCTGGGTTGCAATACATTCTCAATGGAGAGCTCAGCCAACCCTACAGGTAGCTCTGGAGCTGGGACGGCCCTTCAGAGTTGTCCTGAATTGGAGAAAGAGAACGCCCCTTCATTGATCAGGCCTTGGTTGCAGCCGCAGGGAAAGGGAAGCTGACCTTAAATGAGGAGGCTCCCTTTGGCTAGGCCAGTCTCCAAAGGGGCTGAAAGCTGAGGGCTGACTCCCAGCAGCCAGGGAAATTTTTCTTTATCATTAAAGGGAGATCTGGAAGCACATTTCCAGTATCTACCACTGGACTTATCATAAAAATTATAATGAGCCATAAAATGATGAAAAAATTTCATTTCTTGCCACCTACATTTGTGAACTGTGATTCATGCCTCCAACATGTGAATTCCATGAGTTCCAGAACAAGAGCCATATGAGCTGTTACTCTGACATAACAAGACTGGTGATCTTCTCTGCACCTCTTAGAAAGAGGGAAGGCCCCTCATCTTCCTTCCTTCCCCACAGTCCGTCCCAGCTCCAGAGCTACCTGTGGGATTGTCTGAGGTCTCCATTGAGAATGCCTTGCAGGCCAGCTTTCTCCCTCTGCTCAATCCTGCCTGCTCCCATCTACTGCCCTCCGCAGGAGTTGATCCCAACAGCACCCCCTAACAAACATCCGGCAGGCTAGTCTCTATTTGCCTATAAACTGCCAAATGTCATGTGCAAGTGGGGGATTGTTTTTATATTTTCTCCAGTGAAAGAATACAGAGGCGCACAAGACAAGAGCTCCTTATTTCTTGGTTTCCTAGAGCGATGAATCAAGTAGGAGAGAGATGAGGAGGCTTGGAACACAACTGCCTTAGGTCATACGTGAGCCCTTTTGCCAGGCTGTCTGTGAGACATAAGATGTTTATTTTATGCTAGTGGCTACTTAAAATTAAATAATATGTTGTGTCTTGGACCCCTTTACATCTTCAAAATGGGGCTGACTGGTTGTGAGCAGCAAAGACAGACAATAAGCTGGTCAGAAAGCTGAACCAGGTGGTAACATATTGTGCAAGTGAAAACTCCCAGGTTCCTCAGACAGAAACTTTGGGGATTCCTATCCAACAACACAGAGGAAGGATGTCTTCCTGAGGGGGTGTCTTCATTTGTTTGGTCTGATATAACAAAGTGCTGTAGACAGGGTGGCTAATAAACAACAGAAATGTATTCCTTGCGGTTCTGGAGTTACAAGTCCGAGATCAGCGGGCCAACGTGGTCAATTCTGGTGATGACTCTCTTCCCGGTTGCAGACCCGCAACTTCTCATTGTGTCCTCACATGGTGAAAAGAGGGCAAGGGAGTGCTTGAGGGTTCTTTTCATAAGGGCACTGATTCCATTCATGGAGGCTCCACCCTCATGACCTAATCACCTTCCGAAGGCCCTGCTTTTTAATACCATTACGTTGGGAGTTAGGATTCAACATATAAATGTGGGAGAGGGGATACCAGCATTCAACCACTGTAGGGGCCATTGGTCTGTCCGTGCTGCTTAGTAGAGCTTTCTGTGGTGATGAAAATGTTCTGTTCTGTCCAACATGGTGGCCATTGGGCACTTGAAGTATGGCTGGTGTGACTGAGGTGCTGAATCTTCAATTTCACTTAATTTGGCTAGTTGACTCTATTGAACAGCTAGGTCTAGGGTCTTGCTCTCTAAGCGCAATCTGGGGAACAGCAGCACGGACATCACTTGGAAGCTTGAGAGAAAATGCAGACATTCAGGTCCCACTTCAGACCTGTGACTTAGAATCTGCATCTTAGCAAGAGTCCCTAGGGGATTTGTGTGTCTAACTGAAGATGAGTTTTTAAGGCTCCCTCCCCTCACAAAGCCTTACATTCTGTCATCCTATGATCCAATAAGGAGGAGAGTGAACAGAGGATTGGCAAAGAATGGCAAGATTCTAGATTTCAGAAGACAAGAACTGAGTTAGACACAGGCGGTTTCCTAGCAGCGGGTCCTGAAGTGGAGGAATGTTCTGTGAAGGGGTAGCCTCTGGTGGAAATTTTGCTGTAAGCACCCAGGAGAATAACAGGGAATCTGCTCAGAAGACCTGTCCTGCTTGCTCTAAGGACAGCGGGCTCTGATCAGAATCCTCCTGGGTGATCACCCACCAGCCCTTTGAGATGGCTGGGGAAAGCCAGAAAAACCACCCCCTCTTTGCCCCCCGATCTTGTCAAATTCATAATCTTCTCAACTGGTTGGAAAATATCTGTCGTGGTCTTCTTTGGGGGCAATTGCATTTTATTTTATCTTTTGTGTTTTAGATGGATCCTTTTCCTTTTTCCTCTCCCCCATCCTCCACCTGATTTCTACTCTAGTTCTAGCTGTCAAGGCTGTTATTTCAACCCATTCCTACTTGTTTTAATTGCTACATCAGTTTTTTGAGAAAACCCAGAGTTACTGTGATTTCTGTCTGCCCTCCCCCACCTCCCCCACTAGGTTTGATGTCTGTCTTTTTAAACAAGCTTTCCTCGCCTTCATTCTTTCTCTTGGGGCTTGATGCCTGTTTCTTTCTCCACATGGCAGTCATTCTCACTTTTCCTACATTCTTGTTATTTATCTGTAAGAGCCATTAAATCCCCGGCAATAACACCTGCCCTCAGTAGAAGAAATGTTTAACATCACTGTGCTCTAGTGTTGCTTTTGAGGCTGCCACATATTTTTTGAAGAAAAATTTGTGAATATGTCTTATCTCCCCAGGACCTCTCTGTTAGCAAAACAGCAAGGCTTTTCACTGCCCAAGCTAGAAGTCCTTTCCCTTCCCCAAGCTAGGATCAGGGGAAGCCGGAGCTGGTGCCAGCTGAGCGCCACAGAGTGTATAGTGCAGCGCTGCTCAGTGAGGGCTGTGAATAAGACATTAAATTCCATCCCATGTGTTCAGCAAGTATCCACTCACGTATTCAACATGCAATCCTTGTGTGCCTGCTGGGGGCCACAAAGAAGGCTGAGCCACAGTCTGGGCCCCTAAAAACCCACAATTAATTGCAATACCTGCAGGGTGATGCGGGAGCCGTGGAGCCCAGCAGAGGGAGAGGTGATTGCTAATGTTTTCACAAGAAGAGAGGAGGAGTAGAGAAGTGAACCCTGCCCCTGCTCCTCACCTCCCTCAGTCTGAAGACAGGAAGAAGTTATGTGGCTACAGCACTCTCCATTCTCCAGTTGATGTTTGTGGTTTGGAGCTCAGTGGGAGCTGGAGAACAGGGTCAGGAAAACCAAACCTTTCTGTAGGGAGGAGTGGTAGAAGTGAATGGAGCAGGGCTCCATCCAGGGGGTACTATGGGCAGGACTGATGGGCAGATGGCAGGGAAAGAACATTCCCTCTCTTGCCCCTACTCCCCACAGGCCGGCTGGCAGAAGGGCACTACAACAAAAAGTTGCCACTGTGTGTCCTAGACCCCATATAAATACTTTGCTCCACAGTTTGGGGGGAATTGATCATTCAGTGAATTCATTTTCTGGGGCCTGATTTGGACCTGTGCCTTGTAGACTCTGAGCAATAGATAATTGATCATTTCTCTTCTTCTCTCTCTCTCCCCATATGTTTTGTTACATTTTATGGGCCCCGCCAACAGTGTCTAAGCCCTGGGCTCAGACTAGGCTGGCTGAACCTGGAGGGACTTTGAGACAATACAGGTAACCCTGCCCTACCTCAGCAATACTGAGTCATTAGGGTGACTCTGTGTGTGTGTGTGTGTGCGTGCGTGTGTGCACATGTGCGTGCAAGCACAGGCAGTTGCACCCATGCACTGGAATATTTATTTGTAAAAAGCTCCCAAATGATTCTGCAGCCACTGGACTAGACCTACAAAGAGCTGGGTTGTTTCATACTTCTGGTAATTCCATCTTTATTTCTTTTAGGGTCTATTGAGCCTTAACCCATGTGCTCATGATTGGATCACGACACCTAAATGGATTTTGCTATCTGGAAGAAGAGTGGATGCTTATTGAATATCCATTGTGGTAGCCCTTTGACACTGTGGCAGGATGAATGGAGGCCCCAGAGGGCAGGCCTGAGAAGCTCTAGTGGGCTGTGGTTGGGCTCCATGGAAGACTTGGTTTTGCTGAGTAGGGTAGGAAGCTGAGTGGAGTACACCAGACTGCAGGGGGAGGTCAGGACGTAGGTGTGTGGGGAGGGATCAGGTTGTCCAGTGGGAGCATTTGAATACATTCCCCTTTCCAATCCAGCTCCCCATCCTGTTCCCAAATCTTCAATAGAACCTACATTACTCACCAGTGCTTGGGAGATTTTTCAACTTTTAACTAGGTAATATTTCAAACATACACACAATTTGGAGAAAAAATTATGAACCCACATGTATCAGATATTGACCATGTTCAGTGATAGTTCCTATCAATGTGCTCCCCCAATGCCCTCCCAGATTATTCTGCAGCAAATCCCAGAAAGTGTATAATTTTATTCATAAACATTTCAGCATGTATCTAAAAAGATAAATATTTATCTTTAAAAACATAATCACAATACCATTACTGCAGTTTATTTATTTATTGAGATGGAGTCTCACTCTTGTCTCTCAGGCTGGAGTGCAAGGGCACGATCTCTGCTCACTGTAACCCCCGCCTCCTGGGTTCAAGTGATTCTCCTGTCTCAGCCGTCTGAGTAGCTGGGATTAAAGGCATGCACCACCATGCCCAGCTAATTTTTGTATTTTTAGTAGAGACAGGGTTTCACCATGTTGGCCAGGCTGGCCTCGAACTCCTGACCTCAAGTGATCTGCCTGCCTCGGCTTCCCAAAGTGCTGGGATTACAGTCGTAAGCCACCACGACCCACTAGCCATTACTTCATTTAAATTTAATAGTTCCTTATTATATATAGTCAGCATTCATATTTCTCAGATTACTTCAAATTTATTTTATAGTTGGTTCATTTCAATTAAGATCCAAATAAGATTCATGAATTTTAATCAGTCTATATATTTCTTTTAATCAGCAGATGCCCTTTCAATCTCTCTTTTTCTTTTTTTAAAAATTTACATGTTGAAGAAAGTAGGTTGTTCCCCTACAGAATCCTCCATGGTCTGGATGTTGTTGATTGCATCTCCATGGTGAAATAAAACAAGTTCCTCTGTCCCCTGCAGTTATTTGGAAATTGGTGGTTTGATAGAGGTTTGACTAGATTCTGGTTCGATGCTTTTCGGCAAGATTGCTTCATGGGCGTGCTTCCATTAGGGGGCATACGTTGTCCAGCACTCTCTGTTTGGAGATGTGAGCAGTGCCCAAATTGATGCTCAGTGCCCAAATCCACTAGTTCATTAGCAGTTGCAAACTGGTGATGTTCTAATTCCATCATTGCTTCTGCATTTTTGTGCAAACATTCTTCTATAAAGGGAAACTCCCCCTCAACTTTTTAGTTACCCTGAGTAACAGTGTGTACAGGGTAAGCATGTTGCATTTTTCAGTCTTTTCCTTTGCTAACATTCAAGGCAATAAGTCAGTTCCCTAGTACTTTGGGAGCTGTGTTTGTGAATGACAAAGAGCTGAACCTAACCTCTGCAGGAGGAGAGAGGTAGGGGCTGTCAAATTGTCTTAATACCTTTGTAGGAGAAGTGTTAATGCACCCATTTTTCATTTTTCTTTTTTTTTTGCTCTTCTTTTTTTTTTTTGAGACAAGGTCTCACCCTGTCACCCAGGCTGGAGTGCAGTGGCACAATCTCAGCTTACTGCAACGTCCACCTCCCTGGTTCAAGCGATTCTCCCACCTCAGCCTCCTGAGTAGCTGAGACTACAGGTGTGCACCACCACACCTGGCTAATTTTTGCATTTTTTGGTAGATATGGGATTTCTTTCATCATGTTGGCCAGGTTAGCACCCATTTTTTCTAAATGGGAAAATGGAGACTCAGAGGTGGCATGAGTTAGTAAGTGCAGGAGCCTGGATTTTATTTCAGGTCAGTCTGGCTGCAGAGACCAAACTCTACTGTTGTGGCATAGCCCTTTCCCCAGGGTTATAGGGAATCCCCCTAATCCTTGGATCGGGCTGGGAGAAGCTTCTTCCTTCTCTGGCTTGCCAGAAACCAATAATCTGTAGTCTGAAAAAATGACACGTGTATCCCTGAGGCCTAAGAATACTCTTAATTAAAATTGCTTTTTTAATCACAATTATAACATTGTATTGTTTGATTTCAGAATACTTGTGTTGTTGTTTCCGAGAGTTAAACCTCAGGCTAGGCTACTTTAATCAGATTTATGTGACTCACTTAATGCAGTATAATACAATGATATCATGATTTGCAATCCTGTGGTACATAATAAACGTAATTGGCACATGTGAGTGAAGGAAGCTTGTACTGAAAGGGACTTATTTATAATGGATTCTGGGGATTAACCATAGGAATGAAGGGATTTACTGAAAGTGGAAGGCTAATTTCAGGTCATAAAAAACATTCGCATAGCAACACCATGTGTTTAATTGGTAGTTGCATGAAGAACCATCAAAACATCCAGCGAATGAATGCATTAAAATTACCTATCAGGGTGCTTTCTGTTGCAAGTGACTCAAATTGGTGTGAACATGGGCTCACAGGATTTATTTACTAAACTGTCCAGGGGTAGATCTGACTGGACTCGAGAACTCAAAAGCTGTGTTCAGGACCTGGTTTCTCTCTTCATTTCAGGGCTCTGCTTACTTTATGTTGAATCCATTTTCACAGACTCTCCTCTGTGGTCCCAAGATGGCAACTGCCAGCTTCTAGCTTTTGTGGCTACAGACTTCTTGGTTGGTATTAACAGGAAAAAGTAAAGGGCCTTTGTTTAATTTTCATTAAGGCTTATTGGTCCTCAATGGGTCATGTGCTTGTCCCCGAGCTAATCACTATAGCCAGGGGAATGGGATGCACTGATTGGCACAGCTCTAGGTCACATGCTCCAACCTTGAGTCTAGAGGTTGAAAGTGAGTAGATCCTAAAGGAAAAAAGGGTGGGGCTATCAGAAGTGTTAATGAAAGATGGGAAGCAAAACCAGCAAATTCCATTTTAGTCTGATCTAGGAAATTCTGAGATGGGTTCAAAGAAGGGATTCAGGGGTCTGTGGGTTCCCTGAAATTGTAGTTACAAGTTGGTGTTAATGTCCATTTTTCAGGGAGAGGAGCCATGCTTTGATTAGATTATCAAAAGGGTCCATGACCCAAAAGAGTTAGCTATTCTGAGATAAAGGTGGATATTGAACAAGACTGAATTGCTTTTTAAAACTGAGACTTCATATTTGAACCACCTATTGGAATGCTGTCCATAGAAGAGGTAGTATTTGCTCTTAAGCTGACTTTCATCAAATAAGGATGAACCCACAGGGATTATCAGAGATAGTAAATACTGATAAGAATGTTGTTTATATCATTTCTTTAGGTTCTAGAAGTTACAGATGCCTTTTTCTTCCAAGAAAGCTCTAATGACTGGGTCCACAGTGTAATACAGGTTGCCAACTCTTCAGATGAAACAGTATCTCTAAGGACCATAACAGGCTTTGTCAAGGTTGGAGCTTGCGACCTAAGGCTGCACCAATCAGCACATCCCATGCCCCTGGCTACAGTGGTTGGCTCTGGGACAGATTTGTTGAGTCAGAAACCCTGGGGGTGAGACACAGAAACCTGTGTTTTCACAAGCCCTCCTCTTACCCTACTCAGCTCCCCAGTTTGATAACTGCTGCTCTAAGAGACCTTTAAGTGTGGAATGTCTCTTCCAGTATCTCTGTGTCTCTGTGGATAGGCTTTCGCTTTATCCACAGAGGGCAAACTCATGCCCTCGCTGGGGAGCTGGCTGCCACCTGCTCTCCTCAGAGCCTGCCTCAGTGGCCCCTGTTTGCCCGGGGATGGAGATCTGCTCATTCGGGGTGAGTAAAGGCCCTTTGGGAATTATTTCCTTGTGTTAATTCCAAAGCCTCACACAAGCTGATATTTTTCTGCTAATCCCAGGCCGGGGCCCAGCATGTGCATTGTTGACACCAGATAATGCAGTCTTCTGGCCGATACAGTGGCGGATGAGCAAACACTGGGCGGCCAGCAGAATCCCTGACTTCCTGAATGTCTGCAATCACAGATTCATTGAAGTTTAAACGCACTGAGACCTACCACCATTGCCCTTTGCGTTCGCCAGGAGATAAGGTTATCCATGAGCGATCATTGTAAATAACCACCCCTTATTTCCCCTCCAACTTGCACTTTGGATTTTAATCAGGTTCAAAGCCTGCCTGGCATTTTGCTTATTTTCCTTATCTATATGACTCAAAGGCTATCCCCGGGATGCTTAGACTTTAGTGTGTACGCCAATCACCCAGGGATCTTGTTAAATGCAGATTCCGATTCAGTCAATCTGGGATGGAGCCTGAGATTCTACATTTCTAACAAGCTCCCAGGTGATGACGGTGCTTCTCCAAGGTGTGCACCTCCTGTATGTATCAAAGGGCTAGGCCAGTGGCTTTCCACCCTGGCTGCATATCGGAGTCACTTGGGGAGTTGTAGGAATACTGTCTGGGTCCTACTCTCAGATGTTCATTCAGATCTAGCTGGTTCAGGGTGTGACTCCCTAGGTGACTCTGATGTACACTCAGGCTTGAGAACTGCTGGGCTGACCTGCTCACCCTTCAACCTCTGCCTAGTGGCTCCTCCTCAACCTGCCAGTGTGGGCTGCTCATACCCCCTCTGCACTGCACCCCTGCGCGCTCTTTTTCCTTGTCCTTGGCATTCATGGAGACCTTGTGGTAGACCAGGAACTTTCCATACAACCTGAAGAGATTAGCACCACTTTCATTTTGCACGTAGGGACACTGAGGTTTGGAGAGTGACATTTCTTGTCCTAGGTCACAAGGCTATTAAGAAGCAGTGTCAGGACCCTGCCACATCTCTTGTCTCTGGAGCATAAAAAGCAGCTAAGTGTGTGTTTAAAAGGATGACCTCTGGAGGAGCCATTACTTACTAGTTGTGTGACCTTTGGTCCTCCTCTGTAAAATGGGGGGTGGTACAAGTACCCATTTCTCAGGACTCTCGGGAGCATGCAATGAAATGACCTGTGTAAACCATGGCCCCAAGGCCTGAACCCTGGAAAGGTTTCACTATTTCTCAACACCATGTGGTTTCTCCTTGGTACTTCCTATGGGCCCTTCTTTGGCACTGGGGAGAAAGGTACAAGTATGAGATGGGTGTGATTTTTTTTTAATTAACGTTTTCGAATGTGTTTCCTTTGCCCCATGGGGCCTTGCAATGGAGGTGGTGGATTCACCAGTGTTGGTCAGTTGATAAAATTTACACTTTAGTCACTGGAAGATGATCATACTCTGTTTCATATTAGAAACAGAAGTGTCATACACATATAGGTAATTACTCAGTTGGAGTCATTCGTTCATTTATTGGTTGACTTCTGTTCGCTTAGACCTCATAAGTGACTGAAGACCACTCAGCCTGAATCCTCCAAACCATGGGCCGGGCTTGCTCAGCTGCTTATTTTCCCCATGCAGCGGTGTGAGGGGTGAGGAGGTGGGGGCTCTATCTCAGGTCTATCTCATGTATTCACGTAACTTCTGTTAGAGGCTCCACAACCAAGACATTTCCATTTTTAAAGTCCTGGGTAACCCTCAGTCCAGATAAACTGGGACAGTTGCTCACCATAGTCACATAGGTCTGGGGCTATGTCCCTTCTTTTCCTGACCCTGACTCCTTAGTGCCTTTCAGCCTTCTTTCCTCATGGAGGTCTCTTTGGGGCAAGGTGGTGCCTGCTGTTTTTTCTCATCCCCTTGTGATGTGGGCTCATAAGCCCCTCATGACTGGGCACTGTGTTTCTGCCTCCCCCAGGCTGGAACCTCTGGGTGGCGATGGGTCCCTGCCTGCTCCCTCACAGTATGTCTCTTGGCACAGCGTGATGTCTTTCTCCATTTCAGTGCATTGTGGGCAGCTGAGGGTGGCTTTGTCTTGACATGGGTGACAAAGAGAATGTTCATAAAGGTAAACACCTCCACTTTCCTCCTTTAACTGGCCTTTCTCAAGGCTGCAAACAGGTTTTGCTTCTGACAAGCACTCAATGAGTACACAGAAGCAGGGCTATTTTATTTTTGATGCCAGTAGAATATTTTAAACTAGGCAAGCAACACCACAGCTAAAAATGCCTAGATTAGAAAATAAACGTGTTGCAGATTTACACAAATCCTTAGAGTCAGTCAGCAATGCTTTCAGTAGCAAGGAACAATAGTGGCCAAAGGGAGCTCACACATCAGAGCTTTGCTTTTCTTGCGTAAGAAAGAGTCTGGAGGTAGGTAGCTACTGATATTGGCTCAGGGGCTCAGTGATGTCAGGCTCTGAACTGGTATCAATGCCATCCTTAGACTCCTTATGTCAAAAAATGATGGCAGCAGTTCTAAACATCATGCCTCAGGCAGCTGAGTTCCAAGAGGAAGCAGGGTTGCCTAGAACAGGGACCCTTTCCTTTCTTGTCTCTCTTACCGAAGAGGAAACCATTGCCAGATGTTCCCCTCCCCAACACAATTCTCCTTACATCCTACTGGCCAGAACTTGGTCATATACCCACCCATAGGCCAGGGACAGGTCCTACCTTCTTTGAGATTAAGGAATCTCTGCCCTGTGCTTAAACAATTTTGGGGTTCTTTTAGGGAGGACCGGCTTTGGCTGCATGAACAAAATTTATTTCCAACCCTCTGTCTTTGGAACCCAGAAGCCTTGGATTCTGGTTCTGGTCCTATGACTGCTTTGCTCATGTGTGAACAGCAAGCTGGACAGGATGCATCATCCTCAAGCCCTGATATGGCACCTCTGGGCCACTTGGAAAGGAAGCAAGGAGGATAAGCTAGTAGTGAAAGATTCTGTGTGAGATTGCTTTTTTTTCATCAATGGCTTCACAGCAAGAAATGATTTTGAAATGTGTAAACTAGATTGCTTTAAAGGGGACCTTCTACCTCAGATGTTTCTGAGTGTCTGTAGGATAGGCCGGCCAGCATCTTTTCTTGTCTCCAGGCACTTTTTGCAGATATTGTACAGTTACAGATGCAGATACAAATGTAATTATAGACTTCAGTATCTGATGATGTCTGCAAAACAGATGTAGATCTATCTGTTGGGGGAAGGCTCCTGGGATGTCCAGCTAAGGCCTTCAGCCCCGTGACAGCAAGTGAGACTCAAGCATTCAGGGCTGGCTGCACATCCCCAAGTCAAAGGTGGCTGAGCAGGGCCCCAATTCAGGGCTCCTGACTTCTGTAAGAAACTTGAGACTTGAACCAGCCGACTCTATCTCACTGTTGAATTACAGCTGACAAAAGGTCTTTTTTAAAAAAAACAAGCTGTGCAGGAACAGTTGGTAGGGTCCTCCTTGGGCATGCATTTCCATATTCTGGAGCTAAAGACAGACTTACTATATGTTCAAGTGCTCTCTGCTTGTAGGAGGAGGGGTCCCCTGAGCTTTGCTGGTGGTCTTAGGACAAAGGAGGTTCATGACTGATGTCTTTCTCTGGGATGTCAGGCCTGGGGAATGGAAGCTGAGCAGCCAGTGGTTCTGCAGCTGACAGTAATCTGCCCTCTGGTATTCTCCAGAAAATCTTGGAGTTAGGAGGTCAGTGTGGTGGTCACCAAGCAGCTTTTGTTTAAGGCTTCGTTAAATGTTTGGCTTTCATAATGTAGTCACTTTACCCTGAGAGATTTGAGATAAAGTCTTTCCCCTAATTTTGATCATCCTGTCTAGAAGAAACCGGCCCACCTTTCCTGGCAGCGTCCTCCTTCTCTTTTTGTTCTTTTCGTAATCAAATTATGTCACATGAAATGAGGTGGCCGAATGCTACTGGTTGGAGAGGGGAAGGGGAAGCAAATTCTGTTCCTCCTTTTTATCCCTCTTCTTCTTCCCCTTTACCACCACTTCCTCCTCCTCCCCCCTCTCCTTTTTCTCCTCCCTCTTCTACCTTTCCCCCTTTCCTTCTCCCTCTTCCCTCCTTTTTCTTATTTTTATTATTAAAACATAATATATTGAGCATTTAATATGTGTCAGGCACTATCTTAAGTATTTTACATATATTTATCTCAGTTAATTCCCCCAACAAGCTTCTGAGGTAGATTCCATTATTATCCCCATTTTGCAGTGGAGGAGTTGAAGCTGGAGAAGACAAATCATGTGCTCAGGGTTGCACAGCCAGGAGGTGGTAGAGCTAGGACTGGCTGACTTTAGAGCTCCAGTTCTTTTTTTATCCCTTAAAAAAATTCGCTTATTTTTCATGTTAAAAGGGTGGTGTGATGGGCACCTCTCTGCCCCCTGGCCAAGTTTGCCGGCTGACCATCCTGGCACTCCTCTTCCACGTATCTCTTCTTTTCAATATATACAGACACTTCCTTTTTGCCAAGCCACCTTGGCAAAACAGTTGTTTGCACACAAATAAAATTTTACCCTTAAACACTTCAGTTGGGTCTCCCAAAAATAAGGACAATTGCCCTCCTAACCTCAATACCATAATTAACCCAAGAATATCAGTTTTATTTCAGTTGCACCACTCAATGCATAGTCCATACTCGGATGCCCTCAGGGGTTCCCCCAAATGTCCTTGATAGCTATTTTTAAACATTAAACCCAGAATTCAGTCAAGGTTTATTATGAATTGTCTTTGGCTATTATGAAACTTCGGCTTCCCCTAGTGAAGTATAGTTCCTACCTCCCTCCGTTCTTCACGATCCTGAGTCCTGTGGACAGTGAGTCTTTAGAACATCCTGTTTATAATTCAGTTCTGCAGTTTGTCTCTTCATGATTACTCAGGTTAAATGTTTCTGGTAAGAATGCCCCAAGGTGATGTTGTATGCCCCCTGCATGACATCAGGGATGCATAAGGTCAGGGTCTCCCACTACCTGACATCCTGGTCAGAGGGTGTCCTCCAGATTTCTCCATGTGAAGCACAGCTCTCTCTTTGTAATTCATACAGGCTGGGGAGGGAGCAAAACTGTTATCAGTCGGGGGTCTTTGGTTGTGAGTGACAGAAAACTCATTCAAACCTGCTTCCACACAAAATGGGAATTTATTGTCCCAAGTCACTGGCAAGTACAAGGAGTCTTCTGGCTTTAGTTTGCGGGATCCAAAGGTTCAACATCATGTCATCAGGTGTCAGTCTTTATCCTCCATCTCTTACTGTTTTCCTTTCTACTGGCCTCACATACAGGCAGGCCCTTTCTCCATGATGGAAAAAGTGATCATAGCTCCAGGCTCACAAATCGTTACAGTTAGCCATGACAGGAAGAGACAGCTCCCTTTACAAAAGATTGCAGCCTCCAAAGCCCAGGGCTGCCACTGGCTGGGGTCTTATCCCATCTCTGTCACTGATTGGCTAGGCCTGAGTGATCACTTCTAATCCTTGGTGCTGGAATCAGCACGCGTAGCCTAATTACTTCGTCTTCTCTGTGTCTCACCCCGAAGAGGGTAGGAGTATGAATGAAGGCAGCTGCCTGTGTGGCTGGACATGGGGAGCCTCAGGGAAATCCCCTGCCCCCAGAAAATCCTGACCTTGGGTAGTTCTGGAACCTGTACCTGTTGATCTGAAGCCTAGGGCCCCAGGGTCTGGGGGTGTATGTGTGTGTGGTGGCAGCAAGGGGATGCAAAGGGCGTGGGCCCATCAGCAGGGGAGAAGGATTCAATGACTGCAAGCACAGGGCTTGGGCTGTGGGTTCTAGGCCTGGCTCCCCGACTTGTGGCTCTGTGGTCCTGCTTGTGCCAACTCTCCTCATCTGTCAAATGGATCTAAGAGCATCTGTTGTGCTTTTCTCTAGGTCCACTGTTGTAAGGATCCAAAGAAATTATGGTCATGTGATACTTTGTAAATGTATAGGTGTTCTAGGTCTGTAGAGATATGGCCCTTCATTCTATGCAGAGAGCCTGGCCATTGGTCTTGTCGTCAGTGTGTTTCCAGAAATCCTTCACTCTCTTCCCGTGATAACCATAGTCAGCCCCCTTCATGTCAGGTGGCAATCTGGGGGCTTAAAGAAAGGCGGGTGGCACTCTGCTGTGTCAGGTGAGGAAGCTGGAAGATAGGAGCCTGATCCACCACTGTGTCCCTCACAGAATGAGTTCCCAATTTCAGTTTTCAACTGAAAGTATAAATCAGATTCTTCAGTTTGTCACTGTGGTTGGAAGGAATTCATTAAGTTATACTGGAGATTTTCAGGGCTGTAGTTTTTACTTGTTAACAAATCAAGCAAATTAACGAATTATTATTTTTAGTTACAGTAGACGTCATTTGATAAAGACTTGGCCAATGAAAGCAGGGCATGGTGCTGATCACGTGCAGCAGGCGGGGTATGGGGCAGGAGACCTAGGCTGGCCAGTCGAAGGGGCGTGCCATCCTGGGTCCTCTGGTACTCAAGTTTGCCCAGGCGCAGGAAGAACCTGCATGAGAATAAAGCTAGCATGAGGGAAAACAGAGAGATAGGGAGAGGAGGTTACTCAAAACTTTGAGTTCTTGGATCCAGCCATGTTAAATCTGTTTTGGATTGAGTTTGTGTGTGTGTGTGTGTAACACACATATATATATACACATATGTATATGTGTATATATACACACATATATGTATACGTATGTATCTATGTACATACGTATACATATATACACATACATGCATATATACTTATATAATTTGTATTGTTAGTTTGTGTTGGGTTTCCTATTACTTGCAATGGAAAAGCCTAAGGCACTGGTTATATTTTGATTCCAGATGTAACAAAATTTTCCCAAATGATAAAATCCATAACTCCCAATTTGGAGTGCCACTCATGTACACCTTCCTCCTCCTCCTCCTCCCCCTTTTCTTTCTTTCTTTCCTTCTTTCTTTTTCTTTCTTTCTTTTCTTTCTTTCTTTCTTCCTTCTTCTTCTTTTCCTCCTTCTCCTCCTCTTCCCTCTCCCTCCCCTCCTCCACCCCTCCTTCTTCTCCTTCTTCCTCTTTCTCTTCTTCTTCATCCTCCTCCTCCTCATCTTCTTCTTCCTCCTCACAATGATCCAATCTTGTGAACATGAAAGAATCTCAGGGTACATAGTTTTAACATATGTATGTTAATATTTTAGTTTAAATTTGCATTTGGAAAGTATTTTAAGAATAAAAATGCAACACAAAAGGAGAAACATTTCCAATGATCTAAAAGAGGCAATCTCTTTGCAAAGTAGTATATATAAAGCATCACCCAGGCAAGGCAGCAGGGTGGTTGGGGACAGTAACCTCTTAAGTAAGGCAACTGGCTTCTTGTAGCTTGTGACCTTAGAGAAGTCATGTAATTTCCCTGAGCTCAATATATTTACCTATAAGCTGAGGCTGAGAAGGTTGCTGTGAGGATTACATAAGATGATACATAAAAGGCTCAGCCCAGAGTGTAGCATACTGTAAGTATTTAATAGATGCTAGGTATTATTTTTGTAAGGTGTTTCTTTTATACAGGGTAGTAAGATGCTACATCTGTGTCTCATAGTGTGGTAGGCTGGGTAACCAAATTGATCCTTCTGTGGAACAAAATTGAAAATGCTGCACAAAAATTTTATGAGAAAAAAACAAAAACAAAACACTCCAGCCTAAAATTCAGTGACAGTGGAATCCAGAGAGGTAAGTGGATTACCGCAGCTGGCTTTTGACTTGAAGGCACAGCTTTGTGATGCTTTGGGGAGGAGAGGTGGAACCCAGCTGGAGATCCCCTATAAACCTGGGGCTCCGAAGCACTCTACATTCATGCAATGTGAGCTAGTGCCTGCCCTGGGGACTGTGAGGATGATGGCTTGTCTTAAACCTGGGTGCCGAGTGACAGCAGAGAAAGAATTTTTGTTTCTTCTGATAAGTCTTTGCCACCAGCTAGACTGAACAAATAGACCATAAGATCATACCCACGGCAGACCTCAGATACTGGAAAAATGAGTCGCAGGATAAAATATGTGTGTTTACTATGGTTCCTAGAAAATAAAGCAAGGTTGAAAACCAGAGTAAAAAAGCAGATTGGAAAAAGAGCTAAATGGAATGTATAAAAATGAAAATCAAATTAATGAAACAAAGGCAGGGTGTGGTGGCTCATGCCATCCCAGCACTTTGGGAGGCTGAGGTGGGTGGATCGCTTGAGCCCAGGAGTTTGAGACCAGACTGGGCAACATGGCAAAACCCTGTCACTACAAAAAATACAAAAATTGGCCAGGCATGGTGGCACACACCTGTAGTTCCAGCTACTCAGGAGGGTGAGGTGGGAGGATCACTTGAGCCCAGGAGGCAGAGGTTGCAGTGTGCCGAGACTGCACCACTACACTCCAGCCTGGGTGACAGAGTGAGACCCTGTATCAAATAAAAACCAAACCAAACAAAAACCCAAAAAACAAAAAATGAAAACCCCCCACAAATTAATGAAATGGAAAACTCAATTCGTGGATTTAACCGTGGATTTAACATTCCTGAAGAGAGAATTCCTGAGCTGCCAGATAGACCTGAAGAAACGATCCAGGATGCGGTCCAGAGATACAGACATGAGAAATATGAGACATTGACACACAGAGGGTTGTAGTGAGGTGACAGTGCCTGAGACTGTCTCAGAAATAATGAACGTATCTGATTGACAGATTCAGGGAACTCAACAAATTTCAGGATAAATAAGTAGAAAGAAATCCACTGGAGCAAAGGACAAAGAGAAGAAGAAGCAGCGTGCCCAGACTATCACATGGAGCAGCATCTTGGCTCCTGAGAGCAGGTAGCAGGGGCTGAGAGCACGACTTCTGGAATGGAACCCTAACCCTGTCATCTGCCCTGATTAGGCAAGTCATTCCTAAGCCATAGCTGTTTCTTCATGAAATGTGCATAATAATCACGATAATAGTTAACTGTTGGGAGGATTGTGAGGATTAAACGACCTAATTCATATGATTCCCTTAGCCGTATGCCTGACATGTTAACAAGACTCAACAAATGCCAGCCTCCATTCTCTGTTCTCCAGGAGGTAAAGTTTTCAGTATCTCCAAAGGCACTGGAGAGTGGGGTTGCTGGTGGGCAGGTGGCAGAGACAACCAAAGAGGGGAGGGGCTGTCTCGAGCACACTCCACCCTACCCTGCTGGTGGTCCCCTTGCCCATCCTCCACACCATTTCCACATCTCTTGCTCGGTGCAGGCTTCTTTGTCCCCAACCTGCTGCACCCTAGGCAGGTGGGCTCTCTTCTCTTTGCCCCCACAGAACTGTGAATGAACTTCTTTTATGGTGTTTCTTACAGGGCTGCTGATGATTATTTTTTAACCTGTGTAAGTACCACACTGTGCTATGAGCTCACTTTGATGCGCCTAACACTTGCCACATTTTCTAGCACATTTTTTAGGGTCTAAGAAGGATTTTCAGGTGCTTGGATGTGGCCAATATCATAAGCCATAGCTCTAAGAAAGAGAGGATTCTGCCCAGTTTGCTCAGTGTATACAGCCAGTGCACTAAACCCCATTGGTAACACAAAGCCTATTCCATCCAGTCACGCCCAGTAACTCAACAGGGCAAATGACAGGGCAGCAAACCTTGGGGTTTTTGCCTGGGGAGGCCCCTGCACCATGAGGGCTCCTAGGTCAATTATTCTGGGAAAGGTAAATGTCGTATCAGAAAAGAAGGGCAATTCCCTTCCCTCTGGGAATAAGACCTTTGCTGGAAGTTGTGTGATTGCAGTACAGCTTGCCCAGTCGATTTCGTAGAACAGTTGGTACTTGTCAATAGGCTCCAGAGCAGATGGCCCATGTGCTAAGGGCCCAGACAGATGGTTGCCTGGAGGCACAGGCCAAAGCGAGAGCATGGAGCTGAGGGGATGTGTCCGTTATCAATTGCTGTGTAACAACCCCCTCACCCCAGACTTACAACAGTGGCTAAAAGCAAGAAATATTCATCATTGCTTACTAGGCTGAGGGTTAACTGAACACTTCTGCTTATCTCGACTGGACTTGATTGATCATGGCTGTCATCATTCATGTATCTATGGTCAGCTGGGGGCTGGCCAGCCCAGGGTGATCTTGTATGTGTGGCAGTTAACTGCCATCCACTATAGCAATAGGGGTGAATGGTGCCACTCCTCTCTTGCAAGATGAGGCCAGGCATGTTCATGTGGTGGAGGTAGAGCTCAGGGTGAGCAGTGGCCACCAGGCTTCCTGAGGCCTAGGATCAGCTCCACCTCATTCCCCTGTGATCTACTGTCAGAGCAAGACAGGCCAACCCAACTCCTGGGGTGGGGAGTAGATGGCACCCCTTGATGGAAGCAGCTAAGTTACAAAGCCAAGGGGCATGGATACAGAGAAGATTTTAAATTGTGGCCTTTTTTTTTTTTTTTCCAAACTGTCTACCACTGTGGATGAGGGGAACATTTCTGCTATTATGCCTTCAGAGGTGGGAGTTTCTGCAGATGGAATATTTCTCGATTAACTGATTTCTGTGAAAACACCTTGGTTCTCTGCCAACCAGTCTCCAGCTGAGCCAACGCTAAAGATTGTTGAGAAAATAGGCATGTATGGATTTAAGCCTCAGTGTTTATGGCCTGGTTTTAGTTTTTCTTTTGTGATTCTCTACATTATTAATTTTCAACTAATCGACTAATTACCAGTTCTAATTGAGTCAGCCAGAAAGACTACTGTGTTTTCAAACGGCCAATTTGCCCTCAATCATCTCAATGTCTCTTAACTTTTGGAACTGAAAAGGATCTTAAAGATAACCTAGTCTGATGCCCTCAAGTCACAGATGAAGTTGCCCAGGCCCCAAGAGAGGATGTCCTTGACCATGGCCCTATGGTGACTAGAAAACCTAAGTAAGGGCTTCTCCCACTATTCCACCTAGAAGGCAGTCCTATGGGGGCCCAGAAGAATACTGTAGCAGGCAGAATACTGATCTCCCAAAGGTGTCCTAATGAAGCCATGCCCCAAAGAATTAAAGGAACCAATGACTAACAGAAATTCTTGAGTTTGCAGCATGGCAGGTAAGAAAAGAAACAACTTGCTGAAATACTGAAACTCCCTCTCCTTATGAGATAAAAGAACTGGCTGAAATCAGCTGGAACCAAGATGGCCGACCGGAGTCTAGGCAGAACAAGCTTGCTGATGCCACAGACTAAATTTCTAACTTTATACAAAGTTAGTATAAGGCATACTTTATACTAACTTCCCCTAAAATAGTACGGGAGACCCATAAAAGAGTATGAAGAGATAACTGCACATGACCCAGGACTTTCCAGCCCTTCCTTTTCTTCCACCAAATCACCTTCTAATTTTAGAATCCACTCCCTAAACTCTTTCTAATAAAAATCCTGCATTGCAGGGTGACAGATTTGAGGTTGACATTGCTGTCTCCTTGGAAATTGACACTATATTGACAATATATTTAAAATTAAATATTTATATTTCAATAAAAAGCCTTTTCTTAAACACCCAGTGTCATAGTGTTGGCTTCCAAGGCATTGAATCCCTTTTGTTCAGTAACACTAACCCCTGGAACCTCTGACTATGTTAGTTTGAATGGCAAAAGAGACTTTGCAGATGTGTTTAAGGTTAAAGACTTTGAGAAGCAGAGATAATCCTGGATGGTCCAGCTGGACCAATCTAATCATGAGTCCTTAGACGTGCAAGGGGAGGAAGAAAAGTGGGTCAGAAAGATACAATGACAGAAGAAGAGGCAAGAGAAATTCAAAGTGTGAGAGGGTTTGACTCACCTTTGCTGGCTTTGAAGATAGAGGAAGGCAACAGAGCTAAGAAATGCAGACAGTGCTCAGCAGCTGAGAATGGCCCTTAGCCAACAGCCAGCAAGGAAACAGGGAACTCAGCCCTGCGACTGCAGAAACTTTATTCTGCCAACAACCTCAATGAGCAAGGAAATGAATCCTCTTCTAAAGCCTTTGGAAAGGAGCACGGCCCTGCTGACACCTTAATTTTAGCCCTGTGAGACCCATTTCTGACTTCAGGGCTATAGAACTTTAAGATAGTAAAATGTGTTGTTTAAGCCACTAAATCTGTGGTAATGTACTTCAGCAGCAATAGAAAACTAATACAAATGTGATGGTGACAGACCCTCCCTTTTTCAGAATATCCTGGTGCATAGCAACTGATGTCATAGAAAGGGTTCTAGAAGAGCATGTCATGGAGAACTCTTGGGTGCAGACAAGTGGATGATTAATGAAGTAGCATCTGAAAAATCCAGGGAACCAAATGTAGGTGGAGCAACTTCCCTGCGACATACGTCGAAGCTGCTGCAGTGGCTGTTCTTCCCCTCCCCTTGGAAAGGCACCAAAAGCCACCCTTTGGAAGGGCTGGTGGACTGGTAGGTGGGTATATGGTGGGCAGGAGGGTAACAGGCATGACAACACCCAGCTGCAGGAGGTGCTCATCAGCAAATTCACTTATTGCTCATTTGATGACAGTTCAGTTGGGAAGAGGAGGTTTTCACTCATTCGTTCAACAAAGTTTCATTGAGAACCTACTCTGTATTAGGTTCTGTTCTAAGTTCTGGGGATAATGAAGAGAAAAAAACAGACCAGGTTTCTGCATTCCTGGTGCTTACACTCAGGTATGGAAGAGAGAAAATAAGCAAGTGAACAGATAAATGAACAATGGAATTCCTGATATTGATTAATGGTATGAAGAAAATAAAGACCGTCTTTTTTGATGGGGCAGTGATCAAGGAATCTTCTTTGAGGTAGCGAGCTCATATGTAGTGGTCAGGGCAGTTATGTTCCAGGTAGAAGGAATTGTTGGTGCAAAGGACCTGAGGGGAATGAAATTGGCATATTCAAGGAAAAGAAACGTGCCAGGTGACTATGGCAGAGTGAAGGTGATCAAACGAGAGAGTGATGTGAGTTCAGACCGCAGAGGTGCTCAGAGCTGCATCAGAAAGTCTTGTCAGCCAGGCTGAGGAGTGGACACCTTATTCAAAGTGCAAGGGGAATCCACTGGAGATTAGTGATGTGACTGGACATATGCTTTATAAAGCGCCTTTCCAACTGCTGTGTGGGCAGTGGGTTTAGGGGAACAGAGAGGAGTAGGTAGTAGAGGAGTGTAGTTAGAAAACCTACACCTTAGAGTTGATGGTGGTCTGGATTAGGAAGATGGCAGAAAAGAAGATGACAGGTGAATAGGTTCTGGAAGAAGTATAGATGGCACACCCTGATGAACTGGCTTCTGCGGGAGAGGGGAGGAGAGGACTCAGTATGCCTTCTGTGAGTTGAGATGAGGCCTGCCCTTTGGAAGACAGACATTACCAGAAAATGTTGTTTGCTCTGTTGGGAAATGAAACATGCACTGAGAATCACTTTTTTAAATTATTATACTTTAAGTTCTGGGGTACATGTGCACAACTTACAGGGTTGATACATAGGGATACAAGGGCAGGGGTGCAACCAGAGCTAAGAAAAATGTCCGCAAGTAAAATCTAGTGCTGTGCATATTTAATCCACTTACTCTTCAAATCAACACAATTAAGTACTGTTATAATCTGTGCTTCAGATGAGGAAACTGAGGAGTCGAGAGGTTGAGTAATTTGTCTAAGATCACTAATGGGATCGCTGATATCTCAGCCATTGAGGGGTAAAGCCGGAACTTGGACCCACGCAATCTGATTCCCAAGTCTGAGCTCTTAAATGCAAGGCCCTCCTAGATACTGTATTTGGTGTACTGGCCATGTCTGCAACTAATCATGCAGCTTGAGAGTTTGAACAAATGTTTGAAAGTATAATTCTTCTAATTCATGAATATACTTATTTCTAACTTTTGCCCAAGTTTGACATTTCTCAACAGGGAGCAATTTTGTCTCATAGGAACATTTTTGTCTGACATAACTTGAGGGCATCTAGCTACTGGCATCTAGAGGCCAGGTGTACTCCTAAACGATTCCAATGCACAGGATGTTCCCAGAACAAAGCATATTCCAGCCCACGTGCCAAGGTTGAGAACCCCTGGTGTAGGTGTACACAGCCTAGAAGACGTGCACCTGCGAACGGTGACAAACAGGAAGGTGCAATGAATTGGCCAGTTGATATATAACGATGGAGTGCTAGGGGCTATGGTGTATTCCAGGAGGAAGATGAGTTCCAATTTCCAGTTGGACATTCTAGTCTGAGGAATGGGATAGAGCACAAAACAAGACAATCACCTGCAGGGTGTCATGGAAAAAATCTGAGAGCAATAGGGGCTCAGAGGGAAAATGGAACTTTTATGGAGGATCCATCAGGGTCCAAGAAGTTGGCACCTGGGGTAAGGCCTCAAGATGGAGCAATATTTGAATGGGGAAAGGCATGGTAGGGCCCTGTGCATTGGGAAGAACCATGCATGAGGGCACGTGTGCCAGAGGAATGCAGTGGGGAGGTGCAGAGGCATCCAGAGAGGGAGCGCCACGAGAATTCCGAGTTTACTGAATAGATTCGTCCTGATAAAGGGTGGATGGGGTAAAGCCAGATCATGGAGGGCTTGGAAAGCCAACTGTGGGTTTGCTGTGGTAAGAAGAGGGGATTAGCAGTGTTCTTCAAGTGACATTTTGTACCTGCTTTGGGGACGTTTCTCAGTCATGGTAGAAAACACCACCTGCATGAGTTGGCCCGGAGGGTTGGAGATGAGAAGGCTGGGCTATGACTCAGCTTGCTGTGAGGAGGCAGTGGGTTTAGATGGTGACAGCCACGTAAAATGGAAAAGAAATGGAGAAGGCTAAACTCAAGAGTCCAATCTTTGAGTGCCCTCCCCTCCCAAGTGACCCCACTTTTAAAGACAAGGAAGCAGAAGCACTGTGAGGCTAAATGACTTGTCTGTTGTCTGGCTAGTATGTGGCAGGTCTGGGCTTGTCTCATTGCATGGGCAGCAAGGGAAAAACTCAGGGGAGTTTGGTTTATAGAAAATCTAGGGACAAGACTGTGTAAAGGACAAAGACACAACTGGGAATAAGACGCATAAGAGGCAGTAGCGGACATAACTCAACAGGTCAGTAGTGGTCCTGCTGGAGTGGTGGGGCCATGATGCTTTTTCTTTTTTTAAATTTCTCTTTTCCATTTTCCAATATGTATTTAATCACCAAAGTCTACTTTTACAATAAAGGGAAGAAAGGTCTTGAGCATCTGTATCTAATGTCAGAGTGAAACGAGTAAGATACAAACCCAGAAGGAGTCAATGGGTTTTGCTGGATGGAAAGAATTGGGGTTGGGAGGGGGGCCTCAAGAGTGCAATTTCCTTAGAAAATAGGAGGTCAAGAGGAGGAGAAGGGGTGGAGTTTCAGGTGTCCCAGATTTGCAGTGACACAAAGCAGAGAATTAGGATGGGAAGAAGTGTCATGCCTTACCAGGTGAGATTCCTATTTTTCTGATGACACTGAAGTGTGCTCCACCCCCATCCCCACAGTGCCCTTCTTTCCCTTCAGAGGACCAGTGGCCCTGTGACTCTGCTCACTCATCTGGCTACCGTTGCCCCGAGCTGCCAGGAGCCTGGAGAAGATGAAGGCATTCGTGGTTCTCTCCCTCCTTGGCTACCTGGTGGTTCCAAGTGGTGCTTACATCTTGGGGCGTTGCACAGTGGCTAAGAAACTCCACGATGGAGGCCTGGATTATTTTGAGGGCTACAGCCTTGAGAACTGTGAGTAAGCCCCTTTAGTGCTCCCTCCTCTCACCTCCTTGCCCTCCCTTCCTTGGCCGGGCATCCCCAACTCCAGCTGTCCTCAGAGTCACACACCTTCTGTTCCATCTTAGGGGTGTGCCTAGCCTACTTCGAGAGCAAGTTCAACCCCATGGCCATCTACGAGAACACACAAGATGGCTACACTGGCTTTGGCCTCTTTCAGATTCGTGGCAGTGACTGGTGCGGTGACCATGGCAGGAACCGCTGCCACATGTCATGTTCCGGTAAGTCTCTCTTTCCATTCTGTGCAGGGGCACTGGAGGCTGTGGTGCTGTGTCAGAGGCCTGCCTTCCAGATGGCCAGAGTTTACAAAGTTTACAAAGAAGAGGGCGTGGCAGGAGTCATATCCAGCGTGGGTCCCTGGGAGGCTGAGCATTGCACTGCTGAGGGTACAGTGAGATCAGGCTGTGGGGAGTCAGGCAGGCTAACCTAGGATGGAGTGATGGAGACCCCTGTTGAAATGGGCAGAGGTGTTGGGAAGTTGAGAGGAGACTGCAGGCATCAGAGCCTGAAGGTTGGGAGCAGAGGGCTCCAGCTGGCCTGATTTCACCCATGCTCGGCCACCTCTCCCTTTTTTAAGGGGGCAGTTGCTGCCACTTTGAAAGGCAGAACTGGTTACTGGGAGGAGACAGGAGCTGGGCATCCCAAGGGGAGCTTGCCCACTGCTCTTAGGCGGTCCCAAGTACCTGTGATCAAGGGGAGGTGGTTGCCAGGATTCACTCATTGCATGAGCATTTTTTTTTTTTTTTTTTTTTTTTGAGACGGAGTCTTGCTCTGTCACCCAGGCTGGAGTGCAGTGGCCAGATCTCAGCTCACTGCAAGCTCCGCCTCCCAGGTTCACGCCATTCTCCTGCCTCAGCCTCCCAAGTAGCTGGGACTACAGGCGCCGCCACCTCGCCCGGCTAGTTTTTTGTATTTTTAGTAGAGACGGGGTTTCACCGTGTTAGCCAGGATGGTCTCGATCTCCTGACCTCGTGATCCGCCCGTCTCGGCCTCCCAAAGTGCTGGGGATTACAGGCTTGAGCCACCGCGCCCGGCCTGCATGAGCATTTATTGAGCACTTACTAAGTGCCAGGCCTTACAGAGTTGCCATTTTAGTGCTTGTTAACTGCCAGCTACTCTTTTAAGCCCTTTGTAAGTATTCATCTAATTAATTCATCTAATCAATCTAATTAAATACCCATGAGGTGGGTACTGTTATCCCCATTCTACAAATGGGGAAACTGAGGCCCAGAGAGGGTAAGTATATGCCCAAAACCACACAGCTGTGCGGTGGTAGAGCTGCGAGGGAGACCTAAGCAGTGCGATTCCTGAGTTGGGGCTAAACCAAGAGGCTACGCAGCCGGGCCAGGTCTCCCTCACATCTGAGGCAGTCTTTCTGCCTAAGCACCCCAGCATCCTCCCTAATGAGCAAACCTCCCTCCACACTGATGGGTGAGAACCATTCCAGAGCCTGTGGCTTCTGAGCTGGGTCTTTAGGAGACAGAGTGGAGGGGTTGGAGTGAAGGCCTGAAGCCTTCTCATGCGGCCTGGGGAGTACCTGTCTGTGTTGGGCCCTATGATTGACCTTTAGCGCCAGAGAAGAGTAAGAACGTTCTCCGAATCAAGGAGAGGCAGGACTGCAAAGTAGGAGGAAAAGGCACAGGAACTCTGTGGGAACCTGGTGGGAATCCTAGCTGCTGCCGTTAAGAACGATATGAGCTTGTATAAGTCACTTCTAGAGCCCCTCCATCTGTAGATAGATAGATCTACATGTAGATCTATCTATAGATATCTATAGATATCTAATGTAGTGGGGACATTAACAACCACTTAGGGTTTCTGTGAACATAAAATGGAATAATGTACATAAAATGCCAGGCAGGGCCCTTAGTGAATTATAACAATCACAGTCTAGTTGAGGAGACATACACATTAAAAGTGTAAGTTAATAACATTTTAAAATTAATTAAATTCATTTAATTTAAATTGAAATGATGGTACATCCAGTGTCACCCAGAGCTTCCTGGTAGCCAAGGCAAAAAGAGAAATATGGTAGGCCTGTAATTTATATTTCATAGGCAGAAATCTATCTATCTATCTATCTATCTATCTATCTATCTATCTATCTATCTATCTATCTATCATCTATCTATCTATCTTATCTCCATCTCTCCAGAATCCAGTGGGAGACACATAAAATTATCTGTCTGTAATAGAGGTGGTACTGTGTGTTGTGATAAAAATATGGTGGACTGTATATCCTGAAAAACTCTCCCATTAGGTAGAATGTAAACAAAGAAAAGAAAAAAAATTCTTTTAAAGTCCCAGACTGAGTTGGCAAGATAGTAAGGAAAATGCCTAGAGGCTAAAAGGGGAACAAGGATACAGATAGGTTAAGTGAAGTGTTAGAACAGATCATGATCCTGGGCATCAGCTGTTTCTCTGTAGCCTAATCAATATATTTTAATGGAAAAAATTTTATAAGAATTACAAGTTAAAAAATCAATAGATCTGGTAAAAAGATGACTACATCCTGCTACCTCCTTAGGGTTGTCTAACAAAAATCTAAGGACTGATTTATTATTGGAAGACTCTCTGATGTGAGCACCCTGTACCTTCCCTGATATCACTCTAACTTAGCTGTCACATGGGGGCATGGTATCTTCCATTTTATTTTCCCCACAGCTTTACTGAATCCTAATTTAGAGAAGACAATTAAATGTGCCAAGACCATTGTAAAAGGAAAACAAGGGATGGGAGCATGGTAAGTCGTACATTTTTATGTAGTCTGTATTAACGACTTTCACTCATGATCTCTAATCTGAGTCTTGGCCAAATCTTGGCTGTTGCGCATCTGCAGTGCCAAACTAAAAGGCTCTCACTCACCAAGGTAAGTAGCAGAAAACCATTGAGTTCCACAACCTCAAGGCCACAGAGGGAGGGAAACAATTATCAGAAATTGCCTTGAATTGTACTTTTTTCCCCCAAATCTTGTTTAGGGTTCTACAGAATGCTAGGATGAACATCTTCAAACTAAATCTGTGCTTATTATGATAATCTCTGATTGTTTCTTTCCTATAAGTTCCTACAAGGTTTTTGAATACCTTTAAGGTTCTTGATGCATATTGTGAAATCCAGCAGGCCCGTATTTGTTTAAAGGGTTTAGTAAAATGTAGATTTACTGCATTTTCACCAATCATAAAACTTTTGCGATTTAAAGGTGAATAACTGGCTGGGCATGGTGGCTCACACCTGTAATCCTAGCACTTTGGGAGGCCGAGGCAGTTGGATCACCTGAGGTCAGGAGTTCAAAACCAGCCTGACCAACATGGCGAAAACTTGTCTCTACTAAAAATACAACAACAACAACAACAAAAGCCAGGTGTGGTGGTGTGTGCCTGTAGTCCCAGTAACTTGGGAGGCTGAGACAGGAGAATTGCTTGAACCCACGAGGCAGAGGTTGTAGTGAGCCGAGATCGCGCCACTGTACTCCAGCCTGGGCAAAAGAGTGAGACTCAATCTCAAAAAAAATAAAAAATAAAAAAGTGAATAACAATTTTGTCTTACCTTCTTTTGTCTTTTATGATATCTCATTAGGGCATTTTCTCCCGTGTTTGTTATATATTACTATTGTTTTGTAATTTTTTTCATCTTTGCTCTTTACCTATTTTAAAATTCAAATTATATTATTTGAAAGAGCTCTTTATATATTTGGTATATTAACTGATTGTTGTATATTTATTGCCAAAAATAACTGCAACTCTAATTTCCTCTTTAGCCAGATATTTGCTTAGAAGAGTCTAAAACCTACAAGAGTTTGGGCATATGCCTGACTTCTTTCAACGAGTGTTGCATTTGTTTATGTTTTCGTGTGTGGTTGCAATTCATTCTCATTGCTATATGGTATTCCATTGTGTGGATTCACCACGGGTTACTTACTTATTCCTCTATTGGTGGGCATTTGGTAGTTTCTTCGTTTTTAGTGCTGCCATGGACAGTCTATACTTATCTTTTGGTGAATGCAAATATAAAAGGATTTCTATTGTTTTTACCAAGGAATAAAATTGCTAGTCATAGAATAAGTGTATTTTCAGATTTGGCATATTGTGTCAAACAGTTTTCTAAAGGGATTTTTATCAATGTACACTACCATCAGAAATTATGCATTTCAGTTGCTTCACATTCTCAACCACGTTTGGTAATTTCCAGTTTATTCTCATGACCGCGTTGTGGTTTTGCATTATGGTTTTACTTTGCATTTTCCTCATGAGGTTTCAAATGTTTATTGGCCATTTATATATCCCCTTTGGTGAAGTGCCTCTTCAAATCTTTTGTCAATTTTTCTATTGTGCTGTCTTTTTCTTATTAATTTGTAGGAGACATTTATATATTCTGGATAAATTTTTTTTGTTGGATATATGTATTGCAACTGTCTTTCATTCTGTGAGTTACCTTTTTATCTTTTTTTTTTTTTTAAATAAAAGACATCTAAAAAAAAAAAAAAAGAAAAGAAATGGGATCTTTCTTCGTTACCCTGGCTAGAGTGCAGTGGTGTTATCATAGCTCACTGTAGCCTGGAACTCCTGGCCTCAAGTGATCCTCCTGCCTCAGCCTCCCAACTAGCAAGGACAACAGACACATGTCACCATGCTTGGCTCTTTTTTTTTTTTTTTTTTAACTTCTCCAGAGTGTCTTGATAAACAGAAGTTCTTAGTCATAATGTAGTCTAATTTATTATTGCTTTCCCTTTATGGTTATTTTAACAAATATCTGCCTATTCCTTGGTCTTGAGGATATTCTCCTTTTTTCCTAAAAGCTTTACTGTTTTATCTTTCACGTTTGGCTCTGCAATATCCTTTCTTTCTTTTTCTTGCCCTGTTGCATTGGCTAGGATCTCCAGTAACTGTTGAATAGAAGTAACAATAGTGGCATCCTTGTCTCATTTCTAGTCTCACAGGTAGAGAAGTTCAATATTGTATCATTACATGTGATGTTTTAAGTATCTGGAGATACTCTTAATCAGATTGTGTTCCTTTTCATCTCAGTTTAGTAAAGTTTTTTTTTTTTTTTTTAATAATGAATGGGTGCTGAATTTTGGTTATTACATTTTATTTACTTTTTTGCAATTCTGTGTTAGCTTATCCATCTGCCTTAAAAATTCATACTATTGTCTTTTTTTAGTGTCTCTTAACTCTCATGACTTTTCCAAAGGTCATATCTGGTGACATCTTATTGAGGATGTCAGTTCTATAAAATTTACTTCTGGATCCTGTAGTACGTTATTTCATAATAAATTTCATTATGATGTGCTGGTAGTGGTGGCTCATGTCTGTAATTCCAGCACTTTGGGAGGCTGAGGTGGGTGGATCACCTGAGGTCAGGAGCTCAAGACCAGTCTAGCCAACATGGCGAAACCCCATCTCTACTAAAAAAATACAAAAATTAGCCAGGCGTGGTGGCACGCATCTGTAATCCAAGCTACTTGGGAGGCTGACATAGGAGAATCGCTTGAACCTGGGAGGCGGAGGTTGCAGTGAGCTGAGATTGTGCCACTGTACTCCAGCCTGGGCAACACAGTGAGACTCTGTCTCAAAAAAATTAATAAAGAAATTTTATTATGATGCCCCCTTTTCTTTTTGTGATATTTCCCCATAGGTTCCATGTTAGCTTTATCCTCTTTACTCTTCCTTGAATAAAGACAGAATTACACATATTTAGTATTTGCTAAATGGACAGGTTGTGTGGCTTTTTCTTGTCTCTGTTCACTGTTACTTGGGTTATGGCCAGACCCTTTTCTCTGATGTCTATCTGGGGGTAGATTGGTGTGCACCTCTCTTGGTCTAGTTTCCAGTTTGGAGATTTTGCTGGTGTGAGTGTCTTTCTGATATGCTGAACCAATGGAGGGCAAGAAAATCCTCCATTTCCAGCTTACACTGCTACCATCTCTATCCACGCTGTTTATGGTGGCAGGCCTACATTACCCAGTGAACACTGCACCATCACAAACTTCCTTCTTCCCCTACCTTTTCTCCCCCTGTCCCACATTTTATAATTACTTGCCTGGTTGATTCTGGACATTGTAATCTCCAGATAGATCTAGAAAGAATGTCATATTTCCTAAGTTCCAGACGGCACAATTTTTCAGATCTTAGTATTTCTGAAACTAGGCTTTATTTTGTAATCAATGTATTATACCCCCAAAGCTGTTATTAAATCATTGATGAATCTTAGAATAGAAGATGTCTTACAATAGAGGAAATCCTATAATAATAGCTGCAATTTCTTAACTGATTGCATTTATATGCACATCATGATTGAATCCTCACAAATCCCTCTGCAGTGAGCATTCTTTTTTTTTTTTTTTTTTTTTCTGAGACGGAGTCTCGCTCTGTCACCCAGGCTGGAGTGCAGTGGCCGGATCTCAGCTCACTGCAAGCTCCACCTCCCGGGTTCACGCCATTCTCCTGCCTCAGCCTCCCGAGTAGCTGGGACTACAGATGCCCGCCACCTCGCCCGGCTAGTTTTTTGTATTTTTTAGCAGAGACGGGGTTTCACCATGTTAGCCAGGATGGTCTCGATCTCCTGACCTTGTGATCCGCCCGTCTCGGCCTCCCAAAGTGCTGGGATTACAGGCTTGAGCCACCGCGCCCGGCCTGCAGTGAGCATTCTTATCTTCATTTTCAAAATGAGAAAAGGAAGGCATAGAGAAGTAGAATAACCTACTTGTGGTCACAGCAATATGATCAATCCTGGATCTGTGCTATTCCAAGCCTCAGGTCACCAGGCTACTCAAAGAGATGGGGATGGGTGACACAGAAGATCTATGCTCTGGTTATGTAGAAGGCAACCAAAGTATGGTTATCCAGTACTCCAGTGAGTCCTAACTCAGGGTTTCTGAGCAGAGTCAGTGTAGGGTGGTGGGGGGAGAAAGGACAGGCCTGCAGGTGGACAAATTTCACTAGTGGAAGCATAGGTGGTGTTCTTTACTATAAATCATGGGCCCTGAAGGCAGCAGAGACTTTGTCCAGAATCTGATCCAGAAGGTTATGTCTGTCTCAGAGGCCGAGACATTTTATTGTTGCTTTTTTTGTTTTGTTTTGTTTTTCTGTGTCTTCAAGGTACTTTGAAACTATTAGGTTGTTGCAAAAGTCATGGTGGTTTTTGCCATTAAGAGTAATGGCGGTTTTTGCCATTACTCTTAATGGCAAAAACCGTGATGACTTTCGCACCAACCTAAAAAATTCAACAAGAGATTGTTTTTCCTGCTTCTATATCTCCAGCCTCTAGCTCTGTGCCTGACACATAATGGATGCCCCCATGTGCTTGTTGAAAAATTGAGGCTGCATTTGGGGCCACTACCCTGAAGTTATTCATAACATTTTTATTTTTAAATTTACTATTTATTATCTTTAAAAATGAAAATAAACCCTTTCCCTCTTAGCAGCCTCCTCAAGGTCACCAGTGTTAATATTCTTAGAAATCAGAGAAAAATGTATGCACAGATATTTTAAAACACACATGGAATCCCAGTGTCCACTCTGAGCTGCTCCTTGCTTTTTCTCATCTTTTAATAGAGCTCACAAATCGGCATTATTACTACTTAAAGGTCTCTGTCATTGCTGTAACAGCTGCTAGTGCCCCGCTGTATAGATGTTGCAGGTAATTTATCTGCCAGTTCTCTAATGATGAAAATTTAGTTCGTTTCATTTTTGTTGCTGGTGTTGCTGTTTCAAAATTCTATCATAAGCATCTTGCTTTTAGAACTTTTATGTTCTTTCAATTGTATCCTCAGAGAAATCCCTTGAAGGGAATTTATTAGACTATTTGGTGCATTTAAACGTTGGAGAGACCGGTTGCTAAACTGCCATTCAGAGAAGGGGCCCCTCCACCAACACTGCACGAAGGGGCCTGTTTCTCCTCAGCTCACCAGTCTGAGGTGTTAAAAACCTGTGTAGTTTTGGAAAATTGAGGTGTGTAAAGTGATATCATTCTGTTTTGCTTTGCACGTTGAAATTACAAAGGAAGTTGAACATGTTTTCATGTGTTTATTGGCTATTTTTCTGTGAACTGTTTACTTATATACTTAGTCCATTTTTCTATTGTGTTGTTAATGGTTTTTTTCTTCATGTTGGTCTTTTATTTGTCTTTTATAAATTAGGCTTATTAGACTTTTATTCATTTTATTTGCATTAACTATTTTTCCAGGTTTGTTATCTGTATTTTGATTTTATGGTATTTTTATCCTACAAGAGTTTCACAGATTCACAAAATCAAATCCCTTGGTTTTTTTCCTTTGTGGCTTCTGGATCTGTGTGACATCTCTTTCTTAGAAAGGTCTTTTGTACTCCAAAATTGTAAGCCACGTATTACAACAGTGCTGACACACACACAAATTAAGCCCTGTATTAAATTTTTGTTAGATAAATTAAAAATAGAATATGATTTTATGTTTTTAATGCTTAAAATGTTGGCCTTCTTGGAATTTATTTTGGTATAAAAAGTGAGGTGCAGGGATGCAGCTTTATATTTTTTAAATGGCTAGTCATTGATTTCAATACTATTTAATCATTAACCCATTTTCATCACTAATTTAATAGACTGTAATTTTAAAGTGAAAGTCCCCTTATTAATGTTAACTATCTTTGGAGTGTTCGAAATACCTTTCACATATGGTCCAGGTTTCCAATTAATGTGGAAGCTTGGCTGATTCTCTAGAGTAAGCCTTAATGAACTAAAACACTAAAGATGGTTATTTTTAGTGTATGGCACTGAGTGGAGCTATGCTAAGCCAGGCAGATCAAGGCCTTCTTATTGCTCAGGTTCCCAGTAAAGGGAGCTCTTATTAAGCTAACAGGCAGCCACGTGTTCTCCAAAGCTCAGTTGGTCAGCTCTGGAGGGTTGGGGCAGACAGGAAGGGAGAAGACTAAGACCACACATGTCCCCAAGGAGTCCCTTCAGCAATGTCTGCCCTGGGCTATGCAAAGCCTTGGGCTTTCTGAAAATACCTGTGTGTGTGCTTCCATGCCACTCTGTAGCTATGAGGGGCCAGAGATCCACAGTCCTGTCTTCCACTGTGGGACCTCCTACCCTGGAAGACCCATGGAGACCTTCCCACTGAGGGATGGGATGACCAAACAGGGTTTCTAATGGCTTACAGCTGGCCTGGGTGACTCCCCACCCCGGAGATAGGGACTGGAGAACCTAAAGCCTGGGTGCTGGCACGGGGACCCAGAACTAGGGAATCACTATTACAAGCACCAGGAAAAAAGGTTAGAGAAACTCAATGCAGCTGACTTAGGTGGGGCTAAAGAGTCGGAAGGAATTTTGGAAGGTGAAGAGTGAAGCAGGTACATGGAAAGGTGAAAGAGGCCCTGGCCCAGGGGACAAAGGTTCTATTTGCAGGCCTAGGGTCTGCCAAAGACTCATCATGTGACTTGGAAAGTCACGGAACTTCTCTGAAGCTCACTTCAGAGAAGCAAATGATACTTCCGTTGCAGGGTTGGGAGAGAATTTCACAGTTCACAGTTGAGCTTCCTCATCTCACCATGTGGGGTTTATGAAATGAGGTAGGGGCTGATGTGTGCACTAGGATGGAGGAAGCACCAGTATTCATGCCAGGATGTGGTGGAGACAGCACTGGAGATGCACAGAAGCCTTCAGAATGCTGCCCACCGCAGGGGTGGCAAACTCAGTCTCTAAGGGTGTAAATGGCCTGAGTGGGGATGTGAAGCCCTGGAGACCTTGAGTTCTGACTTTGAGGAGCCCCTCCCTCCTGTTCACTTCTTTCTACAGGCCCACCTGGTCCCGGTACTGCCAGTACTCTGACACCCTAGCGCGGTGGCTGGATGGTTGCAAGCTGTAGCCACCTGCATGGCCCCTGCAGCACTCACCAGCTGCATCTTGTGAATGAAGGTACTTTTCTGCTTGCTGCTTAAGTCAATCCTGTTGATGATCTCACCACTTTAAAAGCTCCAGATGGAAAAGGACAAAAGTTTGCTTCATCCGGGGTTGCAGGATGCAGAATAAACCAAACTAGTTACTCAGCTTGGGCCAAAGATCTCTGCTTTGATTATGATTATCTCTATGATCACCATTATTTACTATTATTGTGATTTATTATTATTTAATCTCGGATGGAGGAATTGAAGGAAGGAAATTATCTGAAAAAGAAGATGTGTCCATGAATGTCAATACTAAACAGGAAGAGGAAGAACAGGTACAGTAGAACCAAAGAGGAAAGAAGAGAGGAAGAGAGGCTGGTATAAGCAGGACCTCCAGCCAAGGCATGTCCACACTGGGACACACAGGGGGAAGGGAGAGACCACAGAATCCTCTTTGCACGTCTATGAAGGGAATCAAATGACAGTTGCTCATTTCTTATAAAAAGTCTCTAAAAATTATAAGTAACACATATTTGCACTAGAGAAATTTGAGAAAATACAGAAATGTTAAAAAGGAGAAAATTTTTCCTATAATCTCAGTACTCAAAGACAATTGCTGTTATGTTTTGGTTGCATTTCCTTCTGGTCTTTTTTCTGCATAGGGTTTTTATTCTTTTTCAAAAATGCTATGATAATGCTGTAGTTAGAGAGTTTTGCATCTGGCTTTTTTAGAAAGAAGGCAAACAAATAAGGTAAGACACTTTTCCCCTACATTTGTTTCAATTTTAAGTAGCAAGGGGTTTATTTTAGAAGCTTGGTGGCTTACAGCTTCTTTCATGGGATGGAGCCTAGGTGTCAGCCTGGGCTTCCTGGACACACCTGCCTGAGATCTGATAGCAGCAGCAGTGAGAGCAGAGGTATTTGCTCAGCAGGTCAGGTCACCTATGGGACCCACACCATCATGGGGGTTGGAGAACACAGTCTTTCTTTCTTTTTCTTTTTCTTTCTTTTTTTCTTTTTTTTCTTCTTTTTTTTGAGACAGAGTCTTGCTCTGTCACCCATTGCTGGAGTGCAATGGTGCCATCTCGGCTCACTGCAACCTCAGCCCCCCAGGTTCAAGCAAGTCTCCTGACTCAGCCTCCCGAGTAGCTGGAATTACAGGTGCGCACCAACACCGCCTCGCTGATTTTTGTATTTTTAGTAAAGACGGAGTTTCACCAAGTTGGCCAGGATCGTCTTGAACTCCTGACCTCAAGTGATCCATCAGCCTCGGCCTCCCAAAGTGTCGGGGTTAGGAGCGTGAGCCACCGAGCTTGGCCATGTTAGATCTTTAGGTATTGCCATTTAAAAAACCATTACAGGCCGGGCGCGGTGGCTCAAGCCTGTAATCCCAGCACTTTGGGAGGCCGAGACGGGCGGATCACGAGGTCAGGAGATCGAGACCATCCTGGCTAACACGGTGAAACCCCGTCTCTACTAAAAATACAAAAACTAGCCGGGCGAGGTGGCGGGCGCCTGTAGTCCCAGCGACTCGGGAGGCTGAGGCAGGAGAATGGCGTAAACCCGGGAGGCGGAGCTTGCAGTGAGCTGAGATCTGGCCATTGCACTCCAGTCCGGGCGACAGAGCGAGACTCCGCCTCAAAAAAAAAAAAATAAATAAATAAAAAAAATAAAAAACCATTACAAGGAGTGCTGAAGTCCCTGTTTGGGGCTGTCCCTTTTTATTGCTTACATTTTAAAAATTACCCCAACAACATATATTTAATGAAGAAAACCTGGGTAGCATAAGTAGTTATAAAGAAGGAAATTAAGAATATCCCCCCACTGGAAACAGAAGTTTTCATCATTGTTATGTAGCTAAAGTGGGGAACCCTGACGTAGGGATGGTTAGTGTTAAACTTCATGTGTATCCTTCCCTACGTGTGTGTGTGTGCACATTTTTCCCTTACAGACATGGACTACTACTAAACATACAGTTCTGTATCTTGCTTTTTTCACTCAATATTTTGTGATCTAATATTTCCAAGTCTACAACAGGGATCCTAGCACCGTTTTTAACAACTGCACAGTTTTCCATTATACAGACAAACTATGATGTATGTAACTCTTTATTGTTACTCGTTGTAATTTAGAAAAAAATGGAAGAAATTAGGTAAAAAGTGGCTACCTGAAAGGCAGGCAGGATCCAAATCAATTCAGCCCTTCTTTTTGTCTTCACCTTGGTTACTTTGAGAAGGAAGAAATGGCTATAAGTTAGAATTTCAGAGACAGAACTTTTACTCAAGTTCAGTAACGATTGTTGAGCTTAATCAAACAATTTTTTGTGGCTTTCCCTCCTCTCTAGAGAGGAGGGCATTCTATATTCCCCAACCACACAGCATGAATCATACAGTAAAATTACTGGCAGCGGCACTTGCAGTTGAGATCAATGTGAAACTTTGATCAACTTTTTTATTGAGCTGGGAACCCCACACTATTTCCGAGGGTGGGTCCAAGAATGATAATGCACATGACCTCAACCCAACCTTAACCTAGAATTAATAACCTGCAATTGATGAAAACAGTGTCTCCTCGAGTGCCAAATCCAGCGTGCTGCCGCCTCCTTCCAGCCCATTGCTTCTGCTGCGGCTCACCATCCTCTAATGGACACTTGTGTCAACATGGGCGTGAGGCGTGAGGACAAAGCAAATGTTAGTGTATTGATTGGAACAGTCTCTCTTGGGTTGCCCAAGCCCACTGATAATGGGTGTTACAGTGAGCACTCATTCTGGGGGCAGATCCCCTTGTCTGGTTTACAGAATGATCCAAGCTGGATTAGGAAATCTCAATAACAACTCCTGTTATTATTACTTCTGTTACCAGCAACTATCATATTAACGCCAACTGTATAAATATTACACAGACATTTACACAATATTTTCAAGCCTTGCAAAACCTCCTAAGGTAGTTATGAAACATACCCCTATTACAGATGGTGAAGTTGAGACTTAGGGCTAAATAATGTGGCTTTACTCCAGTTTGGTAAGTGATGAAGTTGGGATTGGTATCTCCTCAAAACCTATATCCCCCCACAGAGCTCCCTTCCAAACCCTGGTACTATATGGGTGTTAATTTTCTACTCCATTAGCTGGAAAATTGGGTATCTAGCTTTTTAATTAAGACATTGCACTTAAGAGGTATTAGGCAACTAGTGCAGGACAATGGTCATCATGTTGGTGCCCAGTTCACAGGCTGGGAAATTGAGGGAATTTTCTCAACTGCACAAAATAAATCGAGAAGACAGTGTGGGAATCTACAGCATTTCTAAGCTTCTGTCATAGTAAAAATCACCTGGGGCAGGCCGGGCACGGTGGCTCATGCCTGTAATCCCAGCACTTTGGGAGGCTGAGGCAAGCAGATCACCTGGGGCCAGGAGCTCGAGACCAGCCTGGCCAACATGGCTAAACCTCATATCTACTAAAAATACAAAAAATTAGTTGGGTATGGTGGTGGATGCCTGTAGTCCCAGCTGCCTGTGAGGCTGAAGCATGAGAATCACTTGAACTCAGGAGGTGGAGGTGGCAGTGAGCCAAGATCACACCACTGCACTACAGTCGGAGCGACAGAGCAAGACTCTGTCTCAAAAAACAAACAAACAAACAAACAAACAACAAACAAACAAAAAATCACCTGGAGCAACTGTTAAAATGCTGATTCCTGGGTCGTGTGTCTGACCTACTGAATCCATATCTCTAGAGATGTGGTCCAGGGAATCTGTGTTTCCAAAGCTTCTCCAGATAGCTCTGATCTTCAGGAAACTTGGAAGAAACCGGCTAGTGCAAAGAGTACAGGGTTGGAAAATGTCAGCAGTCATAGGGATCGTTCCTGGCTCTGCCACTTCTCACTGAGTCAGTTAATTACTTGAGCCTCATTTTTCCTACCTGCAATGAAGTGAGCGACCCTGGCTGCACTGGCTACACAGTGTTGATGTTGAGGGGGCAGCAGTGAGACCATGGGGGTCTTCTGACTTCTGGGCCCTTCACCTGCTTCCCAGCACCATACTGACTTTATGAGTAAAAACACTGCTACAGATCTGCCACCAGGAGGGCCTAGGGTGTGTGTGTGTGTGTGTGTTTGCACGTCTGGTGCCATGTGTATCCTGCAGTGTAGCCTGTTCAAGTCCCTTACTGGAGTAAGAAGATTGTATCTCATGCACCCTCAGGACACTGATTTCCACGACTGTCCCTAAGTTGTGGTGGTTTTGCTTTGTATTTCAAACCCTGCATACGTCTCAGTTAAGAGCCAGGCAGCCTCTGCTCCAGGCAGCCTCTGCTCCCCTTGGCTGCTTCCTCCTTCCTCCCTGAAGTCCTGTACCTCCTTTGAAGTAAGTGTTCCTCCTGCATTCTCCTGTTCCTGCCCCTCATTCACTGAAGATTTTGGCTCCTGGCTCACTATTTTTCTACCACTATTGGAATCATCATTCTTGGTGGCTTCAGTATTTATTTAGGCAAGTCACCAGCACCCTGGCATCTTGGTTCCTTGAGGTCACCACCTGGAAAGATCTTGTCCTCCACCTCACTTCAGCCTATCAGCTTTGCCATTACTAGTAACTCCACCACCTTAAAAATCTCAATTCTAAGACCCCACTCTTTGAACACCACATCATATCTTTCCATTGTATCCCTCAAGCAGCTCTCTGATGCCAAAATTCTTTGGTTCCACTGGAATCTCTAAGGATTGGTCCTATCACCCTCACACTGTCCCTCACCTCATGTCCTCACTTCTCTCCTGCCCTGGCTCAGATTCCACAGCCACCATCATAATGATGTCATGCATGCATCCTCATCCTCTGTGCTCCTCCCTCCGACATACTCACCTGGCTACCCAGTCCCAGTTACAACCAACTTTACCTACTTTGCGTTTGCACCCAAGTAGCTGTACATATTTAGAGAAGAAAAAAATTTCCACAAAATTCTGTTGACTAGCGTCACTTTAAATTCTTAAAAACCGTTATCAAGTGCGCCTTTACATTTCTGACCTCTTAGATGACTATTTCACACTTTCTCCTCTCTCTTTAACTCACACCTCCTCCTTCATTCACCCTCTTAGCTGCTGCTGCTGCTTTCTAGTTCACTGAAGAAATAGAAGCTGTCAGATAAGACCATCTGCAGCTCCATCCCCACCTCTGTCTACAACCACGCTCTGCCATTCCCATGGTTCTGAACTGTGGGTGCTCCCAGCTAAGGCAGGCCTCTCCACTTGGTTCCTGGATCTCAATTCCCCTTGTCTTGTCTCACTTTACAAGAGAAAAGTGAGAGGCCAGGTGCAGTGGCTTATGCCTATAATGCCAACACTTTAGGAGCCTGAGGCAAGCCAATCACTTGAGCCCAAGAGCTCAAGACCAGCCTGGGCAACATGGCAAAACCCCGTCTCTACAAAAAAATGCAAAAAGTTAGCTGGGTGTGGTGGCGTGCACTGTAGTCCCAGCTACTTGAGAGGCTGAGGTGGGAGGATTGATTGAGCCCGGGAGGGAGAGGCTGCAGTGAGATCGCACCACTGCACTCCAGCCTGGGTGACAGAGTGAGACTCCGTCTCAGAAAAAAAAAAAAAAAAAAGAAGAAGAGAAGTGATAATGTACTGTCACTTTCTCCCTCCCTGCTTGATTGCTTAGACCATCAAAGAAACATATTGTAATATCTCCTCCTTAAGGCAGTCTCTCTCGGCCTCTGATTTCCTACCATTTCTTAAAATTGATATTGTAATATCTCTCACTTAAAACAATCTCTCTTGGCTTCTGATTTCCTACCATTTCTTCAAAAGATTCCTCAAAAAACTTGTCCAAGTTCCCACTCTTCTCTGCATTACCTTCCCTTCTCTCTTCAATCCACTTTATTGGAAGCATGTTTATTATGGTCTCATATTGCAAAATCCTATGATCAATTCTTAGTCCACATCTTAGCTCTCAGCACCATTTGACATGATTGATCATTCCTTCCTTAAAACACCAAATTCACTGTTTTTGGGCCGCCTATATTCCTCATGTTTCCCCTCTTTCTGGTCACTACTCCTTTAGCTCCTTTATTGGTGTCCCCTCCTCTTCCTGGTCAACGTTGGAGGGGCCTCGGCTCAGTCCTCAGATTTCTTCTCTGTTTTCATCTACTCCTATAGTTGCAAATATCATCAGTGTTTTTATGATTTCTAAATATGGATATATTTCTTCCCCAATATTTCCCTCAAACTCCAAATTCACATACAAAAATACCTGTTACACATTCCATTTGACTATTGAATAGACATCTCTACATACAGTGCAATAGTAGCAGAAAATGGATATGCATTGAAAGGGGTGCAGATAGCTCAGGTGCAGACTTCTTTATCCTCACAATGCTGGGTCACACTGGACATACATTGTCTCCAGGTCTTTTATTACCATGGGTATGTATGTCAAACATCTCGGCAGGCAGACAGCCTGGTTGTGGTTGGGGTATCTTAAAATGAGCTGGTCATATAAGCATGCTGTAGCTATGTGGCCAGTGTTAGTAATTGAAATCTCCCTTCCAAGGCTACCCCCAAACCAGGTGCAAACTATCAGTCCAATTATTCTGGCAGGCTGATTCATCTTGTTCCAAAGTAACTCACTGACCCAAGAGTACAGAACATCAGTCTTAGTTAATACATCCCATGGTATCAGCCAAGGGTTATTTGCCCTAGAAATAGGCATGTAGTCAATCTCCACCACTTGCAGTTAACCTACGCTATGCAGATACCGTAACAATGGGTAAAGCCATGGATGGTGGAGCTGGCAGAAGCATTGCAAGCAGGGCAGGCACATATTCCAGTAAATATAAAAATAGCTGCTCCTACCATGATGAAAGGGGTCCAATGTAATCCACCTGCCACAAAGTATCCAGTTAGTTCCTCTGGGGATTGATGTTATATCATCAACAGGGTCTTTGCTATTGGTAGGTTGGGCAGGCCAGTCTTGGAGAAGAGAAATCGTTGTTGTTGAGAACATGCAAAAACTTCATCCTTGTCACCATAGCCACTTTGTTTGTTCACCAGGTGTGTTCACCAGGGAAAGAGGCTGCTGACATCTACAGCTCATCTTGTCTATCAGATTATTAAAAGCCTTGCCTGCTGTGGGCATCTTAAGGCGTGCATTCACACAGGATACAGATATCCTCACATTGTGCCCATTCCAAAAGGACTATCTGCAAATCCCTTTTCCAGACCTTATAGCCGCCAATCTCTTAGTCTTGTTCCTTCTAAATCCCTGATCATCCAGCCAAATCATTACCTACCTACTGTAAATCAGCATAGATCTTTACCTTTAAACATCTTTCTTTCCAGGCAAAATGAACAACCAATGGTCTTGTTTAAAGTATTGCCCAGAGGGAGAATTTCCCTCCCCATTATGTTCTGTATAATGTGTAGCACTCCTCATCTAGTTGGTGCAACACCCTGTGCAGATCCATTCGTGAACTTGGTCTGAGTTTTTTCTTCCTCAGTCAACTGATCATAAAGAACTCCCCATGAAACCATAGGTGAAGACTGAGGGAGTGGAGAGAAGTACTATAGGAATCCTGCTTATGCACCTGCTGGTGCCTTCAGGACCTGACTGAGACCAATATTACTTCTGTCACTGGATGATGCCATACTGCTGCATGTATAAAGCCACCTTTGTGACTTGGGCAATCAGAGAATATCTAGTTCACAATGGCCCATTCAGATCATGTGGTCTTCTACAGTCAGCCCTAGCAGTGAGGTAGGAACTGCTTCTCAAAAGGAAAGTAGTTATTCCTGGAATAGGGGACAGCTTTTCTTTAAGACCCTACAGTGCTATGCTGTGACTCTCCTATCAGGGTTTTCCAGAGGCTCTGTGGAATTAGTTGCTGGCAAAATTAACAGAAGAGCTACAGGAGCAAAAGTCAGCCACCAGTAGGGTTTACCATTGCACCTGTGGTGCAGGGAGTCAGAAAGTTGCTGCTGCTTCTAGGATGTCTGAAATGTGTAGGAAACTGCTGCCAACTCCCCAGCAACTCAGCAGCCTTGAGTGAGGTAACTGGCAGGGAAGCCATGGCCTACGACAAGAATTCTGGCCTGTGAAGTCTAGGGGCACGTTTTCTGTCCAGAACAGTTTCTGTCAAAGGAAGAATGTCTGTTACCTCCCTTCTGCCTTCTAGTTCTCCATGAATATATCTCTGTGGTGAAGTCTAGACTGCATGCAGAACCCTGTCAGCATGAGCACCTCCCAGGGTCCCTGCTCCCACCACCCTGGGGAGGACAGAGAAGCAGGTGCAAGCGGAGCTGGATGCCAATAGACAATGTCTTGGCCATTTGCACTTTGAAGTTAACGAATAACGTTTGTTTTGCCCAGGCACAATCATGTGGCTTTCAGTCCCTCAGTAGCCCTAAGCTTCTTGGCAGGGCACACAGAGCCCTCCTTGCTGGGGCTCTCCGATGCCTCGCAGCCACACTTTCCTTGCTTCCCTACCTCCTCCCCACCACTCACCCCTCCCCAATTCCCAGTCAGGGCAGCTGTCATCACAAAATGTTTTTGTTATCTGTCACTCGTCTTGAAGGAAGATTGAATTTTAAATTCACATGTCAAAAACAGCCTCAGCAGGACTGATTGTAATTTTTACAAGAGATCCCATCTACCCATACACTCATTAAAAATAAAGCTCACACCACTAGCTTAGCAATTCTGAATGCTTGTTCAGCGAATGTTTAAACATTTTGCTGGTGTCAGTTTATGTCCAGGTTCTTTGGGAGCTGCCTCTCTAGTGTTGAGCATCTCAAGAAGCGTTCAACTCTGCTGGCATTCATGACTCTCTGAGGGACCCTCTGCACATCCTATTTCACTTCCTGAGGCAGCCTGTGAATAATTGAAAAACAGTTTCTGAATAACCCCCAAGCCTGGTAGAAGGAGCTTGGGTTGAATCATCAGATTGATCTGTGTCTGTGCTGTTGCTCACCAGCCGTGAGCATTCACCAAGTTGCTTGTCTTTTGGGAGCTTTGCTTGTTGTTTGTCATTTCCACTTTTAAGATCAGGATAAAATCCAGGTGTGCTTGATTACTGGGAGACTGATACAAATCTGACCCTTGGACTGGAGACTCCAGAAACAGTTCTTTTCTTGCCAAGCATGTGCAGAGCTAGGTGAAGGACATTTCTAACTGCCCGCAAACATTTCGTTCTACACATTGTTTTCTGTATAGGACTCCCCTTTTGTTTTTTCTCCTGGCCACCCACTGTCACAAATGAACTCCGGGGAAGGGAGTCCCACTTACAGGGTGATGAATGAACAGGGAGGAAAAGGAGAGATGGAGCTGTGAGAATCACTCTCCTGCTCACGACCCCTGGAGGCTGTGATGACCTACCTTGCGGTTGTAGTGTTTGTTGCTACCTTGGAGCCTGGGAGGTGAAGACCACAGCTTGGCTGACAGGTGGGAAAGGTCTCCGTGGCCCAGTGAGATTAGTCCCAACAATCAGCTGAGGAGAGGCTTCCCCCTTTAGACAGAAGCAGGAGGAGATTGAAAAGGAGGGCCAAGCTGGGTGGGAGGGGTAGCCGTGGCTGGAGACAGGAGGACCTAGTCTCCAGGGAGGTAGGCAGGTGATCCATGTTGCTGAATTACTGAGGCAGAATTGCTGAGCTTAGAAGGCAGGGCAAGTTTCATGTTCCTGGCAAATTTTTTCTTCCTCTCTCTTTTGTTCTTTTTGAACCTCCCACCCCGCACACCTGTCTAAAAGGAAATCAATGGCAGCAGGGAGAGTTGGGGTGCTGGAGCAGGGACAGTGGTGGGGGGTCAGGGGGAGGCAGCACGTGGAGCACCAAGGGACGGCAGGTGTGGTGATAAGGATGCTTCACCCTCTATGGCTCTCCCTCCACAGCCTTGGGTGAGATCTGTGTTTCCCCTTCACAGGAGAAGTCAAGCTCTTAACTGTGAGAGGCAATACATGTCCTATCTTCTCTTCATCTCTCCTATAGTTGTAAGAAGTGACACACGTGAAAATTCTCTGTTTGTATGAGGCCCATGCTAGGTGGTTCACATAAGTTACCTCATGAAGTCCTTCACTGCAACCTTATGAACCAGGCATTTGGATTCCAGCTCTATGACTTCCTGACCTCGGGCACCGTACTTAATCTTGTTAAGTCTCACTTCCCTCATCTGCAAAATGGAGATAAATATAGACAACAATAGCAATGCACAAGGGATTGCCGTGAAGATTAAATGAAATATCGCACAGTATGTTATTAGTATCATCCTCAGGTGAGGAAATGAAGAAATAAAATATGGAGTAAAAGTAAAGTGTGTGACTAGAGTAATATTAAGCCTTGAGGTGGAGGAAATTAGCAGAGAAATAAAAGGCAAATATAAAAGTGAATTTAAAAAATATTTCTATTATGGAAAATTTGAAACATATAAGGACAAAGCACAGTGAACCCCCAGATACTTATTGTTCAGCTTCTTCTATTGTCAACTTGTGGCCAACTTGATTACTTCTATTCCTGCTCATTCCTTCAATATAAGATTATTTTGAAGCAAATCCAAGACATCATAGCATTTTATCCGTGAATGTTTTAATACATGTCTCTGAAAAATAAGAAATCAAAAAAATGTGAACCAACCATTATCAGATCCAAAACAATAACAGTAACTTCTTAAAATTAACACATTTTGTTGTTCAAATTTTGAAGAAACATTTTTAAAAGGGAGAGAATAGTAAAATCATCTAACTTTTTGTTACTTCTGAAAATCAGCTTCATCCTTGTGATAGGCAGAATAATGGGCTCTCCAAAGATGTACATGTCCTAGTCCCCCAAACCTGGAAATATGTGACATTTTATGAAAAAAAGGGGAGCTTTGAAGATGTGATTAAGTTAAGGATCTCGAGGTGAGAAGATAATTCTGGATATCCGGTTGGGCCCGAAGTAACCAGAAGGGTCCTTAAAAGAGGGAGACAGGGGCTGGGCGCAGTGGCTCAAGCCTGTAATCCCAGCACTCTGGGAGGCTGAGGCAAGCAGATCACTTGAGGTCAGGAGTTCAAGACCAGCCTGGCCAACATGGTAAAACCCTGCCTCTACTAAAAATACAAAAATTAACTGGGCCTGGTGGCAGGTGCCTGTAATCCTGGCTACTCAGGAGGCTGAGGCACAAGAATCACTTGAATCCGGGAGGCGGAAGTTGCAGAGCCAAGATCACACCACTGCACTCCAGCCTGGGCAATAGAGCGAGACTCTGTCTCAAAAAAAAAAAAAAAAAAAAAAAGGAGGCAGGAGTGAGAGTCGGGGGGAGAAGTGATGATGGAGGCAGGAATCAGAATGATTCAGCCTCTTGAAGCTGGAAAAGACGAGGAAATGGTTTGTCCCTTAGAGCTTCCAGAAGAAACACAGCTCTACTGACACCTTGATTTTAGACCTCTGACCTCCAGAACCCTAAGTTAACACAGTTGTGTTTTTTCGAGTCACTAACTTTGTGGTCATTGGGTATAGCAGCAATAGAAAGCCAATATGGTTCTATGTTTTCTTAGTTCATACTTTATAATATCTTCTATTTATCAAGTGCCTGACCCTCAACATTATAATCCTTTGAAATCAGGCAGGTGTTAGTATTACCGTTTTACAGATGGGGAAACTGAGGCCCAGAGAGTTTTAATAACTTAGAGTCCACAAGCCTAGAAAGTGGTGAGGGTAGCATTTGAATCCAGGCTCTTTGTGGTCCCCATCATCCTATAGGGCCTCCCATGGTGCTGAGTGAATAGCATCATCTCTTCTTCAGTAGAGGATTTATTTACAGTCATGCCTTACTTAATGATGGGGATACATCCGAGAAATGCATCTTGAGGCAATTTTGTCATCATGTGAACATCATAGAATGTATTTAACAAATCTAGATGGCATAGCCTACTACGCATCTAGGCTGTATGCAATATAACCTACTGCTCCTAGGCTACAAACCTGCACAGCATGTTACTGTACTGAATACTGTGGCAACTGTAACACAATGCTAAGTATTTGTGAAAATAAACATAGCTAAACATAGAAAAGGTACAGAAAAAAAATATGGTATTGTAATCTTATCAGACCACTGTTTGTACGGGACCTCCATTTGTTGACCAAAACATTGTTACGTAATGCATGACTGTCCTTGAAAAGATACAAGACTTTATAAATCCTAAGAGAGGGCTGATTTAATTAGATTATTTTTTAAAGTACTTATTGCAGTTAAAAACGTTTAAGTTAATGTAGTTTGTTTCTTTTAATTATTAACTTTCCATCAAGTTATATAAGCTCATAATAGAAAGAGCAAAATAGATTTTGTCGTGAAGATCAGCACTCCTTCATTTTTATCTCTTGTTCCACTCCTTAGGGAAGAAAAAACATGTTCAACTCTCAGCTGATGCTTTTGGTATTTACCTCCAATTCTCTAAAAATTACGCTCTTTTCCTACTTCTTGGTTTGTGTGAAATTGGGGTTCGCCTTACACTAGGAAGACAGAGATCAAGCTGTCTTTTGCTCCCTACCCTCATCACACACACACACTCCATCCTTCCAATGTAATGCAACTGTAACTTGGGTTCCATTGATGTTTGACTTTCACTGTGACTGTGAAAATAGTCTTCACAGCTGAGCCACAGAGTGCTCTACTATAGCTTCTTTTTCCTGAACAGTATGTTTTCTTTAATGAAGCATTACTTTTGCTTGTTTGCTTAGTTTCCTATATACTTACCATTCATTCAACCCCAAAAAGTTTCTCCAGCTGTCCAATTCTCCTCTCAGGATGTTCAGATTCATTGGGTTTTCTTCCAGTTCATCTTCTTGAAGAAACCTCATGACTTTTGACTGCTTCAGTCTTCACTGGTCTCTTCACCTCATGCACACCTGTCATTCTTGAATCTTCCTTTATCACCATCAATTTTGCCTCTCTCCTGAGTTCCGTTGTTTCCACCTCATGCACACTTGTCATTCTTGAATCTTCCTTTATCACCATCAATTTTGCCTCTCTCCTGAGTTCCCTTGTTTCCCAGTGCCTATACTTTCTTTCTTCTTGGTTTTTACCCTTGTTTTATTGAAATTCATCCTCCACAAGCTTTCTTAGAAAGTGTGCATGGGAATCTTAAAATTTTTTGAAATGATGCATGTCTGAAATGTCTTTATTTCACCTTGGTACTTGAGATTGATACTTTGGTTGGGTGTAGAACTCTAAGTCAAAAATAATTTTCCTCTAGAATATAGATTACATTGCTCTTGATTAGCCATAAGCCATTTTTGATTCTAGTTCTTTGTATGTCTTTTCTTTCTGGAAGGTTGTAGGATTGTCTCTAACATTTCGAAATTTCACAGTGACATGCCTCAATGTGGGGTCTATTTCCTCCAGTATAATGGGGCTTTCAATCTGGAAACCTGTGTACTTCACTTCTAGACAATCATCTTGGATTATTTTGTAGAATTTTCTTCTTTTATGATTGTTGATTCTCTCTGGCATTCTTATCATTTGCGCATCTTGTATTTGTCATTCATTCATTCATTTAATAGTTTCTCCATTTTCTATTTCTTTCACTTTTTCCTCTACTTTCTAGGAACTTTTCTCAATTTTCTCGACTTCTTCTTTCAAATCTTCCGTTTATTTTTCATTTCTATTTTCATGCTTTTTATGTCTAAGGGCTTTCTTTGCTCTCTGAATGTTTCTTTTTCCCTTTTTTATTAGCATCCTATGTTGTTTTGAAGATGCAATTCTGGTTTTTTCTTTTTGTGATACGTTTTTGTTAGTTTCTTCTGTCAGCAGTCTCTTTCTTTCTACCTATTTGTTTTATTTACAGTCTTTTCTAAGATGTCTGTTGACCCCTGTTTGGTTGTTTATATTTAAGAAGCTGATTGGAGCATTCAGTTAGTTAGGTTCATCAAGTTATATAAACACATAATATAAAGAGTAAAATAAGGGTTTGTTTGTTTGCTTGCTTGCCTGCTTGTTTTGTGGAAATCAGCGCTCCCTAGTTGTTACTGGAGATACTGGAGATGATGGGGTTCACCATGGAGCCATCTGGCTGGACAGTTTCCCTGCAGGCATCATTGATGTCAGGTCTTTCATTCTGCCCTCCTAGGCTGCCCATGTTCCCCAGAGAAGTGCTGCTGCAGCCTCCCACCTGGAGTATATATGGGGCCTGACTGCCCCATTCTCAGAGCCAGTTTGGGAGGAAGGTTGAGGAGTAGGCTGGGTCTCATCTTTCACATGTATAAATGTTTATTTAAACCTCTTGTTTTCAGTATAGTACTCCTGCCCTAAACTGTGCCTGATGCCCCCAGTTCAGAAACCCCCAGCATTGACCTCTCCAGATAACAGAATGATAGTTTTCTGCTACAGTGACAGGGGACAGGCACCTGACTGTATGGAGTGGAAAGGAAAGCTGGGGCCTAACTGACTCAGGCAGACTTTGAGCCACTTAGCCTCACTTTCCTCACACTGCCAAGCATCACTGCTGCCGGTTGTTCCTGAGTCTCTGAGGCCTCCTAGGGGCAACTCCGGCTGTGTCTGTTCTACGCTGGCCAAAGAGTCAGCTTTCTAGGGTCTGCTACATCAGGTGCCATGCATCCTCTGCTTTCCCACTTCTAGCAGGCTGTCCAGTTGTCTCTTTTGCTTGTCCTTGAAAGTTTATGTATTTAAAAAATTCCTTTAAGATAAAATGGAGGCCATTTAAGGAGGCTGTTTAGAGTAGGGACCTCGGGGTTCAGTGGATCTGGGCCCTAGTTCCAGCCCCATGGTTTACTAGCTGTTGGATCCCCTGGAAAGTTGATCATCTCAGTTTCCCGATCTGTATAAACAGGGCAATCAGTAGAGAAATTGTGAATTTAATATAATGATTGGGTTTATATGAGGATTAAATGAGATGTCCCCAGTGCATGGGGTACACTCAATAGTCAATACATGCTAGCTAGTATATCTCAATAATAGCAATAATACTTTTCTTGATAAATATTAATATGACATATACTCTGGAATAGATTGAAATCCTGGTAAATAAAGATTTGTCAAAGACTGTCTCTTCCCTGGAGCAAAGACTGTCAAGACTACACACCCACGCACCCACACACACATGCGCGCGCGCACACACACACACACACACACAATTTCTATATTGTCTGCTATGATCTAATTTAGCACATTCTATGATTAAGGAATATCTTTCTAAAACTTTGTTGAGCAAGGGAGAGAAATGGGTCAACCACTGGAACATTGCACAGCCCAATCCACAGAAGCAGGCTGCAAATATCAATTGTAGTTATTAGTGGAAGACTTCGTATATACAACATTGAGCACCATTTCTGGCAAACAGTAGGTGATCCGTATGTGTCCTCTGACATTGGATCTGTGTTCTTACTCCTTCTCCTCTATAGAATATAACTGGCCTGCTCTGTTTTGCCATAGTGGATTCTTAAGAAGCTTTAAAGTGCTTGTTGAAACACAGTGTGATCCCTAGGATGTTTCTCCCCCTCACAGAAAGCTACAGTTTCTAGCTTCATGTGCTTTAGAGTAAGATGCCCAAGTCAGAGTGTAATCCATTTAGATCCTAACGAAAGTCACTGGCCAGGACTCAGCCTTTAGGAGTCTCTCCCACTGAGTGTCTTGAAGGGGAAATGTAAGTAACAGTTTCCATGACTAAAAGGTAGATTTATTTGTATAGAATTTTATGTTTTACAGTGATCTCCACCCAGTGAAATGGGGCCTAGCAAAGAAACAAGGAAATTGCTTACACTTTCCCATGAGACTCGGCCTTTAAAATACTTACAACTTTTGGTCACTTTTTGCCATTTCAGATAGATTTTCCTTCCAGAACATTCAATGTATTACCTAGGCCAAATACAAAGTTGGGAGGCAACAGGGGTAGATATCAACTATGGGGCCAAAATAAGACACAGGGCCCAGCCAACATCAGTGGAGCAAGGAAGCATGCTCCCCCCATGGAAGTGTGGTGGGGAAATGAATATTTGTTAGCAACCATCCTTGACTAGTATACTCCAGAAGCTCCAATAAGAAGAAATTCTATAATGCAGATGTCTGTTCTTTTAGGTGAGTGGTTCTCAAAATACGGTCCCTGGACCAGCATCATCATCACCTGGGAACTCGTTAGAAAGCTGGTCTCCGGGCCCCACCCTAGACCTACTGAATCAGAAACTCTGAGGGAGGGACAATTATGTATAGAGAGAACACTCTGCTCTTTTGACTTTAATACAAAGGGATTGAGTTTACATTGACAAGAGTTGTATTATTTAACATGGTTCAGCTGCCCCCTAACCATTTTCACCAAGGGAACTTGGTAAATGCAAGGGCTGCTTAGCTCCAATGCTTTATGTACTCTATGGCCCTTTACAGGAAGCAGAAAAATCATGAACATAAATATAGGATTTACAATTTATCAGTTATGTGACTTTGGGCAAATAACTTACACTCACAAGATTTCCAGTTACTTATCTATAAAACAGGGCAGTAAACACTGCCCTTTTCTGGGAAGGTGCCTGAAGTGCAGACATGGACCCTCTGGCCACAGGTGATGAATCCAGGATGGACAACTGATCTGTCTTAGGTTCTAGCTGCTCTAACAGATTACTACAGGCTGGGTGACTTAAACAACAAATATTATTTCTCACAGTTCTGGAGCTTTGGAAGTCCAAGAGGTGGTGTCCGATGAGGGCCCACTTCCTAGTTCGCAGACGGCTGTCTTCTGCGGTTGCCCATCAATTGCTTACACTTTCCCATGAGACTTGGCCTTAAAAATACTCCCAATTTTTGGTCACTCCTCACATGGCAGGGAGGAGAGAGAGAGATCCTGTGTTTCCTTCCCTTTTTATAAGAGCACTAATCCCAGGATAACGGTCCTACCCCCATGACCTAATCTAATCCTAATTACCTCCCAAAGGCCCCACTTCCAAATACCATTACATTGAGGATGAAGATTTCAACATATGAGTTTTGAGAGTGCACAAAGATTCAGTCCATAAGAGGATCAGAGTGAGCCAATCTGCTTGTCTTTTTGAGGAGTTTGGGATTTTGCAATGAGAAACACAGAGGCTGGAAGACAGCAGAGCCAAGTCTCTTTGATGGCAGAGTTCTGGAGAGGAGAGACATAACTCCCAGTGATGAAGCAGCTAGGCCTTCTGTTGGTTCCTGGCCCTCTGGAATTCGTGAGATAACATGAGGACTTCTAATAAACTTCCCTTTTGCTTGAGCTAGTGTAGTAGATTGAGAATACGACTGGCCACATTCTTTGATATCCCTCCTCTCAAGAGGCAGGGTCAATACCCCCCACCCCCAGATTCTGTTAATTGGTAACTACATAACTATTAGAATACAGTGGAAGTACATTGTGCCATTTTCCAGGCCCAGGCCTTAAGAAACTGGCACTTACACTTTCTTTCTCATGGTGCTTGCTCTTAGAACCCAGCCCCCATGTTGAGAAGATGGCCAAGCTGCCCACAGGGGCACCCAAGTGGAGAAGAATGAACAGCTAGCACTGCCTAACCAGCAATATGAGTGAGCCACTTTGGAAGTAGATCTTCCTGCCTCAATTCAGCTGTCCCAGTTGATGCCATGTGGAGCAGGCATAAGCTGACCCTGCTGAGCCCTGCCAAATCACAGACTTGTGAGCAAACAATCCTTGCTGTTGGTGTAAGCCACACGGTTCGGAGTGGCTTGTTATGTGGCAATGGGTGAAGAGAGTCACCAGCTACAGTTTTCTTCTCTGTTGCTCACAAGCAGAGGAGCAGCAGCACAGAGATTAAGCACTTAAGCTCTGGAATCAAATCCTGCTTTGCAACTTGCTAGGTGCGATTTTGGGGCCAACTGTGACATCTTTATATAATTCAGTTTTTTCACTTGTCAAATAAAAAGAGAAATAGAAAAATGGTGGCTTTTCATCAGGTTGCTGTGAGAATGAAGTGAGATTATGCATGTAAAGTATTTAGTGTGGGTCACTAGCACAGTGAACGGTAAGCACTAAATCTATGCATTAGCAGCACTCCATCTTATTAATATAGAGATGAGTATCAGGAATGGGCTGCAAGGTAGTGCACCACAATACGTGGAACCAGCTGGGTTGAGGTGCAGTGGAAAGAAGTGAGGCATCCCTGACCCCAGTGTGGGGTGCTGGCAGACCTTTTACATACAGGGACAATGCAGTCCATTAGATGACCTTTTATTGTCTCCCAGAAGCCAGACCATGTGGTCAGTGGTGGAGACTTGGGGACAGATCAGCAAGATATCAGAGTATTTCAGGGATTAGAGATCATCTACAGACTTTAGTAAGTGCCTCAAGAAGGACACAAGCTCCAGGCAAGCTGGGATGGCCACTTGAAAGCAGTGTGACAGCAACAGAATGGATATATAACTTTGGCAAAGGAGAGTCTTGCTGTCAACCATCTCAGGCCACTGGGAGTTAAACAGTTGGGGCTTGCTAAATTTCAGAGGCCACATTCTCTGCTGCCCCTAAATAAGTGCCTTGATGAACACTGCAGGCCCCCGTAATAGAGATGCCCGGGAGAAACTAGGGAAGATGGCAATGCTGATTTTGTACCAATCTCAATACTTCCTGTTATGACACTGGGGACTTTGCCACCACCAAAGTGGCTGTTGGCTCACAAGTTCTGCTCCCCTGGGAACAGCTCATGAATCCTATGTGGATGAGCCCTCATAGGCTTGTCTACAAAAAACATACCCAACCCCTTGACCACGCCTGATAGATCCGGGGGGAGAACCCAATGTTGGCTGTATCTATCACACTCTTTGTCCTTGAACTGAGAGACATAGACCTTGGCAAGCTGAGTCATGGCAATGTCAGTGCACCAGAAAGGCAGTCAGCAAACCCACTGCTAAGTCCACAGATCTGCCAAAGTCTCCTGCCTTTCTCCAGCCTTGGTTGGAATTGTGGCTGAAGCGATTCTGAGGTTCTTTAAAATTACTAGGCTGCACAGGACCTCACCATGTATCTGTTGGCATGTGTGACTTGCTGTGAAAATATCAGGCCCAGATAACAGTCTAATTGCCTCACTTTCTGCAAGCTAAACACAGTCTAACTGCATTAGTCACACACACACACACACACACACACACACACACACACACACACACACACAGAGTCATGAATCACTTAATGATGGAAACACGTTCTGGTAATTTCAACATTATGTGGACATCAGAGAGTGCATTTGCACAAACCTAAATGGTGTAACCCATTACATACCTAGGCTTTTGTATTTTTCCCTATCACTCTGTGGGACATAGTATTTGCCTAGTATCCCTACATGTAAGGGAGACAAAATAGGATAAAACTCAGAATGGCACCTGGTATACCCAAAGAACTGCTTGGGGGATAGTTGGCTTTCAAGCTAACTGGAATTGGTTTCTTTGTTTTGCCACCCAAGGAAACTTATTATAACAGAGATTTTGAAACCCAGAAAATGATCTACCCCATAGGCAGACAGTGAGGGTTAGAGGAGATTACATAGTCAAGGTTACTAGCCTAGTTCCTGGACAAGTTATGCTCAATACACACCCTATTCCCTATTCCCTGCTTCTCCTGGACACATGCTTGGGAGACTCACTTGTCACCAAGAGGCCAGACTGCTCTGGAATACTGTCCTACTGCTTCCGGACTCTGCAGCCCTCCACCCCATCTTATTTCCATGCCTAATGCAATTTTAGAGCATGATGTGTAGTAAGCATGGCTAAAAATTCTGGGAGATTTATTACATTCCCTTGTTCTATAGATCAGGGACAATTTTTAATAAATCCTTGCTTTTGCTGAATGATTTAACATGCCATTGTCTGGGCAACAGAATTGTCTTCAATTAGATTTTAAAACTAATATAGGAAGAAACTTTCCCCTTTCCTTGCCAACATTATTAGATAAGGCCATAAGTCCTGATCAAGAACAAAATTTGCTGGTGCCTCATGGTGAGCTTGAAACCAGATTCTCTTTTGCAGCAGGCAGGCTGACACCTTGTTGAGGTGGTTGAGACTACCAGTGGGAAGTGCCCATAGCCACCATAGGGCCGGGTGCTGCTCATACAGAGAGACCCCCACCGGAGGACACTGACTTTGGAGAATGAGTCACTCGTCGGGGTCTGGCCCTCAGCCATGTAAGCTCAGAAATTCAATCTTTTAAGTTCCAGAAGTTCTTGGATGCTTGAATAAACAACCAATGAAGGACCCGAGAACAAACTGGAAAGGAAATTGACTAATTCTAAGCAGTCTGGAGGTTCACATCAGCCAGAGGAGCACATGTTCTCCCTGGAGGCATTGATCCTGGGAAGCCATGTTATCCCACAGTGGCTTGCTACCCAGGAACTGGCAATGCAGGGCTATTGATGTAATGTGATGTTTTAATGGCCCCAGGCTTCCCAGGGCAGAGGGTGGACAGGCACCAACAATGTGCAGCCTCTACTTCCCCTCTTTCAGGCTTCCCTGGTTAAGCATGGCCTCCGTCGATGGACCCATTCTCCTTGCGAAGGGTGAGTTCCACTGCAGGCCTGGAACTTGTTCTTGGGCCTCTGCACTTCTGCACATTCCTTAATGAGCTGATTTTATGGTTTAACTCTCAGGACAGCCTTAATTCCTTCCATTCCACAACCTTGAAGGGTCTCTTTTAGTCACCCTCATGTGGGTAGAATCTTGGTTTTGACGGCACATGAGGGTGGGGAGGATTGTGGATTTGGGCGGCAGGCGGTGCCATTCTGGGTAGTGTGATAACAGGAGTCACTGTGGGGTGCTGTCGCTATACACCTCAGAATCGTGAGCTCCTTTCATCCTTCCCACAATCCTGTAAGGAAAGCACTAGTATATTTCCCAATTGGCTGAATTCTTTCCATCTTTATGATAACGTCTTAAAAGAACATCCAATGTCCCCACTCCTACTTTCTGCTGCTGCTGCTGGAGCCTGAAGATAAAGAGGGGGAGTTAAAGGGCTAGAGAGAAGCTTAATATATTCTCTAATAAGGAGAACTCCGATGAGCATATTCCTCATGCTTTCTTGGTCATATTACAGAGCATATTGTCATGAATATAAGGAGAATGTGTTCTCCTTATGCCTCCTCAGCCCCCAGTCTGCCTCTCTCTAGTCCTGTCTCCCCAGCTCTTCCCTCAATTTCCCTCTCTCTGGGCACTTCAGTCTCCAGCCAAAAAGCAGAGTGCTAGGGAAGACACAAGTTGCATATTTCATAAAATCCCATTATGTAAACAAGATGAAAACTGGCTAATGAAAACAGAATACTTAAAAGAATCAGATGATTTGGTAGCTCACTCATTTGGCAGATGGCTCTCCGTGTACTGGGCAAACTTAGCCATTTAGCTTGGCTTTTGACTGTCTTTAGGTAAAGTAACCAGGGCTTATTTTCCAAATAAGGGAAGCAGAAGCTAGAGAGGTTGAGACAGTTGCTAGATGTCACAGTGACAACTGTTAGATCAACATTTCTACAAAAGTCTGTCTGAAGCTGAGTTGGTGTCTTTGTGCCATTCAGCAGGATAAGAGCACAGGAGAGAAGACAGGATAGAACTCAGAACGGCTCTTGGTATAGCTGAAGAATTGCTTGTGAGGGGAATCCTTGATCTTTATGCACCAAAAAGTCAGATACTAGGCCAGGTACAGTGGCTCACATCTGTAATCCCAGCACTTTGGGAGGCTGAGGTGGACGAATTGCTTGAGCTCAGGAGTTCAAGGTCAGAATGGGCAACATGGTGAAACCCGGTCTCTACTAAAAATACAAAAAATTAGCCAGGTGTGGTGGTGCACATGTTTAGTCCCAGCCACTCGGGGGAGCTGAGGTGGGAGGATGGCTTGAGGTTTCAGTGGGCTGTGATCAGGCCACTGCACTCCGGCCTGGGCAACAGAGTGAGACCCTGTCTCAAAAAAATAATAATAATAAAAAAAAGTCAAATACTACAAATGCCACAAAGGAGAGAAAATAATTGAGGAGCAAGTAGAAAAACCCAATTTTTATTTCTAAGAAAATACACAATGCAAGGTGTGATGCTCTGTGGTTCCTGTCACTTGGGACCAGTGGCAAGGATACAGCAGGGACAGGTGGGGACTGAGGTTAGCTGAAGGGAGGGCCGTATCAGTGTTGTTGATTCTGTAATTTTTCAAAAACAGCTAAAAACCCTGATTTTGATATTAAATCTCCCAAGTCGTAAGTGTAACTTCAAATTAATTAATACTGGCTCAGGATATCAGTGGTCTTGACAGTTGGTTGGCATGAAACCATCACTAAATCCCAAAGCCGAGTGAAAAGTACAGGTTTCATGTGGTGCTGTGGGGGATGAAAATTCTGACTACAGTGAAGAATAGATGAAGAGGTCAAGAAGTACTTACAAGAATAACATTTTACCACTAAAAGGAAATCCATTTCAACTATGTCACCCAGCACTTGGAGTGAATAATTTAAAGGACAGGTTTTGGAACCAGAAAAATCTGGTACTGAATCCCAGGTCTACCACTGATCTGCTCTGCAACCCACAGCAAATCAATTAACCTCTCAGTGCCTTTGTTTCCTTGCTTTTCTTATCACTTACTGCATTGAATTCCTCAGGAATTCAGGAATCTGAATCTCTGAGCTTTCAGTGCAGTAAGTTATATGAAAAGCAAGATAAGGAGCAGACGGAAGGTTCTCAAACAACAGTACTTGCTAAAATAGCAATAATGACAGTTATCATTGTGATAATAATGATAACTATTATCAGTACATTTATAAACCTCGAGGAATGCTCTACTGGGAACTCGGCTTCTAGAAGTTCTTTTCCTGGGTGGTTTTCCCATGAGGATGATGAGGCACTTTGGTGTTACTTTTTCATTTCCTAATCCTTACATTTAGAAGTCACAAAGCCTAGCGCATATATATATATGTATATATATAAAATATATAATATATATGTATTATATATAATATATATATTAGCAAATATATACATGTATTTGTATTTCTATCTGCAAAGCATTCAGTGAATTCAAGTAATCCATTCAAATTCAAACCGAGTGGGAATTTCTGACACTGGATTTTAACAGCTTAAGGCATCTTAAAAAGCTTCTATCTACTGACCTGTAAGGGAGGGTGTGCTTTGGGAGGATTCACACAGAATTCAGCACTTTTCTGATGCACAAGACTTCTTAATTCCATTCTTCATCCCTTCCTGGTTGCCCATGTCTTAGTGTGCTGTTCAGCTTAGCCCAATCTGTAGTCATTGCCGGCGATGAGAAAAGTGGTCGTCCTTAAGGTTCTGCCCCCAGGACTGGCACACACACGTGCACACCGTCGCCCACTCCCATGCTGTGGTTAAGGCTAAACAGCTTGTACTAAGTGCTGGGTAAGGGTGTGTGTGTGAAATAGTGACCCTTGTGTTTTGGAAAGAGTAAGAAATTCTCTCAACACGGTCCCACATTACCCTAGGTCATCCCAATAGAGAGAAAGCTGATCTGCTATAAATGTGGCCGGCACCCAGGAATATAGGGTTTGAGGCTTCTGGAGCAGTTGAGGACAAATGTCCAGGACCCTCACTCATTCCTGACTCACTTTCCACCTTCCCAGGCTCCCTGTACCAGCTCCAAGCTTTTAGGTTTTGCATCCTAATTAATTTTTTGTTTTTATTTTGAGACAGTTTCACTTGTAGCTCAGGCTAGAGTGCAGTGGTGCTATCTCAGCTCACTGCAACCTCTGCCTCCAGGATTCAAGTGATTCTCCTGCCTCAGCCTCCCGAGTAGCTGGGACTACAGGCACTCATCACCATGCCCAGCTAATTTTTTTTTTGTATTTTTGTGGAAACGAGGTCTCACCATGTTGACCAGGCTGGTCTCAAACTCCTGACCTCAAGGGATCTGCCCTCCTCAGCTTCCCAAAGTGCTGGGATTACAGGCATGAGCCATTGCGCCCAGCCAGGCATCCTAATTCTAGCCCAGTTAGATGTAATATGACAGCCCCCGTTTCTCCTGATGAGCTTTGGACCCTTGTAATACATGCTGTGGGTGCCCCACGCTGACCTTTCCCATGCACATGGACCCCATATGTCAATTCCCAGCAGCTGCAACTTGCTGTCCAAAGCAGGCTTTCTCAGGCTTCTTGAGCCCATTAAACTGTTGCAAAGAGCAAATTGTGCTGGAAAGTTAAGCCCCACTCCCCAGCAGCCATGACCAATGGTGGATGGGAGTTGGGGTGGATAAATACCTCAACTTCCTCACCCTTTGCTGGGGGGACAATGCTGAGGCATGCTCCACCCTGACTCTTAAAGGTTCCCAGTGGGTCTGAACTCTCACTGTTCTCAGGGATAACCTACACATTAAAGTCCCCTGTATCACTGTCTTCCTTTCTGTAACTCACTTCCCCACTCTCATACTAGTGTTTCCTAGAATCACCACCAAATCAACTCCTTGTCTCAGGGTCTGCCTCTGGCAGCCCTCTTTCTTATCTTATGCAGTAACACAATATTCACTAACCATCACTATATGTCAGATACAGTATTCATCTCACACCAACTCTTTGAGGTGGGTGCAGTGATCACTCCCACCTGACAAATGAGAAAATGGAGGCCACAGGACAAGCAAGTGGCAGAGTTAGGATATGAATTCAAATCTTTCTGGTTCTAAAAGTCTTTCCTATTTCACCACATGATGCTCACCTGATTCTTTTCACTCTGGGTCTCTCCCCTGCCTGGCCAAGCCCTGGCTACCAGGACAGAAATGGACATGGCTGACCAGTTACCATGACACCAATTATCACCAGAAGTAGGAAACTGTAGTTCAGGAACCAATTGTGCCGAGACAGCTGGCTCCAGCCCACAGAGGCAGGCAGCACTATTATTTTAAGAATCCTCCTGGCCACAGAATAGCAGCCTTTGTGACTGTGGAGGTTGGCACAGGAACGGTGATGCCCTCCCTATTAACAGGCTGTGTAGGAAGACCCAATGGAAAAACCCAGCTTGGAGGTTCTCTAGTCTGTTTTGCCATGGAAACTTCTACTCCTGGTAAGAAATAGAGAACTGACAATTTGGAGGTCTAGAGTCCAGTTCCCATCCTTCCCTTTATTGTCTGCATGGGTTTCAGATTCCTGCTTCCCTACACCAAACCTCAGTTTCATGGATTATATGTACTGAGTCTGCAAGCATAAGCCATGGTGGTCCCATCAGCTGTAACATGAAGAACTGAGTGAATTTTAAGTGTTGGATGCTTCATTTGGTGTTTTTCAATAATGTTTGGTCTGTGGTTGAACCCCAGGTCTTGATGGTTGCCCAAGACCCAACTTCATCTTTGGACAAGGTGAAAAAGTCATGGCTATATTTCATCCAGATCAAAGGAACCACGTGATTGGCCAGAAATATATTTCTATTATGTACTCAGATTCTAGGAAAGATGGACATTTGTTCATTCCTGCATTCAAATAACCAATAACCCTTTAAAGCACACCCTTGTTCTAGGCCCTGAGCTTGGCACATGAATACAAAAGTAGACAACACAGGACCCTTGATTTCAAGTGTCAGGAAATCCCACTGGAAAGTAATTAATGGGGATGAGTGAGATTGAAAAAGATTTGGGATTTCTCTGCCTCCCCTGAGTGCTGGTCTCCATAAATTCTCCTCTAGTAAGGCAATAAACCACAGCAGCTCTTCAGAGGAAGGGAAGCACCATCCAGACTAGGGCAACTAGGGCAAGTGCATCCAGTATTACAGAGGGGAGATGGGAGTTCCAGGGGAGAATCAGGAAGGGCTTCCTAGAAGAGGTGATATTTAGAAGGTTCACAGGACTTCAGCAGTTGAACATGGAGAGAATGCTGCCAGCAGACCAAATGTGTGCAAAGTCCTCCAGGGAGGAACGAGGGAAACTTGTTCAGGACACAAGTTGTTTCAGCTGGATGCAGCAGAGGCTCCCTGAAGACAAAAGGAGATGGGGAAAAGGCTGGAAACGACCACTCAGATCGTAAAGGAAGGTTCTGAATTCAGATGGAGGCATAGTCAATTCTGGAGAAGAGATTTGGTAGATGAACTCTATCAGTTAGCATTCTGAGTTGTGAGCAACAGAAATCCATTCCCAGTAACTTTCGCAAAGAGAGGAATTTGTTAGAGGAATGTGGTAAAGCCTGAAGAATTGAAAGAAAAGCTGACCAAGTGGGCCTCAGAAGATACAAGTACCAGGATATGTAGAAGGAAACAGTGGTAGTGAGCAATGAGCAGTGTATTAGTTAGGTATTGATGCAATAAAGCTGCCTAACAAATAGTCCCCAAATCTTAGTGGTTAACAACAAACATTTCATTTTTCTTTATCACTGGCCTAGAGATTGGCTAGTGTGACTCTACTTCAGGCCACAGCTGAGTTTAGGTCTGTAATATGCATCTCTTTGTTCTGCCTGGACCAGGGGCGACCTGGGACTTTTCTTTTCGTAACAGAAGGCAGAAGAGCAAGCCAAACCACAGAAGAATATTTAAGGCCTGTGTTCTGATCAGGCCCAGTAATATTCCCTTGGCCAGGGCATGTCCTGGAGAAAGAGAAGGAAAAATAAGGAGGTGGGAGTCCATGAGGGGGGTGTGTGGAGGGGGAAGGGGTGGGGTTTCAAGGGAAAATGTTGTAACTACTAAATAAGGGCAGTGTTGCCAGTGGGATTGCAATATCCTGAAGTCCAGCCAGCCAGCTAGAGTCCCTTCCTCTACTCAGAATCTTAGTGACTCCGGAACTTTAGTGACTTCAGCTTTTCCTTACTTCTGATGATGGATGCAGAACATCCTGGAAGTGTTATTATCCCCCAGCTTTACAGCGTGGGAGCCCCTGAAGTCTTTGTTTTGTTTTGTTTGAGATGGGGTCTCTCTGTGTTACCCAGGCTGGATTTGAATTCCTGAGTTTGAGCAATCCTCCCACCTCTGTCTCTGGAGTAGCTGGGATTACAGGTATGCGCCACCACACCCGGTTCTGGAGTGGTTTTACACATTCCTGCTCAGACCCAGGTGATAAAACTGAACTTGCAGGGAGCAGCCTGCATCCCCAAATGCTTGCATGAAGCCTCAAGCCTTGTGGACCCCCAGAATAGACCAGGGACCCAAGAGATCAGATCACACAGGGGTTGTGGGGTAGGGGAGTTAAAACCTCTTTTCTGGATCGAAGTCAAAAGCATTCCACTTGCCATTGCCCCTCCGGATCGGGAGCAAAGCTCCCTGAGTTTGCCGCTGAAGTCATCAGCCCTCCACAACTCTGTGTCCGGGCCTCCGAGAGCCTGGGGTTCCTCTGGGAGGACAGCTTGGCAATTGCATCCTGCTAGGCGTTGCGCCTTTGGCTGCTTTCTAGTTCAAACATAAAACTTTTTATTCCAACTGGTGATTTTCCTCTCTTGGCCGGGGCCGAGGCTTCTGTTTCTATAAGCAGAGCCCCGGTTGCTAGGTGACAGCCTCACTTCTGGTTCCAGAGGCAGCTAAGGCAGAAATGAACCAAAGAGATCTGAAGCCTTCCCTTTAAAGACAAAATATGAAACCAAAAGAGAAAATAAGACCCTAAATTAATTGGAGAGTTACATAACAACCAGATATGGTTCTAATGTCCTCCCTACCATGCTGCCAAGACCAGTAGGTTATATTTAAATCTATTTGTCAAAACAGGAAAAAAGTAGGAAGGTGAACTGATAAATATAGTTGGCTTTTGACTGAGAAAGGAAACTTCTAATTACGTAGCTTTTCTAAGCTTCACAAATCAGATCTATACCTTCATTAAGCTTTGAGTCTTTAGTGGAACTTATTAAAGCAATTAGATCTGCAGAAACTGCAGCCATCAGCATTTCTCACAGCTGTGCTGGGGATTTAAGCTTTTCATTAAAATTGGATGGAGGTTTGCAAATCAATAAGAAATAGATGAACATTCCAAGTGAAAAATGAGTAAAGAATGTGAATAGGCAATTCACAGTAGAACCACAAGTGGCCAATAAACAAATAAAAAAATTGCCAAACTCATTAGCAGCTGAGGGAATACATTAAAACAATAATGAGAACGCATTTTTAATCTATTAAATGGCAAGTGTTTTTTAAATGATAATATACAGATGGGTGAATATACTATGGGTGAACTGCTAGTTTGATGCACTTGGTTAGAATGCAGTTAGAGAAGACCTTTCTAGAAAGCAATTTGGGCACATATTAGAAGTCTTAAACATACGCACACCTTTTGACTGAGCAATATGGTGCCCTTATTTACAAAAATGTTCACATAGCATTATTGATAGAAATTTGAAAAAAAATCTATCCAATAACGGAATATTAACTAAATAAAAAGAAATCACTTAAATACATGCATAAGTATTCTCAGATTGTGAAAGGAAAAAAAAGCAAGTTATAAAATTCCGTATACGTCATGAGTTCATTTTGTAAGTGAAAAAGAAGGTGGTATACACCTGCATAGAATACTATCAGCTGGACGTTCTGAAACTTTCTCAGCTCATGGAAACTTTAGTATCTCAGCAATTCTTTATGAAGCCCCTAGACACCCCTCACCATCCCCCACCCCACCAAATAAAAACCCAACAGTTTTATTTGTTAAGTAGTTGGATCCAAACAACTTAACAGCAGTAGTTCATCTGTGACTGATAGCTATTGCTATATTTCCATTAAATATTTGAAATGCCCCGTAAGTTTACTGCAAGGCCCTGGGGCTCCCCAGCAACTAGTTTGGAACTGCAGCTGTAAACCAAAATGGTCCTAATGGTTAAGAAAGAGAGTTCTGGAACTCAGGCTGCCTGTGTTGGAATGTGGGCTCTCTTTTGCTAATGAGTGGTCCTGTGCAAATTGCTTATCTTTCCCAAGCCTCCCTTTCCCCATCTAGCAAATGCAGCTAAGAGTACCTGCTTCTTAGGGTTCTTGTGAGACCTGTCAAATGCTGGGTGCTCCACTCTCAGGAAGAAGTATCAGCTGTTGTTAACTCTTGCAAAAGACTGTAGGTGACTTTTTATTTTTTCCTTATGGGTTGTTGCATGTTCCAAATGTTACATAATAAACATGTATATCTTTTGTAATGAACTTTTTTTTAATGTTTAAATTAAAGAATGATAGCATCTTAGCTCACCCTGTCCCAAGCACTGCACCCAGCAGAGCCAAGGACAGAATAGGTCACACACCTTGGCAATCATTCAAGGAAGTCCCTCATATCCTGTCTTGGGAAACCAGGGCTTCCTTTGAGCATCTTATTCTTTAGAAACACTGGACAGCTTAGCTGCCTCTTCCCCAGCCACAGGCATCCCAGCCTTTGCCATGGCTCCCATTGCCACCTCTGCTGGGAGCACCCTTGACCATCCTGTGCCTGGCCTGTTCTCATGCCCTCCAGCCAACTCAGTCCTCCAGCCCAGTCTTGATAGGCCTTGGAAGCGGTCCTTGATGACTTAATCTTTACTATATTGAAATTTTCCATGTCTGTGTCCGCTTATTGCCCCCACCCCATGCTTCCTTGATGGGGAGCTGTATGAGTTTCATCTGCCTGTACTTAATAAACTCTTGTTGACTTGAATATTTGCTTCTTGGAGAGAGGCCCAAGTGTCATATCTGGGATTTATATTTGTTGTTGTTATAGTCCTTGGGGACAAGGTTGCCCTTGGCACACTCAACTTTGTCAGAAGGGTAGGGATCCTGGTAGTGGGTCAGTGGGCAGGCAGCTATTTTCTGGGCTATGTGTGTGGGGTGCTTTAGAGGGTAATTGAGGCAACCCAGGCTTCAGCCCTGGGCTTAGGGAAGCATTGACTATTTCTGAGAGTGAATGGCTAGCTAGAAGGAGTTGATCCCCATGGTCTAAGGCCACCAGGCCATCATATCCACACAAGCCATCCACAACTGATTGCGGTGTATTCACTTGATCACTCGGCAAGTGGTGAGTAAGCACAAGCTATAAGCACAACCCTGCACCAGAAACTAGAAATGAGATCAGAGGTGGGGTCTGGGTCTCATGGGGAAACAGACACAGACACCAATATAGATTGTTCATGGGTTAATTATTTCCCAATCACTTCTTTGTGTTTTCTGTCTCTCCCACCGGAATGTTGTATTTGCAGCTGCTTACCAGGGCCTTAAAGCAGGGCCTGCCACATAGTAGGTACTCGGCATGTTTGTCTAATGAAATGAGTGAACAGCATTTGAGTGTGAGGGCTATGAGCCCCAGCCCAAACCATGGCTGCTGGGATGGAAGTGTGAGCAAAGCCAGCTGAAACCCAAGGCTGGAGATAGAGAAGAGACAGAGAAAGGAGGGGATCGTTTGGTGTGAGGAGGATTAAGACTCTCCTGCCTGGAGGGTGACACTGGAGTCAAGATGTAAGGAGGAAGAGAAGAAGGGGAAGCAGGATCCCAGGCAGTGGGAACAGCCTGAGCAAATCAAGAGTGAGGGCTTCTGGGGAGAGAGAACTAGCTCAACAGTGGCATAGCCTCTGCCTGCTGCCCCCACACCCTCCCCTCCTCAGGACGTGTGCCAGGGAAAAAGGCGGCCCCAGGCCCACTCAATGCTCCCTGCTCTACTCTCTGTGTTCTGGCAATGGGCAGTGGCTTCCAAGGCTGGGGCGTCACAAAGTGGATTCTAAAAGGATCAGGTCAAAGTGTTGACAAATGGGAGACACACACGAGGGTCTGCAGTTCAGAATCTCTTCCTGGAGGTCCTGAGACAAGTCCCAGGGACAGGCCAACCGGTCTGGCATCCTTCCTTGCCATCACCCTCCCAACATGAACAAACATGACCTTTTATCTAGTGGCCTGGAGAGAGCGAAGTCTCCTTCCCCTACCCTTCCACAATCCCCCACTCCCTAACCCCAGTGCCTGGAACAGAGCAGCCTCTCCAGAAGTGGGTACATTTAATTAAATAGAGTAATATCTTCCCAGTTGATATGAAATTGGAGGTAGAGGGCTTGGAGCGATAAGGTGGAACTTCTAAGTAGCTGTTTACTTGTTTAAGTTTTAAACTAAAATTTTGATTATTTCAATATACAGTATATGTTTATTACAGAAAATTAGAAAAATGCCAATAAGTAAAAATTTTAAAAATTTAAACATCATATTTCTACTACTTAACTGTTACTGTTGTAACTTTGCTCTAGAGCATACCCTTTGTGGTAGATTAAAATATTGGTACCAATTCTCCATTCCCCTGTAGTAGTATTATATATCCACACTGTGTCATGGCCTTGTGGTGGGTGAACTAAATCACTCTGCCCCTTGATTTTGCACCTAGCTATGTGACTTGCTTTGGCCAATGGGATGTTAGCAAACAGTATACAATTAGAGGCTGGACGTGTTCTCACATGGTTGACCTTGCCAATTTGCACTCTAGCCTCTCACCAAGAAAAGGATGTGCCTCAGGTAGGAGTTGGTCCAAGGAGGATGAGAGGCACATGGAGTAGACCTAGGCTCAACCTTCAGCCCAGTCAAGGCCAGCCTAGATAACTACAGAGAACCTACAGATGAGAGAGCATGAAATAAATGCTTATTATTGCATGTCACTGAAATTTATTTTGTTACACAGCATTATTGTGGCAATTGGTGACTGATACACCCTTTAAGATATTTTTCTATACACATTTTAAAGCCAAAATAAAATCATACTATGCAGTTTAGTAAGCCACTTGGTTCCAATCTTATATTTAGATAAATTTTTATTCATACTCAAACCATATTCAAATTTCCCCAATTTACCATAACATACCCTTTATAGCTGGTTTATCCAAACCAGTTTCAAATCAAGGACCTGCCATTGCATCTGATTATGTCCTTAAATCTCTTTTAGTCTAGCACAATCTCCTTTTCTATGACACTGACATGTTGAAGATGAATATAGTTGGGCTAGAGTGTGCTGCATGCTTCATAGCACAGCACTTTGGGGAGCCGTAATGCCTGGATGGCCCTTTTGTCAAGTACTCACATACAAGACAAGGCAAGACCAAGCTTAAAACCTGACTGGCTATATCAGTAAAGTCACAGTAGGCCACTTTTAGACTTAGGCAGCTTATTACTTACTAAGACAGTGAAAGGAAGTATGCTAAAAGTGCCAGTTACCCATGGTTCTTGTCTCACACACCAAAAAGATGACACTGAGGCTGGGCATGGTGGCTCATGCTTATAATCCCAGCATTTTGGGAGGTCAACGTGGGAGGTCCACTTGAGGCCAGGAGTTCGAGACCAGCCTAGCCAATACAGCAAGGCCCTCTCTCAAAAAAGAAAAAGAGGCCGGGTGCATTGGTTCATGCCTGTAATCCCAGCACTTTGGGAGGCCGAGGCGGGTGGATCACCTGAGATCAAGAGTTTGAGACCAACCTGGCCAACATGGTGAAATCCTGTCTCTACTAAAAATACAAAAGAATTAGCTGGGCATGGTGGCAAGTGCCTGTAATCTCGGCTACTCGGGAGGCTGAGGCAGAAGAATCACTTGAACCTGGGAAGCGGAGGTTGCAGTGAGCCAAGATCGTGCCACTGCACTCCAACCTGGGTGACAAGAACAAGATTCCTCCTGAAAAAAAAAAAAAGAAAAGAAAAGAAAAGATGACACTGAAACAAAAGGGGCCAGATAATTGCAATGCAAGTTGTAGGATACCCATTGCTGAGGAACGAAATGTAGACTGTAGCTAAGTAGAGTTATATTCTGCAGCAATGTTCTGAGGCAGGGAGCAACAGTGGTGGAGCAGAAGGCCCCATACCTCATCAATGCCAGGGAGGCCATGAGAAGCTCTCCCATGACTGCCTCCCAGGGGAGATAGGGAGTTAGGTGGCAGATGGCCCCACAACCGCTCTTTACTTGTCTCTTACCGTCTCGTGTTCTGGGAGGATCACAAGGTGTTCTGCCAAGACTCAGATTAGCTGTGGCTCAAGCCTTTGCCTGTGTGGGTCATGCCAGGTCACTGCCTCATGGCGGAGCCATTTTCCCGTACCTTCCTGAGTGAGCCTAAATTTCACTGTTGGGAAAAGGTGATGATAGTCTGAGTCCTTCACTAGAGATGATCCGTGTAATGTTCCTATGGCACCATACGAATGCTTAGTCCCATCAACCATTTGTCTGATGATTGTAATAAGAAATACTCCTAAATACTCCTTGCTTGAATCAATCATTTTCATAGTGCTGGTGAAGTGATGTATTTCCGTCCACCCTTCCTTCTACATCTGTTACCTCAATTCTTCTGTGACATAGAGCTTTCCCTCAGCAACTTGGGCTATCTGGTTCTTCTGAAAGAAAGTTTCAACTGAAAACGTGGGATTGATGCTTGATTTTTACAACTGCATTTTCCAACATTTTGTTATAAGAAAATTTCAAATATAGAGCACAGTTGAAAGAATAATACTGTGAACACTCCTATACCCACCACCTAGATTGAACAATTGTTAACACTGTCTGTTAACAATTGTTAACACTGCCTTATGTCTGTGTGTATATATTTTATTTTTGTTGAAAGTGGATTGCAGATATCACGATACTTCACCCCTAATTATTTCAGCATGCATCTCCTTAGAATAAGGATATTTTGCTACATAAACTCAAGGTCCTTGTGACTCCTAAGATAATTAACATTAATCTCTAATATCACCCAACATTAGACCCAAATTTAAATTTCCCCACCTGTTCCCCAAAATGTCTTTTATGTCTGTTTAAAATAAATAAGTGAAGTTTAATCAAGTTTCATGCATTACAATGGTTATATCTATTTAGTGTATTTTAGCGTAATCTACTTTTTTTCCCACGGAATTTATTTTTAGAGACCATGGCAGCTGTTTTGTAGAATGTCTCATACCTAGATTAATTTAATTGCTTCTTTATGATTCACTTGACTTGTTCTTCTACCTCCCTGGGTTTCTTTTAGATTCAAATTTTGTCCAAAAGCTTGACTGGATCTCAGTTAAACAATTTTGGCATCCTGGGTAATGTTGTACCCTTCACATTCCATCTTTCAGGAGACACGTAGTGTTAGGTTGTCCCACGGTAAAGGACGCTATATTGAATCACTTAGTTGAGTTTAGTGACTACCAGATTTCTCCATTATAAAGGCACATTTCCCCCTTTGTAATCTATGGAGTGATACTTTGGCAGTGTGTATATGTATTCTCCAACAGCCTTTCATTGTCTGCTATGGCCCGAATATTTGCATCCCCCCAAAATTCACAAATTGAAACCTAATGCCCAATGTAATGGTAGTAGGAGGTGGGGCCTTTGGGAGGTGATTAGGTCGTGAGGGTGGAGCCTTTGTGAATGGGATTAGTGCCCTTATAAAAGAGGCCACAGAGAGCTGACTTGCCCCTTCCAACATGTGAAGACACAGCTAGAAAGTTCTATCTGTGAAACAGAAAGCAGGCTATCACAAGACCCTAAATCAGCTAGTGCCTTGATCTTGGCCCTCCCAGCCTCCAGAACTGAGAAAAATATAATACATTTCTGTTGTTTATAAGCACCCAGTCTGTGGTACCTTGTTATAGCAGTTCAGTGAACTAAGACAACATCCATGAATTGCCTGAATTGGTTATTACACTGGGGGATTGTCAGATGGTGCCTTTCTAAATCTATTGTTTCTTCTGTTTAGGAACTGGCATTTTCCTGTAAAGAAGAGCTTTCCCTAATCAACTGGGGATGAACTAAAGTTCCTATACACAAATAAGCAGGATGGATTTCTCTTTGTTCTTTAATTATAAATTTTCAGAATAAGGACTTGATATATTAGTTATCTTCAATGGCAGTAATTCATATTTTTTCTTTTTTCCCATCTCTTTAAAAGTTATCACTATGGTCTCGTGGTTCTTTGTTTATTCAGTGTTTTGTAATAAATTGTAGTCATTGTCAAACTGTTTCAAATTTGGCCACTGGGTGGGCTTACCAACTGGCTCTTGTGACATGTTCCTAGTGCACACCTCACCATGATCCTCATTACTTAAAATTCTTTTTTTTTTTTGAGACGGAGTCTCGCTCTGTCGCCCAGGCTGGAGTGCAGTGGCCAGATCTCAGCTCACTGCAAGCTCCGCCTCCCGGGTTTACGCCATTCTCCTGCCTCAGCCTCCCGAGCAGCTGGGACTACAGGCGCCCGCCACCTCGCCCGGCTAGTTTTTTGTATTTTTTAGTAGAGACGGGGTTTCACTGTATTAGCCAGGATGGTCTCGATCTCCTGACCTCGTGATCCGCCCGTCTCGGCCTCCCAAAGTGCTGGGATTACAGGCTTGAACCACCGCGCCCGGCTTAAAATTCTTTTAGTTAAGAAAGGAATACAACAACAGGGAACCCTAATAGAAACTATGGACCTTGGGTGATAATGGTGTGTCAATGTAGGTTCATCATTTGTAACGACTGCACCACTCTGGTGTGGGAGGCTGATAGCGGGAAAGGTTGTGCATTTGCAGAGTCAAAGCGTAGATGAGAAATCTCTGTACCTTCTCCTTAATTTTGCTGTGAACCTAAACCTGCTCTAAAAAGATAAAGTCTATTAATTAATTCTTTTTAAATTTAGAGACGGCATCTCACTCAGTCAACCAGGCTGGAGTGCAGTGGCATGATCAGAGTTCACTACAGCCTCAACCACCTGGGCTCAATCCATCCTCCCACCTCAGCCTCCCAAATAGCTGGAACGAGAGGTGTGCACCACTACACCCAGCTAAAAAAAATTTTTTTTAAGAGATGGGGTTTCACCATGTTGCCTAGGCTAAGTCTATTTTTTTAGAAGAGGAATGCATTAATTTTGTATTAGAAAACATTAAATAATTATTAATTATATAGAATAAAATATAGAAGTGTAGAAATCTTTCACCTCTCCTCTGTCCTTCCTACCCTCCCTTTCTCTGAATCCCTTCTCATAAGTAATCACTGGGAGCCATTGAAGACACCACAGTATCTGTACCCTTGGTGTGCTATGAAGATGTGAAAAAGAATGAGGAAGACCTCCATGTGCTCATACGGAGTGACTACAACACATGTTGTTAAATGGAAAAAAATAAAGCCGCAGAGCAGTGTATATAGTATGTTACCATCTGTAAAAGAAAGGTGGAGAAATAAGAATGTATACACACATATGTTACACACACATATTCATTTGCTTAGTTTTACAAAAAGAAACACTGGAAACATAAACCAGAAACTAATAAAAATTGTTGCCCATGAGAGGTGGGATGGGAAAAGTGAAGGAGGGGATATGAGTGAAAATGAGACTTCTCTGAATACAGCTTTTCACATAATTTTGACTTTGCATTCAAATTTTACATATTCACAAAATAAATTAAATGAAAAAGAAAAAAAAAGACAAACTTTAAAATCGAAAACATATCTGGCTTGGCTAAAGTAACCTAATTGCATACCAAATTAGTAACACAGATAGGCAGAGAAAAGAAAAAATTCAGACATCTCTGATACAGTTCTCTGGTTCTAGTCCTCTGTGAAAAATATTCCAAGAGTAAAAAAAAACTGCACACAAATATTTAAAGTTAATTTGTAATTGTATTAGTACTAGTAATAGTGGTTTTTAACTTTGGAAAAATTTTAGGTATATTGTAAGATTAAAGCAAAGAAGTAAATTCCTGAAACTATTCTATGTATATTAGAGAATAAACAAAATAAGTAAATATATTCTAATATTATTAAGAATCAAAAGATTTTTAGAATAAGAGAAAAGTGATTTACATACAAAATACAATAGATTTAATGAAAACCTGAAATGTTACATTTGAATTGGAGTAAATATAAACTCATAATTATATATATTCTATAGAATATATATATTTTTATTTTTTCTCTGTCAACTGAAAGGCCCTAGAAGCAATAACACCTCAGTGCACCAAGTCACCAAATCTTAGCTACTAATAACAGTACTGACCAGGTACCAGTGGTGGCTCATGGCTGTAATCCTAGCAATTTGGGAAGCTGAGGCGGGCACATCACTTGAGGCCAGGAATTTGAGACCAGCCTCGCCAACATGGCAAAACCCCGTCTCTACTAAAAATACAAAAATTAGCTGAGCGTGGTGGTGGGTGCCTGTAATCCCAGTTACTCAGGAAGCCGAGGCAGGAGAACTGCTTGAATCCAGGAGGGGGAGGTTGCAGTGAATCAAGATTGTGCCACTGCACTCCAGCCTGGGCAACAGAGCGAGACTCCATCTCAAAAAATAAAAATAAACAGTATCCTTCCCTGCTCAAATTAATGATGGCTCTTTTAGGAAATGGCTGATTCCAGAGAAATACAAGAGGAATCTCATATGTCTTGTTGGTCCAGAAATGCTTAAAGATGAATGGGACAAAGTTTGTCTGAGACTGAGGGAATTTTCTGCACACGGGACTTTCAGTTTTGAAACTGGAACAAGTAGGTCACTCTATCAAATCCCCTGTGGATGGACATTTGCATTATTTCTAATTTTTGCTATTATAACTGATGTCACTATAACAAACCTCCTGAACGTTTTGTTTTGTATCCGTGGACGTGTATCTTAAAGGTGAATTTATGGAAGTGGGATTGCTTAGGTTGGCTAAAGAGTAAATGAGTCTGTAGCTTTGTTAGATGTTGACAAGTTCTCCTCTACAGGAAGTGTACTCTCTTGCCTGCCATTATTTGCCCCAGTGCATGGACCTGATCCAGCAGGAATGGAATATCTCATGCCATACTTAGGAAGAAGGATGTAAATATCCCTGAGATTTACTTGTAGGGAGTATAAATGACTAATATCAGCCTGTTTCCTGAATAATGATTTTGATGGTGGGAAAGGGGGCAGGGAGGAAAAGATGCACTGATATCTTTGTGGGAGGCCCTAAATCCAGACTTCTCCTGCTTAGTGGTTTTCCCTGGACTAGACCTGTGCTTTCTGCCTGAATTTCTTACCCTCTGATAACTTACGCAAATGAGACAGCAGATTCCAACCCTTTAACTCTATAACCCATTCTCTTTGGCATCCAGACCCCCTCTACTAATTAATACAGGGCATTCTCATTTCCTCAGGCCTTCCCTTTTGGGCCCTTTGCTTATTGGTGCTGTTGGATTGGTACCTAGGCAGCACAAGAGGGCCTCCCTTCCCCATCCCAGCCTTCCCACCTGTACTGGGACATGGTGTTTCTTCTCTTAGGACTGTCAATAGATATCCAGGAGAGGACCCTGTGTCCATTTACAAAATAGCAAAATGCCTCCCTAGTCCAACTGTTCTCAATTTTTTGTTTTCCTCCCAGCAAATATAACATTTACATATTCATAGTGAAGGAAATAATGTATACAGTGGTCCAAGACAAACTGCCTTGAATCGGTTTAGGTCAGCAAACTACAGAAAAAAACAGGATACACTAGGCCTCTGCTTGGATAGCCAATGCCTGCTTGTCACACACCTCTCCGCCCCACCCCCCACCCGGTTAGTTGCCCTCACCCAAACCAAAAAGTTGAGTTTAAGATGAAAGTCTACTAGCTTGCAAAATAGCTCGCTTTGCCTATTCTCATCAGCTTGCCCAGCTACTTAAGTCATAAGTCAAATACTTAAAGAGCCCCTGAGCTGACTAAGATTGCAATGCATTGTGGGCTGCAACAAAATGCAGCAAGACAACACTAAAGAAAACACCTAAAGCCCCAGCCCAACAACCGATAGGTGATGTGCGGGAAGATTGTGACCCCATAGTAGTCAGCCTATGAGGAACTGGGGGAGGCGCCTAAGCACTAGGGGGTAAGTTGTTTGTTGTGACTGTGCTGGGTGTGCCTGCCCGTCACACACCTGATCTTGCAAGACGGTCATTAAAAGTCTCACTTTCACTGTTCTCTGGGTCTCTGAGTCCATTCTTTGGGTTTGGACAAGTGAGTTTGTTTCTCACAATAGGCATTCCCAAATTTGATGAAACCTCAAATTCTGCAAGTAAATGAAGCAATGGGCATTACAGCCTTTTTTGGCCCAATCCTCACAAAAGCATCTCATATACTTGTGTGAGGTTCTCGGTCCAGCTGTGGCCCTTTTAGGACAGGCTCTGTTTGTATGACCCCCGGGTTCCTGGACATAACTTCCTTCCTCTCCCCATCAAGAAAGCATGATGTTAATGAGAGTGAGCTAGACTTCTAAGTATTTACAGGAAGCAATCTCAAAGCATAATGTTGAGTGAAAGACAAGCTGCAAAAGGAAACAGAGTGTGCTAATATCTCTTGAAGACCCACAAAACAATGCATTGTTCATGAAAGACTACTTATGTGCAGAACTAACATTCAGGGGTCAATGCTGTGTAAGCTGGGTGGTATATGGTTGGTTATCACTCTGGTTGGTGCCATGCTCCATACAGGCTCTTAGATATCTTCATATTTTGTCCCCCCCACCATAGTAGCAAACTATGAAAACAAGGATGAAAAAAATACACAGCATTAGAATTGTGAGTACTTAAAAAAATGTCAGGAGGAGAGAAACGAGACACAGGGAGAGGATTTAGCTTTACTTGCAACTGATGTTTGTTTCCGTTCTCTTTTCTTTTTTTAGCATTTGAAGACATACAGGCATCATGGAGATATTGCAGGTATCAGAACAAAAGGAATTGCACAATTTTTTTGGTTTCCTAGTGCATGTAAATGTTACATTTACACTATATTGTAGTCTATTAAGCATACAATGACAGTATGTCTAAAAATGTATATAACTTAATTTAAAAATACTTTATTGCTGAGAAAATGCTAATGATCATCTGACCCTTCAGCAAGTCATCATTTTGCTAATGGCGGGTGTTGCCCTGATGCTGATGACTGCTGACTGATCAGTTGGTGGTTGCCAAAGACTGGGGTGGCTGTGGCAATTTCTTAAAATAAGAAACAATGAAGTTTGCCTCATTGATTGACTCTTTCACGAAAGATTTCTCTGTAGCATGCAATGTTGTTTGATAGTCCTTTACCTATACCAGAACTTCTTTCAAAATTGGAGTCAATCCTCTCAAACCCTGCTGCTGCTTCATCAACTAAGATTATGTAATATTCTAAATCCTTTGTGGTCATTTCAACAGTGTTCACAGCATCTTAACCAGGAGTAGATTCCATGTCAAGAAACCACTTTCTTTGCTCATTCACAAGAAGCAATTCCTCATCCATTCAAGTTTGATCATGAGAATGCGGCAATTCAGTCTCATCTTCAGGCTCCACTTCTAAATCTAGTTCTCTTGCTATTTCTGCCACATCTGCAGTGACTTCCTCCACTGAGATCTTGAACTTCTAAAAGTCATCCTTGACAGTTAAAATCTACTTCTTCCAAACTCTTGCTAATGTTGATATTTTGACCTCCTCCTTTAAATTGTGATTTTTTTTTTTTTTTTTTTTTTTGAGATGGAGTTTCAATCTTGTCGCCAAGGCTGGAGTGCAATGGCATGATCTTGGCTCACTGCAACCTCTGCCTCCTGGGTTCAAGCGATTCTCCTGCTTCAGCCTCCTGAGTAGCTGGGATTACAGGTATGTACCACCATGCCCAGCTAATTTTGTATTTTTAGTAGAGATGGGGTTTCTCCGTGTTGGTCAGTCTGGTCTCAAACTCCCGACCTCAGGTGATCTGCCCACCTTGGCCTCCAAAATTCCTGGGATTACAGGCATGAGCCACCGTGTCTGGCCAAATTGTGAATGTTCTTAATGGCATCTAGAATGGTGAATGTTTTCCAGAAGGTTTTCAATTTACTTTACCCGAATCCATCAGAGGAATTACTATTTATGGTAGCTATATACTTATAAAATGTATTTCTGAAATAATAAGATTTGAAAATCAAAATTACTTATTTCACTATTTCATGAGCTTCAGAATGGATGTTGTGTTAGCAGTCATGAAAAAAACATTAATTTCCTTGTAAATCTCCATCAGAGCTCTTGAGTGTCCAGGTGCATTGTCAATGAGCAGTAATATTTTGACAGGAATTCTTTTTTTCTGAGCAGTAATTTCAATAGTTGGTTTAAAATATTCAGTAAACCATGCCACAAACAGATGTGCTATCAGGCTTTGTTGGTTCATTTATAGAGCACAGGCAGAGTAGATTTGGCATAATTCTGATGGCCTCTAGGATTTTCAGAATGGTCATGAGCATTGGCTTCAACCTAAAGACACCAGCTGCATTAACTCTTAACAAGAGAGTCAGTCTGTCTTTTGAAGTTTTGAAGACAGACATTGACTTCTCTCCAGCTATGAATGTCCTGGATAACATCTTCTTCCAATACAAGGCTGTTTGGTCTACATTGAAAATCTGTTGTTTAGTGTAGATGCCTTCATCAATGATCTTAGCTAGATCTTCTGGATCACTTGCTCCAGCTTCTCCATCAGCACTTGCTGCTTCACCTTGCACTTTTATGTTATGGAGATGGCTTTTTCCTTAAACTGTATGGACCAACCTCTGCTAACTTCAAAGTTTTCTTCTGCAGCTTCCTCACCTCTCTCAGCCTTCACAGAATCAAAGAGAGTTAGGTTTGACTTAAGGAAATATTGTGGCTGGTTTGATCTTCTACTCATACCACTAAAACTTTCCCCATATCAACAATAAAGCTATTTCCCTTTCTTGTAATTTGTGTTTACTGGAGTAACACTTCTAACTTTCTTCAATAATTTTTCCTTTGCTTTCACAGTTTGGCTAACCATCTGGCATAAGAGGCCTAGTTTTTAGCCTATTTCAGCATGAGGAGGAACATGCCTTCCTCACTAAGCTTAATTATTTCTAGCTTTTTATTTAAAGTGAGAGATGTGCAACTCTTCCTTTCATTTGAACACTTGGAAGCCATAGTAGGGTTATTAATTGGTCTCATTTCAATATTGTTGTGAATCAGGGAATAGGGAGGCCCAAGGAGAGAAAGATTGGAGAATGGCTGGTTGGTGGAGCAGTCAGAACACAGAAAACATTTATTAAGTTCACGGTCTTCTATGGGTGTGGTTCCTGGTGACCCTAAACAATTACAATAGTAACGTCAGAGATCACCGATCATAAATCACTATAACACATATAATGATAATAAAAGTCTGAAATATTGTGAGGATTACTGAAGCGTGACATAGAGACACAAAGTGAGCACATGCTGTTGGCAAAATGAGACCAATAGATTTGCTTGGTACAGAGTTGCTGGAAACATTCAATTTGTAAAAAATACAGTATTTGCAAAGCAAAATAAAGCAACGCTCAATAAAATGAGATATGCCTGTATTTCAAAATATTATTGCTTGTTAAATGTGCATGTAGATGTTTTATATGATTCTCTACACTTGTCTATATTTTAAAAATATTTCAGAATTAGAATATTTGTATGCATATATAATTTAGAGTGAGAAGAAAGTCAGAATGCAAAGGAGTGAGAATGACATTTTAGGAATGGACTTAAGACCTCTAAACTGTATAAAGGATGAAAAGGAGGAGGCGGGAGAGAAGGAGGAGGGAGAGAAGGAGAAGGAGGAATGTGAGGAACAAAAGAAGGAGGGTAAGGAGGAAGAGGAGGAGGGTGAAGAAGAAGAAAGGAGGAGGAGAAAAAGGAGTAAATTTATTCCCAAACACCTGCACTCTAACTCCATTAGTTACAAATTCCTGGTAACCCCATGACCATCTGTAGTGGGCTGGTAACAGATGGGGCAGTTCAGCAACCACTGAAAAGAGTTAAGCTGACCTATAAGTCCTGGATATGGAAAGTCTCCAAGATGCATTCCATCAAACGAAAGAAGCAAGCACTACACAGCATTCAGTGTGTGGTCGACTGTTCCCAGTGATTACCTCAGGGAAGGGGTGGGGAGTGGGGAGGCAGTGGTGGAGGAGTTCATACTTTTTTTCTAGATAATTATGTATTTCTTAATGCTTTCTATTAAGAATAAGCTCATGTATTGCCTTTTTAATTGAATCCATTTTAAAGTGGTGAGGATAATGGGAGAAGTGCAGGCAAAAGGCCTTAAAGGAAACAAGAAAGATCTCATGGAGGAGGCAAGGCACCCTGAGGCACAGGTAGAATCTGGGATACACAAGCAGGGTGGGAGAAGGGACAGCAGGCCAGAGACATGGAGCCAGAGAGTGGGAGTGGCTTCTAGGAAGGGTGTGTGGACCTGGAATGTAGGCTGGGACCAGATTACACTGGATTGCATTATCAGACTAGGAAGCTTGGTTTCCACCTATTCCTTCCCTCCCTCAAACAAATAGACTCCTGTCTTGAGGAGCCAGGGCTGTCCAGGCAGAGCTGGGCCCACAGACTGCAATGAGCTCAGCCCTAGGGCTGCTGGGAGATGAGCCAAGGTAAAGACCAACCCCAAATGCCATGTTCTGGAACATGGAGGTGGGTGGGAGGAGGAAGGTAGGCAGGGCCAGTGCATCCTTACCCAGCTATCATCAACTGCTGAGCACATGGCTTGGAGCCAGGAATGAAAATACAATCTGCTAATTAAGCTAATTGTTTGAAAGCCATTTTTTTTTTTTTTTTTTTTTGCATAGTCATCAAAAAGAGGCATAATGAGCATAAAAACAAAGGGATCTTTTATTTTTCATTCATGCCTTTGTCATCATTTCAAGTACCCCAGCCTGGTCAGTATAATTATGGGCTGTCAGTACAGAACTAAAGCTAATTTCCCAGAGGACATTGAGTTCACATCTCTGTTCTGCCAGAAAGCTGGCCCTGTTCTCTCAGGAACTTCTGGAATTAGGAATGCTTCTTCTCTCTGCCCAGACTTGGATGCCTTTTGATCACATGGAGATGGGCATTTCAGATCACCAAGAGACAGAGACTCTGAGAAGGCCTTCTTTCTCCCTACACAATGGAGGAGAAATCATTTTGTGATAGAAAAACTCAGTGCTGCAGTGAGGGCCATGGGGAATAGGCAGCCAAAAATGACAACTGTCCCCCAAGTCAGTGTTGGTCTGAGGTCTGCAGAGCAGGGTGCAGGGTGGTCTCATCGTAAACTGGATGCTGATGGGTGGTGATGGAGAAGTAGGCAGAATGGACACTTCTGCTGTCACCAGGCTCATTGATAAGACCATCTTGAGGCAGCTGAAAGTGTTCACCCAAATCCCCTCAGAGACCCTTGCTATTTCAGGGCATGGTGTCAGCCTGACTGCCATCAGCCATCTTTGTTGCCTGCAGGAGGGAAGGAGTGGGAAGAACCAGGGAATTGCCATTTGGGCTAGTCCTTAAGCCATGACTGGCAGGTGTGAATTCCCCAGCTTTGTCACCTTTCGCCATTTCCCAGAGTTTCCTCTTAAGCTTAAGCACCAGTTCCATACTGCAGTAGCTGGCATGACAGCACACACTTACTAGCTGCCTTCTCATGTAAATTGTAATCTGAGGGTCAGCTTCTGGGGGAGCTCAAACTAAGACCATGTGTGAACCTTGCTGTGAGCAACTAGGTCCATATTCCATCACACATTAGAATATTCATTTCCTCCAAGCCCTTCTGAGTCCTTGTTCACCACTCAGCCTTCTGAACTTTGCTACAGGTTTTCCCGCTGTGTCCTGCATCCTGGGGATGTGCCCCAGGAGCCTCTATGGGCAGAGGACTAGGTGGTTCTGTGGACCCTTTGCTCTGTATCAGCCTGAATGACTCTGCTTTAATTTGTTTTACGTATGAATTTAATTTGAAAAAAGGGCTCTATTACTGCCGCTGAAGAGAAAAGGTGATTCCCAGATGAGAATCTGCTCTTAACGAGCTGAGCTCCTCAGGATCCTGAGTTTACAAGCCTGTGCCTTTCCACCATGTAGGGCCTCATGGAGGTGTTGGCTGACCTTGCCCCATGGCTGCCACCCTGGCATCACAATAGCAGCCTGAGCAAAGGATGTGGTTCATGGCCACTTAGGCTCTCTGAAGAGAATCGAGAAAACATTTCTCTCCCTTCCTGAATCTCCAGTCCATACTTCTGGTTCTACATCTTTCCTCATATATTCCTTCCAATCCAGGGGAATGGACTGTTCACTCTTCCTATTTTGCAAGGACACTGTCCTTACTTGGCATGTGTGGTAGACAAAATAATGCCACCCACCCAAGACATCCATCCACTCCCTAGTCCCAGGAGCCTGTGAATGTGTTATTTCACACGGCAAAAGAGATTCTGCAGATGTGGTCAAATTAAGGATCTTGAGGTGGGAAGAGTGTCCTGGATTATGCAGGGGGTGGGGAGTGCCAGTGTAATCACCAGTGTAATCACATGAGAGAGGGAGGTGACAGTGGTCAGAGTCAATGTGATGCAATGTGAGAAACACTCGACCAGCTGTTGCTGGCTTTGAAGATGGAAGGGAGCCATGAGCCAGGGACCATGGGCCACCTCTAGAAGCTGGAAAAGGCAAGAACTCAATTCTAGAGCTTCCATAAGGGTACACAGCCTGTTGACACTTTGATTTAGCCCAGTGAGACCCATTTCAGATTTCCGACCCCCGGAACTGTGAGATAGTAAAATCCGGGTTGCTTTAAGCCACTGAGTTTGCAATAATCTGTTACAGCAGCAATAGGAAACTCATACAGTATCTTTGCTTTATGCTGCTCCCTCTGTCTGGGACACCTACCTTTCCCCACTCTCATCTCCACAAGTCCTCCCTGACCTTTCAAGGTCCAGTTTCAGTTCCCCTTCCCCTTATCACAGAACTTCACTCATCCTGCCTCTCCCCCTGAGTTATTATCCACCCCTTGGGAATTGTCCAACACATCCCCAGCTCTACAGCCCAGGCCCAGGACTGTCCTTCTGCCCTTAAAACACTGTGGTCAATGGCACCAGTTTTTCCCTTTAGCACAACTGGTGCAGACATTTTCAAGAATTTTACTAAAAAGCGAAGGGGAAAGGGAATGATCTTCCAAACCACAAACATGAGAAAAATGTGTGATGCCTCAATCATAATTTTTTAATTCAAAAAATCCAAGTAGCAGTAAAATGCTGCCAGGAGCAACCCTGAGGCACTGTCCTGGCTTCCTGCCCTCCTCCTCCCTGCTGGCTCTGTCTCCTGGATGATGTCTTGCCCACCGTGGAGCTACTTGATCCCCTCTGAGGCCTCCCACATTTCTAGGCTCACACTTTCTGCAGCTCATTTGCTCACTCAGTTCTAGTGCGAGGGCCTCAACCAGTCTGCAGCCTTTGGAAGGGCTCTCCTGATGGTCACAGTGGCAGGGGTGCCATATAATTCATCTTCCAAACTAAAACACTTTAGAGAGTAAAAGGAGGTATTAATTGTGCTTGGGCTGGGCGTGGTGGCTGACACCTGTAATCCTAACATTTTGGGAGGGCAAGGCAGGCGGATCACTTGAGGCCAGGTGTCCAAGACCAGCCTGGCCAATATGGTGAAACCCTGTCTCTACTTAAAGAATGCAAAACTTGGCTGGGCATGGTGGCATGCGCCTGTAGTTCCAGCTACTCGGGAGGCTGAGGCAGGAGAATCGCTTGAACCCGGGAGGCGAGGAGGTTGCAGTGAGCTGAGATTGCACCACTGTACTCCAGCCTGGGTGACAGAGTGAGACCCCATTTCAAAAAAAAATAAAAAATAAAAAGTACATTGTGCTTGAAGAATCAGTATAAACCCGACTGTCCTGGGCAAACCACCCGCCTCAATAGTGAGGGATCTGATCTTGCTGGCTTGGGTTGTTTGAGGACCCACTTGGGAGCAGCCAGGGCTGCTCTCCCCAGTTCATTTACTAACACTGACAAAGGGAACAACGTGCTAACCTCATGCTAAGCACCCAGACATAAAAGTCACAGTCAGACACTAGCAGAGGGCCATATCAGTGGAGGGTTAACAAGCATTCTGTGGAAAATTGTGCTCTGTGCTCAGATAAGTCTGGAAAAACTGTTTTGCATAAGAGTATTTAAGTTTTGGTCTTTAAGTACAGGACTTCTCAGGACCTTTAATATCCTAATGTGGATTATGAAGCTCCAAGAAGAAAATACAGTATGCCGTATTTCAGATTTATTTTCCTGTGGCACATGGCCCCCTCAGAATACATTTGGTTGCTTTCCAGAAATCACATATGGTTCCTTGAGGGATTGTTTGAGGCAGATCTGAAATACCAAAGTGGCTAGTATTCTCTGATTTGGGAAATCCGAGTTCCCTTTCACTAAGGAAGGCTCCAGAGATAGATGGCTTATCCCTTGGGATCCACAAGGCATGTTTCTCTGGATGTGGTAGCAAAGGCTCCAGGGAAGGGAGGGGGTGTTGACAGACACATATTGAGTGACTGCTTGTATCAGGTAAAATCTGGCCAGGGCCTCTTGTCTCCTGAGTGATGCTTGTTTTAGCTGTTGCTTTATCTTTTGCTAAGAAACCCAGGGGATTCTAGAGTGTCAAGCGATAACATGATGGGGCTTCTATCTTCAGCCTTACCCTTGGACCTGAGGCCCTGAAGATAAGCCTTATCACAGATTTATTTTTACTATCTTCCAAGCCTGGAACAACAGCTGTTTATAGGGGATGGTTGAGCTGAGTGTTGATTCTGCTGTGGAGAAGCCAAAGTCCCTGCAGTCTGCACATTCGACAGTCTTCATCCATCATGCACGAGGCCGGAGACCTGTAACAAAGAGTACATTCCTGTGATGGCCTGTAAGAGTTGATTATCCACACAGGAAAAATGAAGAACATTTCTTCCCGCAAGAGTCAGCATTTATCATCTCCCTGTTTCTGTCATCATCCTGGGCTTTTATTCCTAGACAATTTTGTACCATTGAGTGCTTTATGATTAGAAATAAATCAGGCCAAGTGTGGTGGCTTGTGCCTGTAATCCCAGCACTTTGGGAGCCCAAGGTGATAGGGACTCTTGAGCCCAACAGTTCTAGACTGGCCTGGGCAACACAGTGAGATCCTGTCATTACAAAAAATTTTTACAAATTAGCTGGGCATAGTGGCGCATGTTTGTGGCCCTGGCTTCTTGGGAGGCTGAGGTGGGAGGATTGCCTGAGCCCGGGAGATTGAGGCCACAGAGAGCTATGACTGCACCACTGCACTCCAGCCTGAAAAACAGAGTGAGACCCTGTCTCAAAAAAAAATGAAAAGAAGAAAAGAAAGAAAGAAAGAAAGAAAGAAAGAAAGAAAGAAAGAAAGAAAGAAAGAAAGAAAGAAAGAAAGAAAGAAAGAAAGAAAGAAAGAAAGAAAGAAAGAAAGAAAGAAAGAAAGAAAGAAAAAAGAAGGAAGGAAGGAAGGAAGGAAGGAAGGAAGGAAGGAAGGAAAGAGAGAGAGAGAAAAAGCAAGAAGGAAAGAAAGAAAGAAGAAAGAAAAGAAGAGAAAGAAAGAAAACAAAAGGAAAAAGAAGTAGATCAAAGCTCATCATATCAACTAGGAGCAGTGCACACCCAAGGATTCTGAGGAAAAATACATTGTGTGGTGGGAAGAGCACTGATCAGGAAGTTGAAAGACCCAGGCCTATCTTCAACGTTTTGCCCCTTACCAGCCCTGGGCTTCAGGGTTTTCTTGTTCATTTGTTTGTTTGTTTTTAATCTATAAAATATTTGAATGAGATTATAATAACCAAGTGTCTGGTATATGATTTGTGTCAAATGTAGCAGCATCAAAGTTTACTAACCAAGACTAAGAAACGCATTAATTTTGTGCATACACACACATACAAACACACACATTTGACCACATCTTGCTTCAGAGTTATTTCCTTCTAAAAGGAAAAAACATTTACATTGACCAATTAAAGGGAATTCTGCCTCTTTTAATTCTACTGTCTCTTTTGTGTAAATATTCAGTTAATTCTAAGTTCAGCTTGCTGTCTGAAATGACGATACTCATCTCTCAAGGAATGTCCTTACCCCTCCTACTTTCCAAGGCCCCTTTCAAGGCAGGGGAAGGCACATGAATTCTCCTGGTGTGGTGGGGAGGTAGGTCTGGGCTCCACGTGCTGTCCTCCAGGACCCTGCTCTGGGCGGCTCCCCACTCCCAACCTGGCTGCTGGTTTCCTTGCACTGGTGTCCACTAAGCTTTGGCGGCTCCTACCTTGTCTTGGGTAAAGAGCAGGTTTCATGCTGATGGCCATGATCCCTGCCATTGCCCCTGGTCAGGGTGTCTCCCGCTATAAGGCTTTTTGATCCAACTCCAGGGCTGTTGGTACTTGCATGTACTCTCTGGTAGCACCTGTGGCTCAAGGCTGCCAGGAGCACCATGCCCATCCCACCACCTGGGTACCTCCGTCCACCAATGCTGCTCTAAAGCTGGCATACCATGTTGGCTCTGAGATCTGAGGCTCCTGTTATCTTTTCTCCCTGCCACTCTGGGTCAAGGCTTGGGGGTGGGGCATTCTCGATTTCTTCTTAGAGCCTCAGGTGGTATCTAAACTTCCATCCTCTCACCTCCCCATCTCCCATCGTCAGTGTCCTGTCCCCCAATCTGCAGTCATCTCCCAGTACTCTACATTATGCTTAGAGTAAAATTCTCTGTGCACAGACCTCCAAGCTTTGTATTGATATACTGAGGCATTTAGTCCAAAGGGTACATATATTCCAGGTCCAGGATACTCTTATCAAATGGAAATAAATTCCATAACAGGTGAGAAGATGGGAAAGAGAAGAGAGGTACACAGATATGACCACTCTCAGACTCAGTTAGGATGACACAGAAAGAAAGATCTGAAGATAGAACAGAGTATAACACACAGAGCTGTAGAGGCCATCGTCCCCTTGGCTTTGAATCCAACTTAACTTTGGAACAAGACTTCCAGAATTTTCTTCGCTACATAAATCCTGCTGTGGGTAACAGGTGCCCAACTGTGCACACAGGTGTGTTGGGCCTTAAGAAATGTCTCCACTGAGTCCACTCCTCACCTGAGGCCGAGCAGGGCTAGAAGCCTGATGTCCTGGGGCTCAGAGTCATAGGTTGCTCTGTAATACAAGGCTGATTTTGCAGGTGAGTTGGTGATTCTAATTTCCACCACTTCTTGCTGGAAAATGTCTTAGACATTCAAAGCAAAGTGTAGAGTAAGTGAACTCATTAAAACCACAAATCACTTGACTTAGGGATAAAAAGTTACACAAAATCTAGTTAGTTGCTAAAAAAGCTATGTGAAATTTATTCAAGCTATTAGATTTAGCAAATGTAAGACCACAAATATAAATTTTTAAGCTGAAGAAATCTAAGCTCAGAAGTTTCTATTCTATAAACCAAGTTTACTTCAAAAAAGAAAAAAGCTGTCCTTCCTGTTCACTTGAAAAAATGTACCAGGTTCTTTTTTCACTCCAAATAAGCCTAGGTTGGCACAGGAAGCCAGAGCCACGTGGCTGGCTGTCAAAATGCCATGGATTTGGCCATGCAGTGACCACTCAACAATCCCACCTTCTTATCAAGTCAAATGCCATCAACTTATTAAAATTTGCTTCTTTAATTTGTGCAACAGAAAAAATAAATAAATAAAAACTAAAATGTACTCCTGAACAGATTTAAAGTTTCATTTTTAAGTTTAATTAAACAGTTTGGGTTTGTCAGAAAGTGAGCTAAGGTGGAGGTAGGGCCTCAGAGAGACAGGCAGTGTTCAAGCTCAGAGAGGAGGGTCAGAATGGAGAGAAAAGGAAAGGTGTCTGAAGCCCAGAAGGCAAGAAGAGGAGCCCATGGTCAGGCAAGTGTGGGAGAAGAGGAAGGCACTACGTCAATTACGTCTCACATTCAGGACTTCAGAGAAAGCAGGAACAAGGAGCATTGAGCAGCAGACTCAAGAACAAAAGCCAAGGATCTGGGCAAGGTCAGGGTCAGCAGAGTTCAGAAAGGGGATCAGAGGGTCTTCAAGCCAGGTGGATGGAGCTCAAAGGCAGCAGGAAGGACTGGAAAAGCTCTGCCCCTAGGCTGAGAGCCACCAGTCACAGGCAGGTGCCCCTGACTGGTGGAGAGTGAGGGGCAAGTCTGGGTTGGTCTTGCTTCCAACTTTTACCCAGCCTCAAACCTAGCTCCCGTGTCTCCACCTGCTGGGCTCTGTATGTCCTGGCTTTGGACCTGGCGCCAGCATCTGACCTCCAGAACAGCTGCTCTGCCTAACAGTTCTGCTCTCCACCAGCACTCACCCCAAAGCCAGAAGCCTGAAACCCTTGATTCTCCCATTCTTGCTGTCCACCATCCCCCATGCCTCCTCTGCCCCCGCAAGCCAGCCTGCTTATCCTCCCGAGACTTCCTTGCACTCGCTGCCTTCCTGGCACAGCTCCTCTGCTCCTTGATGCCTAATAAATGTTTCAGTTGAGTGAATGAGACCATTGGGTAAGGTTTTCTTTTCAACTGCCTTCTCGGCCTGATAGCAGGAGGCTTTTGCTAACAAGCTGTCCCGAATAATGTTGGTTTTGTATTTCAGTATTTGAAACTGCATTTTGGGATGTTAGTAAGAACAAAACCCAAGGGTGCTTTTTAAGTAAGGGACCAAATGTTTAAAGTCCACAGCAAAAATAAAATAATGAATACCCTGGAGGGATCTTGAAGCCAGTGCTGGAATTTCATATTTGTTACAAGTATTCTTCCATCCAGCTTGAGAACTATAAAAGCAGCTCAGAACTTCCCTTAAATTTCGTAAACAATCTCAAGTAAGGGACGCCATCCCTATCTGGGGATGGAGATGCTTCACCTTAGCAACAAGAAGCTAATTCTGGGTCAGGAGAGGGAAGTTGGTGGAAATGCTTGTTTGGTAGAAAAGCATCAATTAGTAAAGTAAACATAAATAACATTTGATGATATTAGATCATTACTGATCATTTTTAGAAACCCTGGTGTCTTCACCCTGTCCCTCACTTTTTGTCAGATGCTCTATTGACTCTGTCCCCTGAACACCTCTTGGGTCTATTCACCCTTTCTAATCTGATGACCTTTACTGATTAAAACCCTTATCATCTCTTTCTTGGATCCTGACAACAGACTCACACCTTGGCTAGTTTTGAGTGAATGGATTTGAGTGAAAGGTATTTTCTTGAATGATAAGAGTATTATCTCAGAAAGGCAGGCAGGAGCCAGGCAGTAAAGGGCTTTTGGTGACAGCCTGGGAACTGGATCTTTAACCATGCTCTTTCCAGTGCCTTTGCAGAAGGGTATAAAGCCCTTTTCCAAGCAGATGGGCACCATAGTACTGTTCCAGATGTCACAGACAAAGACAGGATCAGGGAAAAGGTCTAGGTTCTTGGTTTCATATAGGGTAGCTTCCAAAAGTTGCCATGGCGTCTGTAAACTGGTGGGAGTTTCTCTTAGCATGCTAATGCATTAAGATTAATATGTAATGAATGAGCAATAGGCACAATTAGAGGTTGCTTTTGTCACCATCCTGATTCTGGCCAGGTTCAGCCAGTTTCTTTACCACATCCTGTTTTATCAGCGGAGGCTTTGCGACCTGTGTCTTAAGAAACAAGTCTTGCCAAACTCCTGTCTCACCAGCATGAGAAGCATGGGCTGATGCCAAAGTGGCAGAGAGGTTAGGGACATGCAGGTCCCTGGGGCTCACGCAGTACCAACACCACCAGAAACTAAACCAAAAATTCCCTAGTGCCCAGGTTTCCACTCTTACCTTTGATAGGATCAGGAACCAGGCAGGAGGAACCCCTGATGGGGAATGCTATCCATTGTTCTTTCTCAAAGGAGCTGGAGAAAGTAGAACCATGTGAGTATTCTTGTTATCTCTGCTATTTTTCATGCTCAATTTCTGCTGTATCGCATAACTCCTTATCAGTTTGCAAATTAACTCAACCTTTTTTTTCACAATGGTGACTACTTCCCATTTGTAATTCTCAAGCTCTTACCTGCAAAGCATTGAACATTCTTATTAAAGCTTGTTTAAAGACGTCTTTCTTTGATAAAGTAGCAATTATCAGGTATATGGGTTGTGCCACAGAATCATTTATCATCTTACAATCAAAAGGATTAATTTGGCTTCTGAACACTATGCATCTGGATGCTTTCCAAGCAGCAGTAGCATCACCAAATGGTGACCGAGTCATTGTTATTGCAATGGATAATAGATGAACCTTTGGCAGTAGGGGGATTCAAGAACATCATGGTCCCCTAGAGTTCCTCCTTTCAGTCTTAGAATCATTAATGGGAAATAGTCCAGATTCCAATTTTGCTGCTTTCTTATCTCTGCTCTGGGAACCCAAGAACATCTTTGTCAATATTGCTTAACCGCCTGGTTATACTTTCTGAAAAGTACATATCTTGAATCAAGAGAACCATATGCATTTGCTGCAGTCTCCCCATACAAATCTCTAGAAAATTAAGAAAATGTATCTTTTTAAAATTAATAATTATCTTGGAAAGCAGGAGAGAGTGCCTTTAGTGAAAATTATAAGAGATGCCTAAAAATCAGAAGGCAAATAGGATCAGACTGAAGGCGGAAACCAAATCCCAAAACAGGCAAAGGAAGAACTCCTAAAAAAGAGGGAGGTATTCTAGAGGGAGCTCCAAGTTTGAAGAGGCAGGTATAGATATCTGAAGTGGCTCTGGTTGGAATATGGAAGGAGAAACAGCCCCTCTTCTTCTTTTTTTTTTTGAGACAGAGTCTCACTCTGTCGCCTGGGCTGGAGTGCAGTGGCACGATCTTGGCTCACTGCAACCTCCGCCTCCTGGGTTCAAGTGATTCTTCTGCCTCAGCTTCCTGAGCAGCTGGGACTACAGGTGCCTGCCACCACACCTGGCTAATTTTTAATTTTTATTTTTTAATTTTTATTTTTAGTACAGATGGGGTTTCACCACATTGGTGAGGCTGGTCTTGTACTCCTGACCTTGTGATCCACCTGCCTCAGCCTCCCAAAGTGCTGGGATTACATGCGTAAGCCACCGCACCTGGCCCAGCCCCTCTTCTTATGCCAAGCAAAAGGTGACAAAGGTGTCATCATTCAGGTGGGAGCAGTGAGTGTAGTTATTTAGGTCAAGAGACATCAGTACGCTTCATGGTTGATGATCCAAAGAGACCAGTAGCCCTTACTTCCAGAAATCCAGACACTCTTTGCACAGCTGCACACCACTCCTTGCCTGCATCATTGGTGACAGGCTGTGGGGAACAATACCATGTGGACAGAAAGGCTTTCAGGTAAACAAATGCAAAAAGGAACACACAACCAAAATGTACAAGAACAGAGAAAATCAAGATTATAAGAGAGGCACTAATGAAACAGATGAATGCACACCTGAGGAAGCACAGTTAATCCAGCAAATAAAACTTCAGTTGGTTAAGACAGAATTTCACATCAAGCAAGAACAAGTTACTGAGAAAAAAGAGTTAATTACAAAAACTAAAAAAAGAAGCCAAGTATGGTGGCTCACTCCTGTAATCTCAGCATTTTGGGAGGCCAAGGTGGGTGGATCACTTAAGGTCAGGAGTTCGAGACCAGCCTGGCCAACATGGTGAAACCCCATCTCTAGTAAAAATACAAAACTTAGCCGGGCGTGGTGGTGCACACCTGTATTCCCAGCTACTCAGGAGGCTGAGACACAAGAATCATTTGAACCCAGGAGGTGGAGGCTACAGTGAGCTGAAATCGTGCTACTGCACTCCAGCCTGGACAACAGAGCAAGACTCTATCTGGAAAAAAAAAAGTCTTTATTTGAGTTTTTCTTATAATAAATGAGATTGAATACGTTTTCATATGTTTAAAGGATATTTGAACTTACTTTTCCATGAACTGTGTGTTCATATCTTTTGCCCATTTTTCTATAGTTTTCTTTTTGGACCTTTTCTTCTTAATTGTAAGAATATTTACATATTATGGAGATTGGCCCTTTGTATCTGATACAAGTTGTAAATACTTTTTTTCTCAGTTGTTATTTGTCATTTGTCTTTGTCTTGATGTTTGTTTTGTCATGCAAAAATGTTTAAAAGTTCTTTTATTTAGTTAAATTTATCTATCTTTTAAGAAAATTGCATCTGAATTTTAAGTTATAGTTAGAAAGGCACTATCCACTTCAGGTTTTAAAGGAATTCATTCATATTTTCTTCTAGCACTCTTAATTTTTTGGTTTATTTTTTGAGATGGAGTCTTGCTCTGTTAACAGCCCAGGCTGGAGTGTAGTGGCACAATCTCAGCTCACTGCAACTTCTGCCTCCCAGGTTCAGGTGATTCTCCTGCCTTAGCCTCCCGAGTAGCTGGGACTACAGGCGAATGCCACCACACCTGGCTAATTTTTGTATTTTTAGTAGACACGGGGTTTCACCATGTTGGCCAGGCTGGTCTGAAACTCCTGATGTCAAGTGATCCGCCCGCCTGGGCCTCCCAAAGTGCTGGGGTTACAGGTGTGAGCCACCATGCCCGGCCTCAAAACCGATTCTTAAACATCCCATTTCCTCAGTGATTTGAGACACCTTTAATATGGACTGAATTGACACATACATTGGGTTTACTGCAATTCTTTTTATTTTGTTTTATTGATCTGCCTGTTTTTAAATATGTCAGTTTAATTATTGAGGACTTTTAGTATGTTTTAATATTTGGCAGAACTGGACACAGTATTTCCCAGTATTTTTTAAATTTTTGCTTCAGAATTCTCTTGGCCAATGTTGACTTTTTATTTCTCCATGAGAACTTCATATTCATCTTGTCATGTTCTTGCAGGGCACAGGTGGGTGGGGGTGGGGGTGGGGATTTTTGGTACTTTTATAGGAATCGCATAAATCTTTTAAATAATTTGAGGAGCATTAAAATCTTTATGATTCTGTCTTCCTATCTAAGAATACTTTTTATCTTCCATTGGTTCAGGTCTACTTTTTGGACTTTCAGGGAGTGTTGTAGAGTTTTACAAATAAACATTTACACACTTCTTATTTAATTTATTCAGATATTGTATCTTTCTGATGCTAAAGAGTGGTGGCAATAGTTACTTCCTCACAGTGTTTATTTCTCTAGCAGAAATGTCTTCAGCATTTCCAAATTAAATAGAAAGCTTGCCTTTGGGTTGAGACATATCTATTTGATCAGAACTTGACCCTGATTTTTTCCTCCCCCAGGAGGTGGTGAGTGTTATTTTGTCTTGTCTGGATGGAGGTTTGCTTTGCTCTTGAATGTCCAGGGTGGAGAGAGACTAGGAGAAAGCACAGGAGGTCTATTTGGTGTAATGTGCTCCTTCCTTTTCATCTTCACCATCAACAGAGACAGCAGCACACTTGCTTGCAGAACTGAACTTGGAGGCTGGATTTTCCTCAGGTTTCTTTAGCTCAGGTGCAGATCTGCAGACTTGATCTTTTTGCCATCTTTCCTGTCTGACTCCTTCCAGCTGTCTTTGTTCCCTCCATCTCCTGGACCATGGCCCGAGTTCCCAGTTTGGACTTTTGGACATTCATTCCATCTACTTTATTTTCATCTTTCTTTGCTGGTCCTTCCTCTGAGGGTTGAACTGGAGGTACTTTTCCCTCAATACCTGTAGGGGATTGCTGCTCTGTGTCTGAGCTCTGAGATGGAATACGAGGATTAGAACTTCTTTTCACCTAAGCAGTTTCCTTTGGTGGAGGGGCTGGCATCACCTTGAGGAGTTGATCAGGTTTGGGAGGCTTAGAAATTGGAGAGTGGCAGTGTTTCTCTTTATTGAGTGTTTCATTTTCTAGAGACTTCTCACTCTCTCTTCGTCATGCATCCTGGTCTGATGTGCTTCTGCCTGATGCGGCTGGGTCCCAGTCTGCACTGGCTCACTTCCTGTCCTCCACCATTCCCATTCCTGAGTTTCTTCACTTTGCCAGCTTGGATGTCTCTCCAGAGGCCATTGTTCTAGGTTTGGCTCATCCAACTGCCACTATAGTTTCTCTTGTTTCTTCTGTAGCTGTTCTTCTGCTTCTCTTTTTCTAGCAACTGTGTCAATGGACTTTCCCCCTCCAAAGATAGAAGCTACTCAACTGGGACGGGGGTGCTAGAAGAGGTATCGTCCTCCTTATGAGTGCTCTGAGGCTTTAGATTCAGTTCTGATCTTTGGGAGGGACCCCTATCCTCATGCCTATAATCACCCCAAGAGTAATCATCTCTGGAGCTCCATGATCAATTGTCTTGTCTGTCTTACTGGTCTTCACCTGCCTCTTCAGTAGTCATCATCTCTGAGGTACCCACTACCAAATGCTCTTCTACCACTGCCTGTTGCAGAATCACAGCCTCTATCATAGTCGCTGCTGCCTCAGTCATCATCTTAATCCTGGCCCCCACATCGATCTATATCCTGGTGTGAGCCCTCTCTAAACCCATCCTGATACCCATCATGATACTGGTCTGAATCGCATGATCTTGATACTTGTCTCCAAAGCTATCATCACCTCTTCTAGGCAGGTAGTCATCAAAGCTGTCTGTGGCAGGATGGGCCTCCAGTATATCTGTTTTGTCAGTATCCTGATTTCTATCCTGGCCAAGAGAACAGTCATCCCTGTCTTTATCCTGTGCTTGGTCAGCAATATCCACTCTAATTATCCTGTTACCTAGAGACTCTTCATTGAGACCCAGGAAACTGAACAGGGAATCCAGGTCCTCAAACCTAGGATAACTAAAACTTTTCAGCCTCTCTGGATTGCTGGGTTCATGTGGTCAGTGCGCTGTACCGATATTTAATCCTCTAAATAATTCCTTAATTGAGTCTTCTATCACATCATAGAGCAGGTTCCCTAGAAGAGCATTGTAGGATGGTGATTTGGGAAGATGGCTCCAATCAATATGGGGTTCCCCAGCAACCTGTGGAACAGCGGGAAGAATGGAATGGTCAATTGGAGATGTCCTACACACATCGTCATCATTACTGTGCCAAGTGGTTGAAGCATTTCCTCTGGCTCATCTGTTTCATCAGCCCAGTCTGGGAATATAGGTGCTTCCTCCACCAGTCTGCCCATCCTCAGCCAGAAAGTCTATTAGGAAAATTGTCTTCTACTTCTCCTTCTCCTCCTCCTCCCCCTCCTCCATCTTCTCCTCCCTCCCTTCCCCCTCTTTCTCCTCCTCCCCCGTCCCTCCTCCTCCCCCTCCTCCTCCTCCTCCTCCTCCTCCTCTTCCTTATTCTTCTTTTCTGAGGCCGCCCTGTTGGGAGACAGAGAGAGAACACGAAGGCTTGATTTTACTTTTGAGGGTTACTTTTAGCAAGGTGGAGATGTAGGAAAATTATATCCCAGGATTGTGTAAAAGAAAGGCACAATTAGAGAATCATAAGACATTTAATGTGGCTAGAGAGTAGATTGCCTATGAAGGGAGAGACAGGAAACATAGATGGAGATCATTCAGGGGCATCTCACAAAGACCCCACAGGCTATGCTGTTCAACTTGGACTTTCTCCCATTGATAATAGAAAACCCAAGGGGATGGCATTATTAGATTTATATTTCAGTAAGATTCTGGGGGTAATGACTGATAAATTCCACTGGCAAAGCATTTCAAACATGACTGCAAATCAGACCAGATATCATCCAACCAAATAAACCGAGAGGAAGAACAAGAACAATCACAGCCATTTCACTATTATTTTTCTTAAAAAATGACTTAAAAATTATAGAGTAAGTAGACTAACAATGAAGACCATATATTTATGTCTCCAAAACCTGAGGGTTCTGCAAGAGATACCGAGCTCCAGATGATGATGCTGGGTCTTTCTCCAACCTCAGCATAAGCCAGGAGTGGGCAAAGCAGGTCTGGGAGAGTTCTGCCTGAAAGAGGACTCGAAGCTCCATGCTAGGGGCCTGGGCACCCTTACAGCAAGCCACAGAATCACTTTCAGCCAATGAGGATATGCCTCTCTTCTCTCCTTTTCTGTTTTTCTGAGTGGAATATTGAAGAGTCAGGCACAAAGCATAGCATAGTGGACAAAGAAAATAATGTTTATGTTCATGAAAAATTCAACCCTAATTATACCTCTGGGAGCCAGTGGGAGTAATGAAATAGTGTGCCTGGGGTGTTCATTTTGTTAATAGATGCCAATCACAGGGTACTTATTTTCTGTGCCGTTTATAAAGCCTTTGACGGACACAGCTGCTTGCGTCATTTCATACAATTATAAGATATAAAGGATATTATGGTAATTCTTTGGGATGATGTTCATTTAGTGTCTGGTCATGAGAATGCCGTTCCGCCTGTTAGTGCCATATTGCAGCCAATGCAATAGGCAGCTTAGCAGGGGCTCTCAAAAGTATACACATTAACTTTGGCTCAGACACCAGGGATACATTCTGCTGCCATTTAAGATTAACTATTTGTAATATGTTTGTTAAGAATATGGTTTTAAAATTTTATTTCTGTCTCTCAATTTAGGAGTCATAGCTCCTAGATTTCAATCACGTGGACTGAATGGTTTTTGACCCATCTGAGATGGAGAAAGCTCAAAGTATGTTTTCCAATGGCAAAAGCAGAACTAGATCCACTTTTTCCAAGACGACAGCCAGGTTTCCAAGAGAAAGTGACCAGTCAGCTGAGGTGAACATGGAAAAGTGAAAAGATAAAACTAGCTAGTTGTGTTGTTAGAGGGACAGAGGATATATATAAGCAAGGTTCTTTGGCCCAGAACCAAATTCAGCAACTCAACCATATTGACTTTTGCCCATATTTATTTAGGTTGAGCCCTATAAAAATTCCTGATATTATACTGGTTTTGACCAACAACATCAGTGATTGCATATGCTTCAACCTAATGCTTCAGGAACAAAATCATGACCACCTAGAACTTGGCATAACCTGCAACTGCCTTAACTCCAAATCCTTAAATGCCATGGCTGCAGCCTCCTATCCTCTAAACCTCTCATTTCCTCACCTCTATCACAAATCTGTGTAAAGCCAGATTGGTTTACAGCTCTTCAGGCCCAGTGAGCCACAAGTCCCCTTGGCATCTTTACAAGCAACTCCCACAGATACCTCAGTATAATTATTTTTAAAATATGTTTCAGGAAGTTTTTTACTTAAGCCACGAGGATTGCCAAAATACTTCTCAGAAAATACTATTTTGATAGTATTAGAATTTTACCAATGACCTTAAGCAAGAGGCACAAAAGTGGAATGACCTCCAACTATGAGTTTTGATGAAAGTGAAAAATGCTAACTAAGCCAAAACCACGAGTTCATGCATTCAGCTTTCCCCTGTCTTATAAAATCCCAACCCCACTTTAATCTAGGGTCAGCTGTCCTCTAGTTGCTCTCTGATATGTATCAGTTGAACAAAGTCTTTAATCTCTCTGATGTGTATCAGTTGAATAAAGCCTTTAATCTCTATTTGAGTCACTTAAACAACTTTCTTTTGACATTTGATACCCAGAAAAATGGATTTGGAATGCTGTTTGGGTTGTCTGTCCTCAAAGCTGTCTACTGGTATGTGTCCAGTGGTGTTTGGGTGGGTAGAATGGGATCAGCTTCTCTCTACCATGGTATTGAATTTTGTCTAATGTTGCTTTACTAAGAACACTGCTGTATAGGACAGAGCAAGTCTGAGAATGGACACTGTATGAGTTAGATGGAGCGCCAAGGTGCTGATTTGTTTATGCTGTCTTAGAAACCATTTGCAAGGAAAGAAGGTAGAATGAAATAGGGCAGAAGGGAATTCAAATATCCTCGGGTGTGTGATGAGTGTACATTTCAGCTCATGAACTAAGGAGTCCAATAACTAGAACTTGCTTTATAGTCCATGACTCTACTTAATTTCTGACTCAAGCCCTAGGCCCTCAGGCTGGGCAACAAGGCGAAACTCTGTCTCTACAAATAATACAAATATTGCCCTGCTGGGCTACAGGAAAAACAACCTCAGCTTTTCTTGGGAACCGCACACAAGCCTAGGGTCTTGCTAAGGCATTGGGGATAGGGGAAAGCTATTTGGTCTTCAGTCATCAGTGCCTATGGGAAGCCACAATGACATCTGTTATCCTGTCCTCCTGACTCCTTCAAGGCCAGGCAGGTCTCAGCTATTCCTGTGCTAGAAGCCTTTCTGAATGTGTCTTTCTCTGGATTCTTGCTCTAACAGGGCTACCAAAAAAACAGGGTAATGCACCTCTACTCCTGCCACATCTACTCCTGCCGCCATAGCACTCTTCTCTTCTTCCCAGCCTGGAACAATCTTCTTTTTTTTTTCTTTTTTCTTTTTTTTTGAGACGGAGTCTCGTCTCACTCTGCCACCCAGGTTGGAGTGCAGTGACACGATCTCGGCTCACTGCAACCTCTGTCTCCCACGTTCAAGCGATTCTCCTGCCTCAGCCTCCTGAGTAGCTGGGATTACAGGTGCCCGCCACTACACCTAGCTAATTTATTTTTAATTTTTTAAATTTTTTTTACTAGAGACAGGGTTTCACCATGTTGGCCGGGCTGGTCTCGAACTCTTGGTCTTGTGGTTTGCCCGCCTTGGCCTCCCAAAGTGCTGTAATTACAGGCATGAGCCACCCCATCTGACCAGAACAATCTATTTTTAGTCTGGGGAAAATCCTTCTCCTTTCATGTTTATTCAAATAAATTATTCTCAGGAATTCACTTCTTCTAAGTATAAAAAGCCAGCAAGACTTCTAGGGTAGTTCTGTTTTCTGACTTGCCACATACCTCCCATGAAGCAATGACCACCAAGCTGACTTAAATGAGGTGAGGAGAAGGGGGAAACAGAGGGAATAAAGAACACATACATTGATGTATCTTTTGATTTTTACTTCCCTTCCATGATGTCTTCTCCATGCTGAGTCTGGTAACTTGGGCTTTGGAATTTACTGATTGGGTAATGCTCCCTGGAGCTGAGAGTGGGTGCCCCTGCCCAAAGGCTTAGATAGCAATCAGGGAAGGGTGGCTCTCCAAAGTGACTGTTACCACAAAGGAGGCAGAGAGAATCAGGGCAGCAGTAAATACTTGGTAGAAAACTAAGCAGTAAAGCCTGGTAGTCTTTTGTGACCTTCTGCCATCCCATAATGATTGGATGTTTCTCCTGTGCCCCCAGAACACTTTCTTCTATTGCCATAGACCACATTCTACTGGGATGGCCATCTTCATTCCTGTCTCCTTCTATACAGAAGGGAAGCTCCTCAGCTGAGGACCTATATTTGTTCATCTGCACACCATAAGCCCCTAAAAGATGGAGACTGAATGAGTAGAGATTGAATGAGTAACTCCTTGAAACATCATGGACTCTGTACCAGCCACAGGTGACTCACATACCCTGGGTGAGCAAGCCTGCAGATGGAAATTGTGGATAACAGCAAACTGTACTGCTCAACAAAATGAAGATCAATAGATAGGAAGCACAGGCCAAAGCAAGCCAGACAATATTTAAAGCTCACAAATATAAAATCATGGACTTGAATTGTAAAATTCATCTGGAATAGAGGTGATATGACTAAAGAGCAGTGCACATAAGGAAGACACAAAGATTGTAGATGTTTCTCAACTTAACATGAGTAAATGGCTCAATGTAACTGACAAAAGAAAAACAGCAACAACAAAAATGAGTAACCTGACAAATAGCTGCATCTGGAGAGGTACACAATCTAAAACAAATGGGTTCACAGTTTTGCCAGCCATACAGAAAGCATAATGCTGGCCTCTGCTCAGCTTCTGGGGAGGCTTCAAGAAGCTTTCAGTCATGGCAGAAGGTTAAAGGGAAGCAGGCACATCTTACATGGCCGCAGCAGGAGCAAGAGGGTCGGTGGGAGGTGCCACACACTTTTAAACAACCAGATCTCACTGTAGCTCACTCATTATCAGAACACCTCCCAGGGAATGGTGCTGCCCCATTCATGAGAACTCCGCCCTCATGAGCCAATCATCTCCCACCAGGCCCATCTCCAACACTGGGGATTACAATTCAACATGAGATTTGGTGGAGACACAGATTCAAACCATATCACGTCTTTATCTGCAATTTCAATTTCCATAGTTTCAGCTACAGCTACCCATGATCAACTGAGGTTTGAAAATAGGTGAGTACAGTACAATAATACATGTTGAGAGAGAGAGACCACAGTCACACAACTTTTATTACAGTATATTGTTATAATTGTTCTATTTTGTTATTGTTCTTGTTAATCTACTTCTTGCCTGATTTATAAATTAAACAATACCATAGGTATGCATATATAGGAAAAAAATAGTATATATAGGGTTCAGTACGATTTGTGGTTTCAGGCATCCACCAGGGGTCTTGGAATGCATCCTCAATGGATAAGGGGGAACTACTGTATAAGAGAAATTACGCAAATCCTGGAGATAATGTAAAAAAGAACCACAGCATAGCCTATCAATGTCATACTAAGAGTGTTACCCAACAAACCTAGCAATCATAATTCTCTAGGAGATATAACTTTGACTTTCAGTATTTAGCATAAATATTTAATTAGTATTTCATATTGTAACCAAATGGGGACTTTAGCTCCATGATGAACTGGCTTTGGAACCTGAGACAGGACATCCCATGTTTGTTTCATATTAACTGAACTGTTCTTTCTGCTGTACACCAGCTGGGGTATTACAGTATCATAGTGAATTTCAACATTCTTAAGAGGAAGTCAGCTCAGGAGAGGAGAAGGGGGTTTGCTCCCAGCGAAGGAAACAGCCTGTGTTAGAGGAGAGAACTCCTGGCATTCACAGGACCTGCAGTGGATCACTCCAGGACCTGCAGTGGATCAACACAACTGAAGGGTGGGTGGCATGGGTAGGCTTGGCATCTGAGGCTGAAGCGGTCACAAGGGGTGGTCAGGAGGGGACTAGTGCACAAGCCCAGGGGTTTACCCATGGCAAGCACATTAGAGCAAGTGTCAAGGCGGCCTGGGAAGAAGGCCAAATTTGCTGAAGAGGAGGTGATATGGCGCAGAGTGAAGCTGACATGGCAAGTTTCTTCTACATTACTCAGTAACTAAAAGCCATATGAACATTTCAAGGTATTAAAAATGGACTTACTGTGAAATAACATGATCTACCAACATAACTTATCCCTTCTAAATGCCTTTTGAAGTTTAAATAGAAATCAATGCACCAGCTCCCACCGTAAAGACTGAAAGAGATGGGCAGTGACATTGGCTCGCTGGCAGCAGGTGAAGAGGTCTAGAGATGTGAGGAGAAAAAACAGATGTGTTTCCCTCCACTCTCACACCACAGCTATCAACACAGACTTCTGTGGCCAAATGTGTGTGTTGTAGTGCAGGGGGAGTCAGGGGACGTCCCCCATACACCAAGCAAGGAATCAATTCTGCAGCAGACACCAGCTGGGGGTCCTCCAACCCTGTTCAATTCCAAAACTATGCCCCTGGAGATAGTGTCACATCCCACAGGGTGAGGCTCAGTCCCATAAGACTGCTTCCCCTGCTGCGATGCTAATCGCAAGCCCCAGGCTGTTTTACCTGTGCTTCTGACTGTAAATCAAGGATCCCACAACCCCCTCCCCAGGTTCAATTAATTTGCTAGAGTGGCTCACAGTACTCAGGGTAAGACTTACATTTACCAGTTTGTTGCGAAGGATAGTCTAAAGGACACAAATAACAGCCAGATGAAGGGATACATTGGAGAAGCCCTAGAAGTGTCCTGAGCACAGGAGTATCTGTCCCCATGGAGTTGAGGTGTGCTTCCCATGGGCTCTCCAAATTCTGTCCTTTTGGGCTTTTATGGGGGCTTGATTAGCTAATTGGCCATTAGTGAACTTAACCTTCTGCCCCTCTCCTCCCAAGAGGTTATAGGTGGGCTGAAAAGTCTCAACCCTCTTAATTGTGCCTTGGTCTTCCCTGTGACGAGCCCCCATCCTGAAGCTACCTAGGGATTGCCAGCCTCCAGTCTCAATAGCATACCTCGCTTTGAAGATTCTAAGGATATTAGGAGTTGTAAGCCAGAGCATGGGGGCAAGGGTCAAATATTTAGTTCTCACTATCAGAGATGGGCCCCAGAAACTTCTTAGCAAATTCCCATTTTATCCAATCCATTAAAAGCGTCATCATAAACATGAAATTACTTGAAAATTTAGAACAGTAACAGTAGAAAACCCAAATGCAGTGCTAACTAGATATAACAGCAATAAGTATTTTTAAATTGCATATCCAGAAGAGAGGTGGTGGTTAATATGAGAGTGTAATTAATCCATTTGCTGAATTAATTACCACCTTCCTCATCATCTGGGCTAGCAGAGGGTTAGACAAATAAGAGGAACATTGTCAGTCAAAACATAAATATTAGAACCAACCTAAAGTGTAGATGAATAGTTAAATAAATTATTTATGAAATACTCTGTACCTGTTTTTCAACGTGAGATGGAGTTCCTTGCTGTGCTCTAAGAAGGTATCCAGGGTTCTTAGTCCCTAGCATAGAGACATCACCAAAAAAAGAAAAAAAAAAAAAATTTAAGAGACAGGGTCTCGCGCCATCACCCAGGATGGAGTACAGTGGCACAATCATAGCTCGCTGCAGCCTTGACATCCTGGGCTCAAGTGATTCCCTTGCCTCAGCCTCCCAAGTAGCAAAAATTACAGGTGTCCTCCACCATGCCAACTAACTTTCAAAATTTTTTTGTAGAACTGGGTTCTCACTATGTTGCTCAGGCTGAAAAAAAATTATTAAATAACTAAGTAGATACATTGTTTAGTGAACAAAAGTAAACCATACATAGAACATAATTCCAAACAAAAAGGGATACATGTGTTTAAAGTTTTTTTTGTATCTGTATAAACACAGAAAATATTTGGATGAATAAGCGTCAAATTGCTAACATGGTTACTTAGTGTCAAATTGCTAAAGTGGTTACTTCTGAAAAAGGGATTGCAAAGACAGAGAGAGGGTTTTTCACTTCAAAATAAAAATGTCAGGCTTAGAAGGATACATGTTCAAGGTATGTGAAATGAAACATGCAAGATATAAAACTTTATATCAATACAATCACACTTTTATAAGACATCTAACATATATTCTTTTTAAAAGTAAAAGAATGCGCAAAGAACGAAGAGTAGTCATGTTCAGATGGTGAATTATGACTGATGGTTGTTTTCTTTGATGCTTTAAAAATTTTAGGCCGGACGCGGTAGCTCAAGCCTGTAATCCCAGCACTTTGGGAGGCCAAGACGGGTGGATCACGAGGTCGGGAGATCGAGACCATCCTGGCTAACACGGTGAAACACCGTCTCTACTAAAAAAATACAAAAAACTAGCCCGGCAAGGTGGCGGGTGCCTGTAGTCCCAGCTACTCGGGAGGCTGAGGCAGGAGAATGGCGTAAACCCGGGAGGTGGAGCTTGCAGTGAGCTGAGATCCGGCCACTGCACTCCAGCCTGGGCGACAGAGCGAGACTCCGTCTCAAAAAAAAAAAAAAAAAAAAAAAAAAAAAAAAAAAAAAAAAAAAAAAAAATTTCTAAAATGTCTGCAATAAAAATTTATTATGTTCATCATAGACAGACCCACACTTTTTAAAGAAAATTTTTAAAGGAAGCATTATCCAAACTCAGTTTTGTTAATGCGAAGGCATCCCCCCTCCACCTGTAACTAAAGAGGAATTTCTCTGGGTTCCCTGTCTATTAAACAAGAAAAACTTTCCCAGTGGCAGGGGATGGAGATCTTCCCAACAGCTTGCAGTCCTTTGTAGCTGATGCTCACAAGTACCTGGATGGCAATGAAACAAGCCTCTATGGCTAAGCTTTCCCAGACTTGCTCACTCCACACTTCATTTATCCATTAAGCCCACATGCTGAGGGCTCTCATACATTTATGGTGTGTGTCAAGCTGCCCCAGCCAAAGTGATTTCTGGCTCATTATGCTGCTCCCAATAAATTTGGGTATTGGTCAGCTTCAAAACAAAATTGGGCAAGTTATATATATATAGGCAAACAACAAAAATTGAGTTCTGTGTGTTTATAAAGGGGTGGTACATACCCAGAAGACAGTGTGACAGGACAGAATGCAAGTTCCAAAATCTCTGAAGAAAGGCTCTGCCAGTTAAGGATCCTCTCCAGGCAGCTTTGCAGGCAGCAATGGGAACAAATAGGAGAGAAAGGAAGACAAAGGCACATGGCACATGGCAGTTTGTGAACAATACGAGACAAAACTTTGAACACCGCCCCCTGTTGCAAAATAAATGGGGCCACTTTCAATGGGTAAGTTCTGATATATGGCTGATAAACTAATAGACACTTTATTCATACGGCTAAATCTTCAAACAACAAGAGTAAATAGTAGCTGACTGTGGTGGCTCAAACCTGCAATCCCAGCTCTTTGGGAGGTGGAGGTGGGAGGATTGCTTGAGGCAAGAGTAGCCTGAGCAACAGAGCAAGACTCTGTCTGAAAAAAAAAAGGAAATTATAAGAAAAGTTCCAACCTGCTCTTTAGAGCACTGCATTCCAGAAAGCAATAGAATAACATCTGCAGTTCTGCAGTGTCTGGGAGGAAAGTGTTGGGACCAAGGACTCAGCATGCACCAATTTTCTTTCATGAATAAAGAAAATAGATATTATCATAAAAGCTCGAACCTACAACAGATAGAGTGTTGTAGGTTCCCAGACACAGAACATGCAAATGTGGACAGACAGGGGACATCCATGAGACAGAGGATCCCTACCATAGAGGTTTTCTAGAGACCTGAGTTTGATTCCTGGGACCTAAGGTAGTGCATCCAATATCCAGTGAGGCTATAAACAGATAAAACCTTTCTAGAGTGTGATTTGTTAAATATGGAACAAAAGCCTTAAAATATATGTATACTTTGATCTAGAAATTCCGCTACCAAGAAGAAAAGAAACCAAGCAATATTTATTTATAAGGATGCTAATTATCATAAAAGAGAAAGCAGAAATATAATAAATGTACAAATATGGGGGACTGGTTCAATAAATTACAGCACATGTATATGTAGTAGTCATTAATGCTGCCCACTGAATATTTCTGCTTGATTTTTCACCTTTGGGATACATCATAGGACTGCATTTCCTGGCCCCTTTTAGTTGGGTAGGGTCATGCAACCTGTTCTAGCCAATGAATTGTAAGCAAAGGTAACATGTGTTCATTGCAATCCAAGTGTTTGGTTAGCAGTTCTAGACCTTCAAGCCCTCTGCTCACTCTACTATAGTGACCAGCAATGTTCTAAATATGGTTGCTCTGTAAGCCAGGGTCGAGGAATAATGTTAACAGTGACATACAGCAGCAGAGTCCTCACAAGTAACCTGAAGAAAAATTCACTGTGAGATTTGGGGATTGCTTGTTACTACAACATAACCTAGCCTATCCTGATGAATACAAAGGAAGTATGATGCAACCACTGATAGATATGATCTAGTATATCTATTCCTGTATTTATTGACAGAAGCACATATTCACAGTGTACTATTACATTAAACAGCAGCTATAAAACATCAAATACAATTTAAATCAGTTTCATATATTATACAATTAAAAATACTGAAGAATATTCCCCAAATTTTGCTGATTAATGAATTGTGAAACTACGTAAGCCTCTGTGAGTGTGTATGTGTGTGCGTGTGTGTGTGAGATGAGGCAAATCAATACCTTCTTCCTAAGGTTTTATGTCATATATTCTAAAAGCTAAAAATGTTAAACAAATTCTGTAATTCCATTACAAATAAATATCTAAACCACCTTTCTTACTTATATTTTACCTTTTTTAACTATACTCACCCTACTATCAGAATGTACACTTGAATACTTTTCAGATGTATCTTCTAACTTTCATGTATTTTGTTTGTTTGTTTAAATACAAGGGCCTCCTCCTATAGCTCTTGAAACACTTTCTGAGAAGTGGGAGGAAATCTTGTGTTATAATTACAAAAGAAATGAGGTGAAACTGTCATCTACTTCTGGCTGGAGGAAACACCCCCAAAAGTCACATTTCAAAATTTTTCAAGTCTATGGTTTCATTCTCACAACAGTATTTCTCTATATACTTTTTTATTCAAAATTTCAACAATGAATATGCATTATTAATATAATTGGGGAAAAGTTATGTTGAAAATTACTTGGGATGAACCTAGGTCTCTGTATTTTAAAAAGACTCTCAGATGATTCTAATT